>NC_057863.1:278220802-278872588 GCF_019393635.1 Dromiciops gliroides | reverse complement strand
CACTTAATCCTCATTGCCTCACAAAAAAAAAAAAAAAAGAACGCATTTTGGAGCAGCTAGATGGCACAGTGGATAAAGCACAGGCCTTGGATTCAGGAGGACCTGAGTTCAAATCCAGCCTCAGACACTTGACACTTACTAGCTATGTGACCCTGGGCAAGTCACTTAACCCTCATTGCCCCGCCCCCCCAAAAGGGTAGGGGTAGGTGTGGAAAGAAAGCTTTGGTGGTGGGAGGGAGTTTCACTGATGAATGTTCTATGGGTCAAGAGAAATGGCCTGTGAAGGGAGATGGGGACCTTGTGCTGGGTGTAGTCTGGGGGCATTTAGTGCTAGAAGAATCTACTTATTCTACCTTGTTGGGGGACGGGGAGTAAAGTTGGAACTCCTTAGGGCAATTGGCACCTGGGGTACTGGGAGAACACAGGCCCAGGGAGGAGATTTTGAAACAAATGGGGGAAACGGTAATCAGGGGAGCATATAGATCAGTAAGGGACTGCATATTCAGGGACGGGGAGGGGTGGGGGAAGGACCGTGTCCTTTCTGACACCTGCAATAATTGGCATTATTTTGGGAGGGAGGCACAATGGAAAAAGATGACCTACAGGGTAAGCTCTACAAGGCAGTTTCAGAAATGATCCAGAACAGAGAGGATAGAATGGATTCCTCGAAAACCTTGAGTAATTGAGGAATGCAGAGAAAAAAGAGAGACCACATTTACCAAATCTTCCTCCCTTCAGGCTAGGTAGTAACCAGACAATGGGCACTTGCCCAGTAATAATAAAACAGTTCTGGGGTTAATTTACTCTTATGCAAACAAGCCATGGGGAAACAGGGCATCAGGGCATTTTTTATCCTAGAAAATGAACTGTTTCTGTGGGCTGCTTTCTTAGAGCTGTTAGCCTGCAAGTTTCTAATTTTTCTTTGTCTCTGCCCCGTTTCAAACAGCAATTGAGGAATAAGAGTTGGAGCAAAGAAAGGGTAGGATCATAGTTTAAGGTGGATGGTAAATCTGATTTTTCTTCTTTTTCTCTTCTAGGGACGATAATCTTTGGAAAAATGAAGGGTCCCAGGGTACCAAAAGTAAAGATAAATGAGGAAAGGGTAAGCGAGCTGCCCTCACTGAGTTTAAATCACAAAGCCTAAGCCAATTTCCATACTAAGGTATGGAAAAATTGGTCAGAGGCAATTACTGAGCCACTCTTGGTGATATCTGGAAGGAAAGCAGGAGAGCAATTCTGCTTGCAGAATTGGAGAAGGGCAACTATTGCCCAGATTTTCACTAAAGGAAAGAGGGTGGAAGTCTGAAAACTACAGGTTAGTATGATTGACTTCTGTTCCTGTAAAATTCAAGGATGCTTTATTGAGTTGAGAATTTTTGAACATTTGGAAAAGAAAGCAATGGCCATTAAGAGCCAACATGGTTTCACAAAGAGTAGGTCAAAGGGGCAGCTAGGTGGCACAGTGGATAAAGTACCAGCCCTGGATTCAGGAGGACCTGAGTTCAAATGTGGCTTCAGACACTTGACACTTACTAGCTGTGTGACCCTGGGCAAGTCACTTAACCCCAATTGCCTCACCAAAAAAAAGAGTAGGTCAAGTCAGACTAACCTCATTTCTTTTTCTGAAAAGGCAAATAGACCAATGGAACAGGATAATGCTTAAATTTCAGTAAGGCATTTGTCAAGTTCTCTCATGCTTTCAAAAGGGGAACAGGAACTTTTTGCTATGACATTGGGGAATTCAGGGTCAAGGTTGACAACACTGCCAGTCCCTCTCCAGTGTCTCTAAGTGCCTCCTTGGATGTTCAAAGATTTAAATAAATCTACATGGCCTTAACAACCAGGGGTTGCTGGGGGTATCATGGGGAGTTAAAGGGCAAATGAAAAATGGTTGCTTGTGTTTATCTTCAGCCTTAAAAAGACTCAGTGGGAGTTGTGGACTACATAGGGTAGGAGGATAAGAACGAAACCTGTACTCTCAGTTGGGAAATGTTGTTGAGTCGTTTCAGTCATGTCCAACTCTTTGTGACTCCAACTGGTGTTTTCTTTTTTCTGGGGTGGGGCAATGAGGGTTAAGTGACTTTCCTGGGGTCACACAGCTAGTAAGTGTCAAGTGTCTGAGGTCGGATTTGAATTCAGGTCCTCCTGAATCCAGGGCCCGTGCTTTATCTGTTGTGCCACCTAGCTGCCCCAACCCAAATAGCATTTTCTTGGCAAAGATACTGGAGTGGTTTGCCATTTCTTCTCCAAAGGTAGGAAATAGATGAAAGTAATTTACTCACTCTGACCTAATTAGGGGTAAGAACTGGGGTACTTTTCTGTGATGGTGGTGGTGGTAGTGGATGAGTACAAAGGCCTTATTAGACATCTAAAACAAGCTTTTTGTGTCAATTAGCTATGTGTAGGCCTTTTAATAAAAGAACTAAAAATGTGTTGAGACATGTTGGCCTCGGGAAATCTCACAAAAGAATGTAAAGGAAGAAACTCTTCAGGAGGAAGTAGGATGCAGTGGAAAAACAGCAAAGGATAGCTTCAGAGGCAGAGTAGAGTGTGGAGCAGCCACTATAAGGGGAGTTCTGGACATTGCCAAAGGAAGCAATGAGAAGTGGGATCAAGAAGCAGTGTCCCAATATCCAGGAGCAAGAACCAGCACAAGTATTCTAGCAATGACATAACCCTTCCTCGGATAGAAATATGTGTTTTCTAAGGAGAATTTTCTTCTCCACTGGCAAGGAATACTGTAGGATATTTTACTCCTGATGATTTTTTTTTGAGGGGGGAGGAATTGAAAATTATTCTTCCTTGTTCTTTACTTTTTTAAACCATATTTGTGATTTCTTTGATAAAGGTGAGGAATCCCTGTTCCAATGTATGTCAATGGCTATGCAACTTAGTCTTAGAGCATGGATTAAAAATTTTTGTTTGTTTGTTTGTCATGGATCCTTTTGGCCATTTGATGAAGTCTATGAACCCATTTTCACAATAATGCATTTAAATGCATAAAATAAAATGCCTAAAATAATACATAAATGCATACATAATAATGTACAAGAAATAAACATATAAGGAATACATAAAATACATAAAAGAAAAAGAAAATTAAAAAGAAAACCCAATATATTGAAATACAGTTGTTAAAATGGTTTTTAGAAAATTGATATGTGGTTAAAACATTGTTTATTTTTGGTTGGCTCAACTGCACAGCTGTTTAAGATATTTAATAAAAGCTTTATAAACTTTAAAAAACAGAAAATTGATATGATAGAAAATGCTCTCCACATCCAGAAAAAAAGAACTGTGGATTCTGAATGCAGATTGAACTATACTGTTTCTACTTTTTGGCTGTTTTTTTTTCTTTTTTGAGGTTTTTCCCTTGTGTTCTGATTCTCCTTTCATAATATGACTAATTCAGAAATATGTTTAATGTTTAACATATGTAACATATATATGTATATTTGTTACATATATAACCTATATCAGATTGCTTTCTGTCTTGGAAGGGGGAGGGAAGAGAAGGAAGGAGGGAGAAAAATTTGGAACTAAAAATCTTATGAAAAGAAATGTTGAAAACTATCTTTACATGCAACTGGAAAATAATAAAATACTTTTATGATAAAAAAATTCATGGACCCAAGAGGAAAGTCGCCAGGGATGATGTGAGGTTAATTGACTTGTCCAGGCTCTCCTAGCCACGTGTCAGAGGCAGCACTTGAACCCAGTTCTTTTTGCCTTTTAGGCCAGTCCTATAATCTCTATGCTGCTTCTCTTTTAATTTAATTTGTTATTCTCTCCTAATTCAATGCTTTGCTATTTGGCCTTGTCTGTGGGTAGAGAATATACTGGATAGGGGGCTTGTTTGCATAATTATGACTATGCAAAATACCTTACATTGAATCCAGGATAGGTAGGGGCTCCAGAGAGGGGTAGCACAGGAAAGTGGAAAGGGCGATGGATTTGGAGTCAGAGGATCCAAGTTCCAATGTTGGCTCTGCCACTTGTCACCTTGATGACTTTGGGCAAGTCATATAAACTCTTTCGGTCTGAGATTCCTTATTTATGGAAATGAGGGTTTTTGACTAGAGAACATATAAGGCCTCTTGCAGTGCTAAAGCTAAAAACCTACAGGAGCTGAGGTGTATTTATAAGCACTTGCTTATGATCCTTATCAAATATCCTAGGCAAAATACTTTGTAAACCTTAAAGCACTATTTAAATATTATTATTATTAGGTTTATGATTTGCCTTAAATTAAGCTAAGACTACCTGCATTAACATTGTAAGAACCCATTTACATTTCTTTATTTTAAAAATTTTTGGTGTGTTATGGGTGTTTAGGTTAAATTGATGTATAAGCTATGAATTGTTTATACCAGTAGCCTCGCAAAATAATTATATTGCTTGTGCTATTTAAAAAAGTAGCATCCCCTCCCCAGACCTCCCCATTCAGTCCATATAAGCAGTGCAGAACCCTTAATTCAAGGAACTAGTGTATAATTGTGTTTAAGTGATGCTGTTTACTTTGTCGAAGCGTTATTGCCAGTTATGTTTCAGTGTTGCTGTATGACTTATTTAAGTGACATTGTCACCATGGCTACCAGAATCCTGGAGAGCTAGCTGGTGCTCATAGGCAGAAATTGACCCGTATAAGAGTCCTTGATCCAAATCCTGCCTGTGAGCACCATATGACTCTTATCAAGGACTCTTGGACAGCTAGGTAGTACAGTAGATAGAGTGCTGGGCCCGGAGTCAGGAAGACTCATCTTTGTGAGTTCAAATCTGGCCTCAGATACTTATAAGCTGTGTGACTCTGGGCAAAGTCATTTAATTCTGTTTGCTTCAGTTTCTCATCTGTAAAATGAGCTGGAGGAAGAAATGGCAAACTACTCCGGTATCTTTGCCAAGAAAATTCCAAATGGGGTCATGAAGAGTTGGACGTGACTGAAACAACTCAATAACAACAATAATAGCAAGGACTCTTGGTTTGGATGTATCTGGTGACTTGGACAATGAAACTATTAAAAGGACTTTATGTCATTCTGTCCTAGACATTTTGAACTTGGACGTCCTTTATGCATCTTAAACTTGATAAGTACAAAATAGAATCCATCATCTTTTAAAAAATTTATTTATTTACTGTGTTGTGTTTTTTTTTTTTTAAGGCAGGACAGAGAGACTTGCCCAAGGTCACACAGCTAGTAAGTGTCAAATGGCAGAGGTTGGATTTGAACTCAGGTTCTCCTGAATTCAAGGCCTGTGCTTTATCCACTGCACCACCTAGCTGCCCCAAATCCATCATCTTTTCCTGAAAACCTATGAATTTTCTGAACTTCCCTATTTCTGTCAAGGGCATGCCATCCTCCTAGTCACCCAGGTTCCCAAACTTGGCATCATTCTCAACTTCTCATACTCATTCTCACTCCATATGTTCAATCAATTATCAAATCTTGTAATTTCTTTCTCCACAATCTTATATACATCCCTTTCTCTCTGCTCATACAGCCCTAGTTCTGGCCTGCATTCTCACTCTCCTAGACTACTACAATAGCCTTTGAACTGGTCTCTCTGCCTTAAGCTTCTCCCTGTCCTTCACACAGCTACCAGGGTGACTTTCCTGAAAGGCAGGTCTGACCATGTTCCATTCCTCACCCCCACACCCCATTCAGGGCTTCCTTATTGCCTCTGGGGTCAGATATAAACTCCTCTGTTTGCCACTGAAGGCTCTTCACAGCCTGGACCTTTTTTACTGTTTCGGTTTTCTTACACTTTACTCCCCTCCCTGTTCTGTTCTGCTATAACTTGATGTGTTTGAAAAATGATCACGCTATGCAAAGTTGTGCAATAAAAACCACTGAAAATGGGGTTAGGGACACAACACTCAAAAACTTCATTGGTGACACATTTTTAAAAAGATAGAAAACTAATTAAAAAGGTAGCACAGTTTGGTACATGTTAAAAATACTACAATAAATAGCAGAAGTCTCTGAGGTCTTGGGTCTGCTGCTCTGTCTGAGCCCTGACTCCCAAAGGGTTGGGGTAATAAAGTCAGGCAACTACAGTCAAGAGGGTAGCTTGGTGGGCTACAACTTTGGTATATAGGTGGCCACCTTCCCTACCTCGGCCAAGGGGGAAGATGATGGGAGTAGAGTGAATGGATGTTGACCAGCTCTCCTCTGCCCATAGCTCCTACTACATCATATACAGTAAGATTTACTGTATAATAAAGCTGACACTTTACCTTGAAAAGGACTTGATTTGTTTGTGGAAGGAAGTGAGTATCTCGAAGGGGACGGCTTGAGTGTTAATGTGAAGTGCTGCTGTTTTCTGTGTTCCTGCTGTTTCTCAGGGATGAAACTGCATAAATAAAGGTTCAATTCGTGTTATGTTCAAATTGTTTCCTAATTTATCAATTACATTGGAGCAAATTCACTCTATAACAATTGTTCTAGAACTGATGGTACTCTCCTATCTAGCCACACTGCCTCATTTGTTTCTCTGCACCCTTGTGCTGACTCTCTCCTATACCTGCAATGTTCTTCGCCCCCATCTCTGCCTTCCTTCACAGATCAGTGGAAACAGAAGGGGGCTGTTCCAGATCCTCCCTACCTGCTGCTACTGCCTTTATCTTTAAGGCTGTATTCCAGTGTTTCTCCTATATCGTTCTTAGTTGCCTCTCTTCTCTGATTGGAGGGTTGGAGGTGGAGCATTAAACTTCTCCCAAAGCCTTCCCTTATAGAGGGCTTACAAGCTTCTAGGCAACTCTATGTGGCTTTAACTCTATGCCCTACTTTGCTGTGCTGATCAGCTCCAGCACAAGTACACACACGCCCACACCCCCACATCACTCTTCAGCTTCCTTTTGTGTGTTCACTTCTCCCTTAGATTGTAAGCTCCTTGAGGACGGGTACTGTCTTTTAAAAAATTTGTATCCTCAGCACTTAGTAGAATGCCTAGCTCATAGTAGGCTTTTAATTGGGGCGAGGGGGAGAGAAAAAAGGGGGAAAAAAGAAAAAAGGAAATTTGCATGATAACTTTATTATATATTTACAAGGAATGGCAAGTTGCACATAATAGATTTGCAGTTTCATGTGCAATCATTTTTTGTGTTATGCCATATTATGGAAATGTTTAATTTATTCCATAAATTAAAAATAAAAAATAAATACAATGAACATTTTTAAAAGTGTGTATTAAATTGAATTGACTGTAGCTGTTTATGTTCTTGTTGTCTCCCTCACTGGAATGAATATAAGATGCTTAGGGGAAAGGGCTGCTTTTACTTAGCCTTTATACCTTTAGTGGTAAGACTGATGCCTGGTGCATCATAATTATTTTATAATAAAAGCAGGAATTTATATAGGGCTTTAAAGTTTACAAAGCACTTTTCAAATATTATCTCATTTGATCCTCAGAATAATCCTGGGAGGTAGGTGCTATTATTATCCTCATTTTATAGATGAGGAAATTGAAGCAGGCAGAGGTTAAATTGTTTGCCCAGGGTCCCACAATTAGTAAGTATCTGAGGCTGGATTTGAATTCAAGTCTTCCTGACTCCAGGTCCAGAGCTCTATTCACTGCACCCTTAGCTGTCTTGATTGATTGATATTGATTTGGGGAGAGGGTTGGGTATTGATAGTATGGAAGATGATTTGGTAGCTGTAGATGCCCAAAGAGATTCAGGGAAATTAATTCTTTAAGACCCCTACTGTTGACCAGAAGCTGAAGTATGAGTTTATAGACTCCATGATGAAAGAAGGATGGATTGGGAATGATATAAAATGCCTGCTCGGGGAGTGACACCCTCCTTAACAGCCAAAGACCAGAGTCAACCTTTTCTTCAGCAGCAGCAGGAACAAAGGTGCCATACTATAGCCAGCTAGTGCTATTAGAAGAGACTAACCAAAAAAACAAACCACCTCCATGCTATGGGGAAATTTAACCTAGAGAAGAAAAGTCTAGGGGGCATAAGAGATAAATTTAAGTAGCTGAAGGGTGATCCTGTGAGAAAGAGATTAGAATTGTTCATTTTGATGCCAGAGGACAGAACTAAGAGCAATGGATAGAAGGTTCAAGGAGGCATATTTAGGCTCGATGTCAGAAAACTTTATAACTGAAGTTACTCAAAAACAAAGGGCTTCCCCCTCTCCTCCCTCCTTCACCCCTTCCTCCACTTCCTAGGTTCCCCCTTACTAGACATTTTCAAGCAAAGGCTGGATGACCCTTTTGCCATCATGTAGAGGGGATTCTTGGTCAGATATGGTCTCTTCCAACCCTTAGATCTTCTGTGATCTGTGTGTGATTAATATAAACCAAATGTATGAATCCCTGTTTGATTTTAGGCTTCAACAAGCAGATGAGGGTGGTATTTGGGGGATGGGAATAGACCTTCCTGCCCTTGGAATAACATCATGTAAATGGGTCTGCCTCCTCTTCCTCTGACAAGCCTCCTTCTGATGGTGCCACTCCTGCTTAGCCACATTTAGGAGTCAGTTGGGGGTGGGGGGTGTTGCTGATGATAACTTGGGGGAGATTTGTTCTTTTCTGTCAGGTGGTTGGAAATTAAAAGGGGAGTCCTGTAATGTGGCTTAGTTCTGAGAAGGGGATTTTGGTTCATTTGAACTTGATTTGACCCTCCTCACTTTACACATCAGTGGTGCTCGAAACTTTCAGCAAGAAAGAGTACTTACTTTTGAGACCTGAGACTCCAGAGCCCAACAGAAACTAAAAAAGCCACAGGAATAACTTGATTTCCCCTGGGGCACTATAGCTCTCTCCTAAGTGGCAGGGACATGGTGTACTCTGAACTTTTCCCTTTCCTCTGTACCATAGCTGAATAAAATGGAAGTGATTTTGTTGACCAAAGAGCCAAAAGCAATGTTCCACTTATCATCAAGGCTACTTTTCTTTCTTTCTTTCTTTTTTTAGACAAGGCAACTTTTCTTAAAAAGAACTTCAGAGCCATTAGCTCCAGATTGGCCATAAAATCATAGATTCTGAGCTGGACAAGATTGTAGAGGCCAGGTGGTACCAAATCTCTTCTTTTATAAATGAGGAAGCTGGGGGCAGCTAGGTGGCGCAGTGGGTAAAGTGCTGGCTCTGGATTCAGGAGGACCTGAGTTTAAATCTGGCCTCAGACATTTATCACTTACTAGCTGTGTGACCCTGGGGAAGTCACTTAATTCTCATTGCCCAGCCCCCCCCCCCCCAAAAAAAAGACTTAGACACATCCTGTCTTATTTCCTGCTGCTGATGGCCATAAGCAGCTAACTTCCTGATATGATAATTTCAAAATGTATTGCCTATAAACAAGGAAGCTGAGGCTCCCCCCACCCCAAGGGTCATGGTTGGTCCAATGTTCACACGAGTAGTGAGCCAGAATTCAGGCCTCAGGCTGTCTGGTTCCAAGCCCAAAGCTCTCTCCCCCTATACCTTCATCCAAAGACCACTCTTCAAGAGTATCCTGGAAATAAATTAGGCTTCACCTGGTTGACAAGTTGACTTAAATCAAGTGCCAGACTTTGGGGCCCTTGTCTGACTTTTAAGTAAGGAATGCTCTCAGGGGTATAAGCATACACTTATTAAAAGGGGCATATGCCTCAATGATCAAGACAAGACTTTCTGTTACTGTTTTATAGTAGCAAGACCTAAAAAATCCCCTTGCTGGTCCCATGGCTCTAACATACTAATCCCTCCAGATGTCACTCTAAGTAGTCTGGAAGGTAAGAGGTTTAATCAAAAAATGGATGGAAAAGAATGGAATTTTTTCCTTGACCTTTTGTACTGCTATTCCTAGTCTATGGGAACCTTGCCTCCCTCTAAATTACTTCCCCTAAATACTCTCTGCCTTCTGAACATGCCTACCCATGTCATCCACCACATCATCCAGTTCTCCTTACTTGGAATATCCTTCTCTTTCCTCTTTTTCTCTTGAAATTCTATCTACCATAAAAGGTCAGGTCCTATCTCCTCTATGATGCTTTCCTTGGTCACCCCAGCTGAAAGGTGATCACTCCTTCTCAACCCTTAAGTTATGGGATTTGAGGAGAACCAAGCAATCAAAGTATCTTTTACTTCTCTGGTTTCTGAAATAATATATGCCACCAGTGGCACTTAGAAATTCTGTCTCCTATATCTTTGTCTTTACATGAGCTGTCTGGAATGCAAGTCTTCATGCCTCAAAATCTCTAGCTCTTTCCAAAGTTCAAGGGCCATCTTTTACAGGAGGCCATTCTCGACATCCTTCCTCCAAGTTGCTAGTGTTCCTACCTCGAATTTTTCTTCCCTGGAAATTGCTTTGTATTTACTCTTTATATATTCCCCTTCATTTATATGTATCAGTGTTTCTCTGATGGAATACAGAGTTCTCAAGGGCAAAGACTAATTTGTTTTTATTTTTAGATCCTCAGTGCCTAGTTGAGGCACAATATCCAGAACATAGTATTCACTTAATAAGCATGTAATTGGTTAATTGATTATAAGAAGTCCAAATCTCTTATGGCTAAGTATTGCCTTCTTTAATCCTACAAGAAGACATTGTGTCACTGTATTAATTGTCCAGTAACAGTGTGAAATATCAGAGTATCTCACCAGGTGGTATTCTTTTTTTTTCTGTAAAAGTATTTTATTATTTTCCAGTTACAAGTAAAGATAGTTTTCAACATTTGTTTTCATAAGATTTTTAGTCTCAAATTTTTCTCCCTTCCTCCCTTCCCTCCCTACTCCCCAAGACAGAAAGCTATCTGATATAGGTTATATATGTACAATCCCATTAAACATATTTCTACATTAGTCATGTTGTGAAAGAAGAATCAGAATACAAGGGGGAAAACCACAAAAAAGAAAAAGAACAACCAAAAAGTAGAAACAGTATGGTTCAACCTTTATTCAGAATCCACAATTCTTTTTTCTGGATGTGGAGAACATTTTCCATCATGAGTTCTTTGGAACTGTCTTGGACCATTGCACTGCTGAGAAGAGCCAAGTCTGTCACAGTTGATCATCACACAATGTTTCTGTTGCTGTGTACAATGTTCTCCTGGTTTTGCTCACTTCACTCAGCATCAGTCCACTTAAGTCTTTCCAGGATTTTCTGAAATCTGCCTGCTCATCATTTCTTACAGAACAATAGTATTCCATTACATACATATACTACAACTTGTTCAGCCATTCTCTAATTGATGGGCATTCCCTCGATTTCCAATTCTTTGCCATCACAAAGAGAGCTTCTATACCTATTTTTGTACACGTGGGTCCTTTTCCCTTTTTAGAAATGATCTATTTGGGATACAGACTTAGTAGTGGTATTACTGGGTCAAAAGGTATGCACAATGGGCAGCTAGGTGGCACATCGGATAAAGCACAAGCCCTGGATTCAGGACAACCTGAGTTCCAATCTGGCCTCAGACACTTGACACTTACTAGCTGTGTGACCCTGGGCAAGTCACTTAACCCTAACTGCCTCACAAAAACCAAAACAAAACAAAAAGGCATGCATAGTCCTATAGTCCTTTGGGCACCAGGTGGTATTCTACTGAACTCAGTGGTCTCCTCAGTCCATGCCTAGATTGCTTCTCCTACCTTGGCTTGTGGTACTGACCAGGTTGGAATTAAGCTAGGGGATGAAATAGAACATAAAATATAAATCTATAGTTTATAAAAGCTCTCACCTTATATATCTAGGCTCCCCATTCTTAACTTGGAACCCCCCCAGTCATAGTTACCATTGTGTAATTACATAATTTGTTGTACATAAAGTAAAATGTAAAGAAATTGATTGGAAGTCCTGTTTGGAGATATACACCTTTGGTCATCTCCTAAACCTCCTCCCCTAGTCTTCCTACATCACTGAGAGATTCTCTGACCAGTCACACTTTTAGCTTTTGGAAAAGACTAAGGGAAGGGAATATCCATACTTTGTCTTCCCTTGTGTAAACAAAGGAAAGAAGCAGGTTTGGTAATGGAAATCAATCTTCCCTTCCTGTTTCACCAGTGGGGATTCCTACTATCTGGCAATCTCGATGATATGGCATTTTCTCTTCCACTGCTCCAGTCTCTGATTCTGGATCAAAATCTCTCCCATAGTGCTGGCTCCAGATGTGCTGTTCACTGGCTGTTTGTGCCTCTGGCCACTGCAGTAGCTATGACCATAGTCACCATGGCCATTGCCTTGGCCATCCCCGATAGAAGCTCCACAGCCTTCAAGGCTCCCATAGTTACCTGAAATCTCAATCCAAGGGCAATGGAAGGAAGAGAAACCATCTCTGGGTGCTGCAGCATACAGATGACATCTCCTTCTATCCTATCACATTGATTCTTGCCCCAGAGTACATGAAGGGTAGCACAGTTTCCTCTGGCTTCTCTGGGGACTAGAATGGATGACTTACATTTAGTCTTACCTTCAGTAGTGTGTCTCCAATTTGGTTCTATTTATCTTCCTTTCTAAAATGTTTCTGGATCCTTGGGACCCCACAGAGATGAAAATGCAATGTAACAGCACTGGCTAGACATGCATCATATATTCCTTTGGGTTAGGGTCCTATTAAAATGCAAATGTTATTGCGTGGAACAACAGATGAAGCCACTATTAGCCATTACCAACATAGTTTGAATAAATTTAAAAAATAATAATGATAGCTAACATTTACATAAAGTTTACTAAGTTCCAGGCACTGTGCTAAGTACTTCACAGATATTATCTCATTTGATCCTCACAATGACCCTGTAAAGTAGGTACTAGAGATGAGGAAACTGAGGCAGGCAAAAGTTAAGTAACTTGCCCAGGGTCACACAGCTAGTAAGTATCTGAGGCTGAATTTGAACTAATGTTTAGGTGACCAACTAGCTAAGCACTAGAGTCCCACAGCAGATATCTGCTCTGTGGTATATAGATAAATGAGTTTTGCTAAAGAAAGGGGAATTATATACAGCAGAAGGACAGGCTTGGATAGAGCTGAATTTCGTGAACTTTGAAAGTAATCTATGTGTCTAGGCAAATTATTCTGATTATTGAAATAATGGGAACCCATTATAGTTCCTGATCTTTCCTTGATTTAGTTAGCTAAGTGATTACATGGTAATATATGTATGTGTGTGTGGAGCAACAAAAGTCCAACATACCATCAGAAGCATTCCTGATTGCTTGAGAAACCAAGGGATTGTCCATGAATTGAAGAACAGCTGAACAAATTACAGTGTGTGAATGTAAAAAAATACTATGATACTGTAAGAATTGATAAAAGGGATGGTTTCAGAGAAACCTGGAAAGATATCTCTAAACTGATGCAGAGTGAAGGGAGCAAAATAGGGAGAACAATTTAATACAATGACAATGAACAACTTTGAATTCTGATTAATGTAATGACCAACAATGATTCCAGAGGACTGCTGATGAACACACTTCCCGAGACAGAAAAGCTATAGACCAAACATGTAGAATAATTGTTTTTGGACATGGCCAATGTAGGAATTTGTTTTGATGGGCAGTTCATATCTGTTATAAGAGTTTTGTTGTTCTTTTCTTTTTCACTGGGCATGGGGAATGCAAGAGAATGAAAATAAATGATTGTTAATTTAAAAATCTATAATAAATATTTTAATGGACCCCTCTTTTTTTGTCTCACTATTGCTACTCCCAACTCCAATTAGAACCAGAGTGAGGAAAACCCTTGGAACAAATAACCAAAAATAAGCAAAACACATCCATATAGGTGGATCCATATGTCAATTTCTGTTTTATCAACTTTCTGTGTGAATGTTTCATCATAGGTCTTCTGGAGACACAATTGGTCATTGCTTTGATCAGAATTTTTAAGTCTGATAAAGTCATTTTAATTTACAATATTGTTGTCCTTGTATAAATTGGTCTCTTGTTTCTGCTCACTTCACTTTCTTTTACTTCATACTTTGAAATCATCTAGTCATTTCCTAGGACATGAATTTGTTTTGTCTTTCCCCAACTGATGGTTGTCACCTTAATTTCCGGTTCTCTCCTTCCCTTTTTTCCTTTTTAATTCTTTCTTCAGGATCTTTTCATTAGGAATTCTTGAAATACATTATTCTATTAATAGTCCACTTTCCCCCATAGAATTATGCTCGGTTTTACAGATTAAATTATTTTTTCTTGTAAGCTTCTATCTTTTACTTTTCAAAATATTGTACTCTAAGATCTCTTATTTATAGTAGAATCTGTGATCCTGACTCTGGTTCCTTGGTATATAAGCCTTTTTTTTTTCTGACTGTTTGCAGTATTTTTTACTTTGAGGTGAAAACTTGATTTTGGCTATGACATTCCTGAGACTTTTTCTTTTAGAGTTTCTTTTAGAAAACGATTGGTATATTCTTTCTATCTTTACTTTGTCTTCTGGTTCTAATAACTCTGAACAGTTTTCCTTTATGATTTCTTGAAATATAATGTCCAGGCAGGTTTTGTGTTGTTGTTGTTTTTTTTTAAATCATGGTTTCCAGGTTACCTACTGACTTGTTTTTGGGCCTATTTTATATCAGATATTTTACATTTTATTCTACTTTTCCAATCTTTTTGGTTTGTTTTAACATTTCTTGCTGTTTCATGGAGCTATTTGTATTTTATTTTTCATTCTAATTTTGGGGGATTCTATTCAACCTACCACTTTTTCTTCTAGGCTATTTATTCTCTTTATAAAACTTTTATTTAATTTTCTATCTCTATTTCTTCATTTTCCTTTAGGAATTCATAGGGGCAGCTAGGTGGCACAGTGGATAGAGCACCGGCCCTGGAGTCAGGAGTACCTGAGTTCAAATCCGACCTCAGACACTTAACACTTACTAGCTGTGTGACCCTGGGCAAGTCACTTAACCCCAATTGCCTCACTAAAAAAAAAAAAAAGAAAGAAAAAAGAAAAGAAATTCATGTAGTCCTTGTGGAAAATCCATTTTTTTCTTTGAGTCTCTGATTGAGGTTCCTACAGAGTTTATTTTTTTTTTCTAATTTGAACTTTTTGTTATCTCTGGATCTACAAAAGCAGTAGAATGTGTATTCTTTTGTTTCCTCATCTTTCTGGTCTTAGTTCATGAAACTGGGCTTTGATCTAGGGCCAGGTTCCACTACTGTCATGCTTTTGGCTTTGTTCTCAACCTGGTCCTCTGGGTTCCTGTGCAGTTTTCCACCTTCAAAGGTTAGGCTCCCTGGATCTTTAAGGTTTAGAGCTCTGGATCTTCAGGGCCATCTATAGCACTTCAGGTCCGTGGGGTATCCTGGTCTGAGGATGGCTGTTCCTGTACTGGTCACTGCCAGGTCCTTTTCAAGGTCCCATTCTGAGTTTCCAACCACTCTCTGGGAAGCTACCCCAGAGAGGGTACTACACGGAGAAAGTAATTTTAGGGGGATATTAGATAGTAGGTGGAGGACATCAGGAAAGCTCTTATATAGAAGGTAGTGCTTGAACTGAAATTTGAAGAAAGCCAAGGATTCTAAGAGGTGGATGTGAGGAGACAGTGCATTCTAGGTTTGTTTATGGCAGGAGAGAGGACAGAGTATGTGAAAAGGCAAGGGAGATGGAGCATGGTCTTTTTTTTTTTTTTTTTGGTGAGGCAATTGGGGTTAAGTGACTTGCCCAGGGTCACACAGCTAGTGTTAAGTGTCTGAGGCTGGATTTGAACTCAAGTCTTCCTGACTCCAGGGCTGGTGTTCTATCCACTGCGCCACCTAGCTGCCCCTGGAGCATGGTCTTTTGGGAAGAATAAGTAGTTTAGTTGAAATAGAGTGTGTGAAAAAGAGTAATGTGTAATATGCCTGAACAGGTAGATTGGAGCCTGGGAAAGGACTATTGTCTAGCAGGGTTCCTTCTCCTCTCATCCCATGGATTAGGCTAGTTTTTCTGTGGAAAGTGACAAAGCTCCTCTGATGACTTCATCGACTCAGAGAACTAAGGTTCAAGCTATGCCTCCCTTGAATCATCTTTCCAGTGGCCTCTGACCACATTGATAAGGCTTCTTGGTCACAGGGTAATCCCAGTTTCTTAGCATGTAAAAAACCCAGCTCCATGGAGGCAGAGCCCTTCAGACTTGGTGCATTACCGAAGCCTGGGTGGTCACTGCATCCTGCTCTGCTGACCAGATGCATTGTCATATGAAGGTTAAGGGAAGCTAATTGCTGGAGTCTCCTTGTTAAGTATCCTTTCTGTGCTATGGCTAAATAAACCTCCTTTTGTTACCTGTTGAATGATTCATTAGTATCTTATTTCATTCCAACACCAAACCTAAACTAACAAGGGACTGCCAGACAGACTTTTGCTTTAGTGATATCACTTTGTCAGTTTTGCGAAGGATGGAGAAGGGAAGGAGAAGGGAATAAGTGCCTTCTATGTGTCAGACACTGTATTTTTTCATAAATATCTCATTTGATCCTCACTTCCCTATTTCTGTTGAGGAAGGTGGGAGGAGAGGCAGAAGGGAATACAATTTTGATCTTCACAATAACAACCTCTCAATGTGGGCACTATTATTATTCTCATTTTGCATGTGAGGAAACTGGAACAAATAGAGGTTAAGTGACTTGCCCAGGGTCATGAAGCTAGTAAGTGTATGAGGTTGGATTTGAACTCAAGCCTTCCCATATCCAGGTTTAGTACTTCATCCACTGCTCCATAATCTGCCACAGAAAGGAGAGGGGAGAGACTCGATCCAAGGAGTCCAATTAGTAAGCTATTGTAATAGTCCAGGCAAAAGGTCCAAATTAGGGTGATGACTACATGTGTAAAGAGGAGGTAGACATGAGAGATGTCACTGAATTCAAATAGATAAGACTTGGCAACTTATTGGATATGGGAGTGTTAGAGAGAAGGAAAAGTTAAGAATGACTTTGAACCTGGGTGACTGGAGGGTTGGTTGTGTTCTGAAAGGCAGCTCATCAGGCAGAACATTGAACCTGGAGTCTCAAAGATATGAGAATTCAAATCTGGCCTCAGATACTTAGCAGCTCTGTGTGACCCTGGGATTGTCACTTAACCTTTGTTTGCCTCAGTTTCCTCATTGGTAAAATGAGTATAATAATAGCACCTACCTCCCTGGGTTGTTATTGTGATGATCAAATAAGATAATAGTTATAAAAAGTACTTAGCACTGTGCTAATGTTCCTAGCCCACAGTAGGCTCTATATAAATTCTTATTCCCTTCTGTCCTTTCTCTCTCCTTCCTCAACAGAAATAGGGAAGTTTAGGGAGAAGGGCATTTTGGAGAAGGAAGATAATTATGTTTTAGACAGTTTAGTTTAATACTGGACATGGGGGCAGCTAGATGGCGCAGTGAATAGAGCACCGGCCCTGGAGTCAGGAGTACCTGAGTTCAAATCTGGCCTCAGACACTTAACACTTACTAGCTGTGTGACCCTGGGCAAGTCCCTTAACCCCAATTGCCTCACTAAAAAAAAAATACTGGACATAAAGTTGGAAAGGTGATGTGGAAGTGAAGCTCAGGAAACACATTAGGGCTCAATATAGAAATCTAACAATCACCTACATGGTGGTAAAGATCAAGACCACAAAACCTGATGAAATCATTGAGGAGATGTAGGCAGAATATGGACAGTGATCTAGCAAAAGAGATCGAGGAGGAGCCACCAGGAGGGAAGACTAAGAGGAAACCATAGACAGGAGAGGGTGAGGATGAGAAGGTGCTCTATGGCGTCACATACTGCAGAGAGGTCAAGAAGACTGAGTGAGAAAAGGCCATTAGATTTGGCAGTTAAGACATGGCTGATAGATTTGGATAGAGTAGTTTCAGTTGAGTGATGAGATTGAAATCTATGTGTTATAAGGGCCTGAGAAGTCAATGAGAGGGAAGGAATGAAGTAATGGATGGCTATGAGAGGGATAGGAAATATATAGATTCAATAGATTCAGATTGAGGCAGGGTTAAGTGAAGGGTATGGAGATTGGTGATATGTTTATAGGCAGATCTCCCAATTCATGATATCAGGGTACCAGGGGTTGGGAAGGCCTAGGGATCTAGTTGTCTCAAGTTGGGATTCAGGCATGCATGAAGATTTAGAAAACAGTGAAAGATTAAAGCTTTCAGACTGAAGTTTATAGACTAGTTTCAAGTAGAAGATGATGCTGTCTGTAATACCAAAGGCTTTGGAGCAGGATCCTTTATAGGGTGTGTTGGATCAGGGGACACAGTCAACCAGGAAGTTGGAGCTTCTCTTCTCCTACCACTCTGCTACCCAATATCACTTGGTTGCCTAGGTGTGAGGTGGGGAGAGAGATCAGTGAAAAGGAGGGAGGAAGCCCTGATAGGAAGAGGCCACCAAGTTGTTACTTTTATCTATTTCACAATTTTTATGTGGTTAAAAAAAAAACAATCACAGAGAAACTGTTTGGCTTAGAGGAAAGAGATCAGGTCTTGGGTTCAGGAAGAGTCATGCCTCTGATGTATAACAGTTTTGTGACTGTGGGTAAATCATAATCTCTCTTTGGGTAATTTAAGAATAAGTTACTGGAGAGTTGTTAATCTAACCGGTGAAGAAAGTTTCCATACCAAGAATTCCCAACACCAGGGAAACCAAACATTGGGACCAAAAGCCAAAACCAAACCAAAAAAAAAAAAATCAGAATTTGGAACTCAGTAACTGAGAGGAAAGGACTTGCCTTGGTGAGCCAGTAGATAGATCCCACCAAGATACTCCAGAATGGCATTAAAACTTGCCCCAAGGGAATAATGCTGTAATGACTCTATCAAAAAGCTGAATAAATGCCAGTCTTATAAATGAGCAGAAAATGTATACTGTTCCCCTAAGAAATTCTTACCAGCCTGTTCTTTCCACACAGGCTTCACAGATAGGAAGGAAAATGAAATCATCTCTCTTTAAGAGCAGCTTGGGTAATGATAACTCACATTTACCCAGAGCTCTAAGTTTTACAAAGTGTTTGTCTCACAAGAGTGCTTTGAGGCAGGTAGTTCAGTATTATTACTCCTCTTTTACATTTGAATGATTTGAGTCTCAAAGAGGTTTAGTGACTTGTCCATAGTCACAGAATTTAAGTGACCATGCCAGACTCCAACCCTTGTCTCCCAATTCCAATGCCTTTTTGGTGGATCTGAACCTTGGTTCCAAAAAGAGCATGAATGGAGATGTGGATATATGTAGATGACTAACATGGAGACTCTTTTCTCTTGGAACCTGAACTGAGTCGCTCTTCAGTGATCTGTAGGTAGGACTGGAGAAGAAATGGAAAATTGTGTTGCCTAGGCAGTTTGGATCAAGTGCTTTTTGGCACCAACATTCTATGTAGACTGAAACATACTATTTTTCACTTTCTTTCATTCTTTTTCTTTTATTCAAGTTCTTGTACAAAATGACTAATATGGAAATGTTTTACATGATTGCACATGTATAACCTATATCTGATTGCTTACTGTCTCAGGGAGGGGAAAAGGGAGGGAGGAACAGAATTTGGAACTCAAAACTTTAAAAAATGTTAAAAATGGTTTTAACATGTAATTGAGGAAAATGAAATTATATAATTTTATTTTATATTTATACATTATATTTTTATTATATATGTATTATGCATATACATATAACACATACTATATATACACATATGTATAGACATATATACACACATACACATATAAATATACACATGCATAAATATATGTATATGTATATACCTATACCTATACCTACACACACACATATATACATATAAAATAAGTACCAGGTGGCACTGATGACTATTCCCTAAGAGTTTCATGTGTACCCTAGTGTTTTGTGTATTCCCCAATGTGGAGAAGAGGAAAGTACTGTGTTCTCTGTGGTCATTAGAGAGACCTTGATTTTCTAACTCCCAGTTCTACCTTTGTCTATGAGGTAAATAGTGTCAGATTGTCAAGGATTTCATGAAGCTGTGAATCTATATCCAATCAAAAAGATCTCCAAGCATGCACCCAAGAGTCAGCTCGCAAGGGCAGCTAGGTGGCACAGTGGCTAGAGCACTGACCCTGAAGTTGGGAGGACCTGAGTTCAAATCTCACCTCAGACACTAGCTGTGGAACCCTGGGCAAATCAGTTAACTCCAATTGCCTCAGACATCTGGGGCCATCTTGCCACTGGATCCAGATGACTCTGGAGGAGAGAGTGAGGTTGGTGACCTTGCACAGCCCTCCCTCACTTCAATTCAGTCCAAGTCATGAAATGACCCCAATATCGTGGTCCTTTTCGAGAACAGAAAGACAAACAATATCTGACTGCAGTACTTTATTTTGTGAGCTTGTACTGCACAGTTGTGCCTTAACAATGTGGGGAAGAGAGTCTTGATATGACTCCTGGTGGACTGAGAGACCTTTGATGTAGTGTATGTACCTGATGAAGTGCAGAAGAGAATTCTTAGGATTGGGGGAGACAGGAAAGAGAGGAGGAGTGTTGAATGACAGGGATGAGAGGAAAGCATGAACTTTTGGAGGCATCTAAGAGATCTTCCTAGACACGTGGGGAAGCCAGCCCCCAACACATCACTTGATTCCCTGAGCTTGCAACCATAGAGAGATGACTTAAGAGCAGGTGCCCTGGATGAAATAGTTTTCCCTTCTTGATTGAGCTGAGATCTCATTTACTCTTGCATGTTCTTTCATCTGCTTTAAACTGTATAACTTCTCCAATTTCTGTTTACTGCTGACTTTGATAATGAAGCTTATTAACTATCTGCAATTGTTTTTTGTGCAACTAGCATTTGATGGGAGGGAGCTCATGAGAGAAAGCTAAGTGTTATCCTCCCTTTAAGATTGACTAGATGGGGGCAGCTAGGTGGCACAGTGGATAGAGTACTGACCCTGGATTCAGGAGGATCTGAGTTCAAATTTGAACTCAGACACTTAACACTTACTAGCTGTGTGACCCTGGGCAAGTCACTTAACCCCAATTGCCCCCCCTCCCCACACACAAAAAGAATGACTAGATGAAGTGTATTTTATTTTGAACCCTGAAAAGAGCGTACCATACACCTAGAATATAGATGTTAGATTTAGGGTAGATAGATATAATTCTAGCTGTATAATCCTTGGAGATAAAGTGAAAGAAAGATTGCCCAGTCACGGAGGTCCCGAGTCTTCCCTTGCTTTTCTGGCTTCTGGCAGTATAGACGTGGTCCTCTTTCTACCATCTGTAAAAAATTAATTGTTATTTGAGGTTTTTTTGCCTCGGCGAGTACTGGCCTGGGGCTCCACCCACTGGTTGTGGCCGTAGCCAGGGCTCTGGCACCTCACGTCATCACCACTCGCTGATGCCTACATGGGAAATTATAATGACAGGAAGCCTAGTGAGGGCAGTCATGTGACTGTCAGAGCGGCCATCCCATTGGCTGGGGCTGTGTGGGGTGTTTCTAGGTTTGGGGGAGGAGAATTGGGGATTTCTAGGTGGAAGCTGGAAAGCCACAGGCATTCTGCTGCGTATTTTCAGCTGATTCCTGGGCGGTGGTATTTTTTCAGGTATTATAATTTCCCTTTCCCCATTTTTATTTCCTTTCCCTTGATCCTACTGATCCTCTTTGTGGTTTGTTTGTTTTTTAAGTTTTTTCTAGTTAAAATAAATCTTGTTCTGTTTTGAGGGAGGCTGCTGTCTCTTTCTTTGCCCCAATATTGCGGCGAGCCGCTTAGCTAGCACTCCCCAATTAAAAATTGGTCCCCACACATCCACAGAAGTAAATATTGTAGCTTCCCTTGGAGATTGAATGGGCTAGATCTGAGATCAGATATTTATCCATGCTATGTACAAGCCACAAATTTTATATTAGATACATTCATATCTATATTATATATGGGTTGGGAAAATAAGTCCAGCATCTGGCTACATAAATCTATTAATCTATTAAATGTCAAGAATCTGAGTTTGACCCTGTGGGGAATTTCCAAGATAAATAGTAAAGAGCACTGGATATTGATTCAAGGACCAGATTTCGAACCCGGCTATGCCACTTAATTGTTACCTTGGTAAGTCACTTAACCTCCTCTGGGTCTCAGTTTTCTCATCTGCAAAATGCCAGGATTGAACTTGACCTCTAAGATCCTTTTACGTCTTAAATCTATGATCCTATTGTTCCCAAGCCAGCCCCAGTGTTTGTGTTTAAGTGCCCTAAGTTTTACGATTACTGTTGTTGCATGACTATAAGCAATTAAACTGTACATAGCAAGTTAGTGGTGATGAGGCACTGACTCTTTTAAGGGAGACTAGTTGATTCTGAGTTTAGAGAAAAATCAGATCAAAGATAAGTCTGGAACCTAGATGGAGAGAGGAATACAGATAGGAAAAAAGAGAAAAGAGCTTAGGGCAGGTGGGATTTGGATTCAGAAAAAAGAAAAAGTTGTTTCTGGCAGTTTAGAAAGTGTAAGCTCGGGGCAGCTAGTTGGCACAGTGGATGAGCACCGGCCCTGGATTCAGGAGTACCTGAGTTCAAATCCGGCCTCAGACACTTACTAGCTGTGTGACCCTGGGCAAGTCACTTAACCCCAATTGCCTCACCAAAAAAAAAAAAAAAAAAAAGAAAGTGTAAGCTCATCTTGGATTCAGGGGGACCACACTAAATTCATTCACTCATTCATTCATTTGTTCAGTAGACATTTATTGGTTAGTTTCTGTGAAAATTACTACACTAGATACTTGGAAAACACATAAATAAAACACAGCCCTTCTTTTTAAAAAATCAAATGTTATTGATATTTTTTTGTTTTTGAGAGCAGCTTGGAATCTGGCTAGAGTTAGCATTGAAGTCAGAAAGACTCAATTTCAAATCTTTGCCAAATCCCTTGCCCCCTCGGTGCCCTAGCAAACTCTCTGACTCTAAGTTGCAGAGAAGGTGCTGACCTACATTCGTAGAAAGTTTCCTTCTCTGAAAGGTGCCATTGTTATATCCAAGACATAGCAATGAAATCACAGGGCCAGTTCCTACCTCTCATCTTTCATTTTTTACATCACATATGAATATCCCACTATATCTCCCCCCCCCACTCCCTTTCAAAGAACCATCCCTTATAGTAAAAAACAAAAATAGAGGAAGAAAAAAAAAAAGCTCACCAGAGCAAACCAACTGAAAATGTCTGATGTTATTCTCAGTGTTCTGTCTTTGTGGTTGCCCATTGCTGCAAAGAAGTTTGTAGTCAGATGGTAGAAGCTCTTGAATGTCTTGAATTCCTCTAGACCAAGGGAAATTTTCAAGAACTGCTAACCAACGATGGGAAAAACTCGCCTCAGTAGCTGCTTATTGTACTTGTGATCACTGAACTTTGAAACTTCTTATTAGACTCAAGAAAATTGGTCTGAGAGTATGTATGAGAGTCATGATGACTTACTGTCAGGAAGGGCTGCAATAACAACTGATATGCATGCGGCATTTTAAGGTTTAGAAACTCCTTGATATATATTATTTCCTTATAAAGTGCTATAAGGTTTGCAAAGCTCTTTACAAATATTATTAGGAGGAGAAACTACCAGGAAGATGCTGTAACTGAAAGGATTAAGAATGTCCCAAAACATGTCTTGTCTTGTCAGGAAATCTGGACTTGAGAGTTGTGCAAACAGTTCAAGTTAGATATGAAAATGAAATTATCTCTTCTATAGTTCTCCAAGTTGTCTTCACTTCTCAGGAGAGTATAATAGGTGTGGTATTTTGTTGTTTTCTGTTTTAAGTATATGTTAATGTGCATGTATGAGTCTTTTGTGTTTTAAGCATTTCTTTTGTGGTAGAAGAAACAGTTTTCCTATATCTAGTTTCTACCTTTTACATTGAATGACTTTTCTTGAAGAGACCCTATTAACCTACTTTTGGAAAGACCTTATGTATAAGCCATATAAGATATTTTCTCTATAACTCTGGGGGTGGGGGTTCAGGGTCCCCCAGGACTGAACCCAGTCTGTGTGAATCTATAGCAGGAAATTCTTTGGGGGGGGGATACCACCTGAGTTATGAGTAATGTATTTTTTAATGTTTCTGGATAAACAAAATTACTTAATATTTGAAAAGATGCTAACATAAACATTATGTAGAGATTGTTTCCATTTATTATGCCATCATTCTTTTTCTATTTTCAAAATTTCTGGAAATTTTACACAAGTAGGAAAGCATAGTTTTCTTTGAATCTAATTGAATTAATGCAATTATTATGTGCTGGAGTAAACACTTGGTTTTGGAATTAGACATTGGCTCTTACTCCACCTCTGGCGTGTATTAGTTGTGTGTTTTTGGGCAGCATTCATAAATTATTATCACTAGTAAAATAATAGTGATTCATATTTATATAACATTCTAGGGTTACAAATGGCTATATGTATGTATGTATGTGTACATATATATATATACATATACACATACATATACATATACACACACACACATTTGACCCTCACAATCTTAGACAGTCTTATTATCCCCATTATAGACATTAGGACTATCTCCTCTCTGAGTTTGAATGTTGCTCGATTTTAGTGACTCTCTTGGTGCTTTTCCTGCTTGTCTGATTCCTTCTTTTTATTCTCCTTTGCTGGATCTTCATTCATGTCATTCCCCCTAATTGTAGGTAACCTCCCCAAGGTTCTGGCCTGTGACTTCTTTATTTTTCTTTCTTTCTCTGTACTCTGTACTCTCTTGCTTGGGGAATCTCATCAGCTCCCATGTGTTTAATTATCATCTTTATGAAGATTGATTCCTAGATCTATGTGTTCAGCTATAGTCTCTCCTTAGTCATCACCTTAGCTGCATCATCAACTCCCTATTGGACATTTTAAGTATCCCAATATCACTTAACCAATAAACATCAATTAGCTTTTTCAAAGGGATATTTACTGACTGATAAATTTATGTTAAGTAACTTCAACTGGGCCTTCACCACTGCAAGGCAATCCTTTTTATACCTTTCCTAATTAACTCACTATCTTATCACAATGGATTTCCCAAATCTTTTCATCCTTCCTTAAACTTCCCATGGTTTTTCTCTCCCCCCATCTTCCCACCTGAGAACTTTGCCTAATACTTTACTGAAAAAAAAATAATAAGGCCATTTGTCAAGGGCTCCCTCTTCTTCCTCATCTCAAATCACAAAGATGCCTTCTGCCACCATCTCCTCCTTCAACCCTGTCTCACTCACATAATGAGGTGGTCCTTCTCCTTGCCAAAGCAAACACCTCTACACACTCAAGTGACTCCATTCTACCACCTCTTCTCCAGTAGATTGCCCCCTCCATCATCCCCACTTTCTCACTTATCTTCAATCTCTCCCTGCCTACTTGCTGCCTCCCTCATGCCTATCAACAAGCCCACGCCTCCCTTGTTTTCAGAAAACTCTCATTTGATTCATCATCTACTCCTACTACCTCTGGTCCCATAGATCTCTTTGCTTTAGCTCAATTCCTTGAGAAGGTTATATACAAGAGGTGCCCTCACTTTCTCTCACTCTTTTCTTTTTTTTCCCTATCATTCTTTTCTTAAATCTCTGCAGTCTGGCTTCCAACCTCATCATTCAACTGAAATGGTTTTCTCCAGATTTATTAAGTTTTCTGATTGCCAAATCAGTATCTTCCTCGAACTCTCTACAGGCTTTCATAGTGTTTGTCATCTTCTCTGTCACTCTTTTGTCTCTAGGTTTTTCATGATACTGCTTCCTCCTGGTTTTTCTCCTACCTATCTGACCACTTCTCAATCTCCTTTGCTCAATTTTTATTCTGGTCATGCCCACTAACTGTGGGTGTCTCATGGGGCTCTATCCTGGGACCTCTTCTCTTCTCCCTTTGTACTTTCTCACTTGGTCATCTCATCAGCTTCCATGGATTCAACTATCATCTCTATGCTGATGATTCTCAAATCTATTATCAAGCCCTAACCTCTCTGCTGACTTCCATTCTTGCATCTCCAATGACCTATTAGACATCTTGAATTGGATGTCCCAGAGACATCTTAAAAGTAACCTGCCTAAATCTGAGCTCATTATCTTTCATCCCCACCCATCCCTTTTTTTAACTTCTTTATTACTGTTGAGGGGACCACCATATTTTTAGTCACTCAGACTAAAACCTATGTATCAATCTCACTCTCTCAGCTTCTATTTTCAATCAGTTGCCATGTATTTTTTTTTTTTTTGGTGAGACAATTGGGGTTAAATGACTTGCCCAGGGTCACACAGCTAGTGTCAAGTGTCTAAGGCTGGATTTGAACTCAGGTACTTCTGACTCCAGGGCCCGTGCTCTATCCACTGTGCTACCTAGCTGCCCCCTGTTGCCATGTATTTTTGATTTTCTCTTTGTAACATCAGTGGCATAAGCCCCCTTCTTTCTTCTGGCCACCATCTTGGTGTGAACTTTTCAGATTTTCCATGCCTGGAAGTCAGCTCACCAAACATCCATGTTCCCCCAGGACCAAGCTCTCATTGGCCAGGCCCTATTACAATGATGATAACAACAATGATGAAAAAGGGGTGAAATAGTTTTTTGCCCACTAAGAGTTTACATTTAATTAATGTATGGTGCCCTACCTTTCTGTCCATAACAATAGAACAATGTCTCATGCTCTCCTTTGTGAATATCAAGTGAAGTGTAAGCTCTAAACTGCTATACAAATGAAAAGTGATACTGATATTATTACCTTGTTTGAGATTTGTTGTTGTTCATTCTGGAGCACAATTTGGAACCATGCCCAAAAGGCTTTAAAACTGTGCATACCCTTTGACCCAGCAATATCACTACCAGGTCTGTATCCCAAAGAGATCATGGAAAAGGGAAAAAGACCCACATGTACAAAAATATTTATAGCTGCCCTTTTTTTGGTAGCAAAGAATTGGAAATTGAGGGGATGCCCATCAATTTGGGGAATGGCTGAACAAGTTGTAGTATATGAATGTAATGGAATACTATTCTGCTATAAGAAATGATGAGCAGATGGATTTCAGAAAAACCTGGAAAGACATAAGTGGACTGATGCTGAGTGAAGTGAGCAGAATGGGGGCAGCTAGGTGGCGCAATGGATAAAGCACCAGCACTGGATTCAAGGAGGACCTGAGTTCAAATCTGGCCTCAGACACTTGATATTTACTAGCTGTGTGACCCTGGGCAAGTCACTTAACCCTCATTGCCCCTCCAAAAAAAAAAAGAAAAGAAAAGAAAAGAAAGAAAGAAAGAAACGAGCAGAACCAAGAAAACATTGTACACAATATCAATGACATTTTGTGATGATCAACTGTGATGGACTTGGCTCTTCCCAGCAATGCAATGATCCAAGACAATGCCAAAAGACTTATGGTGGAAAATGCTCTCCACAGTCAGAAAAAGAACTATGGAGTCTGAATGCAGACTGAAGCATACTATTTTCACTTTTGCTGTTGCTTTTTTGTTATTGTTCTTGTTCATTTTTTTCTTGCCTTTTTTTCCTTTTGTTCTGATTAACGTGGAAATAGGTTAATATGATTGTAATGTATAACCTATATCAAATTGCTTACTGGCTTCTGGGGGGGGGAAAGGGAGGGTAGGAGAAAAATTTGGAACTCAAAAAAATATCTTTACATGTAATTGAGAAAAACTAAAATAAATCTTTAAAAAGATAGAGATTTGTTGTTATTCGTCCCCAATTCTAGAAAAATTACAGAAAAACAAGCTCCTGGAGGGAAAGAATGTTTTCATTTTCTGTCTTAGTGTTCCCACAGCCTAGCAAGTGCCTGGTACACAGTAGGCCCTTAATAAATGCTTGCTGAATTAATAAAATCAAACTTGCTTCACAATCTCTTCTCAGTAAGTGAGGAAGGAAAGCAGCATTTAATAAGCATCTATTATATGCCAGGCACTGTGTTAAGCACTTTCTAAATGTAACCTCATTCTTTATATCTTTGGGAGGTAGATCCCAGGAAACTGAGGCAAACAGAGGTCAAGTGACTTGCCCAGGGTCACACAGCTAGTAACCGTTTGAGGCTAGTCAGGTCTTCCTTACTCCAGGCCCAGTCTTTCCGCTGGGCCACCTTGCTGTCTTGTTAGAGAAGGAGCAGCACATTATTGCTGTCACTGCATTTGTTAATATTTCTAAAGTAAGGCAGAGTATGCTTTTGCCAGACCTCCAGGAAGACCAGGTCTTTCCTCATCACACTAAATGCTCCTTCAAATGAATGGAGGCTAATAGTAAATTATGTTTTCCTGACACATTTCCTTAAATATACAGTGATTTTACAGGGCCTGGGAGGTTTGTTTCTCAATCTCTCAGGCTTTCCATCTGGTTCCCAGAGACTTTCCATCTTTTCTTTAACTGCTTTCTTTTGGGATTTGTTCTTGGGAAGTCTCAGTTTTACTGAACTCCTACCTCATCTTGCAAGAGTAGAAATTCCCTCCTTGCCTCAGCTTTCTGGCTTCACCGGTTTCCCTCGAGTCTTAGCTAAAATCCCACCTTTTCCAAAAAACTTTTCCAGTCCCCATTTGTGCCTTTCCTCTGAGATGATCTCTGATTTATTTTGCATGCGGCTTCTTTGAACATAATTGTTTGCATGTTGTCTCCCCAGTCAGATTGTAAATTCCTTGAGGACAGAGACTGTCTTTTGCCTCCTTTCGATCTCCAGTGCCCGGGTGCCCATGAAAAATAAATGCTTGTTCACTCGGCTTCTGACTTTCAAACTATTGTTTATGGGTTGTAGAGGGAGACTTCAGGAGCCACTTGTCCCCAAGAACACTTAATTACTAGTGAGACTTAGGGAGAGGCCTGGCCTCAAGTCATCAAAGGGAAGGAGAGAGGACTCTACTCAGTAAAAAAGGTGTTCATAGGTAGTAATCAAGCATTCTTTAGCCGTTCAATTTCTTTTTAGAAGTAGAGTCGGAACCCCTCCCAAACACTGTTCTTCCTTTGGATTTTCTCTCCATCCTGTCACCTATGCTTCTCTCTTCCCTCATCTACACTCTTTTTTTTTTTTTTTGCAGAAAATGGGGGTTAAGTGACTTGCCCAGGGTCACATAGCTAGTAAGTCAAGTGTCTGAGGCCGGATTTGAACTCAGGTACTCCTGAATCCAAGGCAGGTTCTTTATCCACTGCGCCACCTAGCCGCCTCAGGGCCAGTGCTTTAACCACTGCGCCATCTAGCTGCCCCTCATCTACACTCTTATTTACAACTTTCTTCTGTTATGAACCAATCCATCTCCTTTGCTCCACGCTGTGTTCATTCCCTCCAAGGCATTTTTAGCTGCTTTTTTCTCCTAATTGATGAATATTTACTGAGCACCTACTGGGTGTATGACTGGCCGAGGTGTGCATCTGGAGGGGGATGTCCTTGGGCTGCCCATTAGTCATGCTCCTGTGTTGCCACGGGCTTAGGAGAGGGCTTGTGTCAATAATGCCCAGCCCAGAGGTACTCACCTGGTATGTACACAAATGTTAATCCATGAAGTCAGATGCACCACAGGCCAAATTCAACATTCAACAGCAAGAATAGGCTAGGGGGATCAGGTACAACTCGAGGGGCTGGGTAGGAACATCCTCAAATATCTCCCAATTAACTGAAGTTCTACCATTTCCTTCTTTTGGGTTAAAGCATTGTCTGGTTAAATTGGAAATAGCAAGTAGTCCTGGTAAGGTTACAAAGTAAACCATTAGCAGCCCTTTCTTTTTTTATCGAAAACATGACAGCAACCTGGGAGCAGGTTTGGATAGGAGGACCGGGGAGAGAAGAGGAATTTAGAGCAGAGGATGCTGGTCAGAGCCGATGTGGAGATGAAAGGGGTGGCGAAAGGGTTCAATGACAAATTTCTTTAGATACCTTCCCTCTCCTTTCAGCTTCCTTTTTTTTTTTGGCAGGGGTGGGGGGCGAGGTGAGGCAATTGGGGTTAAGTGACTTGCCCAGGGTCACACAGCTAGTAAGTATCAAGTGTCTGAGGCTGGATTTGAACTCAAGTCCTTCTGAATCCAGGGCCAGTGCTCTATCCATTGTGCCACCTAGTTGCCCTTCAGCTTCCTTTTTTGAGTTGTCTTTCCTCTTTAGGTTGTGAGCTCCTTGAAATCAGGAATTGTCTTTAATATCTCCTGAGCTTAGCATAGTGCCTGGTACACAGTAGACACTTAATACATGCTTGTTGACCGACTGACAGATGTGGCTGCAGAGAATCTAGGTTCAAAACCCTGATCTGTTACTACCTGTGTGGCCTTGGGTAAGTTCCTTCCTTTCCCTGGGTCTCAGTTTCCTCATTTATGAAATGAGAAGCATTGGATATCCGGATGAGCTCCCTCTTTTGGTGATATTCTCTTTCTTCCTTCCTTCCTTCCTTCCTTCCTTCCTTCCTTCCTTCCTTCCTTCCTTTCTTTCTTTCTTTCTTTCTTTCTTTCTTTCTTTCTTTCTTTCTTTCTTTCTTTCTTTCTTTCTTTCTTTCTTTCTTTCTTTCTTTCTTTCTTCCTTTCTTCCTTTCTTTCTTCCTTTCATTCGTCCTTTCTTTCTTCCTTTCATTCTTTCTGTCTGTCTCTGTCTCTTTCTTTCTGTCTGTCTCTCTGTCTGACTGTTTTTCCAAAAGGCTTCTCCCCCAGCCTAATAATCACCCATGACTTTCCTTGGAGCCTGAGAGGGGCTGAGGTGTGGGAAGGGGAGGAGAAGAGAAGGCACTGATCCCAGACCTTGCCCCCTCCTCCAGTCCCCATCTCTCTCTCCACCCCGGCTTCAGGGTTTGAGTGACTAGGGCTGAACTTTTGCCGTTCACGGTATTGTTCTGTTTGTGCTTTCTCTACAGGGGAGGGATTGTGTAGTCTGGCATTTATATAGAGGCTAACCTAACCCTGTGTGGGCACTGCCTTAGTGAGAGTTAAATAACGCAGCCTTTGAACACGGCTTATCTGCGCTAACATTGCAGATCCCCATAAAAATAAACCAAGCAGAGCCGCCTCTCTGGGGGAACCCCTGTGCTGTGATTGGGCCAGACTCCCTCAATCCCTGTGACCTTGCTGGCCTCCAGCTGAGGCTTGCCATATCCCATCCAGTTTCCTTTTATGATATATCGGCTGCTTTTATAATCCTCAGTGGGTTCCTGGGGGGAGTGAGTCTGGAAGGGGAGGAGAAGGGGAGGGCGATCCTTTCTGTGGGGTTCATAGTATCGCTGCTTGGATTGCCCCCTGGACCCCTGCCTGAACCATAATAGCCTTCTCATCTGTCTACTCCCTGGCCAGACCTGATGACGGCAGGCCAAGATTATATAGAGCATGCCCCCTCCCACGGTGTCCTCGCCAGCCTGGGGAGGACATCCTGTAACACCTGCATTTTCTTTGCGAAACCAGCTCCTCTGGGGATGAGGACTCCTCTGCCCTGCCATCCGAGATCAGAGAACTGAGAGGTGAGAGCTCTGAGATCAACGTCTGGTTCAACTTCCTCCTGTTACAAAGGAAGAAACTGAGGCCCAGAAGATCAGTGACTCTCCACAAGTTGTAGAGAATAGAAGCTGGATTTGTACTTTTGTCCTCAGACAACAGATCCAGAGTTCTTTTCCATTGAACCGTTCACCTTCCACTCTCGCCTGGGTTGGCAAAGGCAGAAGGTTAAAGCTGGGACTCTCCAGGGGACGGGTGGGCTTTGATTACAAACAGTTCTTTAGGTCAAAATCTCAGGTCTGAATCTTAAATCCCTGTTTGGGCAGCCAATGTGGACAGTGCTCGTGGAGAGAGCATAGGATTTACAGGTCACCTGGCTTCGCATCTCAATTTCATCACGAACTAGCTTAAAGGGCTAGATAAATGGATGCTGTTAGAACTCAATTCAATACCATCTATCCTCCCCCTTCCTGCTCCCATCCCCCCTTCCCCCCACCAAAGCAAACTTGGGGGCTGTGGTATCTGTCTTCAGTTTCCTTGCTTAAACTGTCTCCTGACCACATAGAGCTAGGGTGAGCTGGTAGCTGCTTCCCCATTCCCCACTATCCACCCCCTAATGGCTCAGAAAAATAGGGTAGAGATCTAGGCTGCCAGCCTGCAGTCTTGGGACTATCAACCAGGGTTTCTATGGATCTCCGCCCTTTGAGCCCGTGGTGTTGGGGAAAGTGACTTGGAACTAATCATGATTTCAAATATCTGCCTCAGAAGGCCATCAGAATTTGGAATGTAGTTTTCTGACAGACTCTAGGTGCGGGAAAAGGCATACATTGTCAGACACGACCGATGTGTTGATTTGTTTTACTTAAACATTGTTGCAAAGGAGGATTTAATTCTTGGGGTTTGGGAAGTGAGAGGAAAGTGACTTCATATAAAAACAGAACATTAATAAATGTGTGTGCATGCACACAGTGGAGTGAGAGTCCAAAAACTTGGGCTCTAGATTTAGCTCCACTGTTAGCTATCTATTATGACCTTGGGCAAGTCACACCACTTCTCAATTTAATTAAATTTGGCAAACCTTTATTGTTGTTCTTCAGTCATTTCAATCATGTATGACTCTTTGTGACCCAATTTTGGGGGTTTCTTGGCAGATACCAGAGTGGTTTGCCATTTCCTTCTCCAGCTGAGGCCAACAGGGTTAAAAGTGACTTGCCCAGGGTCACGCAGCTAGTCAATGTCTGAGGCCAGATTTGAATTCAAGAAGGGGAGTCTTCCTGATTCCAGGCCTAGCACTTTATTCACTATGCCACCTAGCTGCCTTATGAAGTACAGTTTGTTAATAATACAAAAGGGACTCCAGAGGGCACAGGAAAGGGTAGGGAGGAGTGGGCTAGGGACATTGGAGAGACAGAGCTGATATGGATGGGTATGAAGGAAAGAAGAGTAGTGTACAGAGAAGAGAACTTTGACCTAGGTGGTCTACAAAATTCCAAAGCCGGGCCTAAGAGGACGTATAGGGATGTAAATGGTTTCACCCTTCATAGTCCCAAAGATAATATTTACTTGCTTATCAGTCCTTGAGAAAGAGATTGACAGAGGTTGTGTTGGTGAGGATTCAGTGACTTGAGCAGAACTTCTGTCTTCAGAGCTGCCCAATAGTTAATCAAACAATTGATCAAGCAAAAAGTATTTATTAGGCACCTACTAGGTTCCAGGCACTGGACAATCAAAGCAGGGGTTGGAAGAGTCCTGGGGCCAGGCTGGTTATAGAGGATTGAGTGTGGAATTTTTGAGATACTCAGTCTCAGCTAGCTTAGCTCAGCTCCACGCCTCAACTCACTCACGTGAACAATAAGTAAATTTTTTGAGGAGGGGTGGTGGTACTAGCAGTGGAAGAATGGGTATCATTATCTGTAAAAATGAACAATATATTGAAAAACACTCTCTATAATTGTATAATTCCTAGGCTGTGGCTATCAGGGAGAATAAGGATTCAAGGGCCTGAGTTTACTGAGGAACTGGTATTTGGGGTATTCATTTCAAGTGAGTTTTCTTGCAGCACTGTTCATTTTGAATATCCTATGCACCAACGTCTGCCTGTGGAATTCAAGAGATTCAGTGTCTCTGCAGAAAGTGGAGGGGGTGGGGGTGTTCTGCAGTGCAGCAGAGGGGGCACCAGTTTTGCTTGTGGAGCTATAGCTCGAAATCTGATGCTTTGTGCCATCATCTGGTTTAATTAGCTGGATGTCTTTGGGCAAGTCACCTAACCGCTGAGACTCCCATTTTTCTCAGATGTAAAGTGGGAGTTATAATATATCTTCTACATCTCGACTTTCCTCATGGGGATTTCGATGTATCACAGGTCATCATAAGAAATTAATTGGGAATTTTTGGAAAGTTTTGCAGAAGTTTCTGATGATATATGAAGGCCAGCAGATGACCCAGAAAAAGTTTAGAAACTCAGAAATGCATAAAACATATGTATAGTATTATATAATATCAACATAAAATATATGTATAGTATTGTATAATATCAACATATTTTATCCTTTAACACCATAATAATTCAGACTTCTTCTCCGGTATAAAGGGAGGGCCAAAAAATTGTATGAGGATTTTCCAGCTTCAGGGAGCGCTGTGCCCCTAACCATCTCCCCCCTCCCAAAATGCGGAAAAGATAACTATATAGCAGGGCTCCTTAATCTTTTTCTACTCATGACTCCTTCTCACCTGAGAAATTTTTATTTGACCCTGGATATATATATATATAAAATAGATATATATAACCTTTTACTGTTGTCAATTTTTTCACGACCCCCACATTCAGTTACACAGCCCCATGTGGGGTTGAGACCCACAGTTTAAGAAGCTAGATTGTACAGTCCTTACCTCATGGGGCTATTGTGAGGAAAATGCTTTATAAACTGCTGTTCTTAATAGAAATAAATTAGCAGCTTCTGCTGTACTATCTGATGGTGCTTAACTGATTTTTAACCACATCTTGATTACAGTTAATCAATGTGACCAATCAACTTAATCACAATTAAAAGATACAGAAACCAAATAGTGACACACCCAGATAGACAAAGGGCAGGGAAAAAAAAGGGGCTAATACCTGAATAGGACCAGTGATTCTAGAGTCTTGGCTAGGGAATGAGGATGTTTTTTGGGTGGGCGGGGGGTGGGTGGGTAGAAGAGCAGTCAAGGGAAAGGTGAGATCTGGGCTGGACTGTAGCTTCTCTATTTGGGGTGAGCATTGTTGTTACTCCTGCTCAAGCAGCCCCCAAGGGGGTGGGAAGATGGGTATGGAAATAAAAGAGGGAGATTGGGCTGGAGCATGGCTAGTTTGTCAAAGATTTACTTTGGATGGGGGGGGGGGTGTCTTGGAACTAAATCAACACCAGCCAGGGAATGTGAATTTTCAGATTGTAAACTGAGGGTATGGAGCTCAGAGAGCTAGCTCCAACTTCTCCTCTAGGACTTGGTGCCTATTGTAAATGCCTTTTCTCTGAACCTTCATATTCTGCTTAGAAAAAGAAAGGAAGTATATTATTTTCCTTTTCCTTCTCCACTATAAGGTCTAGGTTGGCCTCAAAAATCTTTAATCGCTCAGCTGAAACAGGAAAATCCTCTCTAATGGTGAAATATAAGATCCATGAGGGCTTTTGTCTCAATTTTTGTCTTTGTATACCCACTGTGTAAGTGAAATGCTTGTCATATGGTAGGCACCACATAAATAATTATTGAACGGAATTATATGTGGGCAACAGATGTTGTTCAACCAGTTGGCATTTGACTGGCTTGTACCATTTGTACCACAAATGTTGCTTGCTTTTTACTGATGTGTGATGCTATGGGCTGTTTTTTTTTTTTTTTTCAGTTTTGCTTTTGATGATTCTCCCTCTGCCCAATTCAAGAAGCAGTTTCCCTGTTTCTTTTCTTCCTCCCCTGACTCAGGGTAAGAAAAGAAGCCACCAATAATGGCAGCAGGGGGGGCCATGGGAATGTCTGTGATACGTATCCACTTTGATTTGAAGGCTTCTTCCACCAGGTGATTTCTTTTTTTAAAAAAGTATTTTATTATTTTCCAGTTACATATAAGGATACTTTTAAACATGTTTTCATAGGATTTTTAGTTCAAAATTTTTCTCCACCCTCCCTTCTCTCCCCCCTCCCTAAAACAGAAAGCAATCTGATATAGGTAATATATGTACAATGACATTAAACATATTTCTGCATCAGTCATATTGTGAAAGAAGAATCAGAGCACAAGTGAAAAACCTCAAAAAAAAGGGGAAAAAAGGGGGAAAAACCCAGCCCCAAAGTAGAAATAGTATGGTTCAATTTGCATTCAGAATCCACAGTTCTATTTTCTGGATGTGGAGAACATTTTCTATCATGAATTCTTTGAAATTGTTTTGGATCATTACACTTCTGAGAAGAGCCAAGTCTATCACAGTTGATCATCACACAATGTTGTTGTTACTGTGTACAATGTTCTCCTGGTTCTTCTCCTTTCATTCGGCATCAGTTCATGTAAGTCCTTCCAGGATTCTCTAAAATCTGCCTGCTCATCATTTCTTACAGCACAATAATATTCCATTACATTCATATACCACAACTTGTTTAGCCATTCCCCAGTTGATGGGCATTCCCCCGATTTCCAATTCTTTGCCAACACAAAGAGAGCTTTTCCCTCTTCTGTGATCTCTTTGGGACCTAGTAGTGGTGTTATTGAGTCAAAGGGTCTGCACAGTCCCATAGCCCTTTGGCCATAGTTCCAAATTGCTCTCCAGAATGGTTGGATCAGTTCACAGCTCCACCAACAATGCATCAGTGTTCCAATTTTTCCACAGCTTCTCCAACCTTTATTATCTTCCTTTTTTTGTCATATTAGCCAACCTGATAGGTGTGAGGTGGTACCTCAGAGTTGTTTTGTTTTGTTTTGTTTTGTTTTGCAGGGCAATGAGAGTTAAGTGACTTGCTCAGGGTCATACAGCTGCTAAGTGTCAAATGCTTGAGGCCAGATTTGAACTCAGGTCCTCCTGAATCCAGGGCCAGGGCTTTATCCACTGCACCACCTAGCTTCCCCCTCAGAGTTGGTTTTGTGTTTTTTTTTTTAATTTTTTTAGTGAGGCAATTGGGGTTAAGTGACTTGCCCATGGTCACACAGCTAGTTAAGTGTCAAATGTCTGAGGCCGGATTTGAACTCAGGTACTCCTGAATCCAGGGCTGGTGCTCTATTCACCTCGACATCTAGCTGCCCCTACCAGGTGATTTCTTATTGAAATCCCCCATTAAAAATTCTTTACTTTGCTGTAAAGCTTTAAACCTTGTCTAGTTGCAAATATTCAGGAAGGGTTAACAAGAAGCTTCAGGGAAGATGGGTTTATCAGATCCTTTTAAGAGAATTGGTTTGGGGGGCAGCTAGGTGGCATAGTGGATAAAGCACTGGTTCTGGATTCAGTAGGACCTGAGTTCAAATCCAATCTCAGATACTTGACACTTACTAGCTGTGTGATGCTGAGCAAGTCACTTAACCCTCATTGCCCCGCAAAAAAAAAAAAAAAAAAAAAAAAAAAAAGAAGAGAATAGGTTTGGATAGGAAAGATCCTAGGGTACTAAGTACTCCCAAAGAAGAATCTTCTAACACTCAAGACAAGATTTGTTGAAGCCCAGTAGTGAGTGGTAGTAACAATGGGAGGTCTTGTTCAGTCACCAGGCTAATATACTGTTGTCACATCCCTCCACCCCAGCAAAAGTATTGGGTAAATTAAATAGGAGCTGGCAGCAACAAAGTGGTACCACATGGATTGTCTTAGGTCCCGAGGGCAATGTGCCTGTGGTACCTGCCATGCCCATCTCAGATTTGGAATGGGACTATTCCTTTGTTTTGGTGATATACTACCATAGAAGGAATGGGAATAATTTACTCTTGGAACCTTATTTTGTTGTTGTTCAGTTGTAACCAACTCTGTGGCCCCATTTGGGGTTTTCTTGGCAAAGATACTGGAGTGTTTTGCCATTTTCTTCTCTAGTTTGTTTTACAGATGAGGAAACTGAGGCCAGATTTGAACTCGGGTCCAGCATTCTATCCACTGTGCCACCTATCCGTCCCTACCCAATTATTCAAAAAATACTCTGAATCGGGGGCAGCTAGGTGGCGCAGTGGGTAAAGCACCGGCCCTGGATTCAGGAGTACCTGAGTTCAAATCTGGCCTCAGACACTTGACACTTACTAGTTGTGTGACCCTGGGCAAGTCACTTAACCCCTATCGCCCCGCAAAACAAAAACAAGAAAATACTCTGAATCTAATCTGCTGCTGGTGAAAGTTTGAAATCCCTCTTTTGTCTGCATGACACAATGAATAGAGTACTAGCCCTGAAGTCAGGAAGCTTCAGATTCTGTTTCTGACACAGACCAGCTGAATGATGATACACAAATTACCTAATTTCAACAAACCTTAATGTTTTACCTTACAAGGTTGTTGAGAAGCTCAAGTAAAATAATATATGTAATCCAGCTTGAAAATTTCTAAGTGACATTATAAAATGTCAGGGTTTTGGTGTGTTTTTTTTGTAGAAAACATTTTTAATGTCAATTATTTCCAAAAATTATTTTCTCCATCCTGGTGCCACCCCTCATTCTAAGTTAGGTTTGCTATTTAGCATATGCATTTTGGCAATTTGGGGCAGCACACTTTCAAAAAGGAACATTACTTTATATTCATATTGTAGTTATAATGAGGTGACACAATGAATGGAGTATTTAGACTTGGAGTGTAGAAGGCCTAGGTTCAAATATGGCCCAAGATACTTCCTAGCTGTGTGACTGCCTCAGTTTCCTCATCTGTAAAAATGGGCATAATAACAGCACCTCCCTGCCAAGGTTGTTTTGAGGATCAGATGAGATGATATCTGTGAAGCGCTTGGCCAATCCGAAAGCACTATTTAAACTCTAGCTATTATTATTATTATTATTATTATTTGTACTTAAGCTTCTACTATTTGCTAAGCACTGATAAGATAAATAAGATTTGGTCCTTGTCCTCAGCATGCTTACAGTCTGGTAGAGGTATTAAGCATATACACAAATAACTATAATACAGATGTAATAGGACAGCTAAAGACTGTTGGCTGGTAGATAGAAAACTCCAGAGTTCTCTAGTCCCCGAGAACCTTGGACTGGAACTGGATTTGATTGACAAAATGACCCTCTAATCCTAAATGGAGAGGACAAAAACAACATAGGGACAGAAGTTGGAGGTGTCGCCATAGTCATCTCAAGTGTAGAGGTCTGGGCAAGAAAGGATGCTATTGGGGATGTGTCTTGACTGGCTTATCATAGAGATAGTCATGAGGAGTGAGTGCCAGGGCCCCCAAGACAAGGATTATGTGACCAGGCTATACAGATGCTGAGTTGATGGAAATGTTTTATGCTTCTGAGGACAAAACTAGGGATTCCTCATTTTCCCTATCTTTTTCTTCCTTCTTTTTTTTTTTTTCCATCTCAGGAGAGGGATGAGCCTGTTCCTCAATCTCAGCTTCTCAAGAGTTTGTTTGCTTTCTATTATACAGTTGGTTTTTTTTGTTTGTTTTTGTTTTTTAAGTGAGGCAATTGGGGTTAAGTGACTTGCCCAGGGTCACACAGCTAGTAAGTGTTAAGTGTCTGAGGCCAGATTTGAACTCAGGTACTCCTGACTCCAGGGCCGGTGCTCTATCTACTGCACCACCTAGCTGCCCCCAATTGTTGTTTTTAAAAACTGGTTTCTCTAAGATAAATATAGTTAACTGTTGTATTACTGAGTTTTATGTGTCCTTGAAGAAATGAGATAGAGGGAATAAATCACCCAACGAAAGAAAGAAAGGTAAATTATTTTAATTAATTAATTTATTTATTATTTTAATTACTGGGGCCAATTTCTAGGATGGGCACTCCTTGTATATAAGAGAGAATTATTAATCCAGATTTAATAACTTCCCAGAATGGGGAGAAAAATATGGACTTACTAGGTAAACGAGTCAGTAGTTTTGGTAGCTGGAGTTGGTATAGAAGGTGGCCCCTTGAGGATTTTTGCTTCCCATTGTCTTCCTGGAAGTTTGAGAGAAAACCCCTTCATCCAGACTAGTAAAACTGAACAATTGACTAGAGAGAGAATCATACCCAAATGGGAAAATAAAGGGAATAGCTGGGAAGTATTGACCCAACCCACATGAAGGTGGAGAACAAGAAAGAAGGTGGAGAACAATAACACCTACCTCATTCTGCACAGATCAGTTATCAAATGGTTATTCACATTTGCCTTAGAGAAACTGGCTTTCAAACAGTGGTAGAAAATAAGGTAAACAAGTGCTTAAGAAAGAGAAGTTGGGGGACAGTCTCATCTATCTCCTGGGAAGGGAAAAGGGCTCAGTAAGCTGAAGCTTTCTAACAGCTCTACATCTGCTCTGTGAGGCTGCTGAAGATGCAGTCAGGTCAAGTGGTCTTTGTCTTTGGGTATTAACATCCCCTCCCTCCTTGCTCTGTGGTCAGTGTTCTTGCTGTGGTAGCAACAATATCTTCCTGCCTGATGCAGCTTCTCCCTTCTCCTTTAGGTTGAGGAAACTGAGAGTTGTCTGAGAAATGACTGAACACATGGCGGTACAAAAATGTAATGGAGTACTATTGGGCTACAAGAAGTGATGACTATGAGGAATCCAGAGAAGACTCCTATGGACTAATACAGGGTGAAGTAAGTAACCCCTGGAGAACAACACACATGGTAACTACAAGAATATAAAGAAAACCAACACTAAAATGCACTCCAATTCATATTTATTGCAGTTGGTCAATTTACATAACAATTACAAAAATAGAAATAAAACAACACCAAAATGTACCCCAATACATTAATTTTGATTAATTTTGGTGCTAGAGAACAGACCATGGAAAACATTTCTCTCCTCTTGGTAGGTGGAAGACTATAGATGTGAAACATCACATATGCTGTTAGGTACAGTGACTATGTTAGTTGGTTTTGTTTAACAGTTTTTCTTTGTTCCTAGGGAGGGTTATATGAAGGAGTATAGCATATCAGGACAAGCTTGAGGAGTGAAAAACAAAAGGCATCAATAAAACAAAATAAAATAAGAGGAAGTGTTGCCCCTTCCAACTTCTTGAATGATGGATGCCCCATAGGTAGAGACATTTTGGATAAAGGGAAGTATGTACACAAGAGTGTCAAGGTTGAAACCAGAAGAGCATGGACATTGAACTTGACACGTCAAGGCTAAATATGGGAAATGTCTGGAAAGCTAGGCGGGATCCATAAGTCTGATAGAGCCTTGAATGCCATACAAGAGAGGTCTGAATTTGCTTTTCAGGCAGTGGGGAACCATTGAAGATTTTTAATAGGGCAAGAACCTGACCACAGCTATGCTTTAAGAAGATTGATCTGGCCTCAATGGGAAGGATGAGCTGGAAAGGGAAGAAGCCAAGTTGAGAGGCTATTGCAATAATCTGGACTCAGAACTTTCTGATGTTTTCTCTTCCTTTTTCTTTCCCCTGAATTCTTGGCCTCTGGATGTAGCCTAGGAGACAGATTCCTGATTATGCAGACCTGGGAAAGCCCATATCTAGAGTGGGACAGCTGGGAGTCAGGCCAGATGAGAGACTTTTGTAGAGTGGATGGGAGGACAAGAATTGTGGGAAGTCAGAGGAAGAACAGTAGGGTGGAGGAGAGCTGAAAATGTTAGGAGAGAAGTGGGACAGTAGAGGAGAGCTAATATATATGTATGTTTATGTTTATGTGCCTATATATGTGTATGTGTATGTATATGCATATAGAGAGAGAGGGGGGAGGGAGAAAGAGGGGAAGAAAGAGGGAAGAGAGAAAGAAATCAAGGGGTGGGGAGAATACAGGAGGTAGAAAAGTATTCTGAAATTCTTAAATCCCAATCAGGGTTGAAGGCACCCTTTCATTTGTCCTCAATGTTTAGGCAACATACAACATACAACCCCTATTGCTGAGGCTGTCAGAAAGAAGAGACCAGGCTGCCTCTGGTAGTGTTCTGAAAGTCCCCCAAAGGAAGACCATCTTTTTCCCTTTTTTTTTCTTTTTAAAATTGCTTCCTGAAGGAATTAGTTTGTTGTTGTTGAGTCGTTATAGTCACGTCCAACTCTTTGTGGCCCCGTTTTGGGGTTTTCTTGACAAAGATACTGGAGTGGTTTGCCATTTCCTTCTTTAGCTTATGTTACAGATGAGGAAACTGAGGCAAACCAAGGTATGTGACTTGCCCAGGGTCACACAGCTAGTGAGAGTCTGAAACCAGATTTGAAACTCGAGGTCAGATTTGAACTCACAAAGATGAGTCTTCCTGACTACAAGCCCAGTGCTCTATCCACTGCACCATCTAGCTGCCATGTGAAGGAATTTAGTAACCTTTATATAGGTATAGGAACTAGACCCATGACTTCACTGGTGTAAGAACTTCCAAATGAGGAAAATCTTTCTACCTTCTTTGCAACTTAAAATCTTAGAGACCTTCCTAAAGTACTGAAAGTTTAAATGACTTGTGCAGGATTCTAGAGTCACTATGTGTCCTTCTCCTCTTTCTAACTTCCCTATTACAGTTGAGGGCATCGCCACCTCCCAGTTACCTAGGCTCACAATCTAAGTATCATCCTGGACTCTTCTCTCTCACCTCCCATAGCCAATCTGTTGCCAAGTCCCATCGAATCTACCTTCACAATGTCTCTCAAATATACTTCCTTATTTCCTCTGATACTGCTGTTATCACCTCACCCCTGAACCATTGGAATAATCTTCTAGTTGGTCTCTCTGCCTCAAGGCTCTCCCTCATTCCAACCCATTCTCCTCATAGTGCATTTTCCTAAAGTGATCTTCCTAAAACACATGTCTGACCATGTTATCCCACTCCCAGTCAATAAATTCTACTCTCTCTCTCTCTCTCTCTCTCTTTCTCTCTCTCTCTGTCTCTCTCACACACACAGAGCAATCAGGGTTAAGTGTCTTACTCAGGGTCACAAAGCTAGCAAGGATCTGAGGCAGGATTTGAACTCAGGTCCTCCTCACTTCAGGACCATGCTTATTGGCTCACTCTTAACCTCCAGGATCACATATAAAACCCCTCTTTTGGCTTGTTAAGGGTCTTCATAACTCGTTCCCTGCTTTTCCAGTTTTCTTCCACCTTACCGCTCTCTACTTACTCCATGATCCAGTTGAAACTGGTTTCCTTGCTATTTTTTGAATGACATTCAATCTCCTGACTGTGCATTTTCACTGATTCTTCCCCATGCCCAGAAGTCTCTCCCTCCTCATCTCCAACTCTTGCTTTTCCCAATAAAATCCTGCCTTTTGCAAGAAGTCTTATTCAGTCCCCATAAAAGACTAGGGCCTTCTCTCTGAGATTATCTGCAGTTTAATCTGTACAGATCTTATTTGCATGTTGTTTCCCCTATTAGAATGTGAGCTTCTTAAGAGCCCTGACCTTTTTGCTTTGTTTTTTTGCCTTTCTTTGAATCCTCATTTCTTAGTGCAGTATCTAGCACATCACAGATATTTAATAAATGCTTATTTACTTGGCCTGTTTACTCCCTGGGTTTGAGGCTGCCTCTTTGTCCACTACCCCATGATGCCTCTCAGTAATCTTTATACGGCTTGTATTTTGCTCCCACCCAGATAAATCTGGGAGCATCTGAACATTGTAACATTTGTAATGATAAAATATTATGTAATATTACAGATTCTTCCATTTTTATTTGTTTTATTTACATTTTATTTGTTGTATTTTTATTGTTTAATAATAACAATAATAATAATGATACTGGCCTGTGAACCCCAGTTAGTAAAGAAATAGGGCCAAGATCATTTTAGCTGTCTTACATTTATTCCCTATCTACAGAGGGCTCAATCCCTGACATCATATGACAGACTCACAACAATGGAGGAAATCTGTTTTAAAAATCATTGACCGCCCCCCCCAAAAAATCATTGACCATCAGGGCAGCTAGGGGGTGCAGTGGATAAAGCACCAGCCCTGGATTCAGGAGGGCCTGAGCTCAAATCTAGCCTCAGACACTTGACACTAACTAGCTGTGTGACCCTGGGCAAGTCACTTACTCCTCATTGCCCTGAAAAAAAAAAATCATTGACTATCTAGTGAAGAAGAATGCCCTTTACATCATACCCATCCATCCCCTAAAGCAGAAGTTCTTAAATTAGGTTCTCTGAACTTTTTTTTTTTAGTCTTTTTTTTTTGTTTTTTTTTGCAGGGCAATGAAGGTTAAGTGACTTGCTCAGGGTCACACAGCTGGTAAGTGTCAAGTGTCTGAGGTCAAATTTGAACTCAGGTCCGCCTGAATCCAGGGCCAGTGCTTTATCAACTGTGCCACCCAGCTGCCCCCTGAACTTAAAAAAACCCCTAAACATTCTTATAACTTTATTTCAATATAACTGGTTTCCTTTTTATTCCTATGTATTTTATTTTATTCATTTAAAAACACTACTCTGAAAAGGGGTCCATAAGCTTCACCAGACTTCCAAAGATAAGACCCTTCACCTCAAGTGGCAGGCTATGTGAATTACCCTCTGATTCCTTGAGGGGAGGGTATACCACAGCTGTATTATTGGGAAGGACAGGGATGGCCTTGGGATTAGGTGCCTTATTTCCTCTCCAGGTAGAGGCCTTCCTCAGGCCAGGACTTGGAGACTTGGGGATGCCAAACTTTAATTTTCCCTTCTTTTGGAATTGGATTTGCATCTTTCTCAAGGGGGGAGTCATATGGTGCTAGCTTCAATGGTGGGTGGGCCTTTCTTGGTTTCCACAACTCTCCCACAATCTTGCCTTCTCATTCACTATAGAGTCTAACTAACTTTCCTATGGGCAACAGGTGATTGGGATGCATTCATTTTTCAGGTCCTGAAGCATTCTCTGGACACACTTTATAGACTGAAAGATTATCTAGTCTTCCTACCATTTAGTAGAGGGTGGCTCTTCATGCATCTCCTGTCTTGCACTTTCTCAAGACACCGGGATCTTGTGACTCAACCCACTGACTGAAGTTCTATAAATAAATATAAACATAATACCATTTCTTACTACTCTCTGTGTTCTTCTGGATTTCAGCCATGTCTGGGCAATAGGCTGGCCTCCCCCTTAGTCAGTCTCTCGGATGACATTTACTGGTGACCTTCTCCATCTTCCTCATCTTCAGAGCCTCCCAAAGCAATGGTGGCATTTTATTATCTCACTAAATCACCTGACACCAATTCAATGAAAAAATCTATCTTTATGGAGATGACTCTAAAATTTTTATAGCCAGACTGAATTTCTCTCAATTGCCTGTTAGCCCCCTCTCTTAGATATCCCATCTATATCTTAAATTCAACTTGCCCTGTAAGTGTTAAAATTAGCCTCAGGCTCCCCGAATGGAGCCACCCCTCCCACTCTGGTTCAGCTGCAGGGGCCTCAGAGCTGGGCTAAGCTGCTCCGATGAAAACCCCAGGGGGATGAAAACCTCTGGCCAGTGTGGAGGCCCCAGGCGCACAGTTGGGAGGTGCATGGGAGGCCTGAGGGACGCCAGGGCTTCCTTCGCCCAGCCACCAGCTCCCAGAGCACCAGGCACGGGGCTCTGCCTGACCTAGCACGGCCAGCGAATTAGCTTGGTGTTTGCATGGGCTGGGTGCAGCCCGAGGGTCCAGTGAGAGAGAAGGGTTTATATTCAGGAACGGGGCTGGCAATGAAAGGAGAGCAAGTAGAGAAGACGTAGTGAGAGAAGAGACCCTGAGAAAGGAGAGGAAGTACTGAGGACGCTAGAAGAAGGGGGCTTTTCAGTTAGAAAGAGGGGTTGCAGGGGCAGCTAGGTAGCTCAGTGGATAGAGCACCAGACCTGGATTCAGGAGTACCTGAGTTCAAATCCAGCCTCAGACACTTAACACTTACTCGCTGTGTGACCCTGGGCAAGTCACTTTACCCCAATTGCCTCACCTCCAAAAAAAAAGAGGGGTTGCTACGGTGAAGCAGGGGTCACTACAGAGAGAGAAGTTAAAGAGTGAAAGAGAGAGGACTGAGAAAGTTGGAGAGGACCGAAGGTGAACAGTCCAAGCGAGGCTTGGTTGCAGGCCGAGGTGGCAGTGGCCACCTTACCCTCAGGCGAGAGGTGGCAATGGCAGGAAAGAAAGTTTAAAACGCAGTCAGGTTGTATTTTACTTTTCTTGCCTTTATCCCTAAGTTTATTCATCTAAATAAACCCTTTGCTGTTAAATTGGAAGAGGCTGTTTGCTTATCAATTTGAGAAAAGCAGTGGGGGAATTTTTAAAAGGCCCATACTAAATTAAAAGCAGTCAGATAGCCAGCCAGTAGTTCACAGAGTAGGCCCACCAGTTAATAATATTTTTTACAGCCCAAGATGTCATTCACTCTCTTCTTCCCCCATACCCACCTATCCTCCAAATTATTTCTATTTCTATTATAGGTGCCACCATCTTACTGGTCACTCAGATCCCAAATCTTAGTCATCCTATACTCCATTTTTCTCCCTTGATTCCTCCCTGACCCTTTCCCCCAAATTAAAGGGAAAGGTGGAGGAAGGAGCATTTACTGTACTATGTGCCAGGCATCGTGCTGAGTGTTTTACAGATATTATCTCATTTTATCTTCACAACAACCCTGAAAGATAGGTACTATTATTATAGGTACCATTTTACAATTGAGGAAACTAAGGCAGTCAGAAGTTTAAGTGACTTTCTCAGGGTCACACAGATAATAAGTATCTGAGGCTGGATTTGAACTCAGGTCTTTCTGATTCCAGACCCAGTGCTATCCAGCAGCGGGTCCAGTCTCTATTCCAGTCCCAATCCTGATCTCGGTCCCTATCCCTATCTCTATCTCTATCTCTATCTCTATCTCTATCTCTATCTCTATCTCTATCTCTATCTCTATCTCTATCTCTATCTCTATCTCTATCTCTATCTCTATCTCTATCTCTATCATCTCTATCTCTATCCTTAACTAAATCTCTTCCCTCCCTTTCTTTCCATTCACTTGGCCCTCATCACCCTTCATCCCTTGGACCCTATAACAATGCCTCGTGTAATAATGTAAATCATGCCTCCGACTGTTCTTCTTGTCATAGAGAGCAGGTGAAAGGGATTGCACAGACTAGCAGCTGTTGTCCTACTAGCTATGGTGGAGGGAACTGGGACTTTCCAGTCTCTCCCCTATGGAGGAAGAGGAGAAGGTTTTTGAGAGAAAGGAAGGGGAAAGTACTAAAGTCTTGGGAAAACAGGGTTTGGGGGGGGCCAGGTTCCCCAGGCCTGGTCGAGGTGAGTAATGGAAAGAGAGGTCCTAGCTAAGCTGATCTCCGGCTAAACTGTAATTACCTGTAATTGCTATAATAGGCAATGCATGTTCTGTAAACCCATCTGTTTCTATTTTTTTTTTTTTTGCTGTTTCTTTTGTTTGTTTTTTCTCTTAATTTGCTAGTAAAGTTCATTTAGAAAAATTCTGTCCTGATGTGTGGGCTTTCAGGGTGATGGAGCTCCCCTAGAGTCTCCATTTGGTTATTGCAGTAAGCTGTCCCAATGCAAAACCAGTGTCAGAGAAGGGGAAAATCAGGCACCAGAGCGGGAGGATCTTTGGTCATTGAGCCCAGCTGTGATTATTGGTGTGTTTTCTCTCAGTACTTTCCCATACTGCCCTTCTGAAATTTCATTGTGTTAAATCCCCTCTTTGCCCTGCTGTCCTGCCTAGATCCCCTGGGCTTTTTAGGGACCTTGCTGAGCAAAACAGAGAGTGTGATAAAGGGGAAAACACAGCATTTTGTTATAAAAATCACTCGTAAAGCACCAGCAAGTACAATCTCAATCAGTCACACTCCCTTTGCCCACCCCCACAACAGGAAAGACTGTCTGGTATGTGTGAATGCCTGCCTGGGCTGCCAACGGCCTGAGCCCCAACCACCTGTCCTGACCACCTGTCAAAGAGTCAGACCCTGGATTTGCCTTGGCTCATGAAGGACCTCCTTGAAGGACTTGGGGATGGAGTAAATAAACTCTGAATAAACTCATAAGGCCTTAGACCAGCTTAGACATCATTAATAATGCAATCTATTCAATTTTATAGATGAGGACACTGAGGCTCAGAGAGGGGAAATGACTGTTCAGGAGGTAACGTCAAGATCTTTCTAAAACTTGTGATTATGCATTTATACCATGTCCCAAAAATCTTAGTGCAGTTTTGTCCATTTAAGGTTTAACACCTTTAAAACTGCATTAAGAATTTTGGGACACCTGGACGGCACATTTGTTTGTTTGTTTTATGGGGAAGCATATATGTGCACATAAGGTAGGCAGTGCACTTATTATCCCTATATATGACATTATAATATGATCTTGTATCTCTGTTTTACATAGGAGGAAGCTGAAGCTCAGAAGGGCCTGCCCATGACCACATAGCCAATAAAGTGTGAAAGCTGATGCATGAATTCAGGTGTCCTGACTCTAGGTCTGGTATTATTTTCAATTATCCCACATTGTCCAATTGCAGAATGTGAGAGTTGGAAGAGAATTTAAGGATCACCTAACACAGGGGCCACTATGCCACCAGGTGGCGCCATAGTGCACAGAGTTCTAGGCCTGGATTCAGGATGACTTCTTCCTGAGTTCAAATCTGTCCTCAGACACTTACTGGCAGTGAGACCCTGAACAGGTCCCTTAAGCCTGCCTGCCTCAATTTCCTCTTCTGTAAAATGATCTGGAGAAGAAAATGGTAAACCGTGTCCGTATCTTTGCCAAGAAAACCCCAAATGGAGTGATGGTGTTAAGGGCTAAAATTCTAGCTAGTCTGTCTAAAATATCCAATGAGTGGTTGCCAATAAATTATAAGCTTTAGCAAGAGTTAGATTTTTAAGTGTTTATTAAAGAGAATAAGAATTTGGTAAAGAGAGAAAGAAAGGCCTAGATTCCTATCTATTAAAGGGAGAGCACATTTCTAGATCCGCTCTCCACCAGAGTCCAAAGGAAAGAGCAAGAGACCGAGCGCCAGTCTCTTCCTTCCTCCTCCCACTAGCCCGTGTCACTTCCTGACGCCAAAGAAAAGACTCCTGGTCTTGCCCTCAAAGACCTTTGCTTCATGGGCGGAGCTCTTCTACAGTAAGTCTCCAGCAGGTGGCGTCATTCCAATCATTACAATGGAGAATTGGCCAGATTTGAACTCAGGAAGAAGAGTCTTCCTGATTCAGTCTGGCACTATATCCAATGTACCACCTGGTCCAGCATTATTAAATTCAGAAAGTAGAGAGCGTGTGTGTGTGTGTGTGTGTGTGTGTGTGTGTGTGTGTGTGTGTGTAGAGCAACTGGTATTTATTAAACTCCTACTCTGTGCCAGGCACTGTGTTGAGTGAGCTCTGTGCATATGTGTGTCAGTCCGTGGGTGCCTACATCACCTGTGCATGCAGGGTGGGAAGGCTGTGGGCCTGTGTCAATGTGTATTTGAATGCTGTGCCTGTGAGTGAGGCTGTATGTTTACTGTAGATTCATTGGTGAATGCAGATTCTTTCAAAGTGTACTCCAGATGGAAACCGTGCCTTGGTCTGTTAGCCATTTTTCCTGATTAACCTTTCTGCTTATTGGTTAGTGCTTGGGGTGGATGGGCAGAATATAAAACGGGACGCCAATCAGGAAGTGAATCATAATAGAAAACATTCTTCTCCGAAGCTGGTGGTGGAGCTGGCTGTACGTGGACCTAGAGGCCTACAGACCCTCCCTTGGCTGCTCAGCCTGTTGCTTTTTCTGTGGCTCACTGGATAGGAATCTTTGTTGAGTTCATAGCCACACCTGGGTGATGATGTGACAGTCACCTCAGATCTTTAATTTCTCCATTATGTTCACAGCCTTCAGGCTTTTCTCCAGTTGTACTCACCAAGACAATCTAAACTTTCTAGCCCTGAAGGTGACTGACTTGACTATTCTCAACAGTACAACGATTCAAGACAATCCCAAAGGACTATTGATGAAACATACTATCCACCTCCAAAGAAAGAACTGATATTGATGGAACAGACTGAAGCATGCTATTTTTCACTTTATAATTTTTTTCTTTTTCTTTTTCTTTCTTTCTTTCTTTTTTTTTTTGGTGAGGCAATTGGAGTTAAATGACTTGCCCAGGGTCACACAGCTAGTGTTAAGTGTCTGAGGTCAGATTTGAACTCAGGTCCTGCTGACTCCAGGGCCAGTGCTCTCTATCCACTGCACCACCTAGCTGCCCCCATTTTTTCTTTTAATCAAATTTTCTTGTACAAAATGACAAATATGGTCATGGTTTACATAATCATACATGTATAACCTATATCTGATGGTTTGCCACCTTAGGGAGGGGGAAGGGTAGGGAGAGAAAGAGGGATAAAAATTGGAATGCAAAACTATAAATAAAAATGTTTATTATTTAAAAAACAAAATTTTAAAAAAGCCCCTCCATTCTGTACAACTACTGACCTCCCTCACTTTAAGTCCCAACTAAAATCCTACCATCTACATAGGAAGCCTTCCCCAACCCCTCTTAATTCCAGTGCCTTCCTTATGTCAGTTATTCCCTACCTATATGGCATGCTTTGTATATATTTGTTTGCAGTTTGTCTCTCCCATTAGATTGTAAGCTCCTTGAAGGCAGGTTTCATCTTTTGCCTCTTTTTGTATCCCCAGCACTTAGCACAGTGCCCGGCACATAGTGGATGCTTAATCTTGTTCATCTTTTGTTTTTTTGTTTCTTTCTTTTTTTTTTAGTGAGGCAATTGGGGTTAAGTGACTTGCCCAGGATCACACAGCTAGTAAGTGTTAAGTGTCTGAGGCTGGATTTGAACTCAGGTACTCCTGACTCCAGGGCTGGTGCTCTATCCACTGCACCACCTAGCTGTCCCCCATCCTTTGTTTCTAAGAGAACCAATGTCTTAACTTGCACGTGAATTGGATTTAAGTGAAGCAGAATTGCACAGTCGTCAACCTCATTGTCTCTTCCAGAGTCATCAAAGTCCTGTGGCAAGACAAGTAGATAGCCTGGGATGCAGTCGATGACCTTGGCATCTTCCATTTATGCCCAAGCTCTTAGCCTCCTCAGCACCTGCTTCAGCTGCCTTCATGGTCCTCAGAACAAATTGTTCTAATCTGCCCATTCCATTGGGCTAGTCTTCACATGCTTGGGGTAGATAGCTCTTTACTTCACCAATGGGTCTGAGGAAGTCTACAGGTTACTTTCTCTTTTTTTATATGTGTTTGTTTTTGGTTTTGTTTTTTTGCAGGGCAATAGGGGTTAAGTGATTTGCCCAGGGTCACATAGCTAGTAAGTGTCAAGTGTCTGAGGTCGGATTTGAACTCAGGTCCTCCTGAATCTAGGGCCAGTGCTTTATCCACTGCGCCACCTAGCTGCTCCCCTATGGGTTACTTTCAACCCTGTTTAGCCCATTTGCTGAGATTGTTTTACTGAGCTGTGGCTGCTGCACATGTTACAGCTTCTTGGAGCCACAGGTGAGATCTGGGTGAGAGGTGGACACCAAAGGTGGATGAGCAGCCCTGAAAAAGACTTAGCAAGCCCTCACACCTCCTACCTGAACACCCCATCCTCTCCAGGTGCTTAATAAGTGTTGACTGATTCATCCACTATTCAGCACAATGTTGGGGGGATGAGGGAAGATAGGGAATACAATGTCCATGAATGATTGCTCCATGCCGGGAGTGATTCAAAGCATGACTGTTTTTATAATCAGCTAATTAGAGGTCTACCACCTAGTCTGGTCCCATTTTGAGGTTTGCCAAAAGCCAGGGTGTGTCGGAGTCCACTGGAACCAACCGGAGAGTGAATTGTTAAATTCTCAGTGTGAACATTTACAGCTCAGATTGGCAAATACTACGAATCAGGGGTTGATTGATTGATTGATTGGTTTTTATTATCTAGACTTTAAAAAGCGGTAGAGAAAATGTTAATAATACAGATTAAACTTTAAAATGTGTCATGGGTACTTTTTGGGGGAGAATAGTTTGTAAAACATTTACCAGCACATCACAGATGCTGCAGTGTAGTAGTCAGTCAGTCACCCAGCATTTATTAAGTGCTTCCTAAGTGCTTGGTTAATATGGAAATATGTTGTGCATGACTTCACATGTATAATTGGGTATCATATTGCTTGCTTTCTCAGTGGGTAGGGGAGGGGCTGGAGAGAGGGAAATAATTTGGAACAACAACAAAAAAAGGACGTTAAAAACAGGGAAAAAAATGTGCCTACTAAGTGTTAAATACTAGGAATACAAATATAAATAGAAAGACAATCCCTGCCCTCAAGGACCTTATATTCTAATAGGGGGTAGAGGGGACTGAAGAGTAAAGATGGAGTTTATTGACTGACTCAGGCACTTGCTTAAGCACTTTACAAATTATTATCTCATTTGATCCTCACAAAAGCCCCAGGAGGAAGGTATTATTATTATTATTATTTTAATGTAATTAATTTTTATTGGTAAATATTGACACTAACATTAAAAATGTCAGTAGCAGAGGCAGCTAGGTGGTGCAGTGGATAGACCACTGGCCCTGGAGTCAGGAGGACCTGAGTTCAAATCAGGCCTCAGACACTTAACACTTACTAGCTGTGTGATCCTGGGCAAGTCACTTAACCCCAATTGTCTCACTAAAAAAAAAAGTCAGTAGCATCCCCATTTTTACAGATGGGGAAATTGAGGAAGACAGAATTTTTTTTTTCAAGCAACTTGCCCAGTGTCGTATAGCTAAGAGATGTCTGAGGCTGGATTTAAGTGGCCTCCTAACATCTTGTAATAATGGTTATAGGTGAGATGACTGAATACAGTTTGAGGCAATTGGTTATTGTGCGTTATGGATCTTTTGTTTTTGGTGTCTCCTTTGTGTGTGATAATGAATTACCCATCTTGTACTCATTTCAAATTTCTGTGTCAGATATCTTTTTATCCCTGCTTTTGGAGAGTGGCCCTTGACATGAGCCACAACCTAAGCTATATAGGTAAAATCACCCCCCAGGGTTTGGTGAGGCTAGGGGTATGAGAATGGGGAGCCTGACCCACTCTCATTGGAGGCCAGGCTCCCCAGAATTTGGCTGAGATTATGCTCAGAAACAGGACAGCAGCACCTGTCTGTGCTATCTCCTGCTGCCTTTCATATGGGTATACACTGATTATTTTATATCTTTCCTATTAGACTATAAATGCCTTAAGTACAGAGACCATTGTTGCCTTTAGTCATGAGAAAAAATCTGTTGAGAATCTCCATTCCAGATTATTTAGATAACAAATAAAGGCGTGTCTCATTTTAAGAAAATTGACTATGTGAATACCTGAGCTTGTGAAACATCGATTATGAAATAATTATTTTTGTTAAAAAATTTATTTGCTGTTCAAAAAGCAATTCCTTTAAGTAGTGAACTGCTCTATTGTTTTTAAAATAGGGCTGAAATGATTAAATTTTGGGAGGTAGTGGAAAGAGCATTATACTTTGAGAATCAGGAGATCTGTTCTTCAGTCTTGGCTCTGCTTCTGTGTGACCTTGGGTAAAGCACTTAACCAGAGCCCTAAGTAGGGTGGGTGGGATAGTTGATGCAAAGAACTGTAATGGTGTAATGGGGTACAGGTTAGATCAGGGGTTGGAGTTCTTGGGAATTCCTCTTTAAAGAATTACACCCTCTTGCACACAAAACTTAGTTAGAATAAGGTGGTAGTTTATTTAGGAGCAAGGGAAGGGAAGGGTGGGGGGAGGGAAACCATAAAAGAAATCCTTGGACTTTCTTGGGGAGATTGGCTAAAGCACATGGCTCAGAGGTACCAAATCTCCTCGGACAGGAGACTGGAAGGTACTTTTATAGAGGACTGATGGGGGTGGACCATCTGCCCATGAAAAGTTCCTTTAGTGAGAGAGGACCATCCCCCACTGGTGGTAGCTGGGGGAATTGGGTGAGGAGTGGAGGACCATCCCCCACTGGTAGTGACTAGAGGAATTGGGTGAGGGGTAGCTACGGATCCCTCTTCAGAACACAAAGGCCGCAGCCACACCCAAATTTATCTCCCCAGGGTAAGGGAGACCAGAATGAAGGGTAGGAATCGGAAGCTAGCTCAGTCCGATTTGGTTCAGTTTATCTCTCTAGGCCTTATCTGTCCTCTGGTTTAGTTTCTCAAGGAGAAGGTTCCTTGATGTGCCCCAGAGAACTTCTGGGGTGCTCTGCACCCCATGACAGAACCATTGAGTTGAGCAATCCCCAGGGAGGAGGTAAAGGGGTAAGGAGATTGGGTAGTGGTAAGGCCCTCTATGGACTTGTAGGCTTAGCAGGGAATCCCTTGGATGATTTTGATGGGGGGAAAAAGAAGACAATTTGCTTCTCTCACTTGCTGGACTGCTAGGCAGGTAACCCCCTGGAAGAAGTGGAGTAAAGAGTGGGGTATATTTGTAAGGCAGGAGAGGGAGAGACTCTTGAACAAACCCTGGAGGAGACAGAAAGGGTGGAAGATTGGACCCTTGTGGCAGGGTGACATTGGGAAACAGGCACCCTTGATGAAACAAGCACTCATCTATGCCCCTTTGATCCCACTGGGTGCAGTCCTATAGGCATCTCCTGGAATTAGGCAGAAGATAAGGGAGACAGATAGCAGGCAGAGAGCTTAAGATATGATGAGGGAGAGAGACATAACCCTCAACGTGTATTTATACAAAATAACCCTCTAGAATAGGGGAAGGGAAAGAAAACAGTTCTCTGTGGTTTGGCCAGTCATGCTGAGCAACCTGCCAGAGGAAGCTTAGAAAGGCTAAAGGGAGAGACAGAGGTAAGGTAGAAAGGGAGAATCTTGTGGCTGAAGGTTGGCCCCATGAATAGCATGGGATCCACAATGTACAGTCAAATCAGGAAATGCCAGCGTTGAAGTCAAGGGCAAGAGGCAAGGGACACTAAGCAACTCCCTTGAGGAAGCAGCAGGCAGGCCAGGTACCTAGAGATGGAGAGGAAACCGCCTGGGCTCCTTTAACATAAGTGTGGGACTCTTGTGATGAAGACCCAAAATGGAACTGGGAAGTACTGGTAAAGAGGCAAAGAAGAAGTCTACTCTGAAGCATCTCTACCACTCCCTATAGGTGACCTGAGGCAAATCCCCAATTGCCTTGCCCTTGTTATAGTTCCTCATTTAAGTCCCTGGGTCCTAAAATTAAATTAAAAGGTCCTTCCTACATGTTCCCTAAAGTTTCTTCTAGGTCTGATTTTTTTTTTCTGTCTCTAGGTCTGATTTTTAATAGTTTCTCTTGATGTTATTTTTTTAAAAAAGTTTTAATGATGCTTTAAGATTTTTTTTTTACTGTCATTCCCTAACATCCTCCCAAGAGAACAATGAAATGTTCTCTTGCAACAAAATAGAGTTGAGCAAAGCCATCACTTACTGTTCCTGACTATATGACCCATTCCACATCACTTCCCTTTTTGTTTTCAAGCTTAATTCTGGAAGAGGGCCATTGGCATCACAAAGGTGATGTCTTGACTCATGGGTGAATTGGATTTAAATGGGGCAGAGCTGTGCAAAGTTATCAGTCACACTCTCTCCTTCAGAGTCAAGATGACTCACCACTTCCCCACTGAAAGGAAGATCTTTTTCATCATTGGCTCCCCCAAGTCCAAATCTAATATTCTGTGATTCTGTAACCCCACATTTCAGCAACACATGTTGTTGTTTGTTCTTCATTTTCAAGGAGAACCAATGATGTCACAGTGTGATGTCTTGACTCATGGGTGAATTGGACTTAAGTGAGGCAGTTACACAAAATCTCAGCCTCCGGAGTCATCCAAGTCCAGTGGCAACACAAAAGTCAGGATCGCTGGTGAGAGCTGGGGATACAACAGATGATCTTGACATCTTCCATGTCTGATCAAGCTCTAAGTGACCCACAGTGCCTGCTTCAGCTGCCTTCATGGCCACTGGAACAAATCGTACTCATTCACCTATTCTCCTGGGTGAAATCTTCACATGCTTGGAGTAGACACCTCCCTAACTCACCAGTGGGTTTGAGGCCTGTTGATTACCTTCAACCTAGCTTAGCCTGTCTGCAGAGACAGTTTTATTGGGGTGTGTCTGCTGCTCATGCTTATAGCTTCTTGGAGTCACAGGTGAGAATTGAGTGCCAGGTTGACATGGATGAGCAGCCCTGAAAAGGGCTCAGCAAGCCTTCATACCAGAGGGAGTAACAGAGGTATTTGATGTACAATATAACACATGTATTCCTTAAAGCAAAGCATCTCCAGTTGCTTAAAAGTGGTGACCAGCTAGTCAAGATAATACTCTTAGAAGGACATGAGATTCATGACCATATCTTCAAAAAATCTATTTACTATAATTTAAAAACTCTGTATTTTTGTTGTTAGGTTTAAAATAGAACAAGGTGAGTGGATTGGACAATGTTTCCCCACCATGCTTTGGATAGAGGAAAGAACTTGATTATGGGAGAAATTTACTGAATTTCATTTCCCAGAAGCTTGCCCATGGGCTCTGAAGTGTGATGAGGTAATCTAATATATATGTGAATTTGGCAGGCATGTTTACACTACACAGAATCTGAAAGGTGAGCCTTATTGGGCTGAGTTGTGTAAAGCAGAATGAAGAACAAAGAGACCACGTCTAGACAACAACAGGGCAACTACAGGACTGAGAGACAGCACTACACCTTGGACTGTAGCTCTTACACCAAGAGAAATCAGCGTCTATCTAGAAAAGACTTTCTAGCTGCCATATTGATAAGGCAGTGTTTCCAAGTGTCCAAGTGTGCCAGTGTAGCAAGTTTCCCTGGTGTCTTTCCAGAGAAAGAGTTTTGATAGGAGCTGAGGCTAGCATTTCCAGGAGACATATGATGTGTCAGGGCACCAGCCTTTTGCATGGGTGTTTAAGAGACAATTTGATTTCTTGGTATTGTCTTGCTATTCTGTTTTATTAAATGCCTTTTGTTTTGAATTCGTGAGTCATCTGTCTTGATTTGGTATAAAGAGACAAGTCAGTGTGGAATGGGCAGGCTCAGAGCTGGGGGTTTGAATGGATAATTCCCCATTGGTACCCCATTCCTCAAGGCACCCCAACAACACCTTGAACTTGGGCATAGCTGAGCAGGAGGCCACATCAATATAGCTTGTCTGCCTGACTGTTTTGTACTGGTGAACCTGCAGGCTGATCTGCATCCCCTTCTTCAACTGCTATGTGTTGTGATGGCTCCCCATACCTTTGTTTCCCAATGGAAGTTTGCCAGCTTTCTTGCCCTGTATAGATAGCCTGCCTTTCTCACACACACACACACACACACACACACACACACACACACACACACACATACACGCGCGCGCGCGCTCCCCAGTCTCTGAACGAATGAATGAATGAATGTAAGATCCATTTTTAAATAAGGTTTTAGCCATGCTTAGTAACTTCTGGAAAAATGTCCTCCCCTATTGAATCCCTTCTTGTAATGAAGGAAAACACAGTTAAGTAAAGAGCAGGGACCCAGTGCTTATATCTGACAAAGTAAACAACATGGAGCCCTAGTAGTCTCCCTCATCTCAAAAGATGGAGGAACGTTTGTTATCTGTTGTCTGAAAGTTAATGGTTTTTCCATTTGAATGTAAGCATTCCAAGATAAAGGAAAAAGCAGTGCTAATGGTTAAGATTTAGAATTGGGAAGGAATACACACTCCCAAATCCACAGCCAATACGCCAGGCCCTGGGGGTGAAACTATCAGTATGAGACAGTTCTTGCCCTTAAAGGGCTTCTATTCAGTTATAGGGACACAACACATAATAGAGAGTGGTGACCCTTGAAGGTAGCTTTGCTTTATTTACAAGCCAGCCCTGGGGATGGTAAGTGGAGCCCTAGGCAAGGAGCCCTTTTTTTAGTAGCAATGAACATAATGACTTGATTGCTGTTAAGTGAGCAAGAGGTGACTAGATGTCTTCAGCAGGGCATGAGTAAAACATTTCCCTCTCCTAGCTAGATTCTTGTGTCCTTGTAAATGGCTGGGTGGGAGGAGGTTTGGAATAGGACTGGCTAGATAGAGGTGGCTGAGCTGAGGACTCATTCTGCAATGCAGGGAGCTCTGTTTAAAAACTGATGGGGGGGGGGCAGCTAGATGGCGCAGTGGATAGAGCTCTGGCCCTGGAGTCAGGAGTACCTGAGTTCAAATCCGGCCTCAGACACTTAACACTTACTAGCTGTGTGACCCTGGGCAAGTCACTTAACCCCAATTGCCTCACTAACAAAAAACAAAAAACAAAAACTGATGGGGGGAGCTAGGTAGTGCAGTGGATAGAGCACCAGCCCTGGAGTCAGGAGTACCTGAGTTCAAATCCGGCCTCAGACACTTAACACTTACTAGCTGTGTGACCCTGGGCAAGTCACTTAACCCCAATTGCCTCACTCAAAAAAAAACCAAAAAACAAAAACTGATGGGGGGAGCTAGGTAGTGCAGTGGATAGAGCACCAGCCCTGGAGTCAGGAGGACTTGAGTTCAGATCTGGCCTCAGAGACTAGCTATGTGATCCTGGGCAAGTCGCTTAAAGCTGATTGCCTCCACAAAACAAAACAAAAACCCTAAAATACAAAACCACAAAAAACTGAGTGAATTCTTGGCTTGCCAAAGGTCATGTAAGTGGTAAATAGCAGAGCCAGAACTTGAACTGAGGTCTTCTGATTCCAAAGCTAGGGCTCTTCCCATTGTTATACAACCCTATGCCTCTTCACAGTCTAGCACTATGACACCTACTTCTGGGCCCAACAGCAGATGCTGGGATACTGTACCAATCCCCGTTGTGTATTCAAGCATATGGTTTTATATCAGGTTCAGTCCATGGAAGCTTGCCTTTCATGGGAGGAAGCTCCCTTTTCTCACATTCATTGTCTTGTTAAGTCTGCCATCAAGGACACCCAGGGGAATAATTTCACTTATGACTCATGTCTAAGGTCTCCCCAAAAGGAGGAGTAACAACGGTATTCAATGTCCAATATAGCTCAAGTATGGGACAAGGAATTTACTCCTCTACAGACAAGAAAGACTAAGCATGAAGGACCTCACAGAATAAAACAGAATAAAAGTTAGCATGGGTTCAATTTTCTAATACTTAAACTCTTGAGAATATAAAGAAATTAACAAAGCTGCTAATCAGGCATTTTACATTGCGCCTCTGCTTAATGTTGTCCAAAGGGCTGTCCACTGGTGACATGGCCCAGCTTGGACTTCTTGCTGGTGGCCATCCTCTCCAAGAGTGCTGGGGTGTAATGCATGGTTCACACATAAAAACCATTTACCATTATATATGCTTATTAAGGTTGATGGTACAGTAATAAGACTTGTACTTGTCAATGCATACTGTCAAATTTTATTGACTATTTAATAAACAAACATCAAACCCTCTAGGAACAAACCACCGACTTGATTCCTAAAGGTGGGCATGTCTCACATAGATGCTTATTATTGGGTTTCCTCTGCAACGAGCTGGAGAAGAGGGCCCTGTTTCCTGTGGGAGAGGGGGCTTCTAGGAGAGAGAAGGGAGGAGATAGCAACTATTTAGTCACAAAATGGAGTTTCTCTTCCTAAGAGAAGATTCCTATATCCACAGTATGACATGAGGTGGTGGTTAGGGACTCCTTCTCTACCACCATGCAGTCCCAGGTGCCAACAAGAGCTCCAGACTTCTGGAATTCACAAAGGCTTCAGTCATTTTTTCAGCCATGTTTGATAATTCATGACCCCATTGGGGGTTTTCTTGGCAGAGATACTGGAGTGGTTTGCCATTTCCTTCTCCAGCTCATTTTATAGATGAGGAAACAGGGGCAAACCGGATTAAATGACCTTCCCAGGGTCACTGGGCTAGTAAGTATCGGAGGCCAGATTTGAATTCATGCAGAAGAGTTTTCCTGATTCCAGACCCAGCACTACATTACCCTGGTTTCAGAATATATGTTCACCTAAGATCAGGAAAGCACAAAGACAAAGAGGCAGAGGAAGCCAGGGGCCCTGAAACAAGCTTGCCTACCTAAATCCACCTAAGTAACAGTGGGGTTGCCATGTTACCAGATCTGTCCTCGCCTATCCTTTACCAGAGTCACATGATGCCACCTGGAGAGTTGCATCTAAAAGGCTAGAAGCTGTTTCTTCTTTTAATAGACAAAGCACCATATCCACCATGCTGTTGTCATGGTGGCCAAGGGATCACTCAGGCATTCTATAATGCCCAGTTCTTTCAAGACTAGAAGCAGCCAGGAAGTTTGTCATTTCCAAAGGGCACAAGCAATGAGTCACCATGTTTTTGGAGTTCCTAGCATTGTCTAATTCATCCTTGCTCCAATAGCTCATAGACCTAGAATTGGAAGGAACCTAAGAGGCCATCTGTTCCAACCCTTTTTTACAAACTGAAGAAACCGAGGCACAGGGAGATTATATATTTTGTCCCAGGTCATATGGGTAGTAAATGCTGAGGTGTGATTCAAGCCCTTGACCTCTGACTTCAGAGTCATTGCTCTTTCTATTATATCATACTGCCTACTGGGATTAAAGGCCGTGGGACTTTAAATCCATTAAAGGTCATTGGGGTGAAATCATCTTGGCCTTGGGATTTGTTGCTTAAATTTGAGGGTGAAATGACCACAAAGGGACCTTGAAAACAAGTGATTCCATTCAGTCTTTGCTTACTTCCAGTCCTGACTGTCAGCTCCTTGAGAGCCAGGGTCCTGTCTTGACTGAATTTTGGATCTCTTCTAGTGGCTTGAATTTTATTCTTTTTAGTTCTTTCTGTGTGTAGTTCAGAGAGTCCCTGTGCAGTTAGTACAAAGAGACAGCAGAGACAAAAAAAAAAACCCCACAAAACAAAACCAAGTCAAGTATGGATGTACAGAGAGAGAGAGGCCGTGTTTAAGTGTCTGCTTGGGTTGCAAATTGAAAACTTGTGGGGTGTAAAGACAGTCACTCCACAATCCATTTTGGAATACATGTTTAATATACAGCAATGTAATTAGTCTTCAACATGGTTGTTTTTCCAGTCTAAAACCATTGGTGGATTAGTTAGTGAAGCTCATCATTTATATAGTAAGTACTTAGAACCTTTTCCAAACATTAATGTTCTCACTACATCCCTGCAAAGTAGGTTAGGTCTGCTAACCCCAGTTGGGAGAAAGATAAAGATTGGAATACAATTCAATTTACTTGACTTGTTGTTGCTTGGTTTTCCCCTGGACACCCTAGAGCAACCACAGACTAGAAATTGGAAACTCCAGTGCCATATGCTTTGTCATGGCTTATAGGTAACCCTGAAGAGTGTAGTCTCTCTCGGATAAGTAACTGGGGGAAAAGTACTGATTGCAATCATTTTCCCTAGGGAGAGATGGAAGGGGGAAAATGTGAGTTGGCTCTGGTAAAACCCCAAACTGAAGGTTCTCAGTGTGAATGGTTGTTGATTTTCCAATTAGCACCACCCAAACAGGGTTTTCCTCTTCTAACGCTCCAGACTTCTCCATTCCCCAACAGCTTTCTCACCTAAAGATCCCTCTTTCCCTGCGGCATGGTGGAAGGCAAATAGGGCTTAATAAATTCTTGTTGATTTATTTTCTGCAGATTGTGACCTCCATTCATTTCCTTCTTCCAACACAACCTCCATTTTGAGGGAGTGCCCAGGTTTACTCTTCATTCCTTTGCCTGCTCTGCTTCTAACTCTGGTCTTCCCCACCCTGCCTCACCCACTTTTCAGTTCTCTTTTTACAGGCATACCTCAGTTTATTGCACTTCACTTTATTGTGCTTCACAGATATTGCATTTTTTACAAATTGAAGGTTTGTGGCAACCCTGCGTCGAGCAAGTCTATTGGTGCCAATAATACGTTCTCATATCGTGTTTCTGTGTCACGTTTTGGTAATTCTCACAATATTTCAACGTTTTTCATTCTTTATTATACCTCTTATGGTGATCTTTGATGTTACTATTGTAATTTTTTTGGGGGGGGTGCCATGAACCAAGCCCATATAAAACAAAAAACTTAATCAGTAAATATTGTGTGTGTTCTGACTCACTGTTATCTCTGTACTCTTCCTCAAGCCTCCCTATTCTGAGACACAACAATATTGTGTCTCTATTCCCTAAGATACAACCAATTAACAACCCTACAATGGTCTCTAATTGTTCAAGTGAAAGGAAAAGTCAATGGGGGGGTGGGAGAAACTTAATTGTCATCTTATTATTATTATTTTTTTGGTGAGGCAATTGGGATTAAGTGACTTGCCCAGGGTCACATAGCTAGTAAGTATCAAGCGTCTGATGCCAGATTTGAACTCAGGTCCTTCTGAATTCAGGGCTGGGGCTCTATCCACTGTGCACCTAGCTTCCCCTATTATCATCTTATTTTAAGAAATGATCACAACCACCTCAACCACCAGCAATCACTACCCTGATCAGTCAGCAGCCATCAACATAGAGGCAAGACTCCCCCACCAACCAGCAAAAAGATTATACTGAAGGCTCAGATGATATTTAGCATTTTTTTTAGCAATAGTGTTTTTAAATTTTTAATTAAAGTGTTTACATTTTTTTACACATAAAACTAATGCACACTTAATAGAGGACAGTATAGTATAAAAATAACTTTTATATGCAGTGGGAAAGCAAAAATTTGTGTGACTCACTTTCTTGTGATATTTGAATTATTGCTGTGGTCTGGAACTGAACCTGCAATATCTCTGAGGTATGCCTGAATATGTCATCTTCCTCTGCTATAATATAAACTCCTTGAAGGCAGGGACTGTTTTTTCTTTTGCTTGTATTTAATCTCCAGTGCTTAGCATAGTGGAAGACCAATAGTTAGGGCTTAATAAATACTTGTTTTATTTTCTTCAGCTTATGACCTCCAGTTTCCTTTTATTTCTCTCTGGAATTATTCATTTATTAATAAATAAATAAACAAACAAACAAACAAATAAATAAAAAAAAATGTACCCCTTATCCATTGTGTCTGACACACTTTGTCAACTATTTCAGATGCAAAACTGAAAGAAAAAGTCTATATGCTCCATATGGGGTGATAAACTAAGGCAGCTTTGTGATATAGACCAGCCTAACTCAACATGACCTCAGTGATGAGGTTTTGATAGCTGTCCCTTTGTTTTTGCCTCTCAAACTGGTCTAGAGAGTGTGGAATGAGAGGATCTGAATTGAATCCTGGTATGCTACTTATTACCTTGGGCAAAGCACTTAATCTTTCTGTCTTGGTTTTCTCACCTGTAAAACGAGAAGGTTGGATATTATGATCTCTAAGGACCCTTCCTGTTCTAATGGTTTTTTGTCAGGGGATACGACTTTGTCCTTTCTTATCAGGCTCCTGGTATAACCCTCTAGTCTTCATCAAAAGAGCATCATTCTCTCATATAATTTCTCAACAGAGCTTCCTTTTCTTTCATCTTTGGCATCAGTCACTAGCCCTGATGTTAGACCTGTCAATCAATCATGACACAAACATTCCTGCCCACCTTTATCAGCAACCTTTCTATCTTCAAATGGGGGTAAGTCAGGGGAAGGGAATGACTTTTTGTTCTGATATATTTTTGTACATTTATTTATATAGTTTGGGGATAAATTAGGGATAAGAAGGAAGAATTTAACAATTTCTTTCTGAACTCTGTCTAAAAAGAAGCAACTTTTTCCTCCACCCTCAACCTATGCTTTCATCAGTTTAAGTAATCAATCCTTCCTTTTCCAAAACCAATGTAGATCCGGCAAGTATTCTGTAATTTATCATCTCAGAGAGCTGTATAGGGCACAGATCAGTAAATCACTTGCCCCTCATCCCATTGTTGTCATTTGTCCTTAATTCTGGAAGAGGACCATGACATCAGGAGGTGATGTCATGACTTGCAGTGGATTGGATTTAAGTGAGGGAGGGCTGTGCGAGGTCACCAACCTCACTCTCTCCTCCTGAGCCACCTGGGTCCAGTGGCAAGATATACTTCAGGATGACTGGAGATATTTTAAGGGAATTGGGGTTAAGTGACTTGCCCAGGGTCACACATCTAGTAAGTGTCTGAGGTCAGATTTGAACTTAGGTCCTCCTGACTCCAGGGCTAGTGCTCTATCCACCGTACCACCTAGTTGCCCCTCATAATCACAGAGCTAGTGGGTGTCAGAGGCAGATCTTCCCGCAGCTTTTTGGAATTGAGGCTTCCATTGCTCAATGAGCAATCAATCAATGCTCTCTTGGGACACTTTACCTCTTAATGCTTCCTTTAAAAAAATAACAACAACAAAAAACAACTCCCTCATCCTCCCCACTCCCAACTTATCCTCTCTGTCCTAGTGGTGCATCCTTTTGAAACAACTCTTCCTAGATTCAAAACAATTAAAACAAAACAAATCTCTCCCCTCTCTTGCCTCCTCTTTAGTTTGGAGTGGAGATGGATGCATATGCAAATGCTGCTATTAATGTTGAAATATGCACCTGAGTGGATACACACACACACACACACACACACATGCAAGCACATACATATACCCCATTAAATTAAGAGCTTTTTGAGGACAGGGGCCTTTCTTTCTATCCCTTGCACTCAGTATAGTGCCTGACACATAGCAAGAAATTATAAATACTCCTTGCCTGACCAACCGGTGCATACACACACATCCAATTTGATTAATCATCAGGGTCCATCTCGGCAAAACTGTGAAGCCTGGTGTAGTTGGTCCTCGGGTGCTCCTGGCCCCACTCCTGCCATGTCTGGTCCAATCTGACTTGCCCCGTTCCCATCCTCAGAAACCCAGTGTTCCCAGTCTCTTCCTGCTCTCATTTTCCTTTCCCAGGAAGGTATTAAATCGCTATCACCACCACCACCAAAAAAGCCCTACCCGTTTATATAGTCTTTCACAGTTTCTGAAGCAGTTTCCTTATGATAACCTTTCTGTGAGGTAGGTGGCACAAATATTATTTTTATTTTACAGATGAGGGAACTGAGGTTCAACAGGGTTGTGACTAGTCCAGGGTCACAGAGCTAATAAGTTGGGGATTTTGGGGCAATCATTCCCCCCCTCCTTTTTTTTTTTTTGGCGGGAAGGGCACAATCTGGATTAAGTGACTTGCCCAGGGTCACACCACTTTTTGTTCTTGTGTCCCCATCTGGATTTGAACTCAGATCTTCCTGACTCCAAGGCTGCATTGTATCTGCTGTGGCACCCAGCTGCCCCTTTTGTATTCGAACTCAAGTCTTTGCACCCAGGTGCAGTCTCACTAGGGATATTCCCTTTTCAAACAGGAATCAGCTTTAAACTAAAGAGATGATGTTTATTATAGGGGAAGGAGGCAGAGGCATTTCAGACATCAGGCACTCCACAGGGAGGTTATTTGGAGAGTATGGAAGCACTGGAACATTTCTGTGACCCAAGAAATCAGTAGCCTTGTCAGGCCTCCTCTGTCTGGCTCCCGTCGCTTTTTGTGATGTGCTGGTGAGCACCATTAGTATGCAGCCCTATGGAGGTGGCAGCCATCACACTATCAATATGACTGGCTTCATTGTCAGATGTAACTGAACAATCTAAGTGCCATTTTCCACTGTTCTGTCTTTCAATGGGCTGTCCAGAGGCAAGGATATGCGGTAGGTAGGAATTATCATCTATTCCAGGAAATTTAGAATCATTCAGTCACCATGACTCAGCCTCACACATCATGCCTTCCTTCTCCTGTAGCCCAAAGGGTGTTTCTGTCTGTCTACCATGGGTGCCACGTACCACAATACCACATATCATTATTCCTACCAGAGGGTAAGTATTGTTAGCCATCTGGAGCCAGGGAAAACATGCTGGATTTGGAGTTAGGGGACCTGAGTTTCAATACTTGTGTCTTCTATTCATTTGCTCCCAAGTGACATCGGGCAAGGCACATTATTTTTCTAGGGCTGTTTCCTCTTCTGGAAATGAAGGGTTGGATTAGGTGAGCTTGAAGCTCCCTCAGTCCTAAATCTATGAATCCCAGTGTAGTCCTGGGCAACTTTCAGAATACTCTAGGAATTCTGGGTGCTCCAATGTATTTTTTCCAGTATGTCAGTGCCTAACTAAAGGCTTCTTTTGCTATTCTGATTTATTTATTATTTGATATTCTGATTTATGGAGAAAAAGCCAAGAAGGCTGTCTTATATTATCACTGCACTCAGCACCATGGAGATGTCAGAACAATGATCTCTAACCCTCTAGGGTAGGAATCAACCTTTGTGTACCTGCAATGTAGAGAATAGAAGTAAGTAGAAGTTAAGCTCCTTCAAAGAAGGGACAATTGATAACATAATTATTGATTGATTGATTGGTGGGTTACAATAGTTCATCTCCACTCCAATCAACATACCATGTGGCATGGTTTATTTATATAAAAATTTAGGTGAATTACAATTTGCTCACAGCCTTCCCTTACTTCATTTCATGACACTCCTAGAAACAAATGGAGACACCCTTGGAAGTATCATGAGACTGCAAGACCTGAAAAAGAAAACATGAAGTCTGATTTGAATAAGAAAAGGTTTTCCAGGAAATCACTACTTTAGGTTCAGGTTGTCTTTTGGGGAAGAAATAGTTTCTTGGCTGTAGGGGGTCTTTTTTTTTGAGTGGGCAATAGCCCTTGATCCTTTTTAGGCAAAGAGTTCATTTACCTATCACAGGTAAAGTAGGAGAATAACTTCATGGGAATTTCAAACTTCGTTCTTTTTCCTGTCCAGATTATTTTGCTATTCTACAGGCCTTCATCCATTAATCAGAAACGTTAGCCTAGCTTTGGAGCCTGGTTATCTAATCTCTACCCCTGATTCGTGTTTTCCCTGCAGAATGCACCAGAAACCTAGATTGTTGTAGGAAAAAAAAAAGAAAGAAAGAAATTTTGGGAGTTTGGCTCTGAATAAATTGGGAGGCCTGGCTCTAACAAATAAAGCACAATTGAATGTAGTGGGCTCACACAACTTCTCTACATTGTTAGTAGATGCAGGAGGTGGGGATGTGGGGGAGATCAAAATCCACATGTTTGATTAAAGAGAAAGACCATGGGGAAGGAGACATGTGCGGAGAGATCCTCGTTTCAGAAAGGAGTGGTTTCTATAGAGAAAGTCTCCAGGGTACAGCACCCCTACTCCTCAGGGCATGGAAGATAACAGAGCTGGAAGAGACTGTGGTCGCCATGGTAATAGTATATTGGATTCAGACCAACCGTGTAAGCTCCCTGGCTGGCATGTCAATCATGAAGTGTCCTCATTTACAATGGGAATGGGACACAGGGCATACAGAAGTGGAGGATGGGAAAAAGGAAGGAGTCTGAGCATCTATGCATAAGTAGGGGAATATATATATATATATATATATATATATATATATACACATACATGAGTGTGTGCATAGGAATACGTGTATGCATCTGAGAATATGAATGTACCTTGGTATAGATGAGCATGAGCATGAGGGAGTCACGGAATGTCAGAGCTGGAAAAGACCCGAGAAGTCATCATGTCCAATATCCTCATTTTTCAGATGAGGGAACAGACTCCAAGAGATTAAGTGACTTATCTAAGTTCAAACAGGTAGAAAGTAAATACCAGTGCTGGAATTTGAACCCAGATTTTCTGCTTCAAATCTAATACTCTTGCCACTTACACTATACTTGGTCCAATATTTGTGAGTGTGTTATATATTATAAATGCAACTATGAGGATATATGAATTATATATGTATTTATATATTTATATCATGTCTGTATATAGATTTTAAGAATGAATTTGTGTGTCTGCTAATATAGATGTGAAGATATTTGTTCAATCATTAAACAGTTATTCAAGTGCCTACTATGTGCCAGGCACTGTGCTAAGAATTACTACACCTACCAGGTATGATTTGAGGGTCCTCCTTTCCAAAGTTATCAACTCCATCACCTATCATTAAACAATTTGGAAATCACTTGTTTGGGCTCTTTATAGCTTTCAGAGCTTCTATTATTATTATTATTATTATTATTATTATAACAATTATTATAATTGAACAATTACATTTACTTTTTAGGGTTTACAGTGTACTTTTCTCTCAATGGCCCTATGAGGCAGTGTGATTATAGATGAGAAAGCAAAGCCCAAGGCTCTGTGACTTGCTCATTGTCACACAGCCAATGTCAGAACCCACAGGCAGACTTGAACCTAGATCTTGTCCAGGCAATTTTCTAATGATTTTACTATTTTCACTATCCTTCCTCTCTCTTTCATTGTTTTCTAAAATGTTATTTTTTTCCACTTTATTTATTTATTTATTTTGGCGCCACAATGGGGGTTAAGTGACTTGCCCAGGGTCACACAGCTAGTAAGTGTCAAGTGTCTGAGGCCAGATTTGAACTTAGGTCCTCCTGAATCCAGGGCCAGTACTTTATCCACTGTTCCACCTAGCTGCCCCTACTTTTATTTTTTTAAAGTAATAAACATTTTTATTTATAGTTTGGGGTTCCAAATTTTATCCCTCCTTCCCTCCCTCCCCTCCCCGTTCCCTGAAGTGGTAAGCCATAAGATATAGGTTATACTGTACAATTATGTGAAACATTACCATATTAGTCATTTCGTATAAGAGAATTTGAATAAAAGAAAAAAATGAAAGAAAGTGAAAAATAACATGCTTCAGTCTGTGTTCCATCAATATCAGTTCTTTCTTTGGAGGTGGATGGTATGTTTCATTGATAGTCCTTTGGGATTATCTTGGGTCATTATATTGTTGAGAATAGTTAAGTGCTTCATAGTTCTTCATCAAATAATATTGCTGTTTAATCATATTCATTTCCAAATATATTCTCCCATCTCTCTTACCCAGCAAACTATCCCTTGAAACAAAGATTAAAGAAAAGGGCGGGGGGAGCAGATCAGCAAAACCAACTATTGCATCAACCATGTCTCGCAGAATTCGTGATATGTCATGCCCATATCCCGTGCCTCTGTAAAGGATAGAATTTCTCACCTCTTCTACAGGACCAAATTTTATAATTATAATTACACATAGTTAAGTTTTGTTTTGTTTTTGGTCCTTCCATATATATTTTTGTACTCATTGTGTGTATTGTTCTCCTGGTTCTGCTTATTTCACTCTCTGCTTGCTTCTTGGAATTCTCTGTATTTATAATTTCTTATGTTGCAGTAATATATTATTATATTCACATGCTATAATTTGTTTAACTATTCTCCAGTGATGAGCATCTGCTTTGTTTTCAATTCTTTGCTCCCACAAAAAGTGCCACAATGAGGATTTTGATTTCTTTCAAGCCTTTGGCTTCTTTTAGGGTACATGATTAGCAGTGGGATCTCTGGGTCAAAGGATAAAGACATATTAGACACTTAAAAAAAAAGCCTAATTCTAAATTGCTTTTCAGAGGGCCAAACCAATTCACAGATCCATTAACAGTGTGTTATGGGGGTCAGGCTCATGGTGTCTGCACATGTGCCTGATCCCCATTACAACTACATTAGTGTGCCTGCCCTTCTATAACCATGCCAACAATGACTAGTTCTACGTCTTGTCAACTTTGCCAATTTGCCAAGTGTGAGGGGAAACCCCAGAGTCATTTTGATTTGGATTTCTCCTATTAGAGAGTCAGAGCAATATTTCAAATGGTTACTTGTTTGCAATTCTTCTTTTGAAAACTGGCTGTTCATATCCTTTGACTGAGAATCCATCAGATAATGGCTATTGGTCTTGTGTATCTGTGTCTATTTCTCATATATATATATGTATATATATAATATACACATATAATATATATATGGGATATCAGATCCATATCAGCAATAGTTGATTAAATATTTCCCCTCAATCAATGATTTCCCTTCTTATCCTGGTTGCACTGATTTTGTTTATGCAATTGCTTTTCAAGTGTATTGAATTGAAATGATCTATTTTACCTTTTGTCAATCCTTATTTGGTTAAGAATTCTTCCTCAGTCATAACTGTATAAGGTACATGATCTGTTATTTTCTAAATTTTTAGTGATGGCACTTTTGTTGTTCAGATCTCACATTCATTTGGAATCTTATTGTGGTATATGGTATAATATACAAACTATTTCCCAGTTTTCCCAGCTTTCCTCTTTCTTTTTAAAGACAAGTACCACTTATCACAAGTGTCATAATTGCTCCTATCACACCCCCTAAGGAAATCTTCAGCCATCTAGCCTGTGTGTATAGCAAATTTTCTGCTGGATGGCTCAACATCCCTTAAATTGACAAGAGGCATTGTTTAATGGAAAACCTTAAAACCCATGCTTTTGAACTTCAATTTAATTCAATAAACATTTATTAAGTGTGCCAAGCACTGTGCTAAGTACTGGGGATATAAAAAGAGGCAGAAGACAGTCCCTACCCTCAAAGAGCTTACAATCAAATGGGGAAGACAACAAGCAAACACATATATACAAAGCAAATTTTACATAGGATAAGTAGAAAATAATTAACAGAGGGAAGACACTGGAATGAAGAGAAGTTGGGGAAGGTTTCTTAGAGGAGGTGGGGTTTTAGATGGGACTTAAAAGGCAGCTAAGGAGGCTTCAGTAGTTGGAGTATGGGAAGGAAAGCATTCCAGGCACAGGGGACAGCCAGGACCAAGAGATGGAGTGTCTTATTCACATAACAGCCAGAAGGCCAGTGTCACTGAATCAAAGGGTACATGTTGGGGAGTAAGGTGTAAAAAGACTAGAAAAGTAGGTGGGGACTGGATTATGAAGAACTTTAAATGGCAAAGCATTTTGTATTTGATCCTGGAGGTAATAGGAAGCCATTAGAGTTCACTGAGTTGGGGCAAAGGGTGACATGACCATACTTGCATTTTAGGAAAATCAATTTAGTGGCTGAATGAGGAATGGCTTGGAGTGGGGAGAGATTTGAGGCAGGCAGGCTTTTGTTGTAATTGAGGTGTGAGATGAGGGGGGGTGTACACTAGAGTGCTGGTAGTGTCAGAGGTGACAAGAGTAGGTCTTGGCAATAGCTTGGATATGGAAGGTGAGAGAGATAGTGAGGAATCCAGGATGACTCCTGGGTTGTGGTGTGTAAGGAAATTAAACCCTGGACTTACTTAGAAGTCCTATACATATCTGGAAGGCATATATAAGTTTGCATTATTCTATAGCCCTGGTTATGCAGCTGCAGTGGCATTCATTGAATTTGTTAAAAATGCTCAGCAAAAAGGGGAGTTGCCTTCCCAGTTCCTGTCAAAGGTATGTGACAGCCATATATACAGTCTGGCAACAAGAAATGGGATACACCCTGATGACTTAGACTTGACCAGAATGACCCAAGTAGCTGTAGGCTTATGGGACAGAATTGGCATGGAATCTATAAAATCTCTATAAAAATTCTTATAACAATGAAATGAACATTGGCCTATGACTAGTTGATAGATAACATGAAATCATTTGATGATATGGACAAGTTTATGAGATTACTCATAGGACACAGTCCTAAACCCAACCACCACAAGGCATTTTTCTCTCCTGGTACAAAGAAAGTAAGCAAGGGACTGGTGCTACAGGTGTGGGGTCAATGGAAGAAACTCGCTTAAGGGAAAAGTAGACCCAGAAACAAACCAAGATGATGGGAGTGGTGGGAAGCAATGTAGTGCACTCCTTTCCACAAACTCCTCCAAATAGATCTAGAAAATGCACCAAAATTAATCCCAATGGGGAAATCCAGAAAAAGTCAAAGTGAGTCATTTGTCCAGGAACAGATTGGCATAGGGAGACAGGCAGGGGGATCTTTTGACACTAGGGACAGGGTCAGACCAACAGCAGGTGTGCAGGGAGCACTTCAGTGTCCAGGGAGAGGCTGTGCACCAGGGCCCCAAACCCATCCTGCAGCACCCCAGACCCCCTACTGAGGTACTGCAAAAGGGACAGGTATGAATTGGAAGCTTTATTGCCTACTACCCAGTTTTAAATCACAGATCTTCGACAGAATGAAAAAGGAACCTGCACAGGGGAGTAGCATTCAGGGAGTTAAAGAAGAACACAGCTTGGGCACAAATTCCTGGAAGAGATGATGCAAGACATTAAAAAAAAAAGAATTTAAAATTTTTTAATAAATGGAATGAAAGCACTTGAGGAAAAAAAATTGGAAAAGAAATGAGAGCTATGAAAGTAAGAATTGGAAAGAGAATTAATAGCTTGGCACAAAAGGTACAAAATCTTGCCCAAGAAACAAATTTCCTGAAAATTCGAATGGAACAGAGAAGCCAATGAATGTAAGAGATCATGAAAAATATTAAAACAAAGTCAAAAGGCAAAAAAAAAAAAATAGAAGAGAATGTAAAGTCTCTCATAGCAAAAACAATTTACCTGGAAATAGACTGAGGAAAAAAATTAAGAATCAGAGGACTATCTATCTTTTTTTTTTTTAATTTTTTTTTTTTAGTGAGGCAATTGGGGTTAAGTGACTTTCCCAGGGTCACACAGCTAGTAAGTATTAAGTGTCTGAGGCCGGATTTGAACTCAGGTACTCCTGACTCCAGGGCCGGTGCTCTATCCACTGTGCCACCTAGCTGCCCCTATCTATCTTAATACCATAACCAAAAGAGAGCATAGACATAACATTTTTAAATAATATTTTATTCTCCCAGTTACATCTTAAAATGATTTTTTAACATTTTGAAAAAAAGTTTTGAGTTCCAAATTCTATTTCTTCCTCCTTCCTCTCCTCCCCACTTCCTGAGACAATAAGCAATCCGATACAGGTTATATATGTGCAATTATTAGACATAATATTTTAAGAAATCTGCAAACTTCCCAGATCTTTTAGAACCAGAGGGTAAAGTAGGAAAAGAAAGAATCCACTAGTAAGCTCCAGAAAACCCCAACATGAAAACTCCCAGGAACATTATAGCCAAAATCCAGAGCTTCCAGGTCAAAGAAAAAATTCTACAAACAACCAGCAAAATATTAAGTACTGAGGAGCCATAGTTAGGATCACATACAATTTAGCAGTTATCATTATAAAAGAGAAGAGAACTTAGATTATGATATTCCAAAAGGCAAAAGATATAGGCTTATAGCCAAGAACATATTACTTAGCAAAACTGAGTTGGGGTTGGGGGAGGATGAAATAGAGGACTTTCAAACATTCCTGATGAAAAAGATTCGAGCTGCAGAGAAACTTTGAAGTTCAGAAATAGGAGTGAAGAGAAATAAAACAAGGTAAATATGAATGAACAATGATAAATATCTAAACAAAGATAAACTGCTTACATTCAAATCTGAGGAGATGACATGTGTGTCCTTTCTGAATCCTATCATCAAGAAGGTTCATAGTGAGCATCCAATTAGACAAAGCCTAGGAGGGGTTCTGTTAAGTTTAATAATTTTTAGAAGAGTGGGAAAAGAGGACTTTTATTGGGAAGTGAGAAGGAAAAGGAAGGTTAGGAGAAATGATCTCACATGATTAGAGAGCACAAGCATACATATAAGGAGGAGGGGGTAGGGAAACAGCTGACACTTGACACTAACTCTCATCTGAACTGGTCAAAAAAAGGAAGAATACCCATACAGTTGTGTAATGATTGGAATGATGCCACCTACTGGAGACTTACTGTGGGAAAGCTCCGCCATGAGGAAAATGCCTCAGAGGGCAAGGCCATGTGGCTTTTCCTTGGCGTCAGGAAATGACATTTGCTCATGGGTGCTGTCTATCAAGGCTACCAGCCAATCAACTTGAGGAGCCTCCTATTTTCTGGGAGGAAACAGGAAGGAGGAAAGAGAGCCTGCACGGAGAGCTCTTGCTCTTTTGGGTTCCTGACTGGATGGTGGTGGTGGTGGCAGAGGACTTCACAGGAAATTTGAGGAAAGATAGGAATGCCAGGCTGTTGGAATTCTGTTCTCAATCTTTTTCTTTCTATTTTTCAATAAACCCTTAAAAACCTAAACTCGTTTTATCAGTGATTTTAGTCAGTTTCCCCCAAAACTGGGGGAACAGATTAGAATCCACATTTAGAATCTTAAATTACACAGTTGGATACAGAAATATATTCCACTCAACAGTGAAATAGGAGGGAAAGGAGATAAGGGGAAGAGGAAATTAGATGGTAGATTAAGAGAGGGATTAGTCCTAAGCAAGACAAATTCTAATGATGTACAAAAATATTTATAGCTCTTTTTGAGGTAGCAAAGAATGGGAATCTGAGAGGGCACCATAAATTGAAGAATGGATGAACAAATTATGGTATATAAATGTGATGGAGTACTATTGTACTGAACTCTTATCAGCATAATGACTAGCCAGGATTCCAGAGGACAAATGATGAAACATGCTACCTACTTCCTGATAGAGAGGTGAAGGACTCTGAATGCAGAATGAGACACTTTTTTTTTTCTTTATATGACCAATACAGAAATTTGTTTTAATTATACATGTTAGGAATGGGTTTTGATTTTTCTTGAATCCTCAGTGGGGATGCAGGTGGGGAATAAAAGAGTGAGAAATACATTTAAAAAAATTTTTTTAGTGAGGCAATTGGGGTTAAGTGACTTGCCCAGGGTCACACAGCTAGTAAGTGTTAAGTGTCTGAGGCTGGCTTTGAACTCAGGTACTCCTGACTTCGGGGCCGGTGCTGTATTCACTGCGCCACCTAGCTGCTCCGAGAAATACATTTTTTAAAACTTTTAAAAATTTAAAAAAAAAAAAGGAAATTGAGAATGTGGCTTACCCAGTTGTCCTGGACAGAGGAAAATGATTGCTCATCATATTCTAGTCATGAGGAAAGATACTGGAATTAAGGAGGGTTGGGGGTTGAATGAGGCCGGGAACAGAGAACAACATTTGTGTGAATTGGCTCTTCAGTCTCTGGGGTGGATCCAGGGAAATTTGACTCTGGGGATTCCCTAGTATCAAAGGAATGGAAGGAACAGAAGCTCAGCAAGAGGACTGCATGTTCCCACTGAATGAATAGGACATGGAATGTGGGTTGTGAGGTGTAGGATATGGGACATAGGCTGTGCTTGCCAAACAACACCGTCCTCCACTTTAAAAAATAATTTAACTGGGGCAGCTAGGTGGCGCAGTGGATAGAGCAGCGGCCCTGGAGTCAGGAGTACCTGAGTTCAAATCCGGCCTCAGACACTTAACACTTACTAGCTGTGTGACCCTGGGCAAGTCACTTAACCCCAATTGCCTCACTTTAAATAATAATAATAATAATAATAATTTAACCACAAGGCCATTACAAAACAACCCCTGTTGCCGTGCCAAATATTGTAAGCTAGGTCTAGCCTAGCCTAGTCTAGTGATTCGTTCTCAAGGGTTAAAGTGAATCATAAAATGCACACATCTTTCCATTATTTTTTGGCATTACCTCTATGGATGATGCATATGGTCTATTGAAGTCCGTGGTGATTAAACAACAAGTTCTTGAGGTGTTCTCTGAGATCATCATGAACAATGAAGGTTTTCTGGTTAGTTCCCAGAACAGTCTATATCTTGTGAGCTATGGAGAAGAAAAGGAATTCTGAGAGAAAGGAGAAACAAGTATAGGATCCTGGTTTCTGGTAACCAAAGTCTTATTCAGGGTTTATGGGGAATCCTTTTGATTGGATAAGGAAAAAGCACTCATTCACCTTGTAGAATTGATGAAATGGATACTTGACAGGGAGAGAGAAAATTCTAGTATTTTATGGTTCTTATTGATAACTCTGGAGAGGCTGGATTGCCAATACAAGGAGAGTGAAAATAAATTATCCTTGTGTATTAAGCAATTAGAGGCAGAGGTGAATGAGATTTTGATTTTTAAAGACTGTGCCTTGAAGGCAAAAGAAAGATTAATGTATTTGTTAATTATGTAAGTAAAACGGGCAATGCCAATGGAGGTGGGAACTAATAGGTATAAAGAATGATCTCTGACTCATAGGTTTCTCTTCAGAATGAGTTCAACCCTCTTGAAATGAGAGCTATAAGAGAGAAAGATAGTATTAAACCATCATAATGAAAATTCCGAATGGAAGTAGGAACAGATGGTAAAAGAGCCTCTGGTTTACCCCATCACTATCTCCCCCATCCCATTCTACTTCCCAGGCACTGACTTTATATACAGGGGATTCAGAATGAAGGTGAGATTTTAATGTTTAAGAGCTCTGACATTCCTTTATCTGATCATAATCTTTTGTCATTTCATATTTTCCTTTAGATCCATTCTACATTCTTAGTGTGACTTCCAATTCCACCACCCCTCAGTTCTTTTCCGGACCATCACCTCTGTACTGGCTGCACTCTCTTCCCTTCCCTATCTTTTGCCATCAGTGGACCATTTCAGCTCTGCACTGGCCTCTACATTTGAGTCTTAGCCCCCTTATCTATTACCATTCATGCACTGCAGGCACCAGACTTGGCTGATTCCTACCATCCCCTGCTTTCTGGTCTATTCCTGTGCTGCTGAACAGAACTAGAGAAAATGATCAGACTGCTGACTGGGTCCACGATGAATTTATGGTACTTAGCCTCATCTGAGGAAGGCAATAATTTTCTTCCTCTAATCAATTCACTATTCTATTCACCACGGCAACTTTTCCAAATCTTTTTATTTCTCCTCAAGCCTCCCCTGGTACCTCTTTCCTCCCACCCTTTCAGATGAGAACTGTACCTCATATTTCCCTGAAAAAGGTGAGGCCATTCATTGAGAGCTCCTTCTCCCCTCTTCCACATCTCACATCACTTAGATGTCTTCCCCCACTATCTCTTCTATCACCCCTCTTTCACATGAAGACACGAACCTTTTCCTTGCTAAGGCTAATCCCTCTACATACACCCTTGATCCCATTCCATCCTGTGTTTTCCAGTAGGTTATTATTCCCCACTCTCTCACTAATCTTCAATCTCTCCCTAGCTACTGGCTCTTTCCCTGGCTCCTACAGATATGCCCATGTTTCTTTCATCCCCCAAACCCCTTCACTTGATCCATCTGTTATCCACTAGTTATCATCCCATATCTTTCCTCTGCTTATTGGCTAAACTTCTTGAGAAAGCAGTCTACAATTGGTATCTTCACTTCTTCTCCTCTTACTCTCTTCTAAGGCTTCTGACTTCATTATTCAACTAAAACAGCATTGGCCAAAGTTATCAACAATCTCTCTCTCTCTCTTTTTTTTTTTTAGTGAGGCAACTGGGGTTAAGTGATTTGCCCAGGGTCACACAGCTAGTAAGTGTTTAGTGTCTGAGGCTGGATTTGAACTCAGGTACTCCTGACTCCAGGGCCAGTGCTCTATCCACTGCACCACCTAGCTGCCCCACTACATTCTCTTTTTTTTTTTTGTGGGGCAATGGGGGTTAAGTGACTTGCCCAGGGTCACACAGCTAGTAAGTGTCAAGTGTCTGAGGCCAGATTTGAACTCATGAACTCCTGAATCCAGGGCCGGTGCTTTATCCACTGCACCACCTAGCTGCCCCCCCCCCCCCACTACAATCTCTTAATTAATAAATCTACTAGTCCTTTTTTGATCCTCTTCCTTCTTGACCTTTTTTGCAACCTTTGGTACTTCTGGTCACTCCCTTCTCCTTAGTATTCTTGGCTCTCTGGGTTTTCATCACCTTCCTTCCTGGTTCTCCTCCTACCTATCAGACCTCTTCTCAGTCTCCTTTCTTGGATCTTCATCCAGGCCAAGTTCACTAACTAGCTTATCTAGACAAAAGAATGTCTCCATCCAAGGCTCCTTTTGTGAGCTTGTTTTGGGCTTTGCCCAGATGGCGAGTTTTGATGGAATTTCTCAAGGAGAACTCAACTTTTTAGGTGTGGGGGGGGTGGAGTAGAAAGGACTAAGAATTAAGGGGAGGCCACTGAGCTCCCCCAAGATATTGATTATTTTGTTTTGTTTTTTGTTTTTGTTTTTGCGGGGCAATTGGGGTTAAGTGACTTGCCCAGGGTCACACAGCTAGTAAGTGTCAAATGTCTGAGGCTGGATTTGAACTCAGGTCCTCCAGAATCCAGGGCCAATGCTTTATCCACTGTGCCACCTAGCTGCCCCATAGATATTGATTATTAATTGTTATTTCTCACAAGTCCCTCAGTGGGCCTGCTGGAAACTTCCAATTTCCATGAGCAGCTGTAGACATTTGACTAACAAGGGAAGGGATATCATGAGCTCTTAGGAATCTGTCTCTTCATGGGTTCTTTCAACCTTCCATGCTAGTTATTGTGGATAAGGCTGAATGGAAACCCTTAGAATAACCCAAGTTATCCAGCATAGATCACACCAAACAATATTAGGTCCCCAGAGGAAAAAAAGATATTTCTTCTCTAGTGACAGAACTGAAGGAAGCTGGAATACTGTGCTATACCAACTTTCCTTATGACAACCTATGGCCAGTGAGGAAGACAGATGGCACCTATCAATTTAAAGTTGACTACAAGGAGGTCAATAAAGTCATTGTGTCCATTACTTTAGGTGTCCCCGGTCTCATTAATGTGATGGACCAAGTGGCCCAGGGTGGGTATGGGGTTGTTAACCTTGCCAGTGCTCTTTTCTCTATTCCTGTGGCCAAGATTAGTCAGGAGCAGGTTACTTTCTTTCTTTCTTTCTTTTTTTTTTTTAGTAAGGCAATTGGGGTTAAGTGACTTGCCCAGGGTCACACAGCTAGTAAGTGTTAAGTGTCTGAGGTCAAATTTGAACTCAGGTCCTCCTGAATCCAGGGCCAGTGCTCTATCCACTGTGCCATCTAGCTGCCCCAGGAGCAGGTTACTTTCATCCTTTCCTGGGCTACTGGAACTCCTTCTTCCCCCCAACCTCCATAATGCCACATTCTGGTAGGTTGAAATCTGAAAGAGGCTTCCCTTCCTGAGGCCATTGGAGTTCACCATAACATTAATGACCATTAATGTTGACTTCCTTTCCAATTCACTCAGAAAAACCTTTTCATACTTCCTAATGTGTCTTTCTTCTTAATTAGTATATTAAAATTTTCTTACTTCTATTATCCAAGCCTTGCTTTCTGTGATTATATCTACTGAAATAAAGATGGGGACAAATCCCTCCAGGACCTACATACTATATACGTTAGCTTTAGATATACATAACAAGCACTATTATGCACATGTTTTCTTCCTTCCTTCCTTCCTTCCTTCCTTCCTTCCTTCCTTCCTTCCTTCCTTCCTTCCTTCCTTCCTTCCTTCCTTCCTTCCTTCCTTCCTTCCTTCCTTTCTTTCTTTCCTTTTCTTTTCTTTTTTTTGCAGGCCAAAGAGGGTTAAGTGACTTGCCCAGGGTCACACAGCCAGTAAGTGTCAAGTGTCTGAGGCCAGATTTGAGCTCAGGCCCTCCTGAATCCAGGGCTGGTGCTTTATCCACTGCTGTGCAATGTCTTAGATTAGAAGAGCTGGACTGTAATCCACACTCATGATGTCATTGGTCCTCTTTGAGAATGGAGGACCAACAACAATAACTTACCAGCTATGTGACCTTGAAGGAGTCACCTAAATGCTGCTAGGTCTCAGTTTCCTTTTCTGTAAAGCAAGAAGGTTAGATCAGTTTCTTCTTCTTCTTCTTCTTCTTCTCCTCCTCCTCCTCCTCCTCCTCCCCCTCCTCCTCCCCCTCCTCCTCCTCCTCCTCCTCCTCCTCCTCCTTTTATGGGGCAGTGAGGCTTAAGTGACTTGCCCAGGGTAACACAGCTAATAAGTGCCAAGTGGCTGAAGCTAGATTTGAACTCAGGTCCTCCTGAATCCAGGTCCGGCACTTTATCCACTCACTGTGCCACCTAGCTGCCCCCAAATTAGCTTCTAACTTTAAATGGAAATCAGGATTTTCCTGGAAATTTTAATGTGCTCAATCAAGATTTGTTAGGGTTCTTCTCACTCTAAATCTATGATTTCTAATGAAACAGGACTGCCCTGGGAAATTCAAGATTACATAATTGTGGTAGCCAGGAGGAAGGAAGGAAATGCAGTATGTGGCTCAGGGAAGAAATTTTCTATAGTGTAGTGAGCATTGAATTTGTATTCATAGTATTTGGATGACCTTAGAGGTCATTGATTGAACATCCTCATTTTACAGATGAGAAAACTGAGGCCTTGAGAGGTTAAGTGACTTGCCCAAAGTTGTATAACTGTTGTGTCTAAGGAAGGATTTGAACCCAGAGCTTCCTAACTCCAAACCCAGTGCTTTATCTACCATATCATGCTGATTCTTCTACATATTAGCTATGTATATCCTTGGGGTAATTATTTCCCCCTCTCTGGGCCTCAGTTTCCTTGTCTGTAAGACAAAGGGGTTGTTCTAGATGATCTCAAAGGATTTTCTCAGCTCTGAACTTGTAGTCTTTGACTTTTATCTCTTCCGGCAACTGGGACATATTGTCCCTGATATACAAGTTTTCAGGAAGCAATGAGCTTTGTGGGATGTTTTGTGTATAGCTCCTTCCCCAAAGGTTCTTCCTAGATTCACAAAGATTATTTAAAGAGCATGGATCAATCCCACAGCAGCTGTGTAATTTTTGGTACGAACTGAAAATCATTTCTTGCCGTATAAGTTCCCTTGTATCCTGGCCCTTTCTCTTCTCCCCACCCCCATCTGCCCCCCAAAATAAAAACACTGCGGAGGCTACAGACAAAAGGCCATGTTGCTTAGCAACTAGACTGAAGCTAATCAACACAGCTCTGAATATTAATATTTTACCAGAACAGGACTAAATACCAAGATGGCCCAGGGAATAGGCACTTTCTTTCAATATGATAATATAAACTTAAAAAAAAACCCTTCAGCTCAATTAGCCTTATGTGTTTATGTTTTTAACAAGAGGTCTAATCTTATGAAAAATAATAATAACAATAATGATAACAATCACATTTTTATGCCACTTTAGGATTTCATTTTCTCTCTATAACATCGGAGAGAGAGGTCGGCCAGATATTCTCCCCATTTTAGAGGGAGGGAAATAGGGACACAGAGAGATTAAGATATAACACAAAGATATAGTTGAAGGTGGAGCCAGAAAGAAAATTCAGGGTTTTTTAGACCTCAATTCATTGATCTTTCTACTAGGCAGGCCAAACTATTTGTTGTTGTTGTTGTTTTTAAGATCCTGTCTCAGTTTTGCTACCAATTTGAGACTGTGAGACCCTGAGACTCAGTTTCTATCTCTGTAAAAACCAGGGGTTTGGATCGGACGATCTCTTCAGCTCTTATGTTCCATTCTGTCATTTTCCACAGTGAGCACAACACACACTGTTGCATTAAAAAAAAAAAAATCCTTTAGTGAATGACCTTAAGCGTGCGGGAGGGACAGATGAAGAGGAAAAGAGAAAAGGAGATAAGAAGATGCCGCTGAAAGAATGCAGGCCAAGAAAGTCTACTAATTAAACAAGGACTGGAGCTGAGCTCGCTGAAAGGCTGAAAGGAGTACAATGGTGTGGGAATGAAAAGACACCCAACACCCCTTCTCTCACCGCTACGGCCAGCTGTCAGCCTTGACATTATAGAGCAATGCAGTGTTCAGATTAAGATTATTGCTGGGGGGGGGGGGGAGTGGAAGGAAGGGAGAGAAAGAGAAAGGGGGAGTGGGGAAGAGAAAGGGAGGGGGGACAGAGAAGCAGAGGGGAGAGAGGAGAGGAGGAAGGGAGGGAGGTGGGGGAAAGGCAGAGGGGAGGGGAGGGAAAGAAGAGGGGAGAGGCAGAGGGGAGAGAGACAGAGAGGCAGAGAGAGACAAAGAGAGTCAGAGACACAGAGAGAGAGACACAGAGAGACAGAAATAGAGACACACAGAGAGAGTGGCAGAGAGGGATATGGGGAGGGGGGAGAGGCAGAGGGGAGAGTGGGGGAGAGAAAGGGGGAAGAGGAGGTCGAGAGGCAGAGGGAAGAAAGAGTCAGAGGATGGGGGAGAGAGAGACAGAGATAGATACACAGAGAGAGTCAGAGAGAGATAGGGACAGAGACAGAGAATGAAAGACACATACACAGAGAGACAGGAAGGCAGAGAGAGAGACAGAGAAACAGAATGCCCTAGGCCGCATCCAAAGGGCTCACGGGCTGCCCAGAGACTCCACAGAGAAAGGTTGTCTGCTAAATCTTTCCTTGTTCTTTTGGCTCTGCAGCCCTGCTTTTATAATCTATATTCTGTGAGCATTTGCAGCTCCCCATCTTCCTTCTCTCTCTCCCTCCTTCAATCTCCCCAGTCCCTTAACTGACCACAGATGCTCTCCCTGCCCCTAGCCCACCCTCACCCCATCCCCACAAGCATACACTTGGCTAGTTTGTCCTTGAATGTTAACAAGTAAAAAGATTTGTAGGACTGGACGGGGCTTTATATTGCCAACCTCATTTTAAAGATCAGAAAACCAAGGCCCTAAGAGTTTGGAGACCCGGGTCAATAGTCCTAAAATGGACTGAGCCTGTGGTTAGCTCCTGAGGTGATCCCTAGCAACTGGAGACCCAGAAAAACCAAGCTGCTTGTGACCTTGGGACAATTCCTGAGTGACCGCAGAGAGGTCTTAGAGGGGCTGGGCAGGGCTCAGAGTATTGAGGCCTTCAAAACATTACTGGGGGCAGCTAGGTGGTGCAGTGGATAAAGCACAGGCCCTGGATTCAGGAGAACCTGAGTTCAAATCCGGCCTCAGACACTTGACATTTACTAGCTGTGTCATGGGCAAATCACTTAATCCACATTGCCCCACAAAACAAAACAAACAAACAAAAAACCACCACCACCACCAACAACAACAAAAGACCATTACTGAGTCCCTCTGATGGACAGGTGGCATTGTTCAGACAGGGTGGCAAGAGATACTTCAGTGCTACAAATGAATGACAATTTTGCTGGTGTGAGCTCTCCTCCTACCAATGGGACTCACCCCCCTGTCCCCATAAGCAGTTCATAAACTGCTGGGCTCCAATCCCAATTCATCTTTGTTACATAGTCTGTCAGTGGTCCTTTATTAAAAAGCTTTTCCAGTTTGGAAGGGCTTGTTGGCACAGTCTTGGATAACAACGAGCATTAATATAACACCTTAATTTTATTTATATATATATGTGTGTGTGTGTGTGTGTGTGTGTGTGTATAACATATAAATATATACTCTGTGCTATAGTATATATTTACAGTACATTTATGTAGCACTTGCATTTTATCTCATTTTATTGTCTTGGGAGGTATAGGTGCTATAAATGTCCCTACTCTGCAGATGAGGAAATTGAGGCAGATAGATGTTAAATGACTTACCTATGGTCGGATTCAAAACTATTGAGTGTCTGAAGCTGGATTTGAACTCAGGTATCCCTGATTCCAGGTCCACAGCTCTACAAACCTAACTTCAAATACAACCTCAAATGTGTACTAGCTGTATGACTCTGGGCAAGTCAATTAACCTCTGTCTGCCCCAGTTAGGGCAGCTAGTTGGCTCAGTGGATAGAGCACTAGACCTGGAGTCGGGAAGACCTGAGTTCGAATATGAACTCAGATACTTCCTAGCAAGCAATGTGACCCTGGGTAAGTCACTTAATCCTCTTTGCCTCAGTTTTCTCATCTGTAAAATAAGCTGAAGAAGGAAACAGCAAGCCACTCCAGGATCTTTGACAAACTCCAAATCTTTGGAAAACTCGAAATTACTTCATGGAAGGTCAACTAAAAAAGACTGAACAATAATTGCCTTGGTTACTCAGCATGAAAGCACCTCTTTCACAAGTCTGTTAAGAGGAATATAAGAGATAATATTTAGAAATCATTTAGACATTGCCTAGCACACAGTTGGCACTTAATAAATGCTTATTTTCTTCCTTCCGATGTGCCGAGGCCCTTAGTTGCCTCACCACGGTCACTTCCAGACCAGGATGAAGCATCAGACGGCTTTAATGGAGGGTGCAATATCTAATTTTTACAAATTGGTTGTATGCAAGTATATAATTACAGGTTATTGTCTGTGGCAGCGATTTGCAGTTGAGGTTTATTTTGTTTGCATGTACTCCTTAGTGTTCACCACATCATGGTGAGCAAAGTGACAGATGCCAGAGACAAAAGTCATCGAGGTAACTGGAGCGGGTCAAATGATGGAGTTAGATCAAGGCACAAACTGGTTATGCACTATAAGACCGAGAGAAGCCTCAGTTGTAGGATTATAGGTTTGCAGCTCAAATAGATCTTAGAAGCCATCTAGCACAATTATCTTGTTTTAGACTCCAAAATATTAAGTGGCTTCCCCTCGGTCACAGATTTGAATGTTGCAGGTCAAAATTCAACTAGCTTTTCCCTGTTCCATAATGACTCTGGCTGCTGCTGCTGCATTTACTAAATACAAAAGAGATCCTCTCAAATCAGGAACTGAGGCAGAAGGATACCACTGCTGGGGCCACTAGGACCCATGGGAACTACATGTGGGAAGAGCTCGTTCTACTCTGATTATCAGGGAAATGAAGAAATAGAGTTAGTGGAAGGGTCAAGGATGGAAAGAAAAAAGAAAGAAAGAGGGAAGGAGGGAGGGAGGAAGGAAGGAAAGAGGGAAGGAAGGACAGGGTGGGAAGGGGGAGAGAAGAAGGAAGGAGGAAAGAAAGGAAGAATGGAAGGAAGGAAGGAAGGAAAAAAGGGAGGAAGGAGGAAGAAAGGAGGGTGAGAGGAAAGAAGCATCAATAAAACATTTAAAAATCCACAGAAGGGAGCAGCTAGGTGGCACAGTAGATAAAGCACTGGCCCTGGATTCAGGAGGACCTGAGTTCAGATCTGGCCTCAGACACTTGACACTTACTAGCTGTGTGACCCTGGGCAAGTCACTTAACCCTCACTGCCCTGGAAAAAAAAAATCCACAGAAGAAAACAGAAAGAAGTACCGAAAGGGATACAAAGAGGGTAATTTTGTCACTACCTTGTTAAAGTAAACAAACACTTAAAAATAAATTGTACATAAAATTTTAGTTTCCCATATAATCATCTTTTTATTCTTTATATCTTGAAAGGTTTGTGATTACAAATAAATGGTATTATTTTAAAGATTAAAAAAAGATGATTACAAATCATTAAGAAAAAAACCAGTGGTGTTGTTATGGTATAAAATGTGTGAGGCATGTGAGTAGCCCAAGGGTACACAGTGTGGTGTCATGGATAGAGAGCTTGTGATAGGTGCTGAGTCTGACACATTCTATGTGAGTACAGACAAATCACAAGCCCTCAGAGTCCCAGGCATCTAACACTAAGTTGCAGAACAGCCTCAGATTTGAATGACTAAATGGAGTTCTCTGTGCCAATGAAATCTCAGATCTGGTCTCTCGACCTCTGAAAAAAGGGCACCCACATTGGTGCTGGAAGGACTTCAGAGTGGCCAGTCTTACAGCCCTTTTCTTTTCTTTTCTTTTCTTTCTTTTTTTTTTTCTGGACAATGAAGGTTAAGTGACTTGTCCAGGGTCACACAGCTAGTAAGTGTCAAGTGTCTGAGACTGGATTTGAATTCAGGTCCTCCTGAATACAGGCCCAGTGCTTTATCCACTGCTCCACCTAGCTGCCCCTTACGGCCCTTTTCTACAGTTGCCCATGGGTGCTGTGTTCACTCCTTACCCAAGGCATTGAGCTGCTTCCCTTGTGACCAGATCCTGAATTGGGAATTCCCCCGGAAGGGTGAATAAGTAACCTGGAGAGCTAAACCACGACTGTTAGAGTGAGTAGGATACAAGGCAGTGAGTCATAATGGCTGAACGCCCAGACTGACCTGTGACACTCAAAGGGAAAAGTAATATGACAAACTCACATTAAGTTATTAGAGACATATAAATTATAGACCGTGTTCAGTTTCAAGACCTACAGTTTAAAGGGGACATTGGCGAGTGTCCAGAAAAGGGCAACCAGAATGTTTGAAGCACACGCTATGTGAAAATCAGTTGATGGAAGTAGTCTCATTTACGTTGTTTGCCCTTCGTTCTAGAAGAGGACCAATGAATCATGAGGGTAATGTCTTGACATGCATGTAAATTGGATTTAAGTGAGGTAGAGCTGCAAAGTCCTCAACCTCATTCTCTCCTCCAGAATCATCATCAAAGTCCAGTGGCAGAGCAAAAGTCAAGAGTCCCATTTAACCTGGAGAAGAGAAGACTCAGTGAGACCTCCTTCAATGATTTGAAAGGTTGTCTTATGGAAGAGGAATTAAACTTGTCCTGTTTGGCCTCTGAAGGAAGAACCAGCAGTAATGAGAGGAGGACACAAAGGGTCAAACTTGATATGAAATCAGGAAAACTTCCTAACAATTAGAATTGTTCCTCCCAGGGGTATGCTGGTAAATGTTTAACAACCAGATTTCTGAAAGAAAAAAAAGACAAACTTTTAAGTTTAATTTGTATTTTTAACATTTTGTCCATCACCTTCTTATGTCTAGGCAATGAACAAAACTATAAAACAAGCTTTCATGTGTAGTTTTTGCTAGTTTCCAAAGTGTAAATAAATGTTCATGCTGAAAATGCAACAATGGCTTCCTTTTGAATTGACTCTCTTACACCCCTCATTTATCCCCTTTCAAGCAAAGGCTGGTTGACTTTGGGTATGTTGTAATGGTGATTCATTTGGGGTATGGGTTAGACTAGATGGCCAGACTTCCAATCCTCAAAATTTTGTGATTCAGTTACTTTTATGAAGTATTGTCGTTCAATCATTTTTCAATTGTGTCTGACTCTTCTTGGCCCCATTTGGGGTTTTATTGACAAAAACAGAGGGATTTGTTATTTCCTTCTCCAACTCATTTTACAAATGAGGAAATTGAGGCCAATAGGGTTAAATGACTTGCCCAGGGTCACACAGCTAATAAGTGCCTGAGTCTGGATTTGAACTCAAGAAGAGTTCCTTTCTGAGGGGTACTTAGAGTTTAAAACCAGGATAGACATTGAGGACATGCAAAGGACTAATGGTAGTATTTTGTAGTGGAAGATAAATTTTGGAAAAGGACTAATAATGTTAAGAAACATGGCATTGTGGGGGCAGCTAGGTGGCACAATGGATGGAGCGCCAGCCCTGGATTCAGGAGGACCTGAGTTCAGATCCAACCTCAGATACTTGATGCTTTCTGGCTGTGTGACCCTGGGCAAGTCACTTAACCCCAATTGCCTCATCAAAAAGAAAAAAAAAAGAAAGAAACACGGCATTGTGGAAAGAGCACTAGGCTTAAGTGTCCAGAGACACGTTTGAATTTTAGTGTTGCCATGCTTGATGAGTGTGGATTGGACTAGAGAAAGTTATAGGCTGAATTTTCTTATGCTTTAAGCTTCCTTGTCTATAAAATGGAGAAACGGTATTAACACTGCTTACCTCACAGAATTATTGGAAGAAAACTGCTTTCCGAATCTTAATGTACTATTTTTTTAAATGAACTATTGGGGGCTGCTAGGGGGCGTAGTGGATAAAGCACAAGCCCTGGATTCAGGAGGACCTGAGTTGAAATCTAGACTCAGACACTTGACACTTACTAGCTGTGTGACCCTGGGCAAGTCACTTAACCCCCATTGCCCCACCCCGCCCCAAAAAAGAGCTATTAAAATTGTGATGGGAGGGACGATGTAGAGGTCAGAGGGACCTTGGAGATCATCCAGTCTAATGGCCTTTTATTAGTAAGGAAAATGGAGCTCTAGGTTGGGGAAATGACAGGTCCAAAGCCACACAGTTAGTGAATGGCTCATCCAGGACGCAAACTCAGAAACCCAGACTCCAACTTCAGTGTTCTTTCGAGGACACCATCTGGTCCTGCCTGTGGCCCCTCAAAAAAAAAAATGCCCTAGAAGGCAACCTCCCAGGCTTCCTTACACATAACACCAAATCCATATTGAGGTGTTGTATAAGAAGTGCAGAGCACCCTAGGCTCATCCAGAGCTATTTTTCTTGCTCATTTCTTTCTGATCTTTTGATCAGTGCTGGGAGGGTGGGGGGTGGTCAGGAGGGGGGCGGGGAGCAGGAGTAGAACACATCAGGGTAAATTGGGACACACCCTTCCCTGCTCTCCAGCAGGAATGACGACCAGTAATGGTGGCTCTCCTAACCCAGAATCTGAAGAAATTGCCTTAATTGTCTATTCTGTATGTCAGGCACGTTGTGGCTTTAGTAAAACCAAAGGATTATAGTGTTTAGAGCAAGAAAAAACCTTAGAGACCATCAAATCCAAGCTCATTATTTTACAGTCAAGGAAACTGAGACCCAGGTTAGTCAAGGGACTTGCCCAAAGCCACAAAGGTAGCAAAAGTAGCAAAGCCCACAATTGGATTCAGGCTGTTCTATTTCAGCTCTAGTGTTCTTACAAGATTTCACCGGCTCAGGGCTCCTTAACTTGGCATCTATGCACTTGAATGGGGAAGAAAAGCCCATCTTTATTTTTCCTAAGCTCTTTAAAAAAATTTTTTTTTACTAACCTGTAACTGAAATTGAATATTTCCTTTAATTTCTTAAAAACCATTATTCTGAGAAGAGGTCCATAGGGGTCCATGACATGCGAAAAGTTAAGAATTCCTGTTCTAGCTGCTAGGCCCCTCCACCCAGAAATGACTTCACATGTATTTTGAATTCCATTTTCTATGTACACTTTAGTCCTGCCTATGTGCCTCCCTGCCCCACTCCAGAATGTGAGCTCTTCAAGGGAAGGACTGGTCAGTTTTTGTCTTTTAGTCTCCATAACTGAGCCGAAGGCCAAGCGCATAGTAGGTACAGAATAAATATTTGTTAAATTGAATTATATGTACACACAATTTTAAATAAAATACAAATTAGCATTTGGAAACAGGACTCCTGAAATTGTCTTGTGTATTCTTTTAAACAGGACGGCAATATCAGAAAGTTTTCCCCTATACATAGATTTGAGCCTATTACTTCTGATTACATCACCATGAGACATATTTCTCAAGCCTTCTTCTTGAAAAAGACCTTTTGTCCTCTGCTCTCCTCGACTTCAGATGCTGTTGTACTCACTTTTGCACTGACATCTTTAAATCTCCTTAGACACTCCCTCTGGGCTTTTAATCATTTCTATTGCTCCCTTGAGTGGAGGTCTGAATAGGGCAGGTGAGTGTGGAGAGGCACATGCCTGAGCATATAGAAGTAAGCATGAAGCAAAAGGAAACTCTAAAATGGCTTGGGTCATAGAGGCCTTACTTCATTCATTTTGGGCACTGAGGCTCGCACTAGATTTCAAGTCCACAACTGGAATTCATCAACAGGTATTGAGATGAGATTGTTCATCAATCATGCAACAAGCATTTATCAAACACCTACTATGCGTCAGACACTGTGCTAGGTGCTAAGGACACAAATACATTAAGTAAAACAATTCCTTCTTATGAGGAGCTTGCATTCTAATGCTGAAGACAACAGACATATTAAGCACATATATGGAATAAATATAAAGAAATACAATATAAGAGCATTAGCAGTTGAGATCAGAAAAAAGCTTCACAGAGAAGGAAGTGTTTGAGTTATGTCTTGGGGCAGCTAGGTGGCGCCATAGTGCATGGAATGCCAGGTTTGAAGTCAAGAAACCTGATCTTCCTGAGTTCAAATCCAGCCTCAGACCCTTACTAGCTCTCTGACCCTGGGCAAGTCACTTCACCCTATTTGCCTCAGTTTCCTGATCTGTAAAATGAGCTGCAGAAGGAAACGGTAAGCCACTCCAGTATGTTTGCCAAGAACACCCCAAATGGGGTCAAGATGAATGGGACTCAAAAAAAGGACTGAACAACACCACAATTTGAAGGAAGAGAGAAATGAAGTGAAGGTGAGGAAGGAGTGAATTTCAGGCATGAGGGACAGCCAACGCAAAGGTATGGACATGGAGAATTGAATATCGTGTGTCAGGAAGAAAGATAGGCAATATGAACAGATTGCAGACTATGGGAAGGGGAATAATATACAACAAAGGTTGGAGCCAGCATTTGAAAGCTTTTTAAACCTAACAGAGGAGTTTACCTTTGATACTAAAGGCCGTAGAAGTACACTGAAGTTGTTTGGATGGATGGGGTGACATGATCAGATCCACACTTAAGGAGAATAACTTTGGCAACAGTATGGGGGCTGGTGTGAAATGAGGAAAGAGCGGAGGCAGAGAGAACAATTAGGAAGCTGTTGTAATAATCTGGGAAGTATAAAAGTACCAGAAGCACCTGCCTTTTGCTATGTAGAACCTTAGCCAAATCTAAGCATATAGAATGATGGGATACTATTAATGAGGATGAGTCATCCAAACTATTCCAAAGCAATCTAGGTACTTCTCAAATATTCAGTTAAATGTGATGGTCCTGAGCATGCCTTATGCAGATTCACCTTAGAAGTTTTGGAGCCAGCAATATCATGAGAAACAAGCTGAATTTAGAGCCAGGGGCCCCAGCTTCAGACCCTGCCTCAGCTTTTTTTTTTAAACTTTAAATTTCTTTCTTTCTTTTTTATACTACTTTTGTAACCTTAGACAATAACCTCTCTAGGGAGAGAGAAAGGCTGCACTAGATGATCCCCAAGGTCCATTAAACTCTAAATATATGAGACATTCATCCTATTCTGCTCATGCTTTCCTGCTTCTCTCAGTCTAACCTACTCATCTGTGTATGCCTGGATTCAGCACAGCCCAACACTTAGTAGGTGCTTAATAAATGCCCAATTCGTCAAGGCTTACCTCAAATGCCACCTCTCCTGCAGAGCTTTCTCTGACCACCCCAGGCTTAGTGATCTCTCTCTCCACTGAATTCTTGGAGGGATTGTCTCATTCAGTCTTTAAATAGTGCCTTCTATCATTATTTTTTCATGTGCATAATCTCTCCAATTATTAGCTCATAAGCTTCTGAGAAGCAAGGACAGTATCTCATACATGCCCTCCCCAAGGGTGGAGCATCTTTTAGGCATTCAATAAATGTGGGCAGATTGTTTCTTTCCTTGACCAATTGATGAGGAGGTGCCTACCTTTGTATGCAGAAAATTGGAACAGGAAAATCATAGCCTTGAAGGTAAAAAAGGAAGATATATTCCTCAGCTCTGGTGTAGAGCTGTGTAGAGCCCCCTGCAAACAAGGAGGCATCCCTGGGGCATCTAGCACCATTAGAGGTAAGCAAAGATTCTGGGTACTTTCTGCATCACCTCCCCTGCTCTTCCTTCCCTCTTCAATCTGCCTGAGTTTTTATGCCTCTCTGGCCTTTACTCTTACTTTTTTTTCCTAGTACAGAGTCTTTTATAGTAGATGTTCAGTGAGTTTTTCTTATATTTGTTGACTCATATTAAAACTGGAAATTCAGTTCAATTCGATTTGAGTCAATTCAATTCCACTACCATTTATTAAGCACTATCTATGTGCAAGGCATTGTGCTGGATACAGTAAAAAACCAAAAAATGTGTTTGCTCTCAAAGATCTTCTTTTCTGCTGAGAAAAATATATGATGTACATAGATAAATAAATAGGTGGAAATGTAAAGAGGGAGAAACTTCTGGTCACTGTTTTATTATTGGGGAGAAACAGGACCCCAAATTTATATGTAAGGCTTGACCATTTTCCTACCAAATACTGTTTCCACAATGAACACACATAGCACTTAACCATTTGTCCAAATCAGTAGCAAACCAGAAGTAGGAGAATATATACAAGACAATAGAGAGCGAAAGAACTCTTCTATTGGGAGCAAGGTAACTATTAACCAAGAGAGAGTCCTGGATCCACTCAAGGGGAAACTCCCCATAGTCCCTAATGTAGCAAGTTGGGACCAAAGATATGATGGAGATGGGCATCTCCTCTTCTGTCATCCCACAGTCTTTTCTCTTAGCAACCTGAAATGGGCTTGGCCTCTTCTAGCTTCCCTTTTGAAGCTCATAGTGACCAAAGCCACTTAAAGCCTGGCAAGACCTTGAAAACCACCTGAAGACCTGAAAAGACTGAAGCTCTTTAGCTCTCAACAACTTTGCCCCTCCCCTCATGCAGGGTGGGACATTCATCACCACCACCACGCCACCACCCCCATGAGGAAAGAGTTCCATACCAGTGGGCTTTGGGGCTAGGATTACAATAATAATACAAAGACATTTTAATTTATAAATGTGGTGAATATTGATAGATATAACCAGAGGTATGCTGCAGCCAACTCAAACCAGTTCATAAGATCCAGTTGTTAAATTTTCAGTGTATTTATACTTCAGAAATTGTCAAACACGATATCAGGGAAGATTTATAGTTCTGTTGATTGTCTAGATTTAATAAAATCATGGAGAACATGTTAGTGCAAATTAAACCTCAAAGTTTGTCATGCACACATGGTCCCCCCCACCAAAAATCTGGTTGTTAAACATTTGCCTACCAGCATACCTCTGGATATAACCTACATAAAAGAAAACTCATTGGGAAGTCTTCAATAATTTTTAAGAGTCTAGAAGGTCCCTGAGACCAAAAAAGCTTGAGAACTCCTAATCTAAACTAAGCCTTAAAAGAAGATAAAGATTCCTATATATTGAGGTGAGGAGGAGGTGATTCCAGAGTGGGGATGGGATGGAGCAGCTTGTGCAAAAGCACAGGTGCAGGAAGTACCATGTTGAAAAGAGTAAAGAGTAAGTAGTTTAGTTTGCCTGGAGCATAGAGTGTGTGAAGAAGAGTAATGTCAATTAAGACTGGAAAGATAGATTGTAACTAGACTGTGACCATAAATGTCAAGCTGAATAGTTTCTACTTAATGTGAAAAACATTTGGAGCAACTAAAGGTTTGTAAGCAGGGGAATGACATGGTTGGACCTGTGTCTTAGGGAGATTATTTGGGCTGATTTTTTTTTTTAGTGAGGCAATTGGGGTTAAGTGACTTGTCCAGGGTCACACAGCTGGTAAGTGTTAAGTGTCTGAGGCCGGATTTGAACTCAGGTACTCCTGACTCCAGGGCTGGTGCTCTATCCACTGTGCCACCTAGCTGCCCCTTGGGCTGATTTTTGAGGAAGATGGATTGAAAAGGGAATGGAAGCAGGGAGACCAGCTAGGAAGCTATTACCATGGTACAAGTGAGAGGTGGTGAGGGCCTGAATAGGGGTACTGGCTGTGGGGGTAGAGAAAATAAAACAGATTCAGAAGATATTGTAGAAGTAGCACTGACAATACTGGCCAACTGATCGGATATAGGCAGTAAGAGAGAGGAGATTCAAGGGGGATTCTAAAATCAATGAACCTGGAGTTTTGGTAGAATGGTGGTCCCCTCAACAAAACTGTTTGGAAGAGGGAGGGATGGGGTGGGGCAGAAGGGGAGATGAAGAGTTCTCTTTGGGATATGTTGAGTTTGAGATACCGTTACCCAAATTGTGTCTGGTAACTTCCCAGTTGGCAAATGTTCTAATGACCTATGCTACAGTGTGTTTCATAGACTGAGAGTCCCGGGATTAGTGATGAGTGTATCAGCATCTTCTGTGTCTCAAATCCCAACACTTGATGAACGTTAGCCAGATCAATACAGTATTGCTGATGGGACACTCAGTTGGAAATATCCAGCAGGCAACTGGAGGTGTGAACTAGAGTTTCAGGACTAAGATTTGGATGTGTGTGTATGATATACACATCCATAATCCATCCATCCATCCGTCCATCCATCCATCCGTCCATCCATCCATCCATCCATCCATCCATCCATCCATCCATCCATCCATCCATCCATCCATCCTTCCATCCATCCTTCCATCCATCCATCTTCATGACCAAATTACACTGAAATCCCAGGATAATAATAGGAGGATAGCGTCAGAATGTAATGTGATAGCTAAGTAGAAAGAGTAACGGTTCCATATTTAGAAGTCCTTGGTTTGAATTCTGACTCGGGTCCTGTATAATCTTGAATAGATTGTTTAACTTTTCTAAAGTCTCAGTTTCTTCATCAGCAAAATGAGATCTAGATCAGTCATCTCCAGACTTTTAAAATTATGTCTCCCTATGAGTAAAAAAATAAAAATAAAATTGAGCATCCTTCCATGTGTATGTTTACTCAAAGTATATGTGTATAGTGTTAGACAAATAATTATATATTATAAAACATGCAAAAATAGGATTTAAAAATATGAGAAAGAAAATCTAATATTTTCTTCCAGTATCAATAGGGAATTTCTTGTGGTTGTTGTTCAATCATGTCCAACTCTTTGTGACCTCATTTGGGGTTTTCTTGGCAAAGATACTAGAGTGACTTGCCATTTACTTTTCCAGTGTATCCCCATTTTACAGATGAAGAATTGAAAAAATAGGGGTTAAGTGACTTTCCCAGGGTCACACAGCTAGTAAGTGTCTAAGGCTGGATTTGAACTCAGATCTTCCTAATTCCAAGACCAGGGAAGGTGCAAAATGGGGAGGAGCAAAAATGATGGTTTTACCACAGTGAAGGCTCAGTTGAGATTATGGGACAAATTTGTAGGGGACCCAATCAGTGTGCTTCTATGATTTTCTTCATCTCTGTTCAGCACCATGAGAGTAGGACTGAAGGCAGCAGATGGCAGCAGTAATCAGTGCTAAGTCTTGGCAAGGGACCCAAGGGTAGAATTAAATTGATCCACTAATGGGTCAAGATAGGGAAGTGTAGAGAATGTAGCCTATGCAGTGGTGATGACCTGGGAAAGAACTGAGGGGGTGGAGGGAATACAGATTATGATGAGAAACCATAATAATAATAAACCAGATGGTTTGGTTCCAAGGCAGAGGAAAAGGTGGAACAGCAACAGATTATGCTCAGAAAAAGGAATTTTAGAGTTCATAAACATGGAAATAGAACCATTGTGGGTGATGACAAGATCAAGGATAAGATCGTGTCTGTGTAGCTGAGGTAGTGAGGATGAGGTCATGAGAAGTGAGTAAGTCAAGGAATTGGAAAGTTACAGTATTCAAAGGAGCATCATTTATATGTTCAAGAGACCTAGTATTAGGGCAGGAATTGGGAAAGAGAAAAAGACTGTGAGCCAGGCACTGAACCCATTGAAAGGCTGGAGAGTATCTCAGAGACTGGTAGATAGCGGCCAACAGAATCAACAGGTGAAAAGAGATGAGTGACGACTGCATGAGTAGAGAGAAAAGGACAAATGGAGGAGATGTGGAGGTAGAAATAACAATATCTGACAAATGATTGGATATGTAGGGATATGGAGAACAAGATGCTGATGTTATGAAATACCAAGGTTGTGAACCTGGATGGAAGGATCCTGGTACCCTCAGCCAAAATAGGAAAGTTTAAAACAAAGCTTCTTAAGCTGTGGGGTCATGTAACTGAATGTGGGGGTTGCGAAATTTGGCAACAGTAAAAGGTTATGTATACCTATTCTATATACCTATATACCCAGGGTTGCATTAAAATTTCTTGGGCAAAAAGGGTGTTCAAGTGAAAAAAGTTTAAGAAGCCCTGGATTAGAACAAGGTTTTTTGTTTGTTTGTTTTTTTGGCGGGTGGAGAGGGGGGAATGACAGTATAATGAGATCTGTAATATGTCACAATTTAGTTATACCTGCACATCCCATGTGACTCATTGTCCTACCAAAAAAGAAAAAGGGAGAAGGGGGGACTCTATATTGTGCAGTCATTATACTAGAATTCAGAAGCCATTCACTGAAGGGTTAATGCCCCAGCTTCTATGTGATGGGGAAAGGAGTAGGTATGCTGGGAGTGAAATGGGGAGAAAGAAGGGGAATTGTCCCAGTGACACCTTCATAGCTACTGCTGGGGGCATCTAGGTAGTGGTTAAGTTATAACTACCGAGGGATCCAGTTCAGAAGGGGGAAGGTTGAGAGTCTGAATAGAAGAGAGAGGTGACAGTAAGGGAGTAGCAGGAGACAAGTGGAGGTGTGGTTCAGTTGGAGACAAATCCTACAATTGGCTACAGCTGGGAGGGAGGGAGAACTTGGACCCATTTTCATACCCTCAAATTAGTTGATTGTATATCCTTTGAGGTTGGGCCATGGTCCCCATGGAATTAGGCCCTGAACCCCTTCCTCCCCCCACCCTCACCTGCACCGTAGATCCAGCCCCAACTTTGGAGACCACAGAACAAGATGATTTCTCAGATTCCCTCCAGCTCCCAAATCTGTAGCATAAGAAGTGGAAAGGGAAGCATAAAGACCCCTCCTCCCCCATGGTTTTCCTCTTTGGGGGCTATGAGTTTGGGGTTTTATTTACCTCATTTTTCCTCATTTCCTCCCACCTCACCTCCTGACTTTTAATTACTAACCACTTTGAAAACGACAAGCTCGGTGGACCCGTTACCATGATAAATGTGCAATTAAAACCACAGGAGCAATTCCACCGGTCCCAAATTTTCTGCTTTCGTCCTGGGCTACACTTTGTCCCCACATTTGCGCCCCTTTTCACCTAGAGGAGCAGTGACTTAGTGGCTGGTGCCGGAAGCCTGATCCCTGGCATAGTCCCAAAGTAGGTGTGGCCAAGTGCAAGAAATAACACACCAGCTGCAACTCCTATAGCTGAGAATAAGCCCTTTTGAGGCCGCTTAATCCTGTTATCCCGAAGTTCCTGTCCTATAAAGTGACTTGGCCCCCAGGAGAAAAAAGGTTTTTAAATTTAAGGGAAAAATTAATTCCATTTTATTGGCTAAATTACCCATTGCCAACTATTTACAAGAAGTTATGGGGAGTATTCTCTGTCATGGAAAAGCTATGAGAATAAATTCCATTAGAGGGGATATAATAAATTACAATACAAACATTTGGGGAAGAAAAATGCGTACATTCAGGGTGAAAAATGTGTGTAATGTAGGAAAGAAACATGCACCACTTTTGAAACAATCTCCACCAAGAAATCAGGCCTTGGGAAGAAGGCATCTTTGCCAGGGGTTGGGGATAAGATTCCAATGCCTGCAATTTTTAATGGAAGTAATTAAATAGCATGGGGGGCGGGGTAAGAAAGGGTGATGGCTGGTTGTAGTCCTTCATCCTCAAAGGGGACCAAAATGACATCACTATGTTGGAGTCAAATTATGGTGTGTCCAATTGTGACTCTTCAGACCACTATGAACTCAGAAGGCTCTACCATAGGTTGGGCACAAATAGTCCATATGAACATTTGGGAGGGAGATGTCTCTAAATTTGTACATATCACATTTCTTTTGAGCTACTGCAATTCTGTTTTGCTCATAGAGCACATTGCCTTCTTGGATGCAGGCACGCCTTGCTGGGCAGTCTTTCGCTAACATCTTCCATGTCATGCAATCAATTCCAAAGTTCTTCAGAAAGACCTTGAGAGTATCCCTATGTCACTTCTTCTGACCTCCATGTGACTGCTCGCCTTGTGTGATTTCTCCATAAAATAATATTTTAGGCAAACATACATTTGGCATTGGAACAACGTGACCAGCCCCTCAGAGTTATGCTCTCTGCAATAGAGTTTGAATGCTTGGCAGTTCAGCTCAAGAAAGGACCTCAGTGTCTAGTACCTTATCTCCCCAAATGATCTTCAGAATCTTTCTAGGATAATTCAGATGGAAGCAATTCAGTTTCCTGGCATGGAGCTGGTAGACTGTCCAGGTTTCACAGACATATAACAATGAGGTCAGCACAATGTCTCTGTAGACTTTCAGTCTGGTAGGTGGTCTATCTAATACCTCTTCTTCCACACTTTCCTTCCGAGCCTCCCAAACATGGAGCTAGCTCTGACAATGTGTGTGTCAACACCATTATGGATGTGTACATACCTAGAAAATATACTGCAAAAGTAAGTGAACTTATCTGCAGTATTCAACACTTATCCATTTGCTGTAACCAATGGTTCTGTGTAGAGATGGTGTGCTGCCGGCTGTTGGAGAACCTGTGTTTTCTTGGTGTTAATTAGACCAAAATTAGCACAAGCAGCAGAGAGCTGATCCATACTTTGTAGCAGGAAACTACTCCATGGTTCACCTGTTAAAATGCACTGAGAACTCTTCATTGAATGAACCTAAGAAAAGATTGATGATCCAGTGCTACAAAGACCCATTCTATGGGGAGTGTTTAGTGTTGCTCTTCTTGTTTGCATGAACCACGGGGGAACTTTGGAGTCTGCTTCCAGCAGCATGTGACTCAGAGCTAAAGGTCTTATACTTTGAAATGACAACAAGTCCCCTTATTGGATATAGAGCCAAGAGTTGGTGACTCAGTAGTTATTTGAAAGGAATAATCAACCCAACTGTCAGCTCTCTTTTTAGCTAGGAATCTTCTCAGGACTTGTTTGCCCTGTATTCCCAGAAGGAGATAGAGGAAGGGGAGGCTTACCATAGCAGCCCTTGCCCTTGCCACCAAGAAGCCAAGAACACATAGTATCGTTTATGTAGTATATGGGCAGTTCAAACAGAGGCTTAGCTTTGCCATCTTTTCCAAGAGCACTTGCTGGGAACTTTTCACCTGCCACAAATCCATTTCTGAAGAGATAATCATTTGCTTTAAGATCAGAAATGTACAAACACAGACTCAGACAAACAGACAGACAGACAGACAGACACACACACACACACACACACACACACAGGCAGTCCAAATCTAGTCCCTGGCTTACCTAGTCAGGGCAAGTACTTTAGATGCCAGTGCTCACTACTGGATGAAGGCCGAGGAGAGAAATAAGGCAAACCTTTCCTTTTTCCACCTACCTCTGGAGAAGCCATTTGAAAAAGGCCTACCGTGATTTGTAGCTGGAAAGGAAGAAAGCTTGCATTGAAGTTGATACATCCTAAAACATCACAGACTCTTCTGGTTCGCCAGCCAATAAAGGGCTTACTTGAGAATTAGTTCCCATTACCCCTAAGGTGTCTTTCCAGCCCTAACGTTGTGTGATTCTCTAAGCCTTCCCATTGTTTTCCTAGCCTCTCTTTTCTAAGACAGCTTGGGAGGAAGGGTCTCTTTCCCTTCCTCCCAAGAACTTCCCTTTGTAGTCTTTTCCTGTACCTCTCTTTCAGTATTGAAATATATCATGCCTCTTCTCTTTAGTTGGTGACGCAAAAGATAGAACACTGAACACTGGACCTGGAATCAGAGAGTTGTTGGTGTTCAGTCATTTCACTCATATCCAGCTCTTCATGACCCCATTTGGTATTTTCTTGGCAGAGATACTGGGGTGATGTGCCTTCTCCAGCTCATTTTATAGATGAGGAAACTGAGGCAAACAGGGTAAAGTGCCCAGGATTACACAGCTGGTGTAATTTTCCTGACTCCTTACCTAGTGTTCTATTCACTTTTAGTCACCTAGCTATCCAGAATCAGAAAGATCTGAGTTCAAATCTAGCCTTAGACACTTACTAGAAGATGGCAGAGGAAAGGCAGTGAGCTCTCAAACTCATGACATGATCACTCCAAAAAACATCGAAATAATGCCAGAGGACAATGCCTGGAGCAGCAAAATCCACAGAAGAATGTGCTGAAATCATCTTCTAACCAAGAATGGCTTGGAAGGTCAGAAGGAGGGAGCTGCTGTGCTGAGACAGGAGTGGAGCCCAACCCCACAGTTACCCTGACACAAATCCAGTCCCAGGAAGGCCTCACCAGAGAAGGAGACCTCCAGAGCCTCTGAATCAGCTGAAGCACCAGTGTTGTCTGGAACTAAGCTCACAGTCTGGTGAAAGGGCTGAGCCCTGGGCAGAGGTGAGACTACAGGGGTCTATGTTGAGGCAGAACTTGGATTTTTCACCCCTGCTGGGAACCAAGAAGTAGGCTTGAGTAGCAGGGGCACAGGTTCATCAGAGCTGACAACCACAACACACAAAGCTGGTTGATTAGCAAATTGGTCTGGGGTCATCTACGGACCAAGGAACAGGCCAGGTGAGTGAAGAACCTGATCCTCCTTAAATCATACCACCTGGGACCTTCTGAAGCTTGGGATAGTGCAGCTTGGAAATGGTGCCCCACTTTAAGGAGCTAAAAGTCAAGTAAAAGAAAGGCAAGATGAGCAGACAGAGAAAGGTGAGGGCCATAGAAAGTTTCTTCAGTGACAAGGAAGATCAAGGTGCACCCTCAGAGGAAGATGTCAACATCAGGGCTCCTATATCTAAAGCTTTCAAGAAAAATATGAATTGGTTTCAGGCCATAGAGGTGCTCCAAAAGGACTTTGAAGATAAAGTTAAAGAGGTAGAGGGAAAAATGGAAAGAGAAATGAGGGTGATACAGGAAAGACATGAGAAAAAGACACTTACTAGCTGTGTGACTCAGGACAAGTCATTTGATTTGTCTCAATTAACTCATCTGTAAAATGGAGATAAGGACAGGACTTACCGTATCCCAGGGTTGTTGTGAGGATAAAATGAGACAATATTTGTAAAGTGCTTTATTAACTTTAAAGCTCCACATAAATGTTAACTATATGGCCATCTTTTCATGTCTTATTGATTGGAATACTAGATAGTAAGTTCTTTAAGGGCAGGGTAAAACCAATGCATTTTTGTATCTCCTCTCTTTAGGGCCCATAATAGTTGTTTATTGACCAAAACTCTGTGGCTCACAGGTGGCTCTCAGATCACGGGGAGGCACTCATACACTAAGGGAAGACCCTAGCTTTCCTTTTGTAGGATTTCCCAACTTTTTTCTCTTGAGCCTCCAGAACATGTTCTTAACACATGTTTTTTTGACTTTTCTCTTGCTCTTCAAAGAGCCCTTAAAAGGAATCTTCAGTCTTTTTAAGGATTATAAACTCTCTAGGGCAGTGATCCTAAAAATTCTTCTTTGCATCATTTACTGGGACTCCACAGGGCTTTGACAACAGTTGATAAGCAATAATTAAGCACCTACAATGTGTCAGGCACTGTACTAAGTTCTGGGGATATGAAGAAAGGAAAAAACCAGACTGTGCCCTTCAAGGAACTCACCAGAGACAATATGCTAACAACTTCTAAAACAAGATATATAGAGGACAAACTGGAGATAATAAACAGGGGGAAGTATTAGCATTAAAGGGAAATGAGAAAGAACTTGTAGAAGGTGATTCTTCAGCTGGGACTTAAAGGAAGTCAGAGGATCCAGGAGGGAGAGATGAGGAAAGAGAGAATTCCAGCCAGTGAAAATACCTGGAATTGAAGATGGAGTGTCTTCTGTGAGGTACAGCAAGGTGGCTACAATGTGGATCACAGAGTGAGGGGAAGGGAATATAAGGTGTAAGGTAAGAGAAGACTGAACTGGTTGGGGAGGTCGAGACCAGATTAGAAGGGCTTTGAACTCCAAACAGGGTTTCCTATTTGATCCTACAGGTAATAGGGAGCCATTGAAGTTTGCTGAATGGGGTGGGAGGGAGCCTGTGACATGGTCAGATGTGTGTTTTAGAAAGATCACTTTGATAACTGAGTGGAGAATGAATTGTAATGGGGATAGATTTGAGGTAGAGTGACCAACCAGCAGGCTATTGCATTAGCCCAGGTTTTGGTGATAAGGTCCTGCACCAGGGGGTGGTAGTATCAGAGGAGAGAAGGCAAGTATAGATGTTATGATGGTAAAAGAATAAAATTGACAGTAACATTGAATATGAGAGGGAAGAGTAGGGAGTAGAGGTTGACAGCCTGGGTGACTGAGAGGATAGTAATATCCTCAAACAGTAGTAATCGGTAAATTCTGCAGTGGGGAGGGTTTGGGGTCAAAGATGAGTTAGTTCAGTTTTGGACCTATTGCGTTTAGGATGTCTGTGGCACAACCAGTCTGAAAGACAACCTTGCAGACTTGGGCTTTCAATAGATGCTTGAGTTTTATCAGATATGTGCTCTTACTTATCCCCTAGATTCAAGAACGAGGAGTCTGGATAACAGCGCGGTAGCTCACAGAAGGGACCTGAGAGATCATCCCATTGGAACTCCCTTTACACGTGAAGTAACTGGGGCCAAGAGAAGTGACTTGTCCGAGGTCACACAGCTCCTGGAAGAACCCTGAACCAGAAACTAAAGTCCTTGTAACTCCTAATTCAACGCTCTTTCCACTCTCCACCAGTCGTTAACAGGGAAAATTCGGGAGCAAAGGAACCTCCAGCCCTGAGGTCTTTTTAAATGGGTTGAAAGCACCGAACTATGCCGGGTAGCGGAGAGCCGAGCTCCTTTGATAGGCAACAATAGCTCCGGTTTACACTGATTGGGGGGGTTAAATTAGAGCCTTAGAGCTCTATTCAGCAGTGACTCACAAACCAGCATTATCAAAAGCCTGGCTTTGAGGAGGCCTTCAGCTCGACTGCAGCTTAGCCCGTAATGAAGAGTATTCTTAGGCGGGGGAGGAGGTGGCTACAGGGAATAGAACCAGTGTTGGGGGCGGGGGGGGGGGGGCGGGGGGGGAGAAACCAAACAAACCCTCAGCCACAAACGCAGTAGGAGCCCTTTGTGCTGATTTTAATCATCATAAATGCTGGGGCTAAGTGTTACCTCCACGCTGAGCCCCGCACCCAGTCTTCTGCTCGCGAAGCCTCCTCCCGCCTCATTGAAGCTCCCTTTGCTTCCCATGCACACCTTGAAAATAGCACCATTGGGCTCGATGCTTCTCCACTTGCAGGGCAATGTTTTCGCCGCCTGCCGGCTAGGCTCTAATGAAAGCCTTGCCGGCGTCTTCGCTAGATTGTTCTTGCGCGTCGCAGTCCCCGCTGCTGCATCCTCTTCTTGTCTGGGGGAGCTGCCCGATTCAGAATTCCAGGCTCTCTCCCCAACTGCCAATTATTTTGCCACCTTAGGTGCTAAATCTTGATCAGACACTGATGGCCACTGGTGGTGACGGGAGGGATTCTGGGGCCCATCCATTACCACTGATGAAGGAAGGATACAGAAAGGTTTTGAGTAGAAGCTGGTGAATGTCTGGCATCCCAGGACCAGCCTAGACAATTTGGAAAAGCTCCCAAGGAATAATTTTGTGCGCAGTAATTCATGAAGACCACTTAGAATGTAAGCTTCGTTCTCTCTCCCGTCCCCACCCTCTCTCCCTTTTGAAGAAGGTAAGTTCCTAGAGGGTAGGAACTCAAGTCTCCCGCAGTGCCTTGACCATAGCAAGTGCTTAGTAAATATGTGTTGAAATGAACTGAATTGAATGTGGTCGAGAACAAAAGGATTGCAATCTGTGTCAGTGAAGGGAGTACCCACATTCATGACGTCAAAGAACAACAGACTTTAAATCCAGCGTGGATGCAGTGCTTAACCGAAACCAAAGAGGGACAGAGTATATGAAAAAACCGAATATGCTTCAGACTAACACAGTTGTCTATCTAGAATCCTGGCCAAGTTACTTAGCCTTCCTCAGCTTCAGCAATGTGTGGTGCTTTAACATTTGCAAAGCACTTTCTAATTGTTATTTCATTTGATTCTCAGAGGAGCCCTGGGAAGTAGGTGCTGTTATTATCCCCATTTTATAGAAAGGGAAAATGAGACAAACAGAGGTTCGTGGATTGCCCAGGATCCTACAGCTAGAAAGACTTTGAGGTCAAATTTGAACTCGGGTCTTTTTGACTTCAGGTTCACTGTATCCACTGTGGCACCTAGCTGTCTCTCCGTGGCATTTGGTTTGATGGCTTCTAAATCCCTTGCAGCTGTTGTTGTTCTTCTCTTCTCTTCTCTCTCTCTCTGGCAATGAGGGTTGTGACTTTGCCCAGGGTCACACAGCTAGTAAGTGTCAAGTGTCTGAGGTGGGATTTGAACTCAGGTCCTCCTGAATCCAGGGCCGAGTGCTTTATCCACTTCACTACCTAGCTGACCCCGTGTCCTTCATTCTCAAAGAGGATTGTGACATTGGGGTTATGTCATGACTTGCAGTGAATTGGATTGAAGTGAGGGAGGGCTCTGCAAGGTCACCAAGTCACTCTCTCCTCCAGAGCCCTCTGGGTCCAGTAGCAAGATATATATTAGGATGACTGGAGATGGACCCAGATGGTTAAGGCAATTGGGGTTAAGTGACTTGCCTGCTGTCACACAGTGTCTGAGGTGAGATTTGAATTCAGGGTCTACTCAACTTCAGGGCCAATGCTCTATCCACTGTTCCAATGAATTTATGGTCATATAATGCTATGATCATATCTCAGTCACCCATGCCCTATTTGGGCAAATTCCTAAGGCCCTCACAAGAGCGCTGGTGATTGGACAAGGCTTTTTATTGGCAAAAACACATGCACCCTCCCATCTTAGAGGGAGAGCACTTTGTCAACCATGACAACTCTCATTATTGTAAATAATAATTATTTAGTGCCTACTGTATGCCAGATACTTCGCTGAGTGCTGAGCTACAAGACAAAAATGAGACCAACTCTGCTGTCAGAGAGCTTGCTTTATATCAGGGATGACAATATATGCACATATAATCACATATAACATGGCTACAAAACAAATACAAGATAATTTTAAATAGAAACTCAAGCATTTAGAAGGGTGGGGAAAGACCTCCTAGGAAGTAGTCATTGAAATGACCTTTGAAAGAAAGTGTTCAGAAGAGGGGCAGCTAGGTGGCGCAGTGGATAAAGCACTGGTCCTGGATTCAGGAGGACCTGAGTTCAAAGCCGACCTCAGAAACTTGACACTAGCTGTGTGACCCTGGGCAAGTCACTTAACCCTCCTTGCCCCCTAAAACAAAACAAAACAAACAAACAAAAAAGGAGTGTTCAGCAGCTGGGTAGTGATGCCAGATTACAGTTGAAGAGAAATTAAGGTTGTATATATGGATGTGGGAGCTGTCTTTATAGAGATGAGAACTGAACCACAGATGAGGTCACTAAGGGAGTTTAGAGAGAATAAATAAATAATAAATTAATGAAAAAGCATCTATTGAGTGCTCACTGTATGCCAAGCATTATACCAAGCTCTGGGGAAACATAAAAATAAAAGTCTATGCTCTCAAAAAGACAATGAACAGAGCGGAAGGCAGGCCAAGAAGGGTGTTTTGGGTTGCATAGTCACAGGGATGGTGAGTGAAACAATAGGGGAGTAGATTGACATACCCTTTCTAGAAGCAATTTAATTGTTTTTATTGTGGTTTCCCGAGCTGGAAAGTGTATAAGTTGGTGGGTATGGAGGTGTGGAGGGAGAAGGTATATATTCGGCTGCAGGGCATATAATGAGAATATGGCCAGGGGTATAAGCTTAAGCTCAGCTGTGGCCAGCTAGCTATAATGGACCAAGTGTTATTGTTCAGTTGTCTCAGTTGTGTCCAATTCTTTGTGATCCCATTTGGAATTTTGTTTTGTTTTGTTTTTTGCGGGGCAATGAGGGTTGAGTGACTTGCCCAGGGTCACACAGCTAGTAAGTGTCAAGTGTCTGAGGCTGGATTTGAACTCAGGTACTCCTGAATCCAGGGCTGGTGCTTTATCCACTGTGCCACCTAGCTGCCCCTCATTTGGAGTTTTCTTGGCAAAGATACTGGAGTGGTTTGCCATTTCCTTCTCCAGCTCATTTTACAAATTAGAAAACTGAGACAAACAGGGTAAAGTTACTTGTCCAGGGTCACACAGTTAAGTGTCTGAGGTTGGATTTGAATTCAGGCCTTCCTGATTCCAGAGCCTGGCTCTACCTACTGCACACCACCTAGCTGCTCCCTAGAGAAAAAGTAAAGGGATTTAAATAATTCCTTTCCACCCTTCAGGTTGTTAAGGAAAATGAAACAAAAATAAGACTTCACTGTGACAGAAAGGGATCTGAGGCAGAGGAGGGGAGTATAGAGGAGAAAGGGACAGAAAAAGGCAGCTGTACAATTAGAGATTTAAAAAAAAACCCAACAGACTTGAAGCTCTTCTTAAATAGGGGAGAGTTGCATGCACTAAAGAGAATTGTAGTGCTGTAGGAACAATATAGTAGAATTGTAGAAAAGGTCAAGTGACAGATCATCAACTAAGGGGCTAAGGAAGAAGAAGAGTACTGAGGCAGCTTATCTGTCAACCTAAGAACATTAGAGCTGTTGTCTTCCTAGGGCATGTATCCAATATGTAACCAAGAATCTCCCAAGACTTCTCAAAATGGATGACAACTATCCATTGCTCATTCATATGGGCACAAATGACCAGGTTCCAGGAGGAACGTAAAAAAGTATTGCCAATGATTATGAAGTCTTGGGCAAGAAACTCAATACTAGATTAATTATTAATTAAGACAGATTGTGTTTTCCTCCCTGTTGTCTACTAAAGGCAAAGGATGCAGGAAAAAATTCTTTGGGGGTAGTTAGGTGGAGCAGTGGATAGAGTACTGACCGTGGAGTCAGAAGGAACTGAGTTCAGATCCAGCCTCAAACTAGCTGTGTGACCCTGGGCAAGTCACTTAACCCTCATTGCTCCAGAGAGAGAGAGAGAGAGAGAGAGAGAGAGAGAGAGAGAGAGAGAGAATGGAAAGAAAGAAAAGATAAGTTTCCAAGACAAAGCCCTTCCACTGTCATTAAAAAAAAATTATGTGGGAAGTGAAGAGCTGGTTAGGAAGTAACCTAACTTCCTAGTAGTGTCTGAGAATGGGATTTGAATATCTAGATTATGGTTTACAATATAAGGTGGACAGATTCCTGGCCAGAGATGGAGTACACTAAACAAAGATATGCCTAATTGCCCTTGATGAATGCAAGTTACTTGGCTCAGATGAACTACACCTTTGGGTCCTGAGAGGACTTGTAGATAGGATTCCTGAGGAATCTTCAGTAATATTTGAAAGATCATGGAAAACAGGAAAGGCCCCACAAGGTTGGAGAAGGGAAAATGTCCTAATTAAAAAAAAAAAAAGGAAAGGGAATAGAGTCTGCAAACTACAGGTAAATGAACTTGACTTTGATTCCAGGGAAACTTTCTTGAATGGATCATTAGAGAGTTGATTGCCAAATATCTAGAAAAAAGAAGTATCGATTAAAAAGGACCAACATAGCTCCATCAAGAGTAGGTCATGGGGCAGCTAGGTGGTGCAGTGGATAAAGCACCGACCCTAGATTCAGAAGGATGCAAGTTCAAATCCAGCCTCAGACACTTGACACTAGCTGTGTGAACCTGGGCAAGTCACTTAACCCTCATTGCCCTGCCTTCCCCCCCCCCCCACAAAAAAAAGAGTAGGTCATGCCAGATCAACCTTATTTCCCTTTTTTGACAGGATCACTAAACTATTAGATGGCGGGAATATCATGGATATAATTTACCTAGATTTTTTTCTTCTTTAAATAATTACTTCTAAGTGCATTTTTATTCCTTCTTCCCATCACTCCCTCAAAACTGAAAAAGTAAAAAGTAAAAGAAAACCCTTATAACAAGTATTGATGAGTTGGAGAACGTCCAGAGGAGCACAAGGAGAATGGTAAAGAGTCTTGAGTCCATGACATATGAGCGTGTTGAAGGATCTGAGCAGATTTAGCCAGGGAGAAAAGTAGACTCAGGGGGACAATGAGAGCTGTGTTTAAGTATTTCAGGGGAGAAGAGGGATTATACTTGTTAGTTCTGGCCCCAGCAGGCTGAATCAGGAGCAATGGATGGAAGTCACAAAGAGGACAATTAAAGCTGGATGTTAGGAAAAAAACAGAACCAAAACAACAAAAAACTATTCTAACCATTTGAGCTGTCCAAAAGTGGCATGGACTGCCTTGAGGGGTGGTGAGCTTCTTCAAGCAAAGGCTGGACAACCATTTGATAGATATTCTCAATTGCAGGGCTTCTTAAACTTTTTCCACTCACAAGCCCTTATCACCTGAGAAATTTTTACAGAACCCCAGATATATGAAATAAGTATACATAAATTTTTACCGTTGACCCCCACATTCAATTCTGTGACCCCATACGGGGTCCCACCCACAGTTTAAGAAGCTTTGCTCTATAGGGAAATCTTTTCATGTATTGGGCTATAGGGGCTGCTAGGTGGCGCCATAGTGCATGGAGTGCCAGGCCTGGAGTCAGGAAGACTCATCTTTCCCAGTTCAAATCTGGCCTCAGACACTTACTAGTTGTGTGACCCTGTTTGCTCAATTTCCTCATCTGTAAAATGAGCTGGAGAAGAAAATGGCAAACCACTCCAGTATCTTTGCCAAGAAAACCCCAAATGGGGTCACAAAGAATGGGACATGACTAAAACTACTGAACAACAACATTGGGCTGCCTTCCAACTTTCTGATTCTCATTGGCAGTGTGACTTTCACTCATAATAGGCAATTGCTGAAAATTTTTGAGAAGAGGATTGATAGAGATATCCACTACACAGAAGAAAGATTATTCTTTCTAGAATGGAAGGATAGATAGAAGAGAGGAGGGATCCTCAGTGAAGGCCAGTCCTTTACTACATCTGCAAAGCAGCCGGTCTGTAACCTGTCTGAATAGCCTGTTATATTCCTCCCTAGGGTTTGGAATTTTGCAGTCTCTTGCAAAAATTGCTACAGTACACGTAGCACCTGGAATTATATACTACAGCATCAGTATACATATCAGCACTGAGCAGTACAAGGATGATTAACCCAGCATTCCAGGTAATCACCTTAGGGTACTATTCATAGCAAATATACATCATCAATACATGCAAGAGACAGAGAACAATGTAAAGCGTCATTTGACAGCCTGCTTCAGTCACTACAAGTCTAAATCACATGCAGAATATGTCACATGCATATGACATAGGACTTCATGCATAGCCATACAATACAAGCAAATGTGCATAACAGCAAGCAAAATTAAGCAGAAATAAAACCAGGAGGCCTATAAATAACCAAGTACCACAACTATTCACACATGGCTTGGAGAAAAACTCAGCCTTGTTAACAAACTAACACAGGTACAAAAAAATGAAACCCATACCAAACAAATTAACGTCCAGGGAGAAAATGACAACAAAAATAATGCTAGTTATAATGATGAGAAAAGAGAAATACTTAAATGTGTGGTAATTAATACGTGTATCAGTCTGTGATAACATACAAGAGACACATTGTTGTTCAGTCATATCTGACTCTCTGTGACCCCATTTGGGGTTTTCTTGGCAGAGATATTGGAATGGCTTGTCATTTCCTTCTCCAACTCATTTTTACAGATGAGGAAACTGAGGCAAACAGGCTTAAGTGACTTTCCCAGGGTCAAACACAGCTAGTTTCTAAGTCTGGAGATGATCTTAGATCTTCCAGACTCCAGGACTGGCACTCTATCCACTGCACCACCTAGCTGCCCCACATCACATGGGTTAAATTAGCATTATCATCTGGCTACATGTGTAATCAATCAATTAATCAGCAAATATTTTTTAGGCATCTACTACATGCCAATCATTGTATTAGGCACTGAGGATACAAGTTCAAAGAATGAAACAATCCCTACCCTTGATGAACTTCATATACAGCATAAAAATAAAGTTAATAAATATAAACATATACAAAGTAGTAAACTGCAAGGTGGTTTGGAAGGGAGGGCACTTGCAGTTGGGGGAATCAGGAAAAGCTTCATGAGGAAGATGGTACTAGAGATGCACCTTAAAGGAAGAGAAGAGCTCTAGGAGACAAGTGAGAAGGGATTGCATTCCAAGATGAGACATGGCCAATGCAAATATACAGAGATGAGATATAGAGTCTTATGGGGGAGGAACAGAGAGGACAACAGTTTAGCCGTCCTTTGAATCATAGAATACAGGAAAGGGAGTAGTGTTGAATGAGTCTGGAAAGATAGATTGGGGCCAAATTGCCAAGAGTTTTAAAAGCTAAATGGAGGGTGGGGGGAGGGGAGGCAGCTCAGTGGTTCAGTGGATAAAGCACTGATCCTGGAGTCAGGAGGACCTGAGTTCAAATCTAGCCTTAGACACTTACTAGCTGTGTCACCCTGGGCAAGTCACTTAACTCTGGATTGCCTTTAAAACAAGCAAACACTAAAACAAACAAGAAACAAAAAGCTAAACAGAGACATTTGTAATTTATCCTAGAAGTAATTGGAAGCCAATGGAGTTGAGTACAGAAGTTATATGGTCATCTGTATTAGCTTAGCTTAGTGAGGTGAGGTAGGAAGACTATTGTGACCATTTCACCCGGTCCATCATACATCAGTCTGGTTGCCTTTCTATGCCTAAACCTGTTCAACCTGATGGCATGGGCTGCTTTGCTATCTTCATCAGAACTACAGACCTAAACCTCAGCTAGTAGAAGACCCAGGCCCCCTTGAGGGGTTATGACACTCTGTAGAGTAATAACAACAGACTTTGAATCCTAGGAGTCACAATGACTGAAGCAATAAGCAGAAAGTGTGTTGCCTTTGGGTTGTCCTCTTCCATTATTTGTGCTGGTATAGTCTCCTTCACTTGAAATGCCTTTTTTTGAGCCACTGTCTGGGTCAGACCGTCTTTGCATGACTGGCAGGCAGTCTCTTTCATTTCCCCCCAATGAGTGTCCATTAGTCTCAACTTGCCAATAAGGGAATCCAGCTAAACCTCCAATTGGCAATAAATGATCATGAAGAATTGTCTTTCTAGGGCCCCTGCCAGTCTTTGGGGCTATTTTTGTAAATAGACAAGTTGCCCAATCTCTCCACAACTATTTAGCTTTTCCTTTAAAATGCTAACATGTGAATCCCATGAACACTAATATTTTTCAGCAGAACTCTTGTCACCTCATTGAAAGCATTGACGTTGAACTTGGGCTTTATATAGATATTTATTTTTATTAATGTTATTCTGAGCTTAAATTGTAGGCAGATTGTAAGCAACTTTCAGCTTCTCTGTCAGCTGAGAGATATACTAGCTGTGAGTGGTCTCTCTATCCTCTGAGATGCCAAAGTACAAGTCAATGAGTGGGTTGGGTTCAGGTGGAAACATTAGCAGGTTTGGTTGAAGCCAATAGTGGACATGTAATAGGAAAGCCACAAGTTGTCTTCTCTCAGATTTGTTCTGGTCATAACATCTCCAACATGCTCATTAGTGTGTAGCTGACACATTCAGGTTGTCTGTTCCCCTGTGCCTTCAAAGTCACCAGGTCAAGAATTCAAGAGGGCGACCAACTGGCAGTTGGAGATCAGGAATAACCTTTGAAACAATTTCCCCTCAGGCCAGAACACAAGCTTTAAGCAGCAAGAAAAAAATGTTGTGTGGCTTTCCACCTCCTCAGTCCACTTCCTATTAGAATCACTACCCATTATATAGAATGCTTTCTATATCCATAGAAAGAGGGGAATAACAAGAGAGAATGAGATGAAAGGGACAGAAGGGAGCAGCCAATAGAAACAACAAAAATATAGCCCCTCCCTCAGTGCTTCATGAGTACAGGGGGCTCTGCTCTCAGTGGAGGTCCCCAAAACACCCACTTGCTGCCCATACAAAATTATTATAGCTTCAACCATAGCAGACGCCCAAATATTTTCTATTCCTAGGAGGAATTTCTTTTCTTTTTTTTTTTTTTTTAGTGAGGCAACTGGGGTTAAGTGACTTGCCCAGGGTCACACAGCTAGTAAGTGTTAAGTGTCTGAGGCCAGATTTGAACTCAGGTACTCCTGAATCCAGGGCTGGTGCTCTATCCACTGCGCCACCTAGCCACCCCCCTAGGAGGAATTTCTATTTTTATCTTTAATGGGCTTTCCCCCCCCCCTTTTCTGATGTTTTTAATTTCATGAGAATTCAAAGATGAATTCTTCCTTTTTTTAACTTAGTATTTTATTTGCTCCCAATTACATGTAAAAACAAATTTTGACATTTGTTTTTAAATTTTCACCCCCTCTTTCTTGATAAAAATTGTTAGAGTCTCTGGGGATTTTCTTGTTCTGTTGGCCAGGAGTGTTTTGACAACTGATTGTAGCAGTAAAGAAGGCAGTCAAATGGGAGAGTTGTCATAGGACCACCCTGTGACCATCAGTGCTCAAATAGGCAAAGGGACCTTATGCCCAACCAATAGGAGCGCCTCCTACTTTGCAATCTAGGAAGTTTTTAAGAATAAGAACTGTGAAATACAAAATCTTAAGTCTTATCTGAGAAATGTGATATTGTCAAAAGTACCTTCCATGCTCATTTTGCTCATGATATAGCATAAGATGAAAGTAAACAGTTAGCTTTGCTGGATATTGATATGTAAGGATCATAAATTCTCAAGATGATAGCATAAGAGGGAGAAGAGTTTCATCAGAGTGATTCTGGATATTCTCCAGTGTATAGTGAAGAAAATTTCAGTGTGACATCAGTAGTCTTGAGAGTCCGGGGCCATTTCCAGCCACTGGATTCCAATGACTCTGGAGGAAAGAGTGAAGCTGACTACTTTGCACAGCCCTGCCTCACTTAAATCCTATTCACTAGCAAGTCAAGACATTCCCCTCCTGATGTCCTTGGTCCTCTTGGAGAATGAAGGACAAACAACAACAAATCATCATGTTATATGGTGGGAATCTCCCAAATGGTAAGATTGAGAAAATACTTAGTGATGTGGATTGGAGAGAAAGATCAACTACTTCACTGTTGGTACCCAACCTGACCCTTCAGATAAACACTTATTCATGGTGCAGAATCTCAGTGCAACACATGAAGGACATGTGTCAAAGCTCTGTTACGTGAGATATACAGAGGAGGGTTTGGAGGTCTTCTCAGAGGGAGGGCACTCGCATATCTTGGGCACCAGGAAAGGTTTCTGGCGAAAGGTGAGACTTTAGCTGAGACCTCAGGGAAGCCAGGGAAGTGAGGGGTTAAAAATAAGAAGGTGGGGCAGCTAGATGGCACAGTGGTTAAGCACCGGCCCTGGATTCAGGAGTACCTGAGTTCAAATCCGGCCTCAGACACTTGACACTCACCCAGTGTGTTAAAATAATGGAATTTGGTAGACAAGACTTGATTGACTCAGTAGTGTTTGAATTGAGTGTGAATGAGGAACTACTAAGTACCCACTTAAAGGTGATTAGATCTTAAATTTAAATTTAGCCAACCCTGAGGAGAGTGTGTTCTCAGAGGCTACTGGACTGCCCCATCAACAGGAGACCACTCTCAGCCAATCAACTTGAAGAACCTCCCATTTCTGGGAGGAGGACAGGAAGTAGGAAGTTGAGGCTGGTGAACAGGATCTTCCTCTTTTGGTTCATGACATCAGCATGGTGGCAGAATTTGTGGGCTTTTAGGAAAGGAAAGGTTTCTGTCTCTCTGACTATACTGAATAGATCCAAGCTTTAATAAATCCTTAAAAGCCTACACTCTTGGTGAATTTATCAGTGAGTTTAGCTAGTTCCCCCCAAAAGTGGGGGAACAGATTAGAACCCACATTTAGATTTTTAAACAACACACTAGCTGTGTGACCCTGGGCAAGTCACTTAACCCCCATTGCCCCTCGCAAAAAAAAAAAAGTAATGAAACATTTAATCATATCACTCTCACTAAAGTATTAATAATTAGTAATAAGTTTAGCAAGAGCGAAAAGGGATTAGGTACTGTAGGCATTAAAATTAGCCTCAGGCTCCCCAAGGAGCTTCCCCTCCCCCTCCACTTCAGCTGCTGCAGGGGCCTCTAGCCGGGCTAAGCTATGTTGATGAAAAACCCCAAGTCCCGGACAAGGAACCCTGGGGCCTGTGTGCACAGTGGAGAGGTACATGAAAAACAGGAGAGATGCCAGCGTTTGCTTTGCCCAGCCCCCAGCTTGGCCCCAGCAGGTTTCACCTGAGAGAGAAAGTTAATAAAAAGGGACACTAGAGACGATGAGGGGATGGAAGAAAGGAGGTTGGTGAGAGAAGAAGCAGCTTAGTTGTTCAGCACGGCAATACAGAGAGGGAAGTTAGATAGTAAGGGGGGAAAGTTGGAGAGGACTGGAGGTGAACTGGTCCAAGCAGCACACACTCTGGCAAGAGGCAGCAACAGCCCTTATATTAAAAGCAGACAGGATGTGTAATTTGCATTTCTTTACCCTTATCTTTTACATTGATTTTTATAAATAAACTCTGCTTTGATTATTTAATTAAGAGGCTTCTTAATCATTTGCTTATCAATTTGGGAGCAGAGCAATGTGGGGGAAAATTTTAAATGGTCCATATCAAATTAATAGCAGTCAGATAGCCAGCCAGTTAAACATCCCCAGATTAGGCCCCCCAGTTAGATTAGGCCCAGTTAGTAGTAAAATATTCTCACATTTGAATGGTGACCACGGCAGGATTTACGGCCCAATTATAATTGTTCTAAAATTATAATTTTCTAAACTTATAATTTTTCAGCTATAGTTATATTTTTTCATATAGCCCACAGTTATAAAATTTACAGATTAGTTATAGTTAATAATTTTTACAGTACTGTTAATAAGTAAAATAAAGTTTAAAATATAACTTATTTAATCTTTATCTCCCTTTTATTTCTGTTTATGTGTATATTTTCTAGTGTATAGAATATATTAATGAAGCAACACACATATAATTTATTACAAAATTAACACATTGGGAGTACATGCTCAATATGTTTTACTGATGGGGTTCAAGATCTAAAAAAGTTTGCCTATAAGAACTGGTGTCAAGTTGAGTGTGAGCTACTAGTAGGAATACTGAAATAGGCTCATTGCATAGGCCAAGTTACTACAAAGTCCCTCCCAGATCTAAACCAATGATTCTGTGAAGGAGAAAGAATATTTCATGGATTAAAACCCATGTTCTTTCATATGTGTGATTTTAAGCAAAGACCGGAAACTCTTCTGTTAGATTGTAAGTTCCTTCAGAATAAGGTTTGTGTTATATCTAGCTATATCTATATCTAATTTATATCTTTATCAATATCTATAGATCTCTTTATAGATACAACTACTTTATCTAGTTATATGTATCTATCTACACATACACATACATATATGTATATGTATATCAATTTCTAAATTTTCCACTATGGCTCAGAAGTAGAACTTGAAGCCACATCTTCCTAGTTCTGAGGCCAGCTTACTCTTCTTGCCCTAGCTTGCTTCTTTTCTTCTTCTGTACGATCGTTATTAGATCAATGCTTGCTGAATTGAAGTCAAGTGAATTGGTGCCTCTGAGTAACCAACCCACATTGGATTCTTTCAACTTATTGAACTTACCATCTTCTTGGCCCCTTCTTTACTAAGATATTAAAGTAAAATCTTATTGATTTAGCATAAAAGACCATGTGCTAGACTCTGACCCAGATCTTTTCATGATATCTTTTATTTTTACACACCTTCATTTCCTCATATATCCAGGGGCATGCTGGAGTCAGATCTTACAGGTAGCTGATTGTTAAATTTCCATTGTGCACATTTCCTTAAAAATTGGCAAACACTACAAGTTAGGGTTTGATTTATTGATTCCGAGGCTTTAGAAAGTGATGGAGAAAATGTTAATAATGTAGATTAAATTTTAAAGTGTGTTGTATATACATTTGGGGGCAGGGGAGGTTGGTGGTTAAACATTTGCCAGCTCACCCCTGTGTATGTCTCTGCCTCATTCCTTACCTAGAGTGGCTGACAACTTTGTGCAGTTCTGGCCCACTCATATCCAAGTCATGCACAAATCAAGAAATCACCCTTCTGATGTCATCCATCCTCTTGCAGAATGAAGGACAAACAACAGTCACACAGAGAGGCATCTTCTATAGCAAAGAATAAGAAAAAAAGAGAAGAAAAAGATCCGTTAATTAGAATTAACCAATGCATCCACCAACTTGGCTGGTATACCCATATTCTCTCACTTCTTCTAGGCTAGGAGGTAAATTTCCTCAGCTCTTCTTCAAAACCAAGCCTGGTTATTAGAATTATACAGTATTTGGTTTCTTTTGTTCTTATTGTTCTTTCCACTTACATTGTTACTATGTATATTGTTTTTCTTGTTCTGCTTATTTAACTTTGCATCAGTTCCCATATGTCTTTCCATGCTTCACTGCATTCTTCATATTCATAATTTCTTTGGGGGCAGGAATATGTCATTATCTTTGTGTACCACCATTTATATAGCTATTCCCTGAGTGAGGGGTATCTATGTTGATTCCAGTTCAAAAACAAAATAGTCGAGGCTCTCAAGGAGCTTATAAATTGTATTGGAGGAGGGGAGGCACAACATCTACAAGAGAAATAAATACAGGGTAATTTGGGGAAGGAGATAGCATTAACAACTGAGGAAGATCGGGGGAGATTACAGGGTAGCTGAGAGGAGCCTTGAAAGAAGGTTAGGATGTTGAGAGGCTAACATCAGATGGGAGTGCATTCCAGGAACAGAGTCTGGTAATGAAATGGCAGGTCCAGAAAATGCCAAGTAGAGCAGTTTGTCAGTATATGTGAAGGGAACTAAATAAGAATGGGAAGGTAATCTGGCACCATATTGAAAGAAGGGAATGCTAACCAAGATTGTTGGCTTCCTAACCATGGAAAGTAAGGACCTATAACGGGGTAGTAAAACTAGCTGTGAAAATAAGGCCAGACCCAGTGCTCTCTTTAGGAAAGACAAACTTGAATGAGTTAGAAAGGGAGCAATGTCATTAGTCAAAGTGATTGGCCACACTCCCAAGTGACCCTTAAAAGGCAGTGGAACAGCTAGCAGGTTAGGGTGGGTCTCAGCAGGAGCTAGACTTGAGCTCATCTCTCAATGAGACTAGTAGAAGACATAATAGAGATGGAGAAGGGGATGCTGCAAGAGGCCATGTGGGACTAGGAGAGTGGATGTAGCCATCAATGAGAGTGGGGTCAAGACAACAGTAGTGAGGTCATCTGAGGCACAATTTGAGTCAGTATAAATTCTATGTTTTTGGAACTCTTCTGGACAACAGAGCTCAAGGCAATGAGTAATTCATCATTTCCTTTTCCCCCTTGGACTCCTTCATGGGAGCCTAATTTCTTTCTGAGCACTGATAGAGTCTGTTTTTACCATTCTTTGTTTTAAATATTTACTTTGTTTTCATAAACAATGTTAGACACAGCCATTTGCTAGTCTGGGTGTACTTATTGGGAATACAATTAGGAGGAGGGAATTGAGGTGTAGTATCCTGGGAGAAGAGAGAGAACTAGATTCAGTGCTTAGGTGTTATGCCAGAGCACTGTCTCTGTGTAGGGACTTGTAGCTAAAAAGCAGAGAGAATTATAGATCCTTTTGCTAAAACTTCCCATAGCAGAGAAAGAATGTTTATATTGAGACACTCATCTAGGCAATTAGTCCAGAGTAGGATGGAGGGATAAAAAAGAGAGGTAAATAACCCAGCCCACTCCCCCATTCCACCACTGCTACATTGTTGTTTTCCTTCCTCTTTCATTCTGGAAGAGGACTAATGATGTCAGAAGAGTGATGTCTTGGCTTGCAAGTGAATTGGATTTGAGTGAGGCAGGGCTGTGCAAAGTCACCAGCCTCGATCTCTTCTCCAGAGTCATCAGTCTGGTGGCAAGATATAGGTCAGGATGACTGGTGATGGCCCTGCCACTGCTACCTTAGATTAAGGAATTTGTATCTTATCCTAGACAACAACTGAATATTTTAACAAGGGGAGTGACATAAACAGACATAACTCAGGAAGATTATTTTAGTTGTGTAAGAAGGATGGATTGGAGAGGAGAGAAACTGGAGACAGGAAGAAGAGTCTGAAGAAGGCCATTACCATAGCCCAAAGTTATGGGACAGCTAGACGGTGCAGTGGATGGAGCACTCGGCCTGGAATCAGGAGGACCTGAGTTCAAATGTAGCCTCAGACACTTACTAGTTGTGTGTGGGCAAGTTGCTTAATCCTGACTGCCTCAAAAAAAATAGTCCAGGTTAGAGGTACTGAGGATCTAAACTAGGACAGTGGCAATGTGAGGAGAGAGAAGAGGAGAGAAGCAAGAGATAGTGTAGAGGTGGAACTAGCAGGATTTGAAACCTGTTTGGATTTGGGAATGAAGAAGAGGAAAGAGTCAAGGGTCTCTGAGCTTAGGAAGCTCAAGGACTAAGAGGACAATGGTAACAGAAATCAAGAATTTTGTAGGAGGGGACAAGTTTAAAGGAAAAGATAGTGAATTTCATTTGAGACTTGAGAGTCTGAGATGCCTATGGGACAGTCAACAGAATATCTAACAGGCAGTTAGTTGGTGATGAAGGACTAGAGTTTGGGAGGGAGATTAGAAATGGACATATAGAGTTGGGAGTCAATTGCATAAACATGGTGATTGAACCTGTGGAAATTGATGAGAAAGAAAAGAAATGGCCCAGTTACTTAGGGACATAAGCCATACTTAGGGAGCAGGAGAGGGATGAAGATACAACATAGGAGTCTAGTATCATGAAATATAAGGGAACAGCATGTGCAGAACAAGACAGAATGACCAGTGGTACCAAAAACTGTACAGAGGATGAGGATGAGAAAATGTTTTCACTTTATGAAGTGTGAATTCATCATTTGAATGAGTCATAAAGGAAGCAGTGCCAAGGAACAAGGAATGATAAGCCCTGTGACTCCAGGTGACTTAAAAAAATTTTTGCAGGGCAATGAGGGTTAAGTGACTTGCCCAGGGTCACACAGCAAGTAAGTGTCAAGTTTCTGAGGCCAGATTTGAACTCAGGTCCTCCTGAATTCAGGGCCAGTGCTTTATCCACTGTGCCATCTAGCTGCCCCTCCAGGTGACTTTTTAAAAATAGTTTAATGATTCCAGGAGAGAGACAGGACGAGGAACCCAGATTGTAGTGAGCTGTGCAGAACATAAATGAAGCTAAAGAAAGGGAAGTCATGTGAAACTGAGAGAATACAGTCTTCACAAGAAGTCAGTCAGTCGATTAATATTTATTAAGTGTCTACTATGCGCCAGACATTAGGACAGGTAGGTGGCACCATAGTGCACAGAATACCATACCTAGAGTCAGGAAGACTCACCTTCCTGGATTCAAATCTGGCTTCATACACTTACTAGCTGCATGACCCTGGGAAAGTCAATTCACCCTGTTTGCCTCAGCTTCCTTATCTATAAAATGAGCTGGAGAAGGAAATGGCAGACCACCCTAGTATCCCAAATTGGATCATGAAGAGTAGGACCCGATTGAAATGTGAACAACAATGGGCCAGGCACTGTGCTAAGATCTAAGGATACAAAGAAAAGTAAAAGACAGTCCTTGCTCTTTTTTTTATTACTATTATTATCATGGCTTAAATTATCTCTCCTTTATCTATTTTCCAGGTCACTTGTTTTTCTGATATTTCATATTTTTTCCTATTTTCTTTCATTCTTTTGATTTTGTTTTAATGCTTCTTGATGTTTCATGGACTCATTGGTTTCCAGTTGCCCAATTCTAATTTTAACAGAATAATTCTCTTCAGTTAACTTTTGTACCTCTTTTTACAGTTGGCCAGTTTGGTTTTTTAAGGTGTTATTTTCTTTATTTTTCTTTGTTTATTTTTTGCAGGGCATGAGGGTTAAGCGACTTGCCCAGTGTCACACAGCTGGTAAGTGTCAAGTGTCTGAGGCCAGATTTGAACTCAGGTCCTGAATCCAGGGCCAGTGCTTTCTTTATCCACTGCACCACCTAGCTGTCCCTGTTATTTTCTTTAGTACTTTTTTGTGCCTCTTTTTACCAAGTTGTTAATTTTCTTTTCATAATTTTCTTGCATCACTCTCATTTCTTTTCTTTTTCTTTTCTTTTCTTTTTTGGCGGGGCAATGAGGGTTAAGTGACTTGCCCAGGGTCACATAGCTAGTAAGTGTCAACTGTCTGAGGCTGGATTTGAACTCAAGTCCTCCTGAATCAAGTACTGGTGCTTTATCCACTGTACCACCTAGCTGTCCCCACTCTCATTTCTTTTTTCCAGTTTTCCTTCTGCCACTCTTATCTCTAACTCTTCCAGAAATTCTTTTTTGGTGAGGCAATGGGGGTTAAGTGACTTGCCCAGGGTCACGTAGCTAGTAAGTGGCATGTATCTGAGGCCAGATTTGAACTCAGGTCCTCCTGAATCCAGGGCTGGTGCTTTATTCACTGCACCACCTAGCTGCCCCCTTCCAGAAATTCTTGTTGGACTTTTGTCCAATCAACATTTTTCTTTGAGGCTTTGCTTATAGCTGGTTTCACATTGTTGTCTTCAGAATTTATATCTTGGTCTTCCCTGACATCATGATAGTTTTTTTTTTTGAGGCAATTGGGGTTAAGTGACTTGCCCAGGGTCACACAGCTAGTAAGTGTTAAGCGTCTGAGGCAGAATTTGAACTCAGGTCCTCTGACTTCAGGTCTTGTGCTCTATCCACTGTGCCACCTAGCTTCCCCTCATCATAGCTTTTTAATGGTAATGTGTTTGGGGGGTTTTGGCTGTTGTTTGCTCAATTTTTCAGCCCATTTTATTTTACTTTGAACTTTATGTTAAGGTTGGGCCCTGCTTACCTAGGGGTGAGAAGGCACTGTCTTAAGCTTCATACATTTTTGTGTGGCTGTTTTCTTCCAAGAATATATAAGTGTTGATTGGCCTCTATGATTCATCTTTGATTTACAAGAGAAATCCAAATGACCATCCTTTTATTAATTATTCATTCACCATAATTAATAAAATGATTATCAATTGCCCAGAAATTATGTCTGTCAAACTTTTCATATATCATAGGCCCCCTTTCTGTCTTTGGACCAAGAGCTTCCAAAGCTGCCATTGCTGCTGCTGCTACCATTCTTGTGATCTCTCCCAAGGTTGTCCACTGGTGCTCCTGCTTCTGTACTCTGGATGGGCCCCCACCCCAGTGTCACAGACCTCTCTTGCTGACCTCCTAAGTTGTCTCAGACTGGAAAAATGTCTCACTCTGTCCTTTTGTTGGCTCCGCCACTCCAAAATTTGACTTAAGGAGTTACTTTAAAGTTGTTTAGAGGGGAATGTTGGGAGAATTCTTCTGGGATGCTTCCTGTATGCCCCAAGGAGCTCACATTCTAATGGGGAAGATAATATGCAAATACCTATGTATGAATAATAGACAGGATTAAAAACAGTGAAAATTCATGTAGCTGGGAGATGGAATGTCTTGTCTGAGGACTAGCAAGGACCTCAGTGTCACTGGATCTGGAACACACTGTACAATGAGGATGTGTAAGGTAGAAGAAGATTGGAAAGGTAGATGGGACTAGGAAGGGCTTTGAATGCCAAACAGAGGATTTTATATTTGATCCTAGAGATGATAAAGAGTTCCTAGGGTTTATTGAATAGAAAGGTGACATGATCAGACTCAGGTTGAGTAGAGAATGGTATTGGGTATGAAGAGATTTGTTGCAGGCAAACCAACCAGGAGGTTATTGCAGTAGTCCAGATGTGAAATAATGAGTGCCTGCACCAGGATAGTGGCCATTTCAGAGGAGATAATGGGACATATTGGAAAGATGTTATGAAGGTAAAGTTGGCAGGACTTGTCAACAGAATGGGTATGCAGAGAGAGAGAGAGAGAGAGAGAGAGAGAGAGATCCTGTGTGACACCTAGGTTGTAAACTTGATGGCTAGGCATATGGTGGTGCTATCAATAGGGGAGAAGGGGCAGCTAGGTGGTGCAGTGGATAGAGCACCAGCCCTGAAGTCAGGAGGACCTGAGTTCAAATCTGGCCTCAGACACTTAACACTTACTAGCTGTGTGACCCTGGGAAAGTCACTTAACCCTCATTTCCCTGTAAAAAATAATAATAAAAAAATAAATAGTAATAGGGGAGATTTTAGGGGAAAACAAAATGAGTTCAATATTGGCCATGTTGAGTTTCAGATGTTTACAGGACATTCATTTCAAAATGACCAATAGTCAATTGGAGATGCAATACTGGAGGCCAGTAGAAAGGTTAGGAATAGATAACTAAATTTGAGAATCATTAGCATAAATGATCATTGAATTCATGAGATCTGATGACATCACCAAGTAAAAACATATAGGGGGTAAGGAGAAGAGGACCCAGGATTAAGCCCTCTGGGACACCTGCAGTTTATTAGGTATGACCTGGATGAAGATTCAGTTAAGGAGACTGAGATGGATGGATAGGAGGAAAATCAGAAAAGTACAGTGTCATGAAATCCTAGAGAGAGGAGGATTATCAAGGAGAAGATGATTGACAGCATCAAAGACTGTGGTGAGGTCAATAGGTATGAGGCCTGAGAAAAGGCCATTAGATTTGGCAATTAAGAGATACTAGTAACTTTGGAGAGGGCAGCTAGGTGGTGCAGTAGATAGAACACTGGCCCTGGAGTCAGGAGGATGTGAGTTCAAATCCAGCCTCAGACATTTGACACTTACAAGCTGTGTGACCCTGGGCAAGTCATTTAACCCTGATTGCCTCAAACATCTGGGTCCATCTCCAGTCATCCTAGTGTATATCTTACCACTGGAGCCAGATGGCTTTGGAAGAGAGAGTGAGGCTGGTGACTTTGTACAGCCCTCCCTCACTTAAATCCAATTCACTGCAAGTCATGACATTACCTCCCAATGTCATGGTCCTTTTTGAGAATGAAGGACAAACAACAACAACAACTTTGGAGAGAGTAGATTTGGTTGAAGCCAGACTAAAGAGTTCAGAAGAGAATGAGAGGAAAACAGTGAGGTCCCGATCCAGCAGCAAGATTGCATGAGCTGATAAGGCTCAAGGAGGTTTAGAATGGATGTTCTGTTGACAATATCCTCTCAAGACTCTGGACCCCAAGCTATAGTACCATATTTCTTTCCTCCCTGTGGAAGTGTGAATTGTTACTTCTGGGTACAGGAAAATCCATTTACTTTTCTTTGTTTTAAAATGTTTACTTTGTCTTTATAGTGTTAGCCACAGACTTGACAAGATAAGTGTGCTTATTAGAAATAGAAAGCAATTGAGAGGGAGCATCCCCAGGAAAGAGGAAGAGGTATATCTAACACTTGGGTGTTTTGCCATGGTACTATCTCTGTCTGGGGTCTGAGCTAAAAAGCTATATTGAAAATTACAGATTCTTTGATATAATTTTCCAGAGCAGAGGACTATACCAGAAAGTACATCTAGGCATGGAGTCAATAGTTGGGTGAAGAAGGTAAATAGGAATGAATGAAAGACCCTATCCACTGTTACATGTGCATGTGAAAGATTACTATGGGGGCAGCTAGGTGGCGCAGTGGATAGAGCACTGGCCCTGGATTCAGGAGGACCTGAGTTCAAATCTGGCCTCAGACACTTAACACTTACTAGCTGTGTGACCCTGGGCAAGTCACTTAACCCCAATTGCCTCACCAAAAAAAAAAAAAAAAAGAAAAAAAAGATTATTATGGCAGCTTTGTGGATAATGGATTAGAGAAGTCAGAGAGTGGAGTCAGGAAAATATTAGGAAACTATTAAAATATCTTTGTCAAGAGGAGAAGATGATCTTCACTAGGAAGAATAGAGAGAAAGGAATAAATACAAAAAAATATTTTAGAGGCAAAATTAAAAAAAGACTACACAATGTGTTGGATGGGGGAGGGTCACTGAGGGAATGGGAAGGGTCAAAGGCAATTGAGATTTGAGCCTCTGTACCTGATGCTGATTCATCAATAGACATATGGAAGTTTGAAGGAAGAGCAGCTTTAGGGGGAAGATGACTAGTTCCATTCTTTATATTTTGAGTTTGTTGTACCATCCAGAGACATTAGGAGGACATCTAAGCAGAGGTATCTATCCAGTTGGCTGTTGGAAATTTGGATCTGAAGTTTAAAGTAAAGATAAGGATTGGCTATAGATATCCTAAATACTTAGATAATTCCACATTCCAACTTTCTCTTCTAATTGAATGAGGGAGAAGGATAATTAGTATTCATTTGAAGTCATACAAAGTGGAAAGTGGGTTAGAGGCTGGGAGAAATAATAGACCTGGAGAGAAAGGATCAATGGTGATATAAAGAAAAGAAGAATACTTCCTGTTATCTTACAAGAGGATATGGCATCCAAAAACTGAAGGACTCTAGAGATGCATTGAGAAACTGGTGGACAGGTAGCCATGTTGCAGTGCTGGGGAAGTACAAAGAGAAACACTAAGACATTGGGGAGAGAGTAATTAAAAAATACCACCTTCTTTCAACCAACAAGAAGTAATAGATCAAGACAGGGCTTGTGGGATCTGTCTACCAGAGAGAAATTACTTCTTTGGGATTCTAAATTATTCTAGGACCAGTGGTTGCTCAATGAGGGTGTCTACTTTGTCTTCTTCTTGTTTGTTTTTTTTGTTGTTGTTGTTTTTTTGGGGGGGGCAGAGCAATGATGGTTAAGTGACTTGCCTAGGGTCACACAACTAGTAAGTGTCAAGTGTCTGAGGCTGGATTTGAACTCAAGTCCTCCTGAATCCAGAGCCAGTTCTCTATCCACTGTGCCACCTAGCTGCCCCCATTTTCTTTTAATAAAACTTTCTTGTCTTAGATTGTGAAATGCTTGCAAATGAGAAATTGGGCTCAGTATATTGGGGCTACCATATATATATTGCTGATGGTTTTATGCCTCTGGTAGTGTGTGCAGTGAATGTATTTGGCTAAGAAGAACTGGTTACTTTTTATTGGCTGGTCCCTAATCCTCATGTGGCCAACACCCTTTGTTCTCAGCCCTGCCCTCTAGGTTGTGACTTTCTCTTTAATCAGTGCCCTTGATTCTGCTCTTCAGGTAATGACTATCCATTTTTAAACTTTGGGCAGGATGGAACAATAGAAAAAAGGGAAGAATTACTTGAAGCACCAGATGCTGCCACCACCTAATTGCCTGGATTGTTCTTGTGTCTAGGTCTGAATTCACTTCCTCTTCTCTGCTTTTGGAGAAGCTATAATAATATAGAAACTTGCCAGCTTTGTGAACCTGGGCAAGTCACTTAACCCTGTTGGCCTCAGTTCCTCATCTTTAAAGTGAACTGGAGAAGGAAATGGCAAACCACTTCAGTATCTTTGCTAAGAAAACCCCAAATGGGGTCATGAAGAGTCAGACATGACTGAACAACAACAACAAATTAAATTTCAGGGATAGGTAGGTGATGCAGTGGATAGAATTTCAGGGCCTAGAGTCCGGAAGATGAGTCTTCCTGAGTTCAAATCTGTCCTCAGGCACCACTAGCTTTGTGACCCTGAAGAAAATAGCAAATCACTCCAGTATCTTTGCTAAGAAAACCTCCAATGGGATCATGTAGAGTGGGACATGACTGAAAACAACTGAACAACAAAAACAGAAAAATGCATATCAATAAACTCTATTTTGTTTAACTTGAACCCCTAGATTGTAGACTAGGATTTTAGAAAATATTTCACTATTTCTTTCCCCTTCCTTCTTTCTCTTTCTAATCCTCTTTCGATCTCTTCTTTTCCCTTGCCCCTCTATCACCTCTCTCTTCTTCCTTGCCCACCCCTTCTCTCTCTATCTACCCAACCAACCATAGTCTTCTCAGCCATCTTTGAACAAATGAAAAACAGACCAGTAATACATTTGGTTAACCATAATTTTACCTTAAAACCATCTGGATAGAAAAGTTAAAAACAAACAAAAAAGCCTTTAGAAATATAGATAAGTTTTAGAACAAATATAGGTTCTCCAAGGAAGAGAGGAGAGGCAAGAAGGGAACATGAAATCACCCTCTCAGAGTGACACCTAACAGGTTCAGAAACCAGGATCTGCCCAGACACTCGTCTTGGTCTGGGAGTTCAATGTTGGTTTCATAACACAGCTCAGCTTCCAATTCCATACCACTCCCTTCTATTGGCTTAGTCTCTTCCTCCTACATCTGACCTTTATTGAGGATGTTGCCTACTCTTTCCTCATTCCTGGGGAGGAGGAAGGGCTGAGCTTTTCGTTAACTTCACTGTTCTCCAAAGGCTCAAAGAAATAAGCATTGGTGAATCCTAGCCATCATATATTTTCTGAAGTTTCTTCTGTGTTGAAATAAGAAGCAGCATTTTTTTCTGCCAAAAGAATATTGAATGCAGACCCAGAAGAACTGCTTTCAAATCCTGGTTCAGCTACTTAGTAGTATCCCTTTTAGCAGATGATAGGATAGTTTACTTAACAAACTCTAGACAGCCAACTCAAAAATTAATAGAAGCAATCAATCAATAAATTATTAAGCACCTACTACATGCCAGATGCTGTGCTAAGTTCTAAGTGCTAAGTGCTGATACAAAAATAGGCAAAATACACTTTCTTTCCTCAAGGAGCTTACAATCTAGTGGGGGAGACAGTATGCAAACACACACACACATAGATGTATGTATATTTATCTGTACACACATGCATATGTATACACACACACACACACAAAACAAGCTATATACAGGATAAATAGGGAATAATGAACAGAGGGAAGGCAGCAGAATTAGGAGGGGTTGGGAAAGGCTTCCAGTAAATGAAAGGATTTTAGTTGAGACTTAAAGGAAGCCAGAGAGAGCAATAGATGGATTGGAAGGAGAGTATTCCAGGCAGGGGGAAAATGCCCAGAGTGTCTCATTCATGGAACAGTTAGGAGGCCAGTGTCACTGGATTGTAGAATACATGTTGGGGAATATGGTATAAGAAGACTAGAAAGATAGGAAGGGACTAGGTTGTGAAGGACTTTGAATGTCAAGCAGATAATTTTATTTTTGACCCCAGAGATGATAGGGAGCCACAGAAGTTTATTGAGTAGGGGATGTGTGTAATATGATTGGACCTGGGCTTTAGGAAACTAACTTTGGTGGCTGAATGGAGCATAAAATTCCATTCGACTATGTGTCTTTATGTATACTGCTTTTGGAATGTTATCCCTCCCCCACTCCAATTAGACCATCAGCCCCTAGAGTACAAGAACAATTTTTCTGATTTTCTTTGTTTCCCCAGAATTTATCACAATACGTGGCACTTAGTATGCACTTAACAAATATTTGTTGACTGACTATGAACATAGGGAGTGACACACCACAGCCCCCAACAGAGACTTTGGATCTTTGTGGAATGAATTCCTTTGATACAAATAGATTTGGGAGCCATTGGTAGAGAAGGCTTAATTGAAACTCAGTGAGTGGATGAGATAATCAAGACTGAGAGTATAGGGAGAAGAGAATATAGGAGTAAATTTTAAGAAACATCTATACTTTGAGAACAGGACAAGAAAGATGCACCATTGAAGAAAACTGAGAATAAGCTGTTAGATATATAGGTATAGTTGGAAAAGTATGTGGATTTGAAATCAGAGAACCTAGATGTTGATCTAGTGTGAGTCACTGGATGAGTCACTTAACACCCTCCATGCCTCAGTTTTCTCATCTGTAAAAGGAAGAGGTTGGGCTAGTTAACTCTGAGATTACTTCCATCTTTAGATCTTTTATGTTATGACTTATCAGAGAGCCAAGAGAGTCATAGAAGCAGAGGAAAGAGGCTATCTAGAAGGAGAGATGGTGATCTAGTGATGCAGAGAGGTCAAGGAGAAGGACTGACGAAAGGCATAAGTCAGTATTAATGAACTTGGAAAGCCCTTAATGTTAGGACGTTAATATTGGGATTTGGCCATCATTTTTTTTTTTTAAGTGAGGCAATTGGGGTTAAGTGACTTGCCCAGGGTCACACAGCTAGTAAGTGTTAAATGTCTGAGGCCGGATTTGAACTCAGGTGCTCCTGACTCCAGGGTCGGTGCTCTATCCATTGCGCCACCTAGCTGCCCCTGGCCATCATTTTTTTTTTTCCCTGCAGGCAATGGGGGTTAAGTGACTTGCCCAGGGTCACACAGCTAGTAAGTGTCAAGTGTCTGAGGCCGGATTTGAACTCAGGTACTCCTGAATCCAGGGCCGGTGCTTTAACCACTGCACCATCTAGCTGTCCCCTACCCTGGCCATCATTTTTAATAACAGGGATCTATTTGCGTGGGTAAAGTTAAATGTTTAGGTAAATAGACCTCCTCGTCTAAAAGGTTACAGTATTTATTCTCAGTGGGTAAGTGCCCTGGGTGCTTTTTTTCCCCTGTCCCCAACATTGCCAGTGTGAGAGATAGGTGGCATGGGATGGAGAGATCCCTCCTTAGCTGGGCTTCCATTTTACTAGTCCTTTTTTTTAAGAGTCAACTCTGAATAAATACACCTTAGAAAATTAGTGTGGGCAGGAGTCAGGATGGGGAGAGGGAGGACAAGCAAGGAAAGAGGAGTGATTTGGGGACTGATGAGATGAGAGAAGCCACTATGCACACTATGTCAAACATCTCTTGGGCGTTATTTAGGACTTTGTGGTAGATCAAAGGCTCTAATTAAAGGAGATTAGAAAAAATAATGCATTAAACACATAATGATTCAATTGGGGGAATATAAACAGGAAATAAATGACAATTTCTACCTTCACAAAGCTTGCAATCTAATTGTCGGGGGCAGGGGCAGGGGAAGGCAGGCAAAACTACTCTGTTTACTTGGATATTTAACTTCTTACTATATTCTATCTTTAACTATATCCTAGTCACTATAAAATAGTATCCAAATTCTAATTGTTTATTATATCAATCAATTAATAAGGGAGCTTCCAAATTAGGGAATGATGGTATGTTTTTTCTTAGTCCTTCAGTCACTTTGCTCCTCTGGGTTGCAGTTTTCTTAACTGTAAAACAAAGGAATTAGACTAGGGCATATCCTTTCTGGTTCTAAATCCTATGATTCTATACAGATACAGTACCCCTTGGGGTTGCCAAGGAGATAAGAACACTGGAGATAAATGCCTACTGGTCAGGATGAAGATTACTGTAGTCAGTCCCCTTTGTTGGTCCCAGGGAGTTTGCTGGAATATTGAACAAATGGGTGCCATATTTTGACCAGCAAACTAGCACCCAAACTAAGGGAGGGGGAAGGAGGAAGCAATGGAAGAGTGTACTAGACTCAATCATGTCAGTATGGGTACACAGGATTCTAGGCAGGTTTACCTAAGGGTCACCATGGAGACCAGAAACTGTACTTAGGACTGAGAGGAGCATGTCAGGTGGAGAGAGACATGAATTTTATAATTGTGGTATCTAGTTCAATAGAGAAATTCTCTGTCTGGGGGCTCTAGCTATAGCAAGAGAATTATTGATTCTTTTTTGTTGTTGTTGTTTACAACTTCCCAGAGCGTAGAGAGAAACTTAGACCTTGATTTTTCTAAGCAAAAGGGTCAATACCTTTGGCTTGGGATGAGCTTGGATGAGCTGGGACTGGCATCAGAACCGGAGCTTTCCTTTTCCGGTGGTCATTTTGAAAGAAAAAAAAAGTGCTCTTTCAGAAGAGAGGAGTTGAAAAAATAGCTGAAAAGTCATACCCACCATTAGAACATGAGAGAGTATCTAGGAGGGGGTAGCAGAATAATACTGCCCACACAAATCTTGGGTTGAGAGTGACAACTCTCTGGTTCTTGTTCACTAGCCTACCATATACTGCATATACTTGAGCTACAAATGAGAACTTATTTGGGGTCTTTAAAAATGTTTTAACCGCCCTCACCCCCACCCCATGCTTTGATAGTCTGAATACTACTTTATTTATTCCTATTTAAGCAGAATTTGCTTGAACTGCTGCTGCAAACACTGGAGATACCCTTACTCTGAAGTTTGTGTGTGTGTGTGTGTGTGTGTGTGTGTGTGTGTTTGACTCATTTATATTACTTTAATTTCTCAAATTCTTCAATTTTGGAGTTGAATTTAGCTCATTTTTTCCTTGCCATTTTTGGGAAGAATTGCTGCTTGTTGAAATGGACAATTTGGATACACAATTGAAAGTACATTTTTGTTCCTTTCTTCCTTAAATTCTACTGTCTAATTTTTAAAATTCTTTTTCTAGGGGGGAGGGTGGTGTGGTTGGTTTGGGCTTTATTTTACTTTTTGTTTGTTTGTTTTAGCCCCCCAAGGAGTGTTTCCTTCTATTATCTCTTTTTGCTGCATTTACACAATGACATACATGTCTGAGTACTGTATTAGTTAACCATGGTTATCATACTTATAAGACAAATAGTAAACAGAAAGAAAACTCTAGGAATGACAACTTGTGGAATGAGTATACTCTCCAAAGAAAGAAGAGCAAGCTTACCTAGAGGAATTGCAGGCAATTAGTGTGCTGGAGTCGGCTCTTACCTGCTTATGAGAGCCATTTGTTAAATTTTCAGTGTGAGCATTTACATCTTGGAAATTGGAAAAACAACAAATCAGTATTTGATTTATTTTTGTGTTGATTGTCTAGATTAAGAAAGTGATGGAGAAAATGTTGATGCAGATTAAACTTTAAAATGTGTCAAACATTCATTCATTTCACCACCACCCCTCCATCAGAATTATTTCTTTGGGTTTTTTTTTTTTTAAGTTTAAGTGACTTGTCCAGTGAGCATCTGAGGCTGGATTATGATCTCAGATCCTCCTCACTCCAGGTTCAGTGTTCCATCCACTGCACCACCTAGCTGCCCTCCCACTATGATTGTTGTTAAACATTTACCATCACACCCCAGACCACAAGCTGTGTGATTGAACCTTGTACAAGATTCATGGAGCAGATACTGGATTTGCTGGGACTGTTCAGAGTTCAAAGAACAGAGCTAGTGATCCTTCACTTGCCTCCTCCTTTTTCTCCAGGGTGTCTCTTTCTGTCTCTGGTGTGGCTGCCTATCTATATCCCTGTCTGGTACCCTTGTGCCTTAATGCTGGTAAGCTCACATTCTCCTTTGCTGTGGCTCCCACCCTCCCCCTCCCTTAGGAAGTGAGAGGGTGAGCTTGTCAGAGTCAAGTCCCTGTCATTCCAGGGTCAGGACAAGCTCCCCGGGGGTAAGGGAGGGGAATGCTACAGTGATTTCTATCCTGTTTGGCAGACATCCATCTCTAACATCTCTCACCCTAAGAGGCCCTGTGTTCATAAATAACTGTATAACAGAGACTATTTTCCACTCTTCCTTCCATTGCCCCAATAACACCCTGGGAACTGACCATCCTAGATACCTCAGCAAGTAACTCCATGGTAGTCATGTGGCAAGGGTGAGGGGTGGCAGGTAGTCTCTCATGATGCCAGTAAAAAAAAAAAGAAAAGCCTTCCAGAAGTTGGATGGATCTGGGCATGTGTCACAGGCAAGAATGGATGGGATTTTCATTGTAGAAGGAAACATCCAAACCGATGACATCAGAGATTCATTAAGGTATTTGAAAAGAGGCCTGTGTACTAGCTGTGTGACCCTGGGCAAGTCACTTAACCCCATTGCCCTGCAAAAAAAGAAAAAGAAAGAAAGAGGCCCAAGGAAACTTAACCCCAACTAAGTGGCCTCTAAGAGCGACTTCAAAAGCAACAAGGGAGAAATTGGAGTGTTTTGTTTAGCTTGTAGAGCAACTGGGGTGGGGGCGGGAGTGCTCAGAAGACTGAGAGACATACCTCCAGAGTGCATGGGGAAGAGAGAGTTTTGGAGTCATGGGGTTTCAGCTTGGTGTCAGTGACAATTAACCTGCCTCAGAAATAAGAGGTATGTATCAGATCTTTGGAAAGGAAAACAGTTTTTGACCAAACAAGAGATAGAGTATATTATAAAATGTAAAGTGGATGATTTTGATTACATTAAATTAAAAAATTTTTGTACAAACAGAAGCAATTAGAAGGGAGGCAGAAAGCTGGGAAACAATTTTTGAGGCCAGTACTTCTGATAAAGGCCTCATCTCTAAAATATATAGGGAACTAAATCAAATTTATAAGAACCCAAGTCATTCCCCAATTGAGAAATGGTCAAAGGATATGAACAGGCAGTTTTCTGATGAAGAAACCAAAGCTATCTATTCCCATATGAAAAAATGCTCTAAATCTCTAATGATTAGAGAGATGCAAATTAAAACAACTCTGAGGTACCACCTGACACCTATCAGATTGGCTAAAATGACAAAAAAGGAAAATAATAAATGTTGGAGAAGCTGTGGGAAAATTGGAACACTAATGCATTGTTGGTGGAGCTGTGAACTGATCCAACCATTCTGGAGAGCAATTTGGAATTATGCCCAAAGGGCGATAAAGCTGTGCATACCCTTTGACCCAGCAATACCACTTTTGGGTCTTTTTCCCAAAGAGATCATGGAAGGGGGAAAGGGACCCACATGTACAAAAATATTTATAGCGGCTCTTTACGTGGTGGCAAAGAATTGGAAGTTGAGGGGGTGCCCATCAGTTGGGGAATGGCTGGACAAGTTGTGGTATATGAATACAATGGAATACTATTGTGCTATAAGAAACAATGAGCAGGAGGAGTTCAGAGAAACCTGGAGGGTCTTGCGTGGGCTGATGATGAGTGAGATGAGCAGAACTAGAAGAACATTGTACACAGTAACATCAACATTGAGTGTTGATCTACTGTGATGGACTATATTCTTCTCACCAATGCAATGGCACAGAAGAGTTCCAGGGAACTTGTGATGGAAGAGGATCTCCAAATTCAAGAAAGAAAAAAAAAAAAGAACTGCGGAGTATAGATGCTAAATGAACCATACTATTTCTTTTGTTTTTGATGCTGTTGTTTTTTTTTCTATTTTGAGGTTTTCCATCATTGCTCTGATTTTCTTCTCTTATAACATGACTAATGCAGAAATAGGATTAATGTTATTATGTGTGTATATATAGATATATAACCTATATCAGATTACCTGCTGTCTAGGGGACGGGGGAGGGAGGGGAGGGAGGGAGAAAAACCTGAAATTGTAAAGCTTGTATAAACAAAGGTTGAGAACTATCTTTATATGTAACAGAAAAAAATAAAATACTTTATTAATTAAAAAAAAGAAATAAGAGGTATGGGTTGTGTTCCTGATCTCTTAGCAAATTTCTATGAGGCTAGAGGTAGATTAGTGCCTTTGCCTAAATAACTTTTTAATAATCATGCCCTTTGTTGTTGTTCAGGCATGTCTGATTCTTTTTTTTTAAATAAAAGTATTTTATTATTTTCCAGGTACATGTAGAGATAGTTTTCAACATTTGTTTATATAAGATTTCCAATTTCAAATTTTTCTTCCTCCCTCCCCTCCCTCCCCTAGACATCAGGTAATCTGATATAGGTGTTATATATATAAACATATTTCTGCATTAGTCATGTTATAAGAGAAGAATCAGAGCAAAAAGGAAAAACCTCAAAAAAAGAAAAACAGCACCAAAAACGAAAGAAATAATGGTCCAATGAGTATCCATATTCCACAGTTCCTTTTTTTTTCTTTTTCTGCATTTGCAGAGCCTTTTCCATCATGAGTCCTTTGGGACTTTCTTGTACTGTTGGATTGGTGAGAAGAATCTAGTCTATCATAGTTGATCAACACATAATGTTGATGATACTGTGTATAATGTTCTCCTGGTTCTGCTCATCTCATGTCTGATTCTTTTTGACCCCACGAACCAGGGCAGGCCCAGCCTTTCTGTCCCCTACTATCTCCTGAAGTCTGTCTAAGCTCATCTAACCCTCTCATCCTCTACTGTCTCCTTCTTCTTTTGCCTTCAATCTTTCTCAACATCAGGGTCTTTTCCTTGCGCAGGGGCCATGCTAATCTTCTCTGTATCGTTCCAATTTTAGTATATGTGCTGCCGAAACGAGCACATCAGGGTCTTTTCCAGTGGTTCCCATCTTCTCATTTTGTGGCCAATGTATTTAAGCTTTAGCCTCCATATTTGACCTTTCGATGAATAGTCTGAATTAATTTCTCTAAGTATTGACTGATTTGATCTCCTTGCTGTCCGAGGGACTCTCAAAAATCTCCAGTACCACAATTTGAAAGCATCAATTCCATAGTGCTCAGCTTTCCTTATATCCCTTTGCCCTACCGTAATGAACCAAGGAGGGAGGTATGGTTTTTCCTGGTTATCCACTAGCAATACCTAAGTAGCCCTCTATGGGGGGCTGTAGGAAAGTGGGAGAGGTGTGATGATCAGGGGAAACCTACACAATTTTCTAGAAGCTATGGAAAGGATGCGCAGTGGCAACAAAACTGCCTATTAGATGGTATGAAGAGCTACAGAAGGAGCCTGAAACAGAAGAAGCTGGGAGTCCTACCTTCTTTTTTTTTTTTTTTGGTGAGGCAATTGGGGTTAAGTGACTTTCCCAGGGTCACACAGCTAATAAGTGTTAAGTGTCTGAGGCCAGATTTGAACTCAGGTCCTCCTGACTCCAGGGCCGGTGCTCTATCCTCTGCGCCACCTAGCTGCTGGCGTCCTACCTTCTGCCTGAGTGTAAGTGACTTGAGCTATTAGAGAGGTTTTAAGCTTATTTGTAAGTGTTATTTTCAATAAGCTCTATCAAGAGTTCCATTTGGAGCATTCCTCATTTCTTTACACAGGTGTGGGATTATGGGTGTGGAGTATTACATATATCATCAGACTTTGGTGATGTGTCAGTTGTTTTTGCAAGACCGTTTTTGTTTTTTGGGGTTTGGGGGGGTTATTTTTTGTGTTTTGGTTTTTTTGCGGGGCAATGAGGGTTAAGTGACTTGCCCAAGGTCATACAGCTAGTAAGTGTCAAACATCTGAGGTTGGATTTGAACTCAACTTCTCCTGAATCCAGGGCCAGTGCTCTATCCACTGTGCCACCTAGCTTCCCCTGCAAGACTGTTTTTTTAAAAAAATCTTTTTCTTTATTTTTCTTGTTCCAAGGGATGGTGTTGGAGAAGATGGTGATGTAAAAAGCAAAACTATTTTAAAGGGTTTCCTTTCTTTTCTTTAGCCTGTAAATAATTTTTTCTTTGAATTATGTGAATTGGTCAGTCATGTCTGATTCTCCATGATCCCATTTGGGATTTTCTTGGCAAAGATGCTAGAGTGTTTTGTCACTTCCTTCTCCAGTTCATTTTACAGATGAGGAAACTGAGGCATACAGGGATAAGTGACTTGTCCAAGGTCACACAGCTAGTGTCTCAGGCAAGATTTGAAATCAGGAAGATGTCTTTCTGATTCCAAGGCAGGCACTCTAGGTGCTCCTATTATGTGAATTATGTGAACTATGTTGAATTATATTATGAATCATGTGAACTATATCCTTGGAGAGATTTGTTGACAACACATTAGATACTGACATAAACTAAGTTTTCTAAATTTCCCAGGTGAGAACAAGGCAAAGAGGATAGAACTCTGCCAACAATCCTCACAGTCAGGGGAGAGGCTTCTGACTGACCCAAAGGTTATCCAGGGGTGTATTCAAGCCAGCTGAATGGATCAGAAATGGAAAAACCCTACAGATTAGGACTTGATTTATTCTTTTGCCAACTGTCTAGACTTAAAGTAATGGAGAAAATGTTATTAATAATGCAGATTAAACTTAAAAGTATATCATGCATACACCCCCCCCCCGGGGGCCAGTGGCTAAATGTTTTTCAGCACACACTTTTTGTTGTTGTTCAGTTGTGTCTGACTCTTTGTGACCCCATTTAGGGTTTTCTTGGCAAAGATACTGGAGTGGTTTGTCATTTCCTTCTCCAACTCATATTACAGATGAGGAAACTGAAACAAACAGGGTGAAGTGACTTGCTTAGGCTCACACAGCTAATAAGTGTCTGAAGCCAGATTTGAACTCAAGAAGATGAGTCTTCCTGACTTCAGGCCTGGCACTCTATCCACTGTGCCACTTAGCTGCCCTTAGTATACCCCTATTTGAAACCCCCCAAAACCATGTAGTAAGTGTGAAAAAGAGAAGTCCAAAACAAGTGTCATAAGAACTCTGATTCTGAGTTTATAATGAAATGGGTCTTTCAACTGAATATCTCAGTGAAATTTACAAAAATGGTACTTAGTGCCATGGTTTGCTCTCCTTCTCTTTTTAAAAAAAGACTTGTTTGGTGTTGGTGGTGGTGTTGGCAATGGGGGTTAAGTGACTTGCCCAGGGTCACACAGCTAGTAAGTGTCAAGTGTCTGAGGTTGGATTTGAACTCAGGTCCTCCTGAATCCAGGGCCAGTGCTTTATCCACTGTGCCACCCAGTGGCCCCTGCTATCCTTTTACAGAAAGGGGCTGGACCAGAGTCCAAGTTAGGTTCGGTGTCTAGAGACATCTCTCCCTGGTGCTTCCTCAACACCCCCCTATTCCTCAACCAAAGTGTTTTATGCTGACTTTTCGTGTCCAGCCCTGTCTCTTGCTGTAGACTAGGTCTGACTCTGTGGATGAGATCCAGATTAACATGAAAATGAAAAGCCGTTCAGTCTGGGTTCTGCTTTGTCTGAGGAAGGAAGGCAATCTCTACATCAGTCTTTTCTGGCTAATTAGATGACTCGGCATATCCAACGTTTCTTTAGAATGCAACCTCAATGAGATGATTTATGGCGAACACTCCTGTCCCAACCAGCTCCAGTAAGTGATGGAGAAGGTGATGGAACACTCTTTGCATACATTTTGTATAAAAAGCATGGGGGGAGGAGGAAGGGGTCAAATGTGTGAGAAATGACAGCTTTTGGGGTAACTAACCCTGTTATTATAGTTACCAGCATTTTCTATCTGAGGAAATTTTCCTCTCAGGCTAAAATATTTATTTTTTGGTCTCTCTCCAAGAGAATCATTTGGTTTAGGTAAAAGGTTTGAAAGGGAGGGCTGAGGTAGGGGGTTGGAATTCAGGGCTGATCTACTCAGGTGTTTTGCATTAACATCCTCTGAAGAAACTGAAATTTTAATCATCTTCAATGTGAGGGGGCTTGCTGGGAGAAGGAAAAAAAAAAGATTGAGATTTAATTGTCTATAATGCCTAAGTTTGCTGTTCTGAGCCTATGGAAGAGTTCTTTGCTTTAGAGTCTAAGTGTGTGTTATGGTAACTCTCATTTATAGAGCACTTTATGGTTTACAAATATTTACCTCTGAACAACAAAGCAAGTTAGAAAATGCAGGTGTCACCATCCCCATATTACAGAATCTGAGACTCAGAGAGGTTACCTTGGCAGCCAAGATAGGCTCAGAAGATAAAGCACTGGGCCCAGAATCAGGAAGACCAAAGTTCAAATGAAGCCACAAACACTTAGTAGCTATGTGACCCTGGGCAAGTCACTTGACCTCTTGTTTGCTTCAGTTTCTTCATCTTGTAAAATGAGAATGATAATAAGAGCACCTACCTCCCAGGGTTGTTGTGAGGATCAAATGAGATCATATTTGTGAAGTGCTCAGCACAGTGATTGGCCCATAGTAAGTGCTATGTGAGTGTTGTAGTGGTGGTGATGATTATGGTGATGGTGGTGGTGGTGGTGGTGATGACATGATTTGTTCATGGTCCTCCAGTTAATAAGTATCTGAGCTCAGATTCAAAACCAGGTCTCATGAATACAAGTCTGGTGCTTTTTCCCTCCTCTGCTCCACTGTGATTCAAGGTGTATTTGAACATTTGACAAGATGAACTTTTCCTATCATTATTTATGCATTTCATGAGCATTTGCTATGCCATTTTGTGGTGTAGTGGAAAGAGCATTGAATTCAGGATCAGAGAAAACCTGCTCTAATGCTCATAACTTACATGACCTGGATGTGGTCACTGAAGCAACTATAGGTGGGGAAGGAAAGGTCGTTAGACTTGGAGTCAAGTCCTGCCTCAGATACTTCCTAGAGATGTGACCCTGGGCAAGTCATGTAACATCTCTCAGCCTGTTTCTTAACCTGTTAATCAGTCAATAAGCATTTATTAAGTACTTGTTATGTGCCAAGTGCTAGAGATACAAAGAAAGGCATAAAACAATCTCTCTTCTCAAAGAGCTCAAAATCTCGTGAGAGAGATAACAAGCAAACAATATGTATAAACCATATACAGGATAGCTAGGAAATAATTTAGAAAGAAGACTCGAATGAAGAGGGATTGGGAAGGGCTTGAAGAAAGATGGGGAAAGGGGCAGCTAGGTGGCACAGTGGATAAAGCACTGGCCCTGGATTCAGGAGGACCTGAGTTCAAATCCAGACTCAGACACTTGACACTTACTAGCTGTGTGACCCTGGGCAAGTCACTTAACCTTCATTGCCCCACAAAAAAAAGAAAAAGAAAGAAAGAAAGCTGGGGAAGGCAGGAGATAGAGATGAGGAGGGAGGGAGTTCCAGGCATGGGGAGCAGTCAGAGAAAGTGCCTGGTATGGAAGAGATGAAGTTTCTTGTTTGTGCAACAACAAGGAGGCCTGTGAAATGGGAATAATAGCACATACCTCAGAGGGTGGTTGTAACAATCAAATGAGTTAACATGTAAAGTGCTTTGCAAAATTTAAAAGTATTATATGAATGCAATTGTTACTTTTAACCTCTCTAGGACTTTTTCTTTATCTGTACAATTATGCCTTCCACATCACGACTTTTCCCATTGTGGTTTTGGTATATCACACCATCAGCATAAAAAGTTAAATGGGAATTTGGGGGGAGTTTTGCGGAAGCTGCTGATAATACACAAGGCCTGCGGCCAACACAGAGCCTATGACCAAATACTTAACTTAGATTTTACAATAAGGTACTGTAAACACCCCGTAAAAGAAAAAGAAAAAAAAATCAGACTTCTCTGGTACAAAGAGAAGGCCAAAAAGATTTATTTTATGCAGATTTGAACTCCATACCCCTAATCCCTGCGAACTATAGATAGCATCTCCAGAGGGCTTTCCCCCCCACCCTTTCCTACTTACATTAATGGGCTGGGTCCCCAAAAGGTGGCTGACTACTTTGTTCTTGAAGTTCTAAGAATAACCCTGAGAATTCTTTTGCTAATACGATCACTCATAAATCCCTACCGGTGTGCCTCCTAAAATGAATTGGTCAGCCAGAGTTAATTACCTTTTTAAAAAGGGATAGTAAGTAGGTATAGTAAGAACAGTTGTTATAAAAACATCCCCCCCCCAAAAAGTCTGGGACACACTCTCTCCCAGGTACATAGAGCGTCCTGAGCTCAAGGTTGGAAAGTACTCGTAAGCAAAGTAGGAACTCACAGCTGTTAGTTTGACGGAAGTACTTTTCTCCCTTCCTGGAGTCCTCACGAGGGTCCTCTGAGGTGGACATAGCTCTCGGCTTCACTTCAAGGGTCAGGGCACTTACAGACGCTTAGTTGTGCTTCTTTCTACCCTGAGGAGGTAACTCTCCCTAAAGCCATCTTTCCTAAGCACGTCTGGTTTTGTCCTCCCTCAGCTGTTGGCTACATTCATTGTTTGTATATTGATCTCATCTTTTTAATGACAGGTCATTGAGGGGGATCTGAGAGGGAGTAAGTATCACTCCCTCTGGGATAATTCTTCCCAGTCCCTTGCTGCCCTCTGCTTATTGATGCAAAGGGCTGGCTGCTCAGAGTGTTATGGAAGCTTGACATCTTTTTTTTTTTTAATAGAAGCTTGACATTTGAAGTGGTTTATGGGATGCTTCTGTTGCACTCTCCTTCTACTATATGCATGGGATCAGAAATGTAGCTGACCATTTCAACCAATTTCAATACATTTCATTATCTGATTTCATCCAATGACTACAGTACTTTACTCCTTCCCAACTTGATTGACTATGTTGTCTGTCCATAGTTTTTCCCTTTGGTTGATTGATTCATTAAAAGTGTTTAGGAGGGGGCAGCTAGATGGCTCAGTGGATAGAGCACAGGCCCTGGATTCAGGAATACCTGAGCTCGAATCCGGCCTCAGACACTTAACACTAACTAGCTGTGTGATCCTGGGCAAGTCACTTAACCCCAATTGCCTCACCAAAAAAAAAAAAAGTGTTTAGGAACTGTTCACACTTACTTTATACCTTTACCTTCATAATTTAAAAAGTCACCTGATAAAAATATCTTGATATAGAGCATCTTGTTAGTTATATTAACGGATGCTTCATTATTTGGAATTGGGGTATAGGACATCCCTCTTATGTGTAAAAGGACATCACTGAGCTGGATGATCTCTGAGGTCTCTTGCAGCTCTAAACATAAGATCTGTGATCTGAAGAATTACTGTAAAATCAAGAATGAATTTGCCAGTTTTCAAAGTTCAGATATTTTTCACACCTCCTTCAGAAATTTTTGCATTGGTGTGGGATGGGATTCTAAGATTCAGCATTTGATCCTAAGGTTAAGAGTCTTCACCACCAGATCTCTGAATGAGCCACTGAAGGGAAAAGCTCTGACCATCTAGGCTGGCGGGGGCAATGGCAACTTTTTAAAAGTCAAATACTTTATGAAAAACTTAATATTGAACCTTAATACAACCAGCTAAATTTGCTTAGTAACTATTTACATTTACATTCATTCCAGCACAAAATAGAACAATTTAAAATTATTTTCTCTAACTCCACATCAGGATTCTTTGTTCAATCATTCTCATTCATTTTTTTTCTCTTATATGGTCATTCATGGTTAATGTTTGGTATGTGTTCTATTCCTCTGGTTTTTTTTTTTTTTGCTTTACATTATTTCATAAAAGTCTTTCCAGATTTCTTTGTAGTTTTCATATGTATAGTATACCATTAAATTAACATAACAGATTATTTAAACACTTCCCTATTATTGGACCTTTTGTAGTTGCCATTTGATCATTTTTCAGTTGTATCCAACTCTTCATGATCCCATTTTGGGTTTTCCTGACAAAGATCCTGGAGTGGGTTGCCATTTCCTTCTCCAGCTCATTTCACAGATGAAGAAACTGAGGCAAACAGGGTTAAGTGACTTGCCCAGGGTCACACACATAGTAAATGTCTGAGGTTGCATTTGAACTTATGAAGATGAGTCTTCCTGACTTCGGGGCCTACACTCTATCCACTTCATCACCCAGCTGCCCCCAGTTGGACCATTAGGTTGTTTCTATTTTTATCTTTTCTTTTGCTACAGTAAGGGAGATTGTTGATCAAGTCATCCCTCATCACTCGAGTCCCCTAATTCACTTGATGAAATTACAGGGTGGTAGAGTTTGGCCCATTTGTAGTTTGCTAGAGCATCAGACATTTATGACTTTCTAGCACTGGAGGCATAAGTTGCTCCTCCTACACATAACTTGGCCACATATGTTCCCTACATGTATGCCTGGATGATTACAACCTGTGAGTATGGGTTGGGGGAGGGGTGCCTTTGAGCCACTAACTTGAAATTACATAAAATGCTGCTGTGAAAAATCTTTGAACAGATTTTTCTTGGATAACACTTTCACAGAATAGTTTCGCAATTAAATTGTTGGGTCATAGGGTATGATTATTTTTGTAATCAGAAATGCTGTATATTGTCAGATTGCTCTCTAAAAAAATTCTCTATGTTGGCAATTTCATCAGTCATAAATTAGTATACCTGTCTCAACATAATGCCACAAGCATTGAACTTCATTGCACTTAATAATTTTGGCCATTTTTATGGTTACTGCCCAGAAGTTGTTTTAATTTGCATTTCTTTGACTATTAATGAGGTATGAAGGGGCAGCAAGAATTGGACAGTCATTTGAGCTAGCCCCATCACAGTTAGAACCCATGTGCCATCACCACCATGGTGACTGATTCTACCTCCTTCTGCTCCTTTCAGAGGTTTCCATAGAGGAAGGACCTGTGTCAAGTTGGCAGAAACAGCATGTCAAGATTAGTTAATTATTGACAGTTCGTGGCATCCCATTGACTCGAGCTATTAAATATACTGCAACCAAATGAATTATTTGCAGGAATGTAGATATGCCATTATTTTTTTTTTTGGATGAGGCAATTGGGGTTAAGTGACTTGCCCAGGGTCACACAGCTAGTAAGTGTTAAGTGTCCAAGGCCGGATTTGAACTCAGGTACTCCTGACTCCAGGGCCAGTGCTTTATCCACTGAGCCATCCAGCTACCCCTAGATATGCCATTCTTAAATAAAATCTGAATATATCCGTGATCTCGTTGATGTAGTTATTCCCTTTACTGATCAAAGGTGTAACCCATGGACACGTGATTTTGTGCAATCCTTGTCCATGTCCTTATATAAGTATTCCATTCATAATTCACCCAATTCAGTATAGGCCTTCTTGTTATCTTCAGTATTTCCTGGATACAAGTGCAACCCTTGGATTATTTACATGTGATCCCTCATTCTTACTATATGCCCAGACAGCTTCCTTTTCCATGTCATTCAGGAAAACCCCAATAATAACAATAATAATACATGATAATAATAATGATCAAAATTGTTTACATATAGACAGTATTTTATGTTTGCAAAGTACCTTCCAGATGCTATCTTATTTAATCCTCCTAACAACTCTGTGACGCAGGTAGTATAGGTATGATTATCCTCATTTTGTAGCAGTATGGTATGGTGAAACGCACACAGGATTCAGATATGGAAGGTCTCCTAGGTCTGATTATTATTATAAATAATAATAATAACAACAATAACACTTGCTAACATTTATATAGCACTTACCATGTGCCAGGTGCATGCTAAATGTTTTACAAATATGATCTCATTTGATTCTCTTCACGAATTTGCATCATCCTTGTGCAGGGGCCATGCTAATCTTCTCTGTATCGTTCCAATTTTAGTATATGTGCTGCCGAATCGAGCACGATCTCATTTGACTCCCACAACAACCTTGGGATGTAGGTGCTATTACTGTCCCTATTTCACAGAGGAGGAAAACTGAAGAAAACAGAGGTTAAGTGACTTGCCCAGGGTCACACACTTAGTAAGTGTCTGAAGCCAGATTTGAACTCAGCTCTTCATATGACTCCAGGCCCAGCTCTCTGTCGACTGTACTACCTATTGTTGTTCAGTCATTTCAATTGTGTCTGACTCTTCATGACCCCATCTGTTTTGTTGTTGTGGTTGTTGGACAAAGATACTGAAGTGGTTAGTCATTTCCTTCTCCAGTTTGTTTTACAGATGAGGAAACTGAGGTCAATAGGGTAAAGTGAATTTCTCAGGGTCACACAGCTCATAAGAGTCTGAGGATGGATTTGAACTCAAGAAGATGAGACTTCTTGACTCCAGGCCTGGTCTTCTAGTCACTGTGCCACTTTTGCTGCCCTGCTACCACTTAGTCGTCTCCATTACTTAAATCCACTTCACTCAAAAGTCAACATTACCCTGTGATATCATTTTGAAAACAAAGAACAAATAACAACCACCACCATAAATGAGGGGACCTAAGAAGTCATCTAGTCCTATGCTTTTATTTCACTGATAAAGAAACTAAGACCTCTGTAGGTTAAGTGACTTGTTCAGGGTCATACAGCTAGTAAGAGTCTGAGACTGGGTTTGAACTCAGATCTTCCTGAGCTCTCAGTCATTTCATGGGCTCTATTTAGAGGCAAGTAACTTTTCTTTATTTTCTACAAATCCTCTTGCAGGTAGGCTCTCCCTCTTCATTTTTGGTGAGGAAGTTTTAATCTCCCTGTACTTGCCTTAGGGTGATGAGCCCTGTGTGTCATTAAATAATGTCATTGATAATAATTAATAATGTGTTTTTGTCAGGATACTTTCCAAGTCTCTTATGGTACATTTCACAGTTCCAGAATATTCATTAAGACTGATATTGGGTAGGTGTTAATTGATTTGAATGTGTTCTTCTAATTTAGCTTTGGTTTTAGATTCCAGTAAATCTCTTAACATATTCGGCCACAGCTTTCCTCTTGATAGATTTATGATTGATAAGTCTTGCCAAGAGGACACTGAGGTACTTGTAAGTATCACCTTTGTCTATTGGTTCATTTTGGCCTTTGGTTTCAAGTTTGACACTTCCAGTATCTGTCTGTCTTTGGCATACATTAAGAATTCTCTACTTATCAATTGCAAATGACATTTTGATATCATTGGAGAAAGATTCCATGAGGTAAAGTTGCTTTTTAATGTGATTTTGGTTGAGCCATGTAGCTTGATGTCATCCACATGCATCAAATGATTAATAAAACTGTTGTTGACTCTTCATGACCCTATTTGGGTGAATTGACTTGCCCAGGGTCACACAGTTTGTGTCTAAGGCCAGATCAATAAGATATTTTGGTTCAACTCCCTCTTTCATTCTGAAACCTTACTTTAAAAGTTATGATAATGAATTTAAGGCTTGGCCTGTAATGGTCTTAAATTGTTTGGAAAATGCCACATTTTATATCAAGTATTCTTAGCATTATTGTGTTTGAGTCATGTTTCAAGTAGAGAACAGTTTTCCATATGCACATCAAGTACTCTAGCATTCTTACTGTATCTGGGCTTATTTTAGGTATTTGTAATACATAAAGAAACCATGATATGAAACTGAGTCAAAGTCTTTGAGATAACTAACACTGATATTATCTTTGGGGAAGTCTATTCAATAATTATCATCTTGATAATAATTTGGTCTTTAGACTTCTGGTATTTGGTAGTACATCCTTTTTATTCCTCAGCCAATATATTGTTTTCTTCTGTTATTTTTAAATGATATAAATTGTAAATGCTTTACATGAAATACACAAATACATAACTGACATAGATTCTGAATGAGTCACAGATATTTTCACCTCTTGGTAATAAATATATCATGCCTTCTGCTAAGAAGGGTAGGGTAAGACGCTTTTGTCTGAGAGGGTACTGGTATGCCAAAAACAATACTTTGCAAGTATTGTGTAGCAACACTACAAGTAACAGACTGGGGTGGTCCAACTTGTAATGTTCAGTTTTAGAGAGGACCAGTGACTTCCTGGGGTGATGTCTTGACTCATGGGTGAATTAAATTTAAGTGTGACAGAGTTGCACAAAATCATCAGCCTCATTTTTTCTTCATGAGTCATCAAAGTACAGTTGCAAGACAAAAGTCAGGATGGCTGGGGACGGCCTGGAATGCAGCAGGTGACCTTGGCTTCTTCAGTGTCTGGCCAAGCTCTAAGCACTCCACAGTGCCTACTTCATGGCCATTGGAATAAATTGTTCCCATGTGCCCATCCCCATGGAGAAAGTCTTCACATGCCTGGGGTAGACATATCTCTCTAATTCACCAGCAGGTTTGAGGCCTGTTGGTTATCCTCCATTTGGTTAAGATGTTTTACTGGTGTGTGGTCACTGTGCATGCTACAGCTTCTTGAAACCACAGGTGAGAGTTGGGTGAATCGGGTAGATAGACACCAAAGGTAGATGAGCAGTCCTGAAAATTTTGTAATAGATAAGTCATGTGAGATGTGGAAAGGAATTCTACCTAATAGAGATGATAACCCAGTGATGATAAAGAACATGTGAGTAGAACACCAACATCTTCTGGATGGATGGACATTTCACTTGAGATTGATCCTGTCTGAGCTCAACTTCGCCTCAAGGGCTTGTCTGTGTTTTGTCTAGGGATAAATACAGCATAGCTCTTTGCTCATATATTTTCTTATTTATGGGAAACTTGCATTTCCCAAGAATGTTCAAACAGTATGTGTCTCTTGCTTGTGGAACTTCTGAACAGGATCAGTGTCCATTTCTGCCACCACATGCTGAGGAAGGAATGTCTCCTGTCTCTTTAAACTGAGGATTATTAACCATTTTTTGTCATGATGGACAAAATCCATCCCCTTTAGATTCCCTTCTTAGAATAATGTTTTTAAAAGCACAAAATAAAATACATCCAGTTACAAAGACAGCCAAGCATATTGAAATAAAGATGTAATTTTGTTCTTTATGCAAGTTCACAGACCTTCTGCAATCTATCCATGGATACCCTTGGAAGACTGTGGACCCTGGATTATGAACCCCTGCTTTCCAGGGGCAAAATCTCTTCCCAGAGTTCTACCAATTCTAGCACTACAAAGATCAATGGCCACCAAATTTTCATTTTATCAAGCTGTTACAAATGAAAACCCCCAAGAGACAGAGTTTCTGGGTAATTAATCATCAATTTGTTAATTAGACTAACTGCCAACCAATAAATTGATGGCCATTGGTTTCTCTTGGTAACCAAAGACCAAAGATATGGAAAGCCTAAAATCTTTAAATAATCCTTGAAAGGGAATTTCCTAGACAACTGACAATCAACCCTGACTGGAGGACATTTAATGAGGAGGTGGGCTAAAAATCTTCAGCTCCTCCTGCTGAGAACATGGCTTGAACAGAAGACTCAGCCACCTCCAGCAATCTGGACAGGGAAATTCATCTCCATACAGACCATTCTGGTTGGTTCTCCTTCATGAGCTAGCTCACCCCAAACTCTAATGGAGGCGTTCAAGGACAGGGGCTCTTCTCCTCAGGGTAAGAACTAGTCTAGATTGGATTCCATTTACACTCTAAACAAAAGAAAGGTCTCCTACCTGAGTAGGGTCCCACCCAAGACTGAAGAGCATGTTCCGTGAGGGCTAGGACAATCTCATCAATCACTCATGTCCTTCAGAGATTGACTTTCTACAGGGGCTGGACCTTACATGAGGAAATAAAGGAGAACAAAATGGATCCAAAATTAATAAGTAGCTGCTAATATGATCACGAAATAATTTCTCTAAAAGTGATAATAAATAATAAACAAATAAAGTGATAGCCATGTAAGGACAGTGAGCAGTGGAAGGGTGAGAGTAATTGTTCATTTGGATATTAACAATCTGGCAATTAATGCTTCTGTCTACAGAAGTAGACTCAGCATTTCCTAATTTTAACTTCTTCCCTCTTACTAGAGGGGAGGAGAGATAGAACTTGGGTGAATTGAGAAGTTCATAGGGATTCTGAGTCCCCCAGGTGCCTGAGATGGAGACAGGGGGAAAGGAAGATTGACTTAGTGCATGCACTATCTTCTGTCTCATTTTCAACTCTCAGCATCTTTTCTGAGGCTACAAAATTCTCATCTCTCTGTCCTGCAGGAAAAGCTCATTAAAGTCTCAGATGGAGGGCCCAGGGGAGCAGCGGGCATCCACAATATATATACCATTCAACCCTGCTTGCTGGTCTTCCTCCTGTGTGGCCTAACATCTACAACTCTTCAAGCTTCTTCCCAGAGGCTTCAGAAGCCAAGTTCAAAGGATTTAAGGAACCTAGGGGCAGGATCTATTCTCTACTCCTTGAGTCTGTTGTCTCCATAGCAACGCTTTCCACAAGGGGGAGTCCAGGAGCCCAGAGTTATACTAGGAAACTTGTAATTCATATTCGACTGAAGGCTGTAAGTTATGTATCTCCTCTGGCCACACTGCTTTCCAGTTTTGTAAAGAGCATAGAGTTTCAGTCACCTCCCTGGATGTAACTGTTGTCATTCATTATATCAACAGTCATAGGCTTCCTCCTTCCCTTCTTTCTTCCTTCCTTCCTTCCTTTCTTTCTTCTTTTTTTTTTTAATCCAACTTGTTTTTTAGTCCTTGTAACCATCCAGGATAACTAGAAATTTTCCGTGTCCTCCACTCTCTTTATCTCTTCTGATTTCCTTGCTCCTAACAAGAGCCAATACTAAAGTTTGTTACTGATATTGAATTTTTATTTTGTTCCTTGTGCAGCTCCTAGTCCTTATAGTTCTTTTACCTTTTGACATTTGCTTTCAGCTGCTGAGTAAGGGAATCTGGAATTTGTGACGTGCTTTCACTTTCTAGATTTTGTTCCATCTGTTTCTTTTTTGTTGTTGTTGCCTTTAATTGAGAAATATGGCATTCAAATTTTCAATAGCACATACCAACTAGATGCTGATGTAAATCATACAGTGCCTTTAGATAAATTTCTCAAGTTGCTTCTAAATTAGTAATATTTAATGCTGTCAAATATTATCATCATCACCATCACAACCACCACCATGACTACCATCATCATCAATTGATAGGCATTCTCCGGTCAAAAGCCTATACAAATGACTTCTGATTAAGATGATGATGTAAAATTTAGTAGAAAAATTTAGGTCTCCTATATTAAAAGAAATGCTGGGGCAGCTAGATGGCGCAGTGGATAGAGCACTGGCCCTGGAGTCAGGAGTACCTGAGTTCAAATCCGGCCTCAGACACTTAACACTTACTAGCTGTGTGACCCTGGGCAAGTCACTTAACCCCAATTGCCTCACTAAAAAACAAAAAACAAAAAACAAAAAAACCAAAAAAACCCAAACAAACAAACAAAAAGAAATGCTAACATTTATATAGTGCTCGCTAGGTTTCGGGCACTTTACAATTAATATCTCACTTGATCTTCACAACAGCCCTGGGAGGTAGGTACTATTGTTATTATCTACACTTTACAGATGAGGAAACTGAGGCAAACAAGGTGAGTAACTTCTCCAGGATCACACAGCTAGTGTCTAAGGCCACATTTGAACCCATGTCTTCTTGACTCCAGACCCAGCCAGGATTCTGTCTATCCACTGTGCCACCTAACTGCCTCTAAACTCCAGAAAATATCCAAAAATGGACCTAGAAAGACCAATGATAATGAAAAAGAAACACAAGTAAAGTCCTTCCTTTCCATGTCGAACTTCACAGAAAGATGGCCAGAAGCAGGTGGAGGTGGATAGAGAAGCCTAACCAGGCAAACCTGCTCAAGCACAGGTCAACAACGGTTAAGGCGGGACAGGGGCTGTGTGAACTAATGCAAACTCCAAAAAGCAGGCCAGGAGCCAGCTCAGGCAATGGGACGAACTTTGCCAGGGAAGTCTGGATGAAGTTTCTCAAATGGAATGAAGAACTACTCTAGGTTGAGATTTCTGGTTAAAATGGCTACAGAAATGGAGCACAGAGCCCAGGTCTCATAAAAGTAGTCTAACAAATATTTTTAAAGTAGCAGAATAAATAATAATCAAGAAATCTAAAGAGAAACTATAGGGAATGCCTTGATTAAGATTGAGCCTATGGGGGCATCTAGGTGGTACAGTGGATAAAACTCTGGCCCTGGATTCAGGAGGACCTGAGTTCAAATCTGGCCTCAGACACTTGACACTCTCTAGCTGTGTGACCTTGGGTAAGTCACTTAATCCTCATTGCCCTGTGAAAGAAAGAAAGAAAGAAAGAAAGAAGGAAGGAAGGAAGGAAGGAAGGAAGGAAGGAAGGAAGGAAGGAAGGAAGGAAGGAAGGAAGGTAGGAAGGAAGGAAGGAAGGAAGGAAGGAAGGAAGGAAGGAAGGAAGGAAGGAAGGAAGGAAGGAAAGAAAGAAAGAAAGAAAAAAGACTGAGCCTTTGGAAAAAAAAAAAGCATGCCCCATTAGAAAAGGTGAAATAGCTCTCAGAGACCCTACCAGCATAGATCAGGTACACTCCAAGTATACTTGAAGTTTGCAGTATTATGTACAGGAGGGGCAAGAAGACTGAACCATTCTGCTAAGGAAGCTTCAGAGTGGTAGAATACCTGTACCACTCTAACACTAGACAAAGGGGCTAAAGCTGGCAAAGCTCTGAATCAAATGGAGCAGTCAAGCTAGGATGTCCCAAGGGCTCTGAAGATTTTGAGCATACTTACCTGAGACACCACTGAGGTCCTTGAAGAACACAACAGTGTGAACTCAAAGGACATAGGGAGAACTAAAACCTGTCTCTCATCACAAATATACCAGGAGATACAGGCAGAGCCAAGATGGCAAAGAAAAGTCAGGGACTTGCCTGAACTTGCCAGATTTCCCTCCAAACAACTTTAAATAACACCTCAAAACAAATTACAGTGGTAGAACCAATAAAAGGAGGAGGTGAAACAATTTTTCAGTCTAAGACAACTTAGAAGGACTATAGGAAAGTTCTGTCTTACTTGGGTAAAAGGGGAATACAGCCCAGTGCAAGTGGTATCTAGGAAAGGTGCAAGAAACTTGGGACACTGCCCGCTGTGCTAATATGGTGACAAGGAAGATCAAAACACAAACTCAGAAGAGGACAACAATGTCCAAACACCTACACATGTAGCCTCAAAGAGAAATATGAATTGGTCCCAGTCCCCAAAGGAACTCCTGGAAGATCTCAAAAAGGATTTTAAAAAATCAAATAAGAGGGGCAGCTAGGTGGTGCAGTGGATAGAGCACCGGCCCTGGAATCAGGAGGAGCTGAGTTCAAATCTGGCCTCAGACACTTGACACTTACTAGCTGTGTGACCCTGGGCAAGTCACTTAATCCCAATTGCCTCACCAAAAAAAAAAAAATCAAATAAGAGAGGTAGAAGAAAAATTGGGAAAAGAAATAAGAGTTATGCAAAAGAATCACACACACAAAAAAGAGTCAACAGCTTGGTGAAGGAAACATTATAAAAGGAAAAAGATGTACAAAAATTCACTGAAGAAAACAACTCCCTAAAATGTAGAATTAGCTAAATGGCAAAGGATATAGGAGAAAGAAAAACTAACTGAAGAAAATAATTCCTTAAAAATTAGAATTAGGCAAGTGGAGACATCAAGACACAAAGAATAAATCAAACAAAATCAAAAGATTGAGAAAATAGAAGAAAATATGAAATGCTTCATTGGAAAAACAATTGACCTGGAAAAGAGATCCAAGAGAGACAACTTAAGAATTATTGGACTACCTGAAAGCCATGATAAAAAAAAAGAGGCTGGATAGAATCTTTCAAGAAATTACCAAGGAAAACTGCCTTCATATCCTAGAAACAAAAATTGAAAGAATCCACTGATCACCTCCTAAAAGAGATTCCCCAAAAGAAAACTCCCAGGAATATTATAGCCAAATCCCAGAACTTTCAGGTTGAGGAGAAAAATACTGCAAACAGATAGAAAGAAAACATTCAAATACCAGGGAGCCACAGTCAAGATTACACAGGATTTAGCAACTTCTACATTAAAGGATTGAAGGGTTGGAATATGATATTCTAGAAGACAAAGAAGCTAGGACTATAACCAAGAATCACCTACCCAGCAAAACTGAGTATAATCCTTCAGGGGGAGTGGCGCGGAATGGATATTCAACAAAATAGAGGACTTTGAAACATTACAGATAAAAAGACCAGAGCTAAACAGAAAATTTGATTTTCCAGGACAAAACTCAAGAGAAGCATAAAAAGATAAACAGGAAAGAGAAAACATAAGGGATTCAGTAAAGTTAAACTATTTACATCCTTACATGGGAAGATGATACTTGTAACCCTTAAGAACTATATCACCATTAGGGTAGTTAGAAAGAGTATACATAGATAAAAAGTATAATTTGACTTCGATGGGATGTAACTATATCTTGCTGAAAGGTACTATGAACAATGAAGTAATATCAATAATAAGTATATATGCACCAAATGGTATAGCATCCAAATTTTTTAAGAAGTTAAATGAGTTATGGGAGGAAATAGACAGTAAAACTATACTAGTAAGGGACCTTAACTTTCCCTTCTTGGAACTAGATAAATCTAACCATAAAATAAAAATGAAGTTAAGAAGGTGAATAGAATTTTAGAAAATTTAGATATGCTAGATTTCTGGAGAAAATTGAATGGGGATAAAAAGGAATAAACCCTTTTCTCAGTGGTACATGGCACCTACAAAAAAAAATTGACCATGTCTTTTTCAGATCATGATGCAATAAAAATTACTTTTAATAAAGGGCCATGGAAAGATAGATTAAAAAAATTAATTGGAAAAGAAATAATCTAATCCTAAAGAATGAGTGGGTTAAAGGACAAATCATAAAAACAATCAATTTCATTAAAGAGCATGACAAGAATAAGACAACACACCAAAATTTATGGGATTCACCCAAAGCAGTACTTAGGGGAAAATTTATGTCTCTAAATGCTTACATCAATAAAATAGAGAAAGAACAGATAAATGAATTGGTCATGCAACTAAAAAAAAAACCTAGAAAAAGAACAAATTAAAAATCTCCAATTAAACACCAAATTGTAAATCCTAAAAATCAAAGGAGAGATTAATAAAATTGAAAGTAAGAAAACCATTGAACTAATAAATAAAACTAGAAGCTGGTTATATGAAAAAACAATTAAATAGGTAAATTTGACTTTTTAATGTGAATTTTTAAAAAAGAAGAAAGAAAGCCAAATAATCAATAGCAAAAAATTAAAAGGGTGAATTCACCACTTGTGAAAAGGAAATTAAACCAACCACTAGTAAATATTTTGTTCAATCCTATGCCAATAAATTTGATGATCTGAGTGAAATAGATGAATATTTACAAAAATATAAATTGCTCAGATTAACAGAAGAGAAAATAGAATACTTAAATAACCCAGTCTTAGAAAAAGAAATTGAATAATCCATCAATTAACTCCACTCCCCCTAAAATCCTTGGGACCAGATGGATTCATGAGTAAATTCTACCAAACATATGGAGAATAATTAGTTCCATTATTACATAAACTATTTGGAAAAATAGGCAAAGAAGGAGTCATACCAAATTCCTTTTATGACACAAATATGGGGGGAATGTCTAAACCAGGAAGAGAGAAAAGAGAAAAAAAAAGTATAGACCAATATCTCTAATGAATATTGGTGTGAAAATTTTAAATAATATGCTAGCAAGGAAATTATAGTAATATATCACAAGGATCATACACTATGAGCAGGTGGGATTTATACTAGCAATGCAGGAATGGTTCAATATTGGGAAAACTATCAGCATAATTGACTATATCAATAACAAAACCAACAGAAATCATATGACTATCTCAATAGATGCAGAAAAGTCTTTTGACAAAATACATCACCCATTCTTATTAAAATAACCAGAGAGCATAACAATAAAGGGCGCTTTCCTTAAAATGGTAAATAGTATCTATCTAAAACTATCACCAAGCATTATCTGTAATGGGGATAATCTAAAAGCCTTCCCAATAACAACAGGGATGAAGCAAAGATACCCATTATCACCACTACTATTCAATATTGTACTAGAAATGTTAGCTGTAGCAATGAGAGAAGAAAAAGAAATCAAATTAATTAGAATAGGCAATGAGGAAACAAAACTATCATTTTGCAGATGATATGATATACTTAGAGAATCCTAGAGAATCAACTAAAAAACTAGTTGAAAAGTACTGGTCCTGGATTCAGGAGGACCTGAGTTCAAATCTAGCCTCAGAACTTGACACTTACTAGCTGTGTGACCCTGGGCAACCCTCATTGCCCCGTCCCTCCCCCCACTAAAACAACAAAAACTATTTGAAATAATTAACAACTTTAGCAAAGTTGCAGGATATAAAATAAACCCACGTAAATCAGCATTTCAATAAATTGCCAATAAATTCCAACAGCAAGAGATAGAAAGATAAATTCTTTTAAAAATAATGATAGACAGTTTAAAATACTTGGGAGTCTACCTGCTGAAACAAACCCAGGAACTATATGAACACAATTAAAAAACACTTTTAGTACAAATAATGTCAGATCAAAACAATTGGGAAAATATTGATTGCTAATGAGAAGGCTGAGCCAATATAAAAAAACATAACAATTCTACCTAAATTAATTTATTTATTCAATACCTCACCAATCAGTCTACCAAAAATTATTTTATAAAGCTAGAAAAAATTTAAAATTCATCTGGAAGAATAAAAAATCAAGAATATCAAAGAGAATTAATTAAAACAAATGTGAAGGAAGGAGGGCTAGCTGTACCAGATCTCAAACTGTATTATAAAATGGTAATCATCAAAACTATCTAGGGGCAGCTAGGTGGCGCAGTGGATAGAGCACTGGCCCTGGATTCAGGAGGACCTGGGTTCAAATCTGGCCTCAGACACTTAACACTTACTAGCTGTATGGCCCTGGGCAAATTACTTAACCCCAATTGCCTCACCAAAAAACAAAAAACTATCTACCACTGGTTAAGGAATAGAGCAATAAAGATATAGAGAGTAAAATAAAATGTAAAATAGATTATTTTGATTATATAAAATTAAAAAGGTTTTGCACAAACAAAGCTAATGTAACCAAGATTACAAGGGAAGAGGAAAGCTGGGAAAGAATTTTTGAAACAAATATTTCTGATAAAGGCTTTGTTTCTCAATTATATGAAGAACTGAGTCAAATTTATAAAAATACAAGTCATTCCCCAATTAATAAATTGTCAAAGAATATGAACAGGCAGTTTTCAGTCAAAGAAATCAATATAATCATATGAAAAATGCTCTAGATCACTACTGATCAGAGAAATGCAAATTAAAACAACTCTGAGATACCACCTCACACCTATCAAGGTGGCAAATATAACAAAAAAAGAAAATGTTGGATATTGGAGGAGATGTAGGAAAGCTGGCATGCTAATCCACTGTTGGTGGAGTTGCAAAAAGATCCAACCATTCTGAAGTATAATTTGGAACTATACCCAAAGGGCTATAAAACTGTGCATATCCTTTGATCCAGCAATACCACTGCTAGGTTTATATTCCAAAGACATCCCCAAAAAAGAGAAAAAGACCTATTTGTACAAAAATATTTATAGCAGCTCTTTTTGTAGTGGCTAAGAATAGAAATCGAAGGAATGCCCATTAATTGTGGAATGGCTAAATATGTTGTGGTATATGATGATGATGGAATATCATTGTGCTATAAGAAATGACAAGCAGAATGATTTCAGAAGGGCTTGGAAAGATTTGTATGAACTGATGTATAGTGAAGTGAGCAGAACCAAAAGAACATTGTGCACAGAGACAGCAATATTGTTTGGTGAAGAACTGTGAATGGCTCAACTGTTCTCAACAATACAATGATCCAAGACAATCCCAAATTGACTATTGATAAAACATACTATACACCATCAAAGAAAGAATTGATATTGATGGAACACAGACTGAAGCATGCTATTTTTCACTTTCATTTTTTCTTTATTCAAGTTTTCTTGTATAAAATGACTAATAATGGTAATGTTTTACATAATCATACATGTATAACCCATATCCGATTGCTTACCACCTCAGGAAGGGGTGAGGGGAGGGAGGGAAGGAGGGATAAAAATTGGAACTCAAAACTATAAATAGGGGCAGCTAGGTGGCACACGAGCCCTGGATTCAGGAGGACCTGAATTCAAATCTGGCCTCAGACACTTGACACTAGCTGTGTGACCCTGGGAAAGTCACTTAACCCCAATTGCCTCACCAAAAAAAAAAAAAACCAACCCATAAAACAAAAAACAAAAACTATAAATAAGAAGCAGAAATAGATGTATTGTTTTTTTTTCTGGAACTCCTTTGCTTTTTCCATAATCCAGCAAATGTTGGCAATTTGGTGTTTAGCTCCTCTACCTCTTTGAAAACCAGCCTGCTCTTTGGTTTGCATGTTGCTGAAGCCTTGGGGTGAATTATCTCAACATATGAAGCTGTGTATAAAATACTTGGGTATCTACTTACCAAGAAACACACAAGAATTAGTGAATACAACTAGAAAAGTCTTTTTCAGAAACAAAGGAAGACTAATAATTGCAGAAGAATTAATTGTTCGTGGTTAGGATGTGCAAAGAAAATGAAAATAATCCTACTAAAATACATTTTCAGATTTAGCACCATACTAATCAAACTACCAAGAGGTTACTTTGAGAAACCCAAAAGCTCTGAGAATAGAAGCCCATTCTGCCCCAAACTACTAGCCCTGCTTCCAGCCTGGTCCCCAAAGCTATCATCCAAGGGAACAAATCCTATGGAGGAGCCCACCATCACCACTATCATAACTACCAACTGCCCAAACCAATGGCTACTCGTGAGAAAGATAAACCAGTCGTGCTAAAGCAGCAAGGTATCCTGAGGGAAAGACTGTAAGTAGCAGATGCCAAGTAGGTCCGACTACTTCTACAACCTCCCATTGGACCATAGTAGAGACAGTAATAGACCCAGATCTTCAGGAATAGTGGAGTCCCTCCACACTGGGTATCCTTTCAGTATGAACCTTGTATCCATTATAGAGGGGAGTAACCCTTGTTGGGATGCCACCTGGAAACCATCTCTACAGATGCTGTAGCCCATCTAGCTACAAAAAGGAGCTACAATGATAGAAGACTCAGAAAAAAAAATTCTTGCCATCAATGTACTTTGTCACTATCAAATGTCTCAACATGAGAAAAAGTTATAATTTTATTCAATAGAAATGAAAGTAAAGAAGATACAATACTATCTGCTTTGCAGTTGAACCTTCAGGTCCATGGGTCTTTCCACTCATAGCTAAAGCCTTATATTGCTGCTGTCTTGCCTATTAGATGGGGAACTCCTTGGAGTGTGCTCTGTGTTGCTTTTCTATTTGTATCCCTAGCATATGCACAGGACTTTGTGCATAGGACAGCTGGTAATAAATTCCTTTTCTTTCATTCATTTGTAGAATCAGGAAAAAGAGAAAAGTTCATCCAGAGGAATTAAAGGTCAAGATTCTCAAGGGAAATAATGAGAAAGAAGCAAAAGAGTAGAAAGGAAAGGGGTCCATCAGCACCAGATGTCAAAGTATACTACAAAGCCATAATCATCAAAACTCTTTGGTAATGGTTAAAAGAGAAAAATTGATCAGTGGAACATATTAGATATACCAGATCCAGAAACAGTTGAACACAGTAGCCTAGTGTTCAATAAACCCAAGGACATAAACTACTAGAGTAAGGACTAATTATTTAACAAAAACTGTGGGGAAAACTGGAAAGCAGTCCCATAGAAATTAGGTTTAGAGCAACATCTCACACCACAATAATCTCCAAATGGATACATGACCTAAATATAAAAAGTCTTTGTGAGAACTACAAAGAAATTTGAGGAACAGAAAAGGAGACACTTCTCAGCTGTGGATATGAAAAAAGTTCTTGATCAGACAAGAGATAGAAAGGCTCGCAGGAGATCAAATGAACAATTTTAAATATATAAAATTGAAAAGTCTTTGTACAAACAAAAGCAGTTCAATGAGAATTAGAATAGAAATAGTTAACGGGGGAGGGAGGAATCTTTGCAGCAAATTTTCTGATAAAGGTCTAATATCCAAGATATGTGGGGATTGATACAAATGTATAAGAACAAAAGCCATTACCTAATAGGTATCTAAATGGTTAAAGGATATAAATAACCTATTCTCAAAAGAAGAAAAGGAAATTATCAACAATCACATATAAAATGCTCCAAACAACTAATAAGAAAAAAGCAAATTAATTAAACTCTGAGATTGGCAAAGATGACAAAAAAGGGGGGGGGAGGAGGTGTTATGGGAGGAGTAATGTATTATTAGTGAAACTATGGATGATCCAACCATTCTGGAAAGTAACTTGGAAGTATTTCCCAAAGGTCACTAACCTATGCATATTCTTTGACCCAGATGATAACTCAAAATGTCAGAAACAAAGAAAAAGGACCTGTATTACTAAAATATGTATAGACACAGTTTTTTATTGTAGCAAACAACTGGAAACTTGGTAGATACCCATCAACTGGGGAATGACTGAACAAATTATGGTATGTCGATATGGTAGAAAATTGTTGTTCAGTGAGGAATGGTGAAAAGGGCAGATTCAAAGAAACCTAGGAAAAATTGTATGAATTGATACATTGTGAAGTGAACCGAACCAGAACAATTTATTTGATAACAACATTGTAAAGTAAAAACAACTTTTAAAGACTTAGGAACTCTGATTAATGCAATGACCAGTTCTAATTGTAGAAAACAGATGAAACATATCTCTCACCTCTTGATGGACAAGTAATAGCCTCTAGATGCAGAAAAGAAACATTTTCAGGCATAATTATAACACAAATTAGTTTTGCTTAAATATACATCTCATTCAGTTATCCACTTCTGATAACTTCCCATCTGTCCCAGTACTGCTCTGCTTCTCACCACTTGAAATAACATTTCTGCAGATGATGATAATGATAACTAGCATTTGGATAGTGCTTTAAGATTTGCAAAAAAACCTCTACAAATATTGACTCATTTTATCCTCACAACAACCCTGGGGCATAGATGCTATTGTTATCATTGTTTTACGAAGGGGAAAACTGAAGCAAACAGAAGTGACTGGTTCAAGGAATACCTGAGGCTAGATTTGAACTCAAATCTTCCTGATTCCAGGTCTGTCACTCTCTCCACTGTGCCACCTAGCTGGGCAAAATGCATTTGCTTTGATTCTTATATCTTATGAGAGATATGTATTTTTTAAATCATAGCCAAAACATAGACAGAGAAGGAGTGTTCATCATGCCTTCATGAGTGGGCATGTTTATATGTACATACACACACCCACATACATACCTGCATGCTAACATCAAACAAATGCATCTACAATCTGATCTGTGCCTAGACCAGCCTTGCAGAAACAAGTCACCTGATACTACCGAGGCACAACTAAGTGAGGATGACATATATCCTGGAAGACAGGAACTGACTTTTTAGTCTGAACTTGTGATTTCATTCAAGGAGTAAACCCCTTCTACCAAAGCAGAATCACTGTGGTTCAATAGTCTGAAGTCTCAACTGCCTTATGCCTTAGAGAGATCCAGAGACTTGCCCAGGGTCACCCACCCAGAAGAGGCTGGAGGTGGGTTTTGAACTCCAATCCCAGACCCAGTCTCTATCCACTATCCCAAGGTGCCCCTCAGAAAGGAGCCTGCCAATGAGTACTGCACAATCCGCTTCCATTTTCTATTATTTTAAAGGTTCTGTCTTCCCTTAGAAATGTCCAGAAGAGGGGGGCATCTAGGTGGCGCAGTGGATAAAGCACCGGCCTTAGATTCAGGAGGACCTGAGTTCAAATCTAGCCTCAGACACTTGACACTTACCAGCTGTGTGACCCTGGGCAAGTCATTTAACCCTCATTGCCCGGTACCAAAAACAAACAAACAAACAACAAACAACAACAACAAAAAAAAAAAAACACAAAAAAAAAATGCCCAGAAGAAATGGGATCCAAAGTCAGGGATGCTTAAAAGGCTTTTTATCAATGGAAAGAACATTGTGTTTTTATGTTCCATTTATCACTTCTCTTTCCCTTCTTCAAGAACAAGGTTTAATAGATGCAAATATGGGCAAATAGCTTAACTTCTTTGGGCCTCAGTTTCTTCATCTGTAAAATGAGTGAGTTGGATTAGAGTGCCTCTAAGATCCTGTCCAACTCAAAATCTATTTTTCTATGAGCTTGCAGTCCTCTGTCCCGAGTATCTTAAAACACCCACACACATCTATAAACAGCAGCAGTGTGTTTAAACATTTTGCAAAAGTGTTGATCCATGACTCAGAATATTTTCTTTTTTTTTCTTTTTTCTCCCACACCTGTATGATTTTCTCTCTGTGACACTGACCCACAACGGTCCTCTCTGACTTATCCCATATGCTACTCTGCATCTCTTCTCAACTGGACCGCATTGCCTGGGGCCCTGAGCACTAGACCAGTTACTTCCAGCTGTATCCTTTTAGAGAGTCCCTTCTTAGGCCTCTAGATCCTCCTTTGGTTTACAGTGTGAATGTTTGATTGGAAATGATTATCCACATAAATGTGCAAAATAGCATTGGTTTAGAAGGAAGTTAGATCAAATCTAAAAGTAATTGAGCTAATTTTTTTTTATGTATGAGGTATTTTATTTTTTCCATTACATGTAAAGATAGTTCTCAACTTTTGTTTATACATGCTTTACAATTTCAGATTTTTCTCCCTCCCACCCCTCCCTCCCCCCTCCCCTAGACAGCAGGTAATCTGATATAGGTTATATCTATATATCTCTATACATATAGATATAGATATATATACACACACACATATATATATACACATAATAACATTAATCCTATTTCTGCATTAATCCTGTTACAAGAGAAAGAATCCGAGCAGTGATGCAAAACCTCAAAATAGAAAGAAAAAAAAAACCAACAGCACCCAAAACAAAAGAAATAATATGGTTCAATCAGCATCTATACTCCACAGTTCTTTCTTTCTTTTCTTTTCTTGGATTTGGAGATCCTCTTCTATCATCAGTTCCCTGGAACTCTTCTGTACCATTGCATTGGTGAGAAGAATATAGTCCATCACAGTAGGTCAACACTCAATGTTGATGATACTGTGTACAATGTTCTTCTGGTTCTGCTCATCTCACTCATCATCAGCTCACGTAAGACCCTCCAGGTTTCTCTGAACTCTTCCTGCTCATCATTTCTTACAGCACAATAGTATTCCATTGTATTCATATACCACAACTTGTCCAGCCATTCCCCAATTGATGGGCACCCCCTCAACTTCCAATTCCTTGCTACCACGTAAAGAGCAGCTTTAAATATTTTTGTACATGTGGGTCCCTTTCCCCCTTCCATGATTTCTTTGGGCAAAAGACCTAAAAGTGGGATTGCTGGGTCAAAGGGTATGCACAGCTTTATTGCCCTTTGGGCATAATTCCAAATTAATTGAGCTAATTTTTAATAAATTTAATATTCTTTCTGTTGTGGCATAGAAGATTGGCTTTAGAGGCAGGAGGACCTGAGTTCAAAATCTACTTCACTGGCAGTGTGACCTGGGGCTAGTCAGTTAAATTTTCTCAGCCTCAGTTTCTCAACAGAACATGGAGGGCAGCTAGGTAGCATAGTGGATAGAGCACTGGCCCTGGATTCAGGAGGACCTGAGTTCAAATTTGGCCTCAGACATTTAACACTTACTAGCTGTGTGACCCTGGGCAAGTCACTTAACCCCAAATACCTCTCCAAAAAAAAAAAAAACCCAAACCCACCAGAACATGGAGATGACAATAGTACCTACTTCACAGTACCATAAGGATCACATGAAATAATATAAGTAAAGTGCTTTGTAAATCTTAAAGCACTAAATAAATATTAATCATTATTAATAATTATGATCAACCTTGATCCTCATCTGTAAAATGAGCTGAAGAAAGAGATGGCAAAGCACTAACCCCAAATGGAGGTCGTTGAAGAGTCGGACATGACTGAAAATGTTTGAATACTAAGATCTTGGTTTGGGAGAATATATGATGAAAAACACTTCTCTCTTTTCTGTAGAGAGCTAGAGAATCAAAGGAATGTTGTTCAAGTTGTCAGACCAGGTAGTTGTGCTGATTGGTTTTTATTAACTAGTCTTAACTATTACAAAGGGAGGGTTCATGCCTTAAGGAGGAGTATATGGGGAAAGGACTGTGACATCAATTTTTTTTTAAAAAAAAAGGTATCAATAGGGGGCAGCTAGATGGCACAGTGGATAAAGCACTGGCCCTGGATTCAGGATCTGAGTTCAAATCTGACCTCAGATACTTGACACTTAGTAGCTGTGTGACCTTGGGCAAGTCACTTAACCCCAATTGCCCTGCAAAAAAAAAAAAAAAACGAGCAATCAGGCTGAAGTTTACTAAGAATATAAAATATAGTTTGTGGATATGCATTGTCAAACAAAACAAATTCCCTCAGTGGCTCTTTACAAATACGGCTCTATCTCATTCTGTTCCCTAAATCTATCACCTCTCTGTCATGGAGAACCTGTTTCATCACTGGTCTTATGGAAGCATGAAAGGTGGTATTGATTACGGTTCTTACAGCTTTCAAAGTTGCTCATTTTTATAGTGTTATTACTGTGTAAATTATTCATTCTCCTGGTTCCACTTATTTCATTCATCAGTTTATAAAAGTCCTCAAAACTGTTCATTTAAAAAGTAATCTGCAGGTACAGCACCAGCCCTGGATTCAGAAGGACCTGAATTCAAAAAAGGCCTCAGACAATTGACACTTACTTACTAGTTGTGTGACCCTGGGCAAGTCACTTAACCCTCATTGCCCTGCCCCCCCCAAAGTATTCTGCATATGTTTGTAATGTTAAAAACAAATATGAATAAAACTTTAAAAATACAATTTACAGTAAAACACTGTATGCTGTATATCAGTCACATATTTTTGAGTGTCTACTCTGTGTCCATTGTTGTGCTTAAAGCTACTTATGATTCCTACTTTCAGACAACATATCATCACTATCGGGGCAGCTAGGTGTCGCAGTGGATAAAGCACCGGCCCTGGAGTCAGGAGTACCTGAGTTCAAATCCGGCCTCAGACACTTAACACTAGCTGGGCAAATCACTTAACCCCAATTGCCTCACTAAAAAAAACCAGAAACATATCACTATCACAGTAAAATCCTAAGAATATTATTCAGCACTGCCGCTTTCCCCTCACTCCCATGTATAGCTGTTCTTCTCGGATTTATATTTTTCTAGTATAAATTCTTTATACAACAATTAGGAAGCCTTAAGATCAGGCACGGTCCAGAGAGGTTGTCTTACAGAGAATTCAATTTACTTTCAACATAGTTTTCCCAACACAGTAATATTTATGCCTTGAACAAATCCAAAATGGATGGTTTATCTGAGTGCTGGCTGACTAGGGCCCCCTCACGGCAATGCCCTTCTATGGATTTTCACTTAGGGAGTCAGGGAGCAGACTGCTGACCTCACTAAATGCACCCCGCCCCCCATACCTGTTTCCCTCACATAGCCCTCTCATATTGATTGGCATGGTGATTTGTCAATCAAGAGGCTTGGCCCCTGGCCTTGGAAGAGTTAATGCTAGGCCCCCATCTATACAGAGTTACTGCATGTCTGCCTTGACATGTATATTCTTCCTAATCAGGGCTGAGACCTCTCTCAACCTTTCTATTAATAAGCCCTGAGTGTCATTCAGGTTGCTCACAATGACCCTTTACCGCTTCATTAACTCTTGGGGTCTTCCTAGCCTTCATCTTTGTCTAAGGCTCATTCACACTGATCTCTCTGGATCCCCCTACACTCAGTTTTAGGCTACCTAACCCCCATCTGCTACATTTTCTATGACACTGTTAAGTGTGGGAAAGTCTGGTAACTATTTTCATAGACTCATAAGGTTTTCTTTCTTATGCTGCTCAGCGCCTTTCTGATTTCTTTTTTTAAATTTTTTTCCTTTCTGATTTCTTAAGGGGAAAAAAATCAGAAAGGCTCCATTTGCCCATTGTTGATTGAAAAACTATAAGATGGGGGCAGCTAGGCGGTGCAGTGGATAGAGCACCGGCCTTGGATTCAGGAGGACCTGAGTTCAAATCCGACCTCAGGCATTTGAAACTTGCTGGCTGTGTGACCCTGGGCAAGTCACTTAACCCCAATTGCCTCACCAAAAACAAAAAAAGGAAAAAAAGAAAAACTATAAGATGGGGAGAGGAAACCTCTTTGGGCCTTGGCTTTATGCGCACTTGAGCACAGGAGTGAGTGTGTGTGTGTGAGCGCGGCGCGCACACACACACACACACACACACTCACTCCTGCTGGGTAGGGCAGAGAGGCTGCTTCAAAGATAAGGATTCAGTTTTAGGCTTTGCTGGATTCTATCTCGGGTTCGCCAATCATTCCTGTTCAGTTCTTACAGTATAGCGATTAATTTAAAAAGTTTTAAAGCATCTACTATGTGCCAAGCACAGAGTAGGTTCTGGGAATACAAAGGCAAAAGCCAGTTTTCATATCTCTTTATACCATAGCTACAGAAATCTGTTGTATTTTCATTTTTGATTTTTCATTCTAGAATTGCCCAGAAGAAGGTTCTTAGAATGGGAAAAACACTGGTTTTGGAATCAAAGGATCTGAGTTCAAATCTCACTGGGCTTCCTCATCTACAAAGGGGGGGAGTTTCTTCCTCTCTAGATATACAATCCTAGCAGGGTGTTCCCCCCAAGGAGAAGCTTTTCTGTTCACCAATAGAAAGGGCCCAGGTCAACCATTCCTATTCCCTGGGCCTGTCACAGCGATGCTGATGGAGATGGCAGGATGGGAGTGGGGGAGGGGGAGCCCAGGGTATGAGACAACTGGAGGTCAAATAAGGGCCGTTATGGGAAGGCAGAAAAAGAGAAAAATCCCCGCCCTCTCCTTGCTCCAGGACTTGGCTCTCCAACCCTCCACTGGCTTCACTGCCATTCCTTTCCTCATGGAACCTGGCAGCAGGCCTCAGGCTTAACCCGAGGCATTTTGACTTCAAGCCAAACACTGCCTCAATACTTTGTCACCTACAGGGTGTGGCAAAAATTAATTAACAACTGTTTGAAAGGGCCTTTGAAGATGAAAAAGCCTCCTGCGATACCCATGCCCCGTCCTTGCTTCTAAGCGTTGTTTGATGTATGTTTACTGTGGACAGGACTTTGCAATCGCCCTCAAAGCAAATTCAACCTCCCAGATGGGAGAAACTAGAGAGATCCTTATTAAATCCTCCCCGTTGTCCCTCAAAGAGACCAGGTTCATCTGCACCCTGTACCCGTTCATGCAGAGCCCTAGTAGTGCTTCACATCTGAGAATCCAGGATCATAGGATTCAGAGCTTGGAAAGGACCTTCAAGATTATCCACCAACCTCTTCAGTTTACAAAGAAAGTAACAGGTGTGGAATTTGAACTCGGGTCCTCTAACACCAAGCCCAGAGTTCTTGCCGTGCTTCCCACCTGAGGGCCCCCATTAAACAGAGCGGGGAGGCTCTTGTCCTTACTGCCCAGGGCAACTTTTTTTTTTTTAAAGAGTATTGTTGGGGCAGCTAGGTGGCACAGTGGTTAGAGCATCTGCCTTGGAGTCAGGAGGACCTGAGTTCAAATCCGACCTCAGACACTTGACACTAGCTGTGTGACCCTGGGCAAGTCACTTAACCCCAATTGCCTCACCAAAAAAAAAAAAAAGAGTATTGTAACTCAAATGGGGACCATTTTAAGGAAGTAGAAAAAGGGTGTCATGGGGAAATAGGTTGGTGGGGGTCCTGAGGTATTCCTCTGTAAAGAACTACACTCTCACACACAGTCCAAGTAGAATAAAATGGTCTTTTATTTGGGTGCTGGAGAAAGTGATGGAGAGGGAAGGCTTCAAGGGAAGGAGATGGCTTAGAGACATCTTTTTCTCCCAACAGAAGGGAGGCCAAAGCTTTTATTGAGGATACATGGGGTGACCACCTAACAATAGAAAGTTCCCTTTGAGGGTGGGGTGGGGAAAGATTCCTGAGAGTCAGGAAGAATGATAGTCTTGACCTCTGGAGTTATCTTTGTCTCCTAGCTCAGGCAGTAGCCACGACTAACTGACTTTCCTGCTATAGAATTCAATCTTCCCCTACTTCTTAGGTGTGTCCCTCCTGATAACTAGTTGGCCAGTTTAACCTTTAGTAGTCCCTTAATTCCTCCATATGTCCTAAGCCCCATGTCAAGGGGAAACATCCTCTACTGTCTAAATTTTCCGGAGTACCTAGAGGTATCCAAGAAGATTCACTTTTTTTTTTTTTTTGGTGGGGCAATGAGGGTTAAGTGACTTGCCCAGGGTCACACAGCTAGTAAGTGTTAAGTGTCTGAGGCTGAATTTGAACTCAGGTCCTCCCGAATCCAGGGCCGGTGCTTTATCCACTGTGCCACTTATCTGCCCCCTTGAGAAGATTCACTTCTAAAACCATCAACCAAAGGGCACCCAATGCTGCCCATTCTCTATTCCCATTGCCAGCAGGTTTGGTGCAACTCGAGGCAGAGGATTCTAGGTGTGACAGCTAGGTGGCAAAGTAGATTGGGGTGGGGAGAGACTCAAGGCAGGTAGACACACCAGCAGACTATTGCAATAGTCCAGGCATGATGAGGATCTGCACTAAGGGGGTGGCAATGTCAGAGGAGAGAAGGGGGAGTGTTGGAGAGATGTTGCAAAGGTGAAATCAACAGGCCTTGGCAACAGATGACATTTGGTGGGATGAGAGCTGGAGAGGAATCCAGGATGACAAGTCATGAGCCTGAGGGACTGGGAGGATGGTGGTGACCTATACACTAATAGGAAATGTTGAAGGGGGAAGGTTTTAGGGGGAAACATAATGAGTTATGCTTCGGACACATTGAATTTAAGATGGCTATTGGACTGCCAGTTGAGATGTTTGTTTGAAAGACAGTTGGAGAGGTGAGACTGGAGGTCAGCAGAGAGGTTCTGACAGAATAGGTATGGGCAGCTAGGTGGCACAGTAGATAGAGCACTAGCCCTGGATTAAGGAGGACCTGAGTTCAAATTCAGCCTCAGACACTTAACACTTACTAGCTGTGTGACCCTGGGCAAGTCACTTAACCCAAATTGCCTCACCAAAAAACAAAACAAAAAACAACAGAATAGGTATATTTGAAAATCATCAGCATAAAGATGGCGATTAGCAGAATCCCTGGCACTTAGTAGGCTCTTGATAATTGCTTGTTTCCTTCCTTCACAACTTCAGAGAAAGAGCTCCTGGACATTTCTTTCAGTCACAGGGGAAACCCTAGGGCAAGTTTGGGAGGTGACCACTGGTCAAGAGTTGTATCCTCAGGCCCATTCAGATTTTCTTCAGTTCTATAGCAAATCACCCACTTTAAAAAAATTATTTGTACTTTTTTTTTTTTTTGCAGGGCAATGGGGGTTAAGTGACTTGCCCAGGGTCACACAGCTAGTGTCAAGTGTCTGAGGCCGGATTTGAACTCAGGTACTCCTGAATCCAGGGCCAGTGCTTTATCCACTGCGCCACCTAGCTGCCCCTGTACTTTTTTTTTTTTTTTTTTTTTTTAGTGAGGCAATTGGGGTTAAGTGACTTGCCCAGGGTCACACAGCCAGTAAGTGTTAAGTGTCTGAGGCTGGATTTGAACTCAGGTACTCCTGAATCCAGGGCCGGTGCTCTATCCACTGCACCATCTAGCTGCCCCAACCCTGTACTTTTTAAGTATACAAAAAGCATGGTCTAATTAATAATAGCTAGCATGAATAGAATGCTTTAAGGTTTCCAAAGCACTTTACAGATATTATTTCTATTTTGCTTCATAAAAATCCTGTGATGCAGGTGCTATCCCCACATTACATATGAAGAAACTGAGGCAGATAGGTTGAGTGACTTGCCCAGGATCACTCAGCAAACCAGTGTCTAAGGCTAGATTCTTACTCAGGTCTTCCTAACTTCAAGTCCAGCAATCTATTCACTGCACCAATCTAGTCTCCAGGTTCGTCTTGGTCTTGGTCTTATTCTTAGACACTTGGTCTATAAGTGTCAGATGGCAATTAAACCCAGACCCTACTCCCTCCCTGTGGTCAAATCACTTCCCTTCTCCATAAAATAGGAATAATAATACTCAGATAAAGTAACTTATTGAGCAATGTAGAGGGGAACACACACAAACCATGAATTGCTATTGAATTGTTTTCATGATCACAAGGCAAGGATGACTATGCTGGTCAAAGCCAGAATTAAAGGAGAGGTAAGGCATCCTGGGGCTCTGGGCTCAGACCTTTGTGTCTTCCCAGTGAATCTAACAAGTTCTTCTTAATCGATCTCTTCCCTCTCTGGTTGTCAGGGAGAGGGAGCTGCCCTGCGAGGCTACCTCCACCCATATCTCTTCCTGGCTAACTGTTTTGCTCTCAAGGCTTCCCTACATCCTCCAATTCACCAGAAAGAGGGATAATACCATAAGCATTTTGAGGCCCAGGGTGGGCTTTGTCATTTTTGTTTTTTGTAGACTCAGTATCCAGCATGATACCTGGAAAATAGTAGGAACTTAATAAATGCTTATTAACTGAACCAAAGCAGCTTTATTTTGTAGGTGAAGGTGAGGTTTGGTGCTAATTTTCTATCAATTCTCTTCAATAAGTAGGGAAGGGAAAGGAATAAACATTTACACAGCAACTACTTTACGCTAAGTGCTTTCCAAATATTTTCTTATCTATCTATCTATCTATCTATCTATCTATCTATCTATCTATCTATCTATCTATCTATCTATTTATTTGCTGGACAATGAGGCTTAAGTGACTTTCCCAGGGTCACACAGCTAGTAAGTGTCAAGTGTCCGAGGCCAGATTTGAACTCAGGTCCTCCTGAATCCAGGGCCGGTGCTCTATCCACTGCACCACCTATCTGCCCAATATTTTCTTATCTGAACCTCACAACAACCCTCTGAGGTAGGTACTATTATTGTCTTCATTTTTCAGTGGAAAAAACTGAGGAAAACAGTCATACAGTGTCTGGGACTGGATTTGAACACAGGACTTCCTGACTCCAGGCCAGCCACTTTATCCTAATTTGCTTTCTCTGTTCCCAAAATTATTCAAGGTCATCTGAGACGTGGGTCAGGGTCAGGGTCAGGGTGGAGCTGGTGGATAGAACAAGAAACCAAGGGTCCAGAATGGGAAGTCAAAGAATTGGGTAGCTAAGTGTTGGTAGTAAACAGAGGGAGAGATCCAGAGCTTACACAGGACATGACTTTCTGTCATGTACTCTATGTAACAGGGAGATTAGTCTAGATGGAAGGCCAGGAGCAGAACAGGACCATCAAAGCAAGTTCATTATTCCCTCTGTGAAAATCCCCCTTTTACCAGATGCTAGTCACATTTCCTTCAATTTCCTGAAGGGCTGATACTATCAATCAACATGTAGGGAACACCAAGGAAATATCAGATGTAGTTCCTGACCCCCAAACATATAGTTGTAGTTATTGTCATTCAGTCATTCAATCATGTCCAACTTTTTTTTTTTTTGGTGAGGCAGTTGGGGTTAAGTGACTTGCCCAGGGTCACACAACTAGTGTCTGAGGCCAGAGTTGAACTCAGGTCCTCCTGAATCCAGAGCCAGTGCTCTATCCACTGCACCACCTAGCTGCCCCCCTGACTTTTTTTTTTCATGTCCAACTTTTTGTGGCCCCATGGAGCAGAGCATTCCAGGCCCTTCTACCCTTCACTGTCTCTCCATGTCTGTCCAAGCTCATGTTCATTGCTTCTATGACACCATCTACCCATCTCATCCTCTGCCGTCTCCTCCTTTTGCCTTTAATCTTTCCCAACAGCAGGGTCTTTTCCAGTGAGTCCCCTCTTCTCATTATGGGGCTAAAGTATTTAAGCTTTCAGCTTCAGTATTTGACCTCCCAGTGAATAGCTTGAATTAATTTCTTTAAGTATGGACTGATTTGATCTCTTTATTATCCAAAGCACTCTCAAAGGCTTCTCCAGCACCACAATTCGAAGGCATCTTATTCTGCACCACTCAGATTTCTTTATAGTCTCTCTCACAGCCATATATTGCTACTGGAAAGACCATAGCTTTGATCATATGAACCTTTGTCATTAAGGTGATGTCTCTGCTTTTTACCCCACTGTCCAGATGTGCCACAGCATTCCTTCCGTGGAGCAACCCCCAAACATAACATGTAAGAATTCTCAATTGCATGCTAAAATAAAGATGAAGTCCCTGGGATTAAGGGTGGTTTGATTTTGAAATTCCAACCCTTATTATTGCTTTACAGAATTGTGAGAGTTGGCATTCTTCCAAAAAAAATGAATTCACCTGTTATGTTCAAAGCAAGTTAGAAAAAACACACTGAAGATCATCCTGAGCTGTCAGTAGAGACACGTGACAGACCTAGTTTTAAACATTCCATGCAGAGCACATTGTCAACACTTCCTATATTGAAGCTTAGCACAAGATTTCCCTCACTTCCCCATCTGTTCATTCCTTAGGTGCCTTTCAACCCAAGACTCAGGTGCTAGCATAGAAATAAACAAATGTGAGTAGAGAATGAAAGAAGGCAAATATAAGCACAAAATCCACATTCAACAGATGCCTTTCTCAGTATTGGTCAAAGATGGGGGGGGGGACCTGCAATGAGTCCTCCAGATCCCACTGACTTTTAACCTAGCAGGGCTGTAGTGGGCAAAGTGGGCAAAGACTTCCAGAACACTTGCGGTCCAGGGTTGGGGAAACACCCTTGATCAAGGATTATTGTTCTCGGCTTTCTCCTAGCAACGATATTCACTTATTTACCACTTTGCTCCTCCAAAGAGTTACCTAAGGAGTGAGGTGTGCTGTAATGAAAATGATCAGGCCATTTGGTCTTTGGGGCTCTAACCACCTTTGGGATGAGAACACATCAGGAAACCAATTCTAGCCTGCAGATACTGCAGGTGTCCTATAGGCATTGTTGGTGTTCATTCTTCAGCACCTTGTGGGGACACAATGTCCATGCACGGCATCTTTCCAATCATCCAGGGTTGCCATATTGATATCATTCTTGATTCTTTCCTTTCCCTCCCTTTTCCCACCCCATGTCTTTTCAGTTGCTTAATCTTGTCCATTTTCTTCCTACAACATCTCCACATCTGCTTCCTTCTCTTCATTCATATAATTTCTAGCCTAGTTTAGGACCTCATACCTCTCACCTGAACTATTACAGTAGCCTTCCTAGTCGGTCTCTCTCTGCTTCATTTTCTCCAATACATCTCTTGTATAGGTGACAAATTGATATTACTAAAACATACATCTAATTACATTAATTCCCCACTACCCCCCCAAAAAAACCCCCACCCTATTGCTTCTAGGATAAAATATAAAATATCTTTTGTCTGGCCTTTAAAGTTTTCCACAATATGGCTCACACCTATTTTTTCAGTCTTATTTCATATTACATACTTGCCTTCATGGACTCTGTATATTACTTGAACTGGTCTGCTACATGTTGTTACATCTTCCACCTCCATGATTTTGTGCTGTTTCCTTCTGTGCTAAAGAGATGATCCTACATAAGACCTTTCCTGGTTCCTCTAGTCAATAGTCCTCTATCTCTCCTGAAATTACTTTGGTTAATTTTCTATCAACTTACCTGTTGAGATATAATATCACCAATAACTAATAATAATTAATAGCTAGCATTTATATAGCTCTTTAAGGTTTGCAAAGCACTATGCATATGTTATCTCATTTGATCCTTACAGAAACCTTAGGTGCTATTATTATCCCCATTTTGCAGATGAGGAAACTAGGGCTGTGACTTGCACAGGTTCACACAGCTAGTATCTGAAGTAGTATTGTGAAATCAAGTCTTCCTGACTTCAAGTCTACTACTACTCACATCCACCGACACCACCTAGATGCCTCAACAGAATGACCGAAAAGAATGCAAACACCTTGAAGGTAAGGGCTATTTCATTTTTGTCTTTGTGTTCCTTGTACTTAGCACAGTGCTTGCTGCTTTATAAATGGTTGTTGAATTGAATTGAACTGACTTCTGGTCTAATGATGCCTTTGGATGTTGGAATTCCTTGCCAAGTACATTGGCCACTGAATGCTTGGGAGGGGTCGTGATTCCTTTGTCATGGGTCAAAGGTTAAACCTGGGTGTGATTCCAAGTCCTCATATAGAATCTAACCAGCATCTTGATATATTGTTGGGGTCAGCCCAAGTATGGACTAGACCTCTGGAGGGTGCAGTCAGAGTTCCAGATTTTGTCCAGGCTACGAGGAATGGAGCTAGGTTAGTTTGAAAGTCTGGTTTAACACTCTGAGTTATGTCCAAGCCAAGGCTCTGTAGAGACCCCCACAGTGCAGACTCTCCAATCTGGCCTGAGCCAGAACAGATACAGCTGGGGATTGCCCAGTGCATGAGAGGGGCTGGGGTGGAGCCAAAATATTTTACAGCCAACGAGAACAGATGCCTCTCAATAAAGGAAGAATAGATATTGTGCGTCAAGTATAAATCCATGAAAATGCATGTGTCCTCTGCATCTCTTGCCCAAGGGATATCCTCAGCTAGTATTTGTTCTACTTTCAAGTAAATCTTATTATAATTGCTGGAAAACCAGGGGATCCATCCATTTACTCACCTTGACCCTTTACCCCATCTCCACCCATCCTTTTTGACCTGCAAACTCATAATTAGGGAGGCAACAAAAACAACCAGCTGCTAATTAATACTAATTAAATGAGTAATTCAATTAGATGCTAATTAACAAGCCAAATGTGCTTACTTTTTTTGTCCTAATTAAATTTGAAAGGTCACATGAGGGGGTTGGACTAGATGTTCTCTCAGGTCCTCTCCAGACTAATGTTCTATAACTCCATGACTCTTAAGCTTCTCAAATTTGTCCCTAATGCCCTCCCATTGACATACCTGTCTCAGATCTCTCCAGTCTTTGCAAGCATTCTATATGCCTGTAAAATCCTGGAGAGGGGTAAAAGTACCCTTCTTGGTAGTCTGTTCTTTTTTTGTTTTGTTTTGGTTTTTGTTTTTTGGTGAGGCAATTTGGGGTTAAGTGACTTGCCCAGAGTCACACAGCTAGTAATTGTTAAGTGTCTGAGGTCAAATTTGAACTCAGGTCCTCCTGAATCCAGGGCCAGTGCTCTATCCACTGTGCCACCTAGGTGCCCCGGTAGTCTGTTCTACACCACCCACTCCATAACCCTTGGAATAATTCTGTGGCTGAGGATCAGGAAATTTAAATGACATAAAAAGATAGGTAAAACTCATCCCAGCAAGAATTAGCAGAAGCAACAGCAAAATAAACCCCAGCGTGCTGAGAAAGTCCACGTTGTAGGTAAATAGGATCTTATTCAGGATTCTATAGAATCTAAGTTTCTTGAAGGTGGAGACTGTCTCACTTCAGCATTTGTTTTGCCACCACCTAACACAGTGCCTGGCACAAAGTAAGTACTTAATAAACATTATTGACTGATTGATTGGTCATGAAATTGGAGTCTTCTGAACCTGGAGGCAAGCCCTGAATTCTGAAGGACAGCTTGAAACATTCCCTCCACTTCCCTATTTCTGGAATGGCAGCTTGGTGCTTGCCTCCATCAGCTCTCTTCCAGGGGCCGGGTGAAGCAACCAGAGCAAGTCTCCCCAAGGGACACCACTGTATTGGGCTTCTTCCTCCAGTGGGAAATCTGTTGGCTTTTTGATCTCAGAGCTAAGTGCCAATTCTGTGAATTTCCCATTCAACCAGAGTTCACACTGAGGCAACATCATCACCTGATATGCTGTATACAGGCTCGTGTGTGATGTAGTTAAATCAATCAACAAAAATCCATTTTATTACCGTTATTACTTCTACTATGTACTAGTCACTGTGCTAGGCCCTGAGGATACAAACATAAAAATGAAATATCCCTTGCCCTCAGGGAGTTTATGAGACAATAATCCCTTCATCTTCCCTTCATTTCCACTAATAAAGATTCATTCCTATGGGCTGTGGCATTGTCCTTTGTTAAAATGTCTATACCCATGGGGCAGCTAGGTAGCGCAGTGGATAGAGCATCGACCCTGGATTCAGGAGTACTTGAGTTCAAATCTGGCCTCAGACACTTAACACTTACTAGCTGTGTGACCCTGGGCAAGTCACTTAACCCCAATTGCCTCACTAAAAAAAAAAATGTCTATACCCACAAAAGAGAATACATTAACTTGTCATTAGTATTTCATACTTTCTTTTATACTTCAAAAGATCTGGATAGACACTAACCTTCGACTTCATCCTATGCATATACTTCATCATATGCATCCTAGTGACCAACCTGCTGAGAGTAAGCCTCTCAGCGCTTGGTTCTGATGCCCTACTCAATCCATTGCTAGGCCCAAACTCAATGCTTCTCTAGCTCGCTAAAAATTGATCAGAGCTTGCGCTTCATTGGCAAAGCTTTCCAAGACTCCAAGAATACTCTCTCACCATAATGATGAAATGTTGGAGTGGAACTTTATAGTTTTTGATACTTTAGTGCATGTTAATTCAGCAGATGGAGTATATGGGGTGTTTGGGGAGGACTAGCATCTCTGGTGTGAAAGCGGCTCATCCACCTTTGGTGTCCACCTCTCATTCAACCCTCATCTGTGGCTCTGAGAAACTGTATTATATACAGCGTCCACACCCCAGTAAAATCACCTTGGCATATGGGCCAAATCAGGTTGAGGATAACCAAGGGACCTCAGATCCATTGGTGAGTTAAGGGCATGTCTATCCCAAGCATGTGAAGATTTCCCCCAGTGGAATAGATAGAGGAGAACAATTTGTTCCCACAGCCATAAAGGTGACTGAAGCAGGCATTGTAGAGTGCTTAGAACTTGGACAGATATCTAAGATGCCAAGGTCATCCATTGCATCCTGAGTCATTGCTAGTAGTCTTGACTTTTTTTCTCACTATTGGAATTTATTGACTCTGGAAGAGAGTGAGGCTGATGACTTTGTGTAACTCTGCCTCACTTAAATCTAATTCACATTCAAGTCAAGACATCATCCATGATGTCATTGGTCCTCTTCAAAAACAAAGGACAAAAAACAACAATTCAGCATATTTTGACCACCAGCTGAGAGAAGCTATTGTCCTATCTCTCTCCTTTCCTCAGCTAAACTGATTGAAAAAGGCATCATTTCTTAGTGCCTCCAATTTCCCTCCTCTTACTCTCTTCTTTTTTTGGGGGAGGAGGGGGTGAGGCAATTGGGGTTAAGTGACTTGCCCAAAGTCACACAGCTAGTAAGTGTCAAGTGTCTGAGACCGGATTTGAACTCGGGTCCTCCTGAATCCAGGGCCAGTGCTCTATCCACTGTGTCACCTAGCTGCCCCTCACTCTCTTCTAAACCCTCTATAACAGGGCTTCTCACCTCATCATTTTTAAGAAACTGCTCTCTCCAAAGTTACCAATGACCTCTGATTTGCCAAATCTAATGAAATTTTCTCCTTGACCTCTCTGTAGCATTTGACACTATTGACCATCCTCTCCTCCCTGGGTATCACATGTAAGTCACTCCTTTCTTAAGTATTAATAAATTTTGAGTGTCCCATGGTCTTTGAGATATAGAGCAGCAGCATCCAAGTTGACTGTCCCTAGTCACTATTATGTGCTGATATCATTACTGGTCAATGCTGCTACCCAATTCTAGCAAGCAGAATTTAATAGGACATTTATTATAAATATTAGATTATAAATCAATGCACTCATAAGATCACCCTTGAAATTTGAATGTATACCAGCAGTTCTCAAAAAGTATAGTTCACAGATCTACAACAGTCCCCAAGATCTTTTGGGGAGGGGTTTATGAGGTTAAAACTATTTTGATAATAACATTAAGATGTTATTGGCTTACGTAAATATTCCTCCCTTTTCCATCTACATATCTATACGAGGCCAGATTTCCTTCATATACTCCAACCAAAACAACATATCACAACAGATTGAACATAGAAGTAGATATGAGAATCCAGCTATCTTCCATTAAGCCAAACTTAAAAAGATTTGCAAAACTATGTAAAAAAACCCATCACTCCACTAAATTATTTTTTGCTTTGGTAAACATAGTGATTTTTCATAAAAATATGGTATTTATGGTAATTTGTAATGGATTCATTATTGTAATTAAAAATAAATAAATATTCAGTTTTTTATTAATTTTGATTTCTGATACAGTATGTGAGGAAATGGGGAATGATCTCCTCTCAATAAAAATATAATAGCCACTATTCAAATTACACTCCTCAAGACCTGTTTTAGGACAAAGGTCTCAGATCTCCTTTTCCCCCTCCTGCAAACAAAATCACACTGTTCTAGAAGCCCCAGCTGGTGTCAGTTAGGTCCACTCCTGAGCTATGTCCATATAAGGGAAGATTGAAGAATTGTACCTGCATCACCTCCCCCATTGGCTAAGAACCCAAAGAATAATTATGGAAATTAGGGTTGGGAATACTGCGTTCTGATTAGCTAGTTTTTGCACATAGATTGTAACCCTCGAGTAATTGACCAGTGATGAAAAAGGGGAGGGTCCATTTGTGCTAAGGACTAGGGGCTAAAACAGGGCCTGCCAGCCTCCATTCTTTGCACCCACCAGCTGCACACTGGGTTGCTCATTCTCTTGAGAATGACAATAAATGAGCCTTTGACACATCACCACCACTGAGTTCCAGAGAATTATTGAGCAGGAGTTGTTTTCCTCACACAGTGGATATTGATAGATATGACCCACATAAACAAAAGCTCTTTGATATCCTAAATAATTTTTCAAAGTGTGAAGGGGTCCTGAGACCCAAAAGTTTGAGAACTGCTATTTTATTCAATAACCTTTGAATTTTTCAGTTACAGCTCACTTCATACTTAAGAACTTCAGTTTATGTTACAAAATAGTGAGTATCAAAATAAATACAAGGTGATGTTAATGGCTATTAATGGTTTAATGGTCCCTAGTTACCTTCCCTAAGCTTCTCTTGATATTGTTTGTTGATACTCTTGATAGTAATCTTCTGGTTATTCAGGTCTCAGTTTCTCTGTTAACCCTTTTTAGCTACTATTAATCAGGTCTTAGGTAATCTGTTAACCCCTTTTAGCTACAGTTGATAGGTTATAAGTTAACCTTTTTAGCCTCCTCCATCAATTTGATCCTCACAACAACACTGGGAGATAGGTGCTGTTATTATCACAAGTTTACAGTTGAGGAAATTGAGGTAAACAAAGATGAAGTGACTTGCCCAGGATTACACAGCTGGTAAGTGCCTGAGGCTGGATTTGAATTCAAATCTTCCTGAGCTTTAAATGCCAAACGGTGGAGTTTGTATTAAAGGAAGTGAGGAGAAGCTCTATCCAGTCAGTTATGACAAGACCTGAAGTTTACTGTGGCTTACATCCCAGGCTTCTTATTATAAAATTCAGACCTAAATTGAAGAAAGTAGGGAAAACCATCAGACCGTATAGAATTGACCTAAATAACAGCCCTTATGAATATGAAGTGGAGGTGATGAATAGATTTAAGGGATTAGATCTGGTAGATAGAACTCCTGAAGAACTATGGTCAGAGGTTTTCAATATTGTTCAGGATACTACAACAAAAAACATCCTAAAGAAAAAGAAGAGCAAGAAAGTAAAATGTCTGTCTGAGGAAGCTTTTCAAACAGCTGAGGAAAGAAGGAAAGCAAAAAGGAAAGGTATATTCAAATGAATGCAGAATTAAAGAGTTATGTCAGAGGATGAGATTCATAGATAATGTCATGGAAGCAAAGAACATGAGTTTAGACAGACTTTAGTAGACAGTGGAAAACAGAAGGGCCTGGTATTCTATGGTCCACAGGGTCACAGAGTTGGACACAATAAAACAACAAGAACAAGGTGTGGTAGTTTATAGAGCACTGTACTTGGAGTTTGGAAGACCTGAATTCAAGTCCTGCCCCAGACACTTACTAAGCCTATTTACCTCTCTTTACCTCAGTTTCCTTATATGTAAAATTGATGGGGGGGGGGCAGCTAGGTGGCACAGTGGATAAAGCACTGGCCCTGAATTAAGGAGGACCTGAGTTCAAATCTGGCCTTAGACACTTGACACTTACTAGCTGTGTGACCTTGGGCAAGTCATTTAACCCCCATTGCCCCACAAAAGACAAACAAACAAAAAAATTGATGTGGGCTCAAATTTGGGATAAAATTGATCATGAGTTGTCCCAAAAGAATTACAAGACTCAGTGACTCAGTTTCCCAAGTTTTATTGCAATACTGTGAGTGACCACAGGGAGAGAACAAGAAACATGGAAAGGTATCTCTTGAATAAGGAAAGGTAGAAAGTTATATTTATAGCATGGATAAATTGATTATCAGTCTCATTATAATAATCTCCACCTTGGGGAGGTACAGGGGAGGGCCTGTCCTAATTTGGAGTTCCTGGGGTCCTAAAGCCAACCCCTGAGGTGGGTACCTTTTTCAGTGGAGGTGTGTTTTTAGGGTTTATATGTCATAATGTGAATCTGGGGACAAATTTGGCCTTTTCTGCGCATGTCTCTTTCTGATTCCCATGCTTAGTTTCAAAACATCTTCATTTTTCATTAGAATTTCTATACCCTGTCTTGTGTCTTATTGTTACATGACCCGACCCATTATGGTCCCGTTATGGGTACAGATCACTGTGGGTATGATAACCTAGCATCCTGAGTTGTAAGTTATCCATTACTTGGTGTCTGACTCCCTTTTGGAACTAATATCTGAATTAGAGCTTGGATCTTAGGTTTTTCTACTAACCCTTTTTTTTTCCTCCTACATCAAAATGAGTAGACTCTAAATTCCCCTCTAGCTCCAAATTTAGGATTTAGGATCCTAATAGGGTTTGAGTCCCCCATTAAGGTTGAGCAGGGGAGTATCATGGTCATATCCATATTTTTAAAACCTCTTTTTGTGTGAATCTCATGGGCATAGGGAGCACCCTAAGAAGAAAAAGGAACATTAAACATCAAAGGTGATTGTAGACAAACTTAATCCACTCCATAAGTTTGCCTGGAGCTGGTCCTAGCCTTGACCAAAGAACTGAACTTTGTGACTGGGCTTTGAAAGTGGACTGGGGGGCAGCTAGGTGGCGCAGTGGATAGAGCACTGGCCCTGGATTCAGGAGCACCTGAGTTCAAATCCGGCCTCAGACACTTAACACTTACTAGCTGTATGACCCTGGGCAAGTTACTTAACCCCCAATCGCCTCACTTAAAAAAAGAAAGAAAGAAAGAAAGAAAGAAAGAAAGAAAGAAAGTAAGAAAGAAAGAAAGAAAGAAAGAAAGAAAGAAAGAAAGAAAGAAAGGAAGAAAGGAAGGAAGGAAGGAAGGAAGGAAGGAAGGAAGAAAGGAAGGAAGAAAGAAAGGAAGAAAGAAAGTGGGATGGGTTTCCATCTCTTAGATAATAAGGAGCAGCTCAGACTCTCACACTGATCAATTGGTGGCTTCTGCTTTCCAGAAGTCCTTCCTTTTGTCTTGCAGTCACCCTTTTCTTGGCAGGTATGCCATCAGTAGGGATCAGGTGCCTCTATACTACCATCCCACCACAGTCCAGACACTTGATACAATGGTAGGCTAAGGAGGTTAATATGGAATGTCAACTGCCCAGAACTTTATCCTTGTGACTTTTCCTTAAACATCACATCCTGTTGCTTATTCTGAGTCAGATGTCCACTATTTGGTTTGGAGCTTCTTTACAATTAATTCCAAGAGAAACTTACAACTTTTGACTCTTGGGTTTCTAATATACTTGGCTTAACCCAGTTCTCCAAGTGAGCCTTTCCCTGGGCCCCTTACCTTTGTGTTTGTGTTCCATCACATTCATAGTATTCCAAGGTGCTGAGCTCTGCCCAACAGTTTGGAAAACGTCAGATTTGGCCTTCCCTACAAGAAATAAGACAATTCTGATATCCAGAGGGGCCGGTTTGAAGAGTAGTGCTAGCACTACTAGAATTGGGGGATAGGGAGAGGGGAGGGATAAGAAACTTTACAGCCTCTGTTCTTTCAGACTTAGATTCTATGGGTTTTACCATTAAAATCAATGTGTGTTTGAGATGCCTAAATTATTGCTGAGCTGGGAACCAAAGGTCTTAGGTCAGCGTGTAAGCTGAATCTGGATGGGCTTTGATGAATAACCTTACTTCACAAAAGCAAAATAAGTAGCCTTCCCTCAGAGGAGTCCTCGAATTTGGCATTCATATTCTAAATCTCGTATTAGGATGCTATTCCAATCTGACAGGTAGGGGAAAAGTGACAGAGAGAGGTTAGGAGACTTGCCCAAGCAATATGGTGGGGCAGTGACAAACTGGAGAGATCAATCCCAACTCCTGACGTCCTCTACGCTCCCTCAATATTTAATTCAATTCTCCTCATGAGTCTTTCTCAGGGTCTTGTATCTGTCTGTTTATGTCTGTTATGTTCATAGAGTTGAGCCCTACACAACTCCGTCAGGAGGCAGTGAGTGTCTCTGATGCTGTCATGGATCCTATTCTATAGAATCTGGCCACAAGACCACTGTCCCTTCCAAACTCCATTGTGTAAAGCAGAGACCCATATTTCCTCTGAAGCTTGTCATTGTCTGTAAGCTTCCTCTTGCCTTCCTGGAGCAGAGAGGCCATGAAGATCAGCCACTGTGGTTTTACATTAGAAGGTGATTTATTATTAGAGCAGAGTAAATCAACAGCATCCCTCCCAAAGACCCAAGCAAAGATTCTATTTTTGTTTGGAAGCACATTTGTTATTTTAGTTAAGTCACTCTACTCAAAGCTACACCTCTCCTTCTCCCCTTCTCCCTGTTTTTATTTCACTTCCACCTCTTTTCCCCTGGTCTCTTCCCCTGTACGCCCACATGCTCTCATACCCATGCACATATACACTTATATATAGGAGAAAATCTGTCCAGCAGAATTATTTTTAGCTAGTTTATTTTTAAAACAAATAAAATTATTAGTACTTTTCCTTTTGGAAGGAAACCTCCCTGGAAAGGACAAATAATGGATAGCACAGGAGCTTCAGGGGTATTTATCATTGCCTTAGTGTATGGGGGATCAATAGTACATGAACATTAAACATGAAGGGGTGTGTGTGAGAGAGAGAGAGGTATGGGGGGGGGGAGAGAGAGAGAGAGAGAGAGAGAGAGAGAGAGAGAGAGAGAGAGAGAGAGAGAGAGAGGGAGAGAGAAAGAATGTGAACATTAGTCTTCAGCAAATGTCTACCACATTGGATTCTACATGATAAAGTAGTGCAAGAACACCAGGGGAATCTACCATTCCAAAGGGAATGTTTCCCCAGAATTCCTTTTGCTTGCCCAGTGATTTGCATGCATAACTGAATAGAATACTTAGGTTCTGGGTAAAGGCTGGTTGGAGCGACTGTTCCATTCCTATTTCATCATTGTGGGTGCTTCCTTCGTGGGTACAAATCATAACCCCTCCTCCACATGTTAGTAGAGTGTCTTTGTGGGTTACTGTGCTGGCAAAAATCTTTTACCTGGTGGCCAATCCTCGGATAATAATGTAATCCTCTCCAAACTTTGCTAACCTCTCCCAGACTAGATCTATTTTAGATCTTTCCAAATTGATAGGTCCTGCTTGCGCTCTGCTGAAATAACTTTCAAAAATCTAGAGTTAGATTTTTGACTTCACACATCAGTGAGGAATTAAAGTAGTAAATACTTATTGGCAGTTAGAGGACATAATGGATTGAGTGCTGAGCCTGGAGTTCAGTCAACTAACTACTTTACACTAGGAACTTACCTTTCACCACTTCCATTATTAAATGACACAAACCACAAACAGGAAGAGAAAACATACAGATCTATAGTTCATGAGAGGGAGATGTGTCTCACAGAGAAAATATCCATGTTACACATATATGTGTATACACACATATCTATCTATAGCTATATCTATCAATCTCTATCTCTATCTCAATAGCTCTATATATCTATCTTTAGAAAGATATTTCCTATTGTCCAGGGCACCACCATCTATTTTTAGATAGAGAGAGGTGTCCAGATATAGTAAATGGAAGGTAGTCTGGGAGAGAGGTAAAGAGATCAGGAAAGGGGGCAGCTAGGTGCAGTGGATAAAGCACTGCTCCTGGATTCAGGAGGACCTGAGTTCAAATCCAGCCTCAGACACTTGATACTTACTAGCTGTGTCACGCTGGGCAAGTCACTTAACCCTCATTGCCCCCCCCCCAAAAAAAGAGATTCAATATTATACCTACTACATTGACAAAGATGATTTTTAAAAAAGAAAATGGCAATTGCTGGAGGACAAGTAGAAGTATAGGCACACTAGTGCATTACTTGTGGAGTCTGAACTGACCCAATCGTTCTGGAAAGTGATTTGGAACTATTCCCCCAGTTCCTAAACTGTGCATACCGTTTGACCCAGTAAAACCCAGATTCTCCAACTCCAAAGCCAAAACTCTTTTTACTATATATGGTAGAAGCCCAATGACAACCACTAAGCAGGCATTTCACAAGTAAATCAGTAATTGAACTGAGAATTTCCATACCCTGATTATGAAAGAAAATCTGCTGGGCCAACCAGAAAGAGCCCAGCTCATTTCTTGCTTTGCTACTCTAGATGAATCTCTCCCCAACCGCCCCCCCCCCCATAGCAGTTACCAAAAATCAGTGCAAAGACAGTCACTGTCCCTGAGTTGACTAGACCATCCTGTGACTTCAGTGACTAAAAACAAATTAATTCTCTTGGTTATTTTTGATAGATAGAACAACTTTGAGCTAAGCTAAAAATTAAATGTTGTTGGTAGTCATTTGTGTATATTTAAATAGTTGTTTTTTACGGAGCCCTATCTGATAGATTAGTTCATTCAAGTAGACAGCGATACATTAGGTAGTTCTTTTTTTTTTTTCTTTTTTTTTTTTTTAGTGAGGCAATTGGGGTTAAGTGACTTGCCCAGGGTCACACAGCTAGTAAGTGTTAAGTGTCTGAGGCCGGATTTGAACTCAGGTACTCCTGACTCCGGGGCTGGTGCTCTATCCACTGCACCACCTAACTGCCCTAGGTAGTTCTTTTTAAAATGAATCTTAGCACTGTATTTATACCAAGTTTCTTTCTTTCTTTTTTTTTTTTAGTCAAAGAGTTGGTCAGCTGGTAACACCTCCCAATCAAAACAAATCAGGATAAAAATAAACAAAGGAATGCAGTCTTTAAGACAAAAGTACATTTCCTTAAGGTTAGTGTCCTTTCTTCTTCCCACAATCCCAGTTTATCCTCTTAGGAAATTTAGGGTAATAACCAAAACATTGTCTACTCCACTGGTCTTACTTATCCTTTTCCTAGTCATACTCCCACTTTCTTACCTTTTCACAATTTATCAAAGGAGAAATATGGAATCTAAAGCATCTCTAGGGCTACGCCTAAGAACTTGTGAAGCTCCTTCCTGGTCACAGGTCATCTTTAAAAGATCAAAGGAAAAATTATTCTTATAGAACAGTCTCTTGTCCAAGTAATTTTCTAGTATAGATTTCTGATTACAACACCCTTCTACTCAAAAACGTTCAATGATTCCCCATTGCCAAATGAATAAAGGGTTAACTCTTTTTTCTTTCTTTGTCTTTCTTTTTTTTTTTGGTGGAGAAATGAAGATTAAGTGACTTTCTTAGGGTCACACAGCTAGTGTCAAGTATCTGAGGCTGGATTTGAACTCAAGGTCCTCCTGAATCCAGGGCTGGTGCTATATCCACTGCACCATCTACCTTCCCCCAAAGGGTTAACTCTTGATCATAGTATTGAAGGCCCTCCACAATGTGGCTCCAAACTACTTACCTGTCCAGCTAGACTGGACTCTTTTCCACTAATATCTATCTATCTGTCTGTCTATGTATATAGATAGATAACTACATAGAGAAATAATCAAAGCAAATATATATCAATATAACATAACATATAATACTATATACTATACTATACTATCATGTACACACAACACAGTCTTCTCCTTCTAGAAGTTTGCAATCCTGATAGACATGAGACAAAGATGCAAATAAAACATTTCATAATGTATTAGTCAAGTACTACTAAAGCTATGTTTTTCCCCTTCCAAATACTGTACAAGTTTAGAAGATGGGAAAATTATTTCTGGTTAGGTATGGATTTTAGTTTAGTCTTCATGGGTTTTAATTGTCAGTGATAGAAGGGAATAGTATTCTGGGGGGAGGGAAGAGTTTGAGCAAAGCTGTCAAGGAAGGTAGAAAATAAGAACAGTGTATGCTTGGCAGATGGTGAACAATCCTCTTTGGCTAGAGCATTAGTGTGTATGGTTGGAGATAAGGCTGAAACATAGTTTAATACCAGACCTTGAAAGATCGTGAATGACAGAGTACTTGATGAATTGGATAAAACTTTGGAGAGCAGATATGCAGAGAATACATCTTAGAGAAAGGGATTTGGTATCAAGGATTTCTGATGATACCACCCTATAATCAACAAGATGGCAGATTAGACATTTTCTCTAATTGTCATGACCTCTCCAAAACAGAAATTATGAGCCAAAGATAAAGAAACTTCAACTGTCTCCGTGGTCTAGGACACCCAAACCCAAAAGAAGGTGAAAAAAAAAACAACAATAACCCATGAACTGATGTATACCATGAACTCATACAGCACTCCTCCCTGACCCCCCCATCACCACTGTCCACTACTCTATGGACAGTAAGGCTGCAATAAATGACCCAAGGACCCAACTCATAGGCTTGCAACAAAACCCAAGACCAGTCCCCCTCCCTCTTTTCAGTGCCACGGAGGTCCCAGTTCCAAACTACAGAAAATTTGTTAAGGCTATGAAAGCCAGCACCACAGCAACATTCTGTACTGAAAAAGAATTCTGCAAGAGAGTGGAGGAACAGAGAAAAATGAGGACAAGTATTTGGGATTAAAATAGAGTTCAATTTCCTACTCTTTCCTGCCCCTCCTCCCAGAGCCTCAGAAATCCCATCTACAAATGATAGAAATTAGCTCCAGATGCAGTGTCACTAGTGGGGTAGCAGTCTAACCTGCCAGCCCAGGGAACTGAGGAATATAGTGGACATGACTGGACACTATATGTGGAAGCTGTGTGATACTCCATTAAACCTGAGGGAAAGAGACCAGCTTCCAGTCAGGATCATTTCTGTACACCCAAAAGTCACTGAAGGCTGGTGAACTGTGTGAAAGGAGGCTGAGATGCTTTGAGACATAGCTCCCAGGAAAACCACCATTAGAAGGAAGGGAGTCAGAAAGTGAGCAATAGGCAAAAAGAAGGCGGGGAAAGAAGGTGACAGGAAGTAGAAAACTAAAGACCCTGAATATAATCAGACAAATCAACAGAAAAAATAATAACAACAGAAGGAAATATGGCTTCCAGATCTAGTAAATGAGTTCAGGAATCTATAAATACTGCAAGATAAAGGAAAACAATCCAATAGTTGATAAAAAAAGAGGACCTGTGGGATGTGAGAGCATAGTACCACAATACACTGTTCTGAGTGGTTTAAACCAGAAATGAGAATTATGAGAACAGAATTTATAGCTAGTAGAGCAAAAATAATGGACAGAAGAGAAAAACTTGAATCTGTGATGGCAAGTTCCACCGAAAGACCAAAAGATTAGAAAATTGATAGTGAATGCAAATACACTAAGGAGAAGAACAATTTAGAAGGAAAAAAAAGCAAAACAAACAAACGCCAAAATATTAAAAGAAAATGTGTTCTCTATCCAAACAAAATAATACTAACCTCAAAGGCAGTATGTGAAGAAACAGACTGAGAATTATAAGTCTCCTAGAAGAAAGATGACAAGTAAAAAACAAAACAAAACAAACAAATCTGAACACCATCATGCAAGAAATAATACCAAAAACAAACAAGCAAACCACCGAGAACTGAACAGAGACAATAAAATTCCAGTTAAAAGAATTCATAAATTGTCTCCAGAAGGAAAAAAAAAACAAAACCCAAGGCTATAAACTCCAAGATATATCTTGCTTAAGTTTAACAATTCAATTAAAAAACAATGTTTTGAAAGTGATCTGAGAAAGACCTTCAAATACAAAGAAATGGAAATTTGAAATTTGAATAACACAAGACTATTCTGCACCAACTAAAAAATGCAGGAGGGAATGGAATAATGTGTTCAGAAGAGCAATAGAACTCAAGATGCAACCCAGAGTAACTTACCCTGCAAATATCACCTAAATCATAAATGAAAAAGATAGATGTGGAATAATAAAGAGGTATTTGAAACATTCTTTTAAAAATTTTTTTTCTTTTAATTATACTTTTATTTATTTTTTTAATTTATTTTTTCCAGTTACATGTAAGGGTAGTTTTCAACATTCATTTTCATCAAATTTAGAGTTCCAAATTTTTCTCCCCCCCTCCCTCCCTTTCCTCCCCTCTTCACAAGATTGCAACCAGGTTATATATGTACAATCCACAAGTCTTCTTTTTATCAGTTCTTTTTATGGGGGTGCATAGTAAGCTTCCTCATTAGTTCCTTGGGATTGTCTTGGATCATTGCATTGCTGAGAGTAGTTAAGTCATTCGCAATTGCTCATTGAACAATACTGCTGTCACTATGCACAATGTCCTCCCAGCTCTGCTCACTTCACTATACATCAATGTTCATTAGTCTTTCCACGTTTTTTGGGGATCATCCTGTTTGTCATTTTCTGTAGCACAAGACCATTCCACTACAATCATATAGCACAGCTTTTTCCATCATTTCTCAATTGATGGACATTCCCTTGATTCTCAATTCTTAGCCTCCACCAAGAGTTGCTATCAATATTTTTTATACAACTTTTCCCCCTTTTCTCTTTTTCATGATTACTATTGTTAACTGTTTCCCTTCCATCCTATTCTCTTCCCCATGATATATATTCTATTATCCATCTTCTTTCATCCTATCACTCTTCAAAAGGGATTTGCTTCTGTCTGTCCCCTCCCCCACTCTTCCCTTCCTTCTTTTGCCCCTCTCTCTTTATCCCCTTCCCCTCCTATTTTCCTGCAGGGTTAGAGAGGTTACTCCACTCAATTGAGTGTGTACATTATTCCCTCCTGGAGCCAATTCTAATGAGATTGAGGTCTTTGAGCCAATTCTGATGAGTGTTAGGCTCAATTACTGCCCAGATTAAATAGATTACTCCACCCAGTTGGGTGTGTGTGTTAGTCCCTCCTAGAGGCAGCTCTGATGAGTTTAAGGTCTTTAAGCCTTTTCTGATGAATGTAAAATTCATTTACTGTCCTGCTCCTCTCCCATCTCTTCCCCTACTCCATAAGACTTTTCCTGTTTCTTTCATGTAGGATTTCACCTCTGCCCTTCCCCCTCCCCCAGGGCATTCCCTTCATGCCTCAATTTAACCCTAAAGATGTACCTAGCTAAGTGACACAGTGGACAAAGCATCACCCCTGGACCCAGGGGGATCCTAGCCAAAACCCAACCTCAGACATACTGTATGACCCCAGGTATGTTCCCCAGCTCCAATTTTTTATAGTTCTCTAGGGTCTTGTATTTGAAAGTCAAATTTGCCATTCAGTTCAGGTCTTTTCATCACAAATATCTGAAAATCTTCTTTTTCATTAAAGTCCCATTTTTTTCCGCTGAAAGATTATGCTGAGTTTTGCTGGGTAGGTGATTCTTGGTTGTAATCCCATTTACTTTGCCCTCTGAAATATCATATTCCATGCCCTCCGGTCCTTTTATGTAGAAGCTGCTAGATCTTGTGCTATCCTGACTGGGGCTCCACAGTACTTGAACTCTTTCTTTTTGGCAGCTCGCAACATTGAAACATTCTTAGGGGGAAAAAATGAGATCTAAAGAGAATATTTGCTTTTCAAATTTTCTAGACAACAGAAAGGCAGGAGTGAATAAAAGACGTGCCAAAGACAGCAACACCAACAAAATGACAGCAAAGAGACCAGTATGAATCTTTTTTCTAAATGTACACAAGGAGATGGGGATGAAGATAGAATTCAAGTGGAAGTAACTGGAAAGGTGAGTCTGGGGTATTGTAGACAGTGTCTGATGACATTCTAGCTGCACATGAATCAATTCTTTTTATAGGACTGCATTACAAAATGGGAGGGTCCATGAAAGAGAAGAGAGTAGCTGTGGGGGGTAAATGGGAATGAGTGATGTGCCCAGGTCAAATAGAGGTCTAGCAATGAGGGTCTCTCAGAAAGAAAAGAGCCTATAGGGAAACAGGTCAGGAGGAAGGAGGGATTGAAAAGGAGGGTAAAAGAAGATCTTGCTGTGGTTGTGAGAGGAGATTACTCTGATGAGTGTTTCTATAGATAAGAGATGCTCTGTGAAGGGAAATGGGGACTTTGTGCTGGGGGATTTGATACTTGAAAAAAATACTCATCCTCTGTCAGGAGGGGGGAAGTTGGAACTATTGGGGGAAATTGGCAGCTGGAAGAAAGGGGGGCATGGAGATTTTGAGGCAAATATTTGGGAAATAAGACAATGAGGGGTAAGATATAGATCAGTAGTGGGCTCCATAAAGAGGAACTTGAGGCTGAGGTCCTATCATGGAGTAATGTCCTTTCTGTCACTTGTAGGAATTGACATTTTTCTGGGAGTGAGGCACAATGGAAAAGGGGAATGCACCAGAGAAGCTCTTCTAGGCAGTGGCAGAACTCAGAATGGATAACTTGGAAATTTTTATTCCATTAGGAATACAGAGAATAGAGAGAGTCTAAGTATAGGGTTCATGAACCAGAATGAGGATCTGGAGTCGACAGAAAGAGAGGATGGATAATGAAGAGAGAGAAACCCTTTCTTGGAAAGGGGTGCAAAAAATGAAATAAAACAACAACAACAACAAAGGAATAGCACTAGTTGAAGGGGAGAAGAAAAAGGGGGAATGTATTTGACTGGACGGGGAAAAAGAAGGAAGAATTGAATAACCAGATAAAAGCAAGAAAGAAAAAAGAATTAATAAGCAAAACTTGAAACAGAAAGCAGTAATAAATGGGACAAAAGGATCAGGGTGAAAGGAAGAGAGCCAATGGGAAAGAGGCCACCTTAAAAAAGAAAAAAGATTCATCTAAAGTAATGAAGAGACACAGTATTTATAGAAGAAAGGGAGGGGGGAAACGGAAAAACTTAGAAAGTGGAAAAACTTAGAAACAAATTTGCAATCATGCTATCTGACAAGGCAAAGACATTCAAAAAAATTAAAAGGTAAGGGATTAGTGTAAAGTAACTCAAGTACCTTCTGAGTATATTTAGATTCTAAGAAACCCAGGGAAGGCACAAGATGATTTGATGCAAATATCAAAGTTGAATGAGATAGAAAAGATGTGGCTTCATTGAGCAAAGGCTTGGAAAGGCACAATCACAGGGGATGGTGGTGGGACTAAAAACCAGTGATCTGAGCAATTTAATGATGATACGGCACTGTGGGAGTGAGGGGTAGAAGCTATTTAGCTGGGATATATAAAGAAGGTAGAGAGAGGGGGTGCCGGGGAGAGTCAGGTATTAGGGTCAGTAGATTGAAATAATCCACAACCTTATTTACTTTGTTACTAGTCCATTCACAGAGAATCAGCCTCAAGGAATATGCAGGGGTTCTTAACCTTTTTTTTTTTCAATGTAGAGACCCTTTGGGCAATCTGGTAAAGCCTATGGACTCCTCAAAATAATATTTTTAATGCATCAAATAAAATGCATAAGATTACCAAGGAAGCAAATTAAACTTATGAAAATGATGAAATTATGAAAAATTGAAATTTGACATGGTCTGAAATCTCAAAGTTTTTTATTGTGAAATCATGAAAATTTTACATGAAATTTACTATGATATTATGAAAACCATGACTTATGAAATTATTTTCTTTGAATTATGAAAATTGTATGAAAAATTTTAAAAACCGAATTCTTAGATCCTTTAGTAATCTGTGGATCCCAGGTTGAGAAACCCTGCTCTAGTACTTGGAAAGCGTGTGGCGGTCTCGTTTTGGCATCTCAAAGTTAACCTAATTATAATCATTTTTCCTTATAGGGGAGGTGCACTTGCGGTGTGTGTCCTGTAGGGGGCCCATGACTCAGGAATTGTGATTGAATCAGTAGGACGCAGCAAAACCTGCTTAGGACCACACAGCGCATCAGCAGGGACTTGGCATGTGAAAATCTAGAATAAAAGGAACAAAGCTTTTAGGAAGCAGCTTGAGTTTGGACATAGTGTTAACTTTCCAACACTCTCTGTATTTTGGCTCCCTAATCTTTGGCAGATTCCCTCAGCTTTGAACTCTGACCACCCACTGACTCACCCACTTGTCTCAACCCCTTAGATATCCACGTCCCGCAGCCTCTCCAGTAAGGCATCTGCGGAGCTGTCAGATTATGTCTTTTTCCCTCCTGTCTCATCTCCAACCTTGCCTGCCCAACCTTTAGGAAGGATTACCCTTTTCCTGGCCTGGAGATTTCTCTAATTATGGCACGTGACCGTCCTGCCTAGAACAGCACACAAACCTCCTCCCTTCCCCACTCCCGTCCACCCCCTGCCCCAAGGCATCGGTGTGCATGGTACCTTCCGGATGCAAGGGGATCGATTTACCAGGAAGGGCAAATCTGCATATCTCCTATCAAAATTATCTGAAAGCATTCCATAGTCGTGGGCATGGAGCCCTGGGTGTAACAGGCTGTAAAGAAGGAGGCATTTTCTGTGGGAAATTTCTCTGGGCAGAGATAAAAGGATCTGAGGAGTGTGTGTGTGTGTGTGTGTGTGTGTGTGTGTGTGTGTGTGTGTGTGTGTGTGTGTGTAGAGAGAAAGGGAGAGGAGAGAGGGAGGAGAGAGAGAGAGAGAGAGAGAGAGAGAGAGAGAGAGAGAGAGAGAGAGAGAGAGAGAGAGAGAGAGAGAGAGAGAGAGAGAGTTCAGGGAGGGAGAGACAGGAGACTGTATAAGACAGAACCACAGACTTGGAGAATGATGTAATTGGCCCAGAATACTTCTGACCTAGAAGCAAGGGAGAGCTCTGGGGTCCAATAAGGTATAGCTAAGGAAATATTGAAAGATCAGGGTAAAAGTGATGTGAGCAGAGACCCTAGGAAGAAAACAGAGACCAGCAGCCTGTTAAAAGCCTGATTAATGAGTAATTGGAGTCCCACTAGTGTAAGTAACAGTGCTGTAGCTGTAATTTTCCTACCCGTATATGGCTTGTAGCCCAAGATCTTCACATACCAAAGAAGCTTAGTTTTACATTTGTTCGTGGCCTAAGCTTCTGCTGTGCTTTGTACATTATGGAAAAGGGAAGTAATATCACTATCAAGAACAAAGCCTTCAGGAACCCTACTGGGTGCCAGAGATACAAAGAGGTAAAAGGGGCAGTCCCTGCCTTTGGGAAGCTTACAGTTTTCTTGGGGAGACATGCCTATCAAAGATGATAATAATGAGGAATCTATGATGAGTGCCAGTTGAGTAGTGAAGAAAATAAATACAGCAGTTCTTCAGAGGACAGAGTCACAGAGCCTGGGAGATGGCTGGAGCAGTAACGACAAGCTGGGGAAATAGCCGATCATAAAGTTCCGAGTCTTTGGAAGAGACCACTTCCCTCCTTTCTGAACCTTTCAGAGCTAGAAAGTCTGCAGTCATCAAACTTTTGTTCAAAGACCTTATGTGAGGGAGAACTCTACCTGGAGAGGAAGTGATAAATGTTAGAAAGTTTCTCCTAAATCTACTTCAGTGTAACTTCTACCCACCGTTTCCTAGTTGTACCCTCTGGGGCCCTGCAGAAAGAACATGGCTAATCTTTCACATGCCTGTAGCCAGTAATTATATCCCCAGTAAGTCCTAAATAAATTGGCCACTGGATGGGCTCTTTAAAAAAAAACAACAAAAAAGCAAAATTAACCAACCAACCAAACAACAACAACAACAAAAACCACATCTACCAGAAGCAAAGAGTCCTACATCATCTTGGGAATGGGGGGGGGGGAGAGGGGGGGAGGGCTGGGAGGGGGTGGGCGAAAACCAGCTTAACTGGCATTCCAATTTTTTCATGGGTGCCACATTTCACTAGCTCCGATATTTAGGGCCTGAAGTCAAGGAGATCCTAGCTGTGCTTTTTAAGAAGAGAGACCTTTGAAAATCTTTACCTTGCCCAAACTAATCCCTGTAATTCATAACTATCATCGATGCTATCATAGACCCCTAAGCAATCATCGCTTGTCCAGGGCTGTCCTAAGGTAGATAGATGCCTTCTCTTTGGAAATCCGATGACTCTGCCATATTCTAGTATTTCACGGATCCTTTCTAGGAGATCCTTCGGGGCTAGACCCATATTCCAATGATTGCCTGATTGTGGTATCAGCAGAAGGTAAACCCATGGAAAGACTTCAGGAAGTCTTCCATTATTTCAATATATCAGGTTTGGGTTTTTGTTTGTGTTTTTTTTCTTGGTCCGAGTCTATGAGGTCAGTTTGTTCATCAGTATGGGGAATTCCTGGTACTAAAGTTCCTCCATTGATGTAGATAGACGGCTCATAAGAGAGTTGCCTGGGAAAGTTAAACTTTATCAAAGTTGTACAAGTGGAAAGTGACAGAGCCATGATTTGAACTCAGGTTCTCTAACTTCCAATACAATTATCTTTCATTTGCTATGTACCAACAAAATCAGGGCAGTGGGGCAGCTAGGTGGCGCAGTGGATAGAGCACCGGCCCTGGAGTCAGGGGGACCTGAGTTCAAATCTGGCCTCAGACACTTGACACTTACTAGCTGTGTGATCCTGGGCAAGTCACTTAACCCCAATTGCCTCACTAAAAAAAAATAAATTAAAATTAAATAAAATCAGGGCAGCTGGGGGGTATAGTGGATAGAGTGCCAGACCTAGAGTCAGGAAGACCTGACTAGCTGTGTGACACTGGGCCAGTCACTTTGTTTGCCTCAGTTTCCTCATCTATAAGATGAGCTGGAGAAGAAAATGGCAAACCATTCCAGGATCTTGTCAAGGAAACCCCAAACGAGATCATGAAGAGTCAGACACAGCAAAGACAAAAATCAATAACCAAGCATATCCAAGCTCAAATGTAACAGAGACCATCCCTTATACTTAGCATGAGGTATTGTTGTGTGGTTAAGAGACAGAATAGCATCTCGAGCTGATTTGCCCCTTACCCTTCTCCAAGGGAGACTATTTCCTGCCATGAAAAAAAGCTGGAGGTTGAGCCCGAGGCTGCCTCTCTGCTCTCTACTGGGCTAAAATTATATCTATTTGCTCCCTTAAATGCTGTTAGTCTAGAGGATGAGGTTTTCAGGTTCAATCTAACTTCTCATCACTGTTTCAGTGTTTGGGGGACGTCAAGCATTATATCCAAAGTATGTCTGACTTCCCACCAAATACCAGTTCCACAATGAACAAACGTAGCACTTAGCCAAAACAACAACAACAATTTATTCAAATTGGTAGCAAAACAGAAATCAGAAAAGGTATTCATAGGAAAATATATGCCCCAATACAGAGTAAAGTAATTCCCCCCTTGGGAGAAAGGTAACAGCTCAATCCAGCAATAGAGTCCTATATCTCACCTAAGGGGAAGTTCCCTGAAGTCTCTAGTGCAGCAAGCTGGGATTAAGGACATGATGGATCCCGCCAGTTCCTTTCATGCAGTGTCAGCTTCTAACCAGAGTCTTTTCTTTCAACAACCTGAAGTGAGATTGGCATCTTCCATCTTCTCTCTGGAAGTCAGAAGTACCTGAAATCCAAGGGATCTCAGAGACTTGAAGACAACTCAGAGAACACTGAAGAGCTCTCCTCTCTCCCACTCGGTCCATTTCTACCTCACCCTTCACACCAGTATGGGACGTTGATCTCCACTAATATGGAGAAAGTCCCACAGCAAAGGACTTTGGGGCTGGGGTTGCATAGGAAAAACTATGCTGTATAATCAATCGGTCATAAGTAAATGAGAGCAACCTCCCACAAACTGACGGACAAGCAAAGAAAAGGAACCAATCGTGCCCCTCCATACACACACACACACACACACACACACACACACACACACACACACCCTGAGGAAACACATTCTGTGGTAAAGGAGGGCTTGCCTAGAATTATGTTTAGAACAACACTCTAGGTAGCTCCTTGCCTCCTAATTGGTCACTCGTCAAGGTGCCTCTTCTGCTGCTATTACCGCACTGCAGCCTCAGACGTCTTGCCAGTGAAGGTCTGTCTCTTTTTGTCACAACTGCACTGGGTAAAAGTTATTACTTTTTCTGCGTCAGACTGCCCAGACTGCTTGTCTCAGGGGCTATCCACCCACACTATTAAGATCATCTTGAAAAGACAATTTTATATCCAAGGCTTGACTCCCTTCACACCAAATTCCAGTTCCACAATGAGCACACATAAGACTTGGCCAAAAAACCCATTTATCCAAATTGATAGCAAAGCAGAGAAGGTATACATGGGAGAATAGATTTCTCCAAGCTCCACTTAAGCATTACCTCCTAAGGACTCCTTAGACGGTGGTGAGAATCTTCTCCCTCACTCCTCTCAATGGAGCATCCCTAGCCTTTACTCTTCTCTGGGTTAGGGCAAATGACTTTCATTCACCTTTTCCCCATCTCAAGAGGGGAAAGCTGCCGGCCTCCCCACTGTGTTTTTTTCTGAGGCTGCATGCATCCTCTTTTTCAAAAGCTGCCCATGTACCCCTTTCCACTAATCCTTTCAACTCCCATCATTCTCTGATTACTAGTGGCCAAAATGCTGTCATACAAATTGTCTTGAAGCCTTGAGGAGGCTCAGAGAGATGCCAGAAACACTAGGGGAGGGTGGGGTCGCACCAAAGCTGCTGCCTTCTCTCCAAATAGGAAGGCTTAGGTTGTTATTTTCTTGGCCTAATGAAGCTGGGTTGGGGAGGAACAATTGAATCAAGCTTCAAGTAGGAGCTGCTTTCACCGGTTGGCTGTTATGCCTCCTTTCTATCTTTACACTGACCCTCAGCCTCCTGCTGGTTCTCTTCTCACTTTTCTTTTTTTTAATTCTCTTCCTCACACTCCCCATTTGGTCTTTACATTCTCCCCTACTTGCTTCCAATTGTTTTTCCTTACCACCTACCCCCTCCTAGAATTCCTTCCTTTAACTATTAAAAATAGAAGCAAAACTGAAAAACAAAACAAAGAAACCACCCACCTCCTAGCAAATCCTACATAACCATTTGCTGTTTCTACGTGGCTTGTACACATACATTTTCTTTCTCACCTCCCTTCTCTTTGGAAAATGAGCAAACAAAAATCTCTACCTCGTTATGCATCTATTTGGACTGTTAGATCATAAACCATTAAGAACGGAATCATGACTGCAACAGGATGGGAGTTTAGCAGTTAGCCAATCAAACTCCTCCATTTTGCAGATGACGAAACTTAGGCCTAGAGAGTTTAAGTACATAGATATAGAAACTGGTAGAGGTAGTGTTCGAACCCATGACCTCTGACTCTAAAGCCTGAATTTATTTCACTGCTCCACACTGTCTAAAACATCTTTTAATTTAATTATGCCCAACATTGACCACAGCCTCATTCATATACAGTGGGCTTTTAAAAGTAATAAATGGGGGCAGTTGGGTGGTGCAGTGGATAAAGCATAGGCCCTAGATTCAGGAGGACCTGAGTTCAGATCCGGGCTCAGACACTTGACACTTATTGGCTGTGTGACCTTGGGCAAGTCACTTAACCCTCATTGCCCCACCAAAAAAAAAAAAAAAAAAGAATAGAAACTGCTTGGTTTCTGTCTTTTTAAAAAAAAAGTAATAAACACAGAAATATACTCCAAAAGAAACCACTCTATGTATCCAGGGACAGAAGCTCACCTGTTAATTACTCATCGTTTGCCCAGTGCTTTGAACATGAAAAGTTATATGCTAAGTGTGCTTATTATTAATACCCCATGTCCACTATAGATGGTGTCATTTAATCAGGACAGCATAATAGGCCCATCCTCCATAATTGACTATGATGTGGCTCAGAACCAATTATACAGAGGTGTTCCTGGTCCTCACATTCTCTCTTATTGGGTCACTTTGAGGCCTTGTGCAGGATGCTGAGAAGGTGAGCTGACTGCTGATTAACACTCAATTAGCACCTTTTCCTTGTAGTATAGCACTGACTTTGCAAATTCAAAATTTTAGGGGAACATTTAATATGGAATTAAAGTACAAGTGTAATATTTAAGAGGCATGGAATTGGTCTTTTTTAAACCTATTTGGGCATTAGCTAGCTCTTAATTTATTCAGAGTGTACAACCAAAGAACAATTAAAGTGAAAAGAGGTGGTGGGGAGCAAGGGGAGAATCATAGAACTGTATATTGCATTGTTTTTTCCTTCCATTTCCACTTTGAAAGCATTTGCTAAGTTTGGATCCCAGCTCCTATTTCTAATTTTGGAATAACTGGTTAGTTTAGAATTTTATGTGCCTCTATAAGGTTGAGGACAATTTTGTTGTTTGTTGAGTAGTTTTGCAGTAGTGTGTGACTCTCTATGACCCCATTTGGGGTTTTCTTGGCAAAGATACTGGAGTGGTTTGCCATTTCCTTCTCCAACTCATTTTGCAGATAAGGAAACTGAAGCAAACAGGATGAAGTGACTTGCCCAGGGTCACACAGCTAGTAAATGTCTGAGGTTGGATTTTACTTCAGGTCTTGCTGACTCCAGGCTTGGTACTCTATCCATTGTGCCACATCGTTGCCAAAGTCGAGGACAATACAAAATCAATAAGTCACTCATAGGCCCCAAAATCAAAGTCAGTTCTTCAATTACATGTTCCTACTCTACCAGTTCAAGATCCTCTTAGAAAACTGCTATCCTTCATCTTTTTCAGATCCTGACTAGAATATTAAACCCCATTAGAAGGCAAGGAGAGCTATTAGACTAGGGTTGGAAAATGGGCTTTAGTAAGAAGGGGTCTACTTATAAGAATGTAAGTCATTCCCCGATTGAGAAATGGTCAAAGGATATAAACAGAAGTTTTCTGATGAGGAAATCAAAGCTATTTATTGCCATATTTTAAAAAAATGCTTTAAATCACTATTGATCAGAGAAATGCAAATTAAAACAACTCCGAGGTACCACCTCACACCTATCAGATTGGCTAATATGACAAAAAAGGAAAATAATAAATGTTGGAGGAGCTGTGGAAAAATTTGAACACTGATGCATCGTTGGTGGAGCTGTGAATTGATCCAACCATTCTGGAGAGCAAGTTGGAACTATGCCCAAAGGGCTATGGGACTGTGCAGACCCTTTGACCCAGTGGTACCACTGCTAGGTCTGTATCCCAAAGAAATCATAGAAAAGGGAAAAGGACCCACATGTGCAAAAATATTTATATCAGTTCTCTTTGTGGTGGCAAAGAATTGAACATTGAAGGAATACCCATCAATTAGGGAATGGCTAAACAAGTTGTGGTATATGAATGTAATGGAATACTATTGTGCTGTAAGAAATGATGAGCAGGAGGAGTTCAGAGAAACCTGGAAGGACTTACATGAACTGATGCTGACTGAGAGGAGCAGAACCAGGAGAATATTGTACAGAGTAACAGCAACATTGTATGATGAATGATGGTGATGGACTTGGCTCTTCTCAGCAGTGTAACAATCCAAAACAATTTCAAAGAACTCATGATAGAAAATGTTCTCAACATCCAGAAAAAAGAACTGTGGATTATGAATGCAGATTGAACCATACTGTTTCTACTTTGGGGCTGGTTTTTTTTTCCTTATTTTTTGAGATTTTTCTCTTGTGCTCTGATTCTTCTTTCACAATATGACTAATACAGAAATGTTTAATGTGATTGTACATATATAACCTATATAAGATTACTTCCCATCTTGGGGAGGAAGGAGAGAACATAGGGTGGGGGACAATTTGGAACTAAAAATCCTAGAAAACAAATGTTGAAAATTATTCTTACATGTAACTGGAAAATAATAAAATAATTTTTTATTAAAAAAAAGTAAGAAGGGCTCTGTGTTCATATCCTTTGACTCAGAGGTCCCACTAATAGGCATATATCAAAGACAGGAAAAAAAATCTCCTATACAGTAAAATATCTTTGGCAGCACTTTTTTTTTTCCAGTAACTTCAAATTAAGTAGAGGCCAATTCACTGGGGAAAGGACTAAATGAACTGTGGCACACAAAAGAGGAATACTGAGAAGCATGGGAAGATTTGTATGAACTGATAAAGCAGAACCAGAAACACAAGATACATGACCACAGCAAAGTAAATGGAAAGATTTTTTTAAAATCAGAATTAAATGGTGTGTAGTTAATAATGATCAAAATAAACCCCAGTAGGGGACAGCTAGGTGGCACAGTGGATAAAGAACCAGCCTTGGATTCAGGAGGACCTGGGTTCAAATCTGACCTCAGACACTTGACACTTACTAGCTGTGTGACCTTGGGCAAGTCACTTAACCCTCATTGCCCTGTCCCAAAATAAATAAATAAATAAAAATAAACCCCAGTAAAATTTCTTTCTTTCCCTTCCTTGCTGAGAGTATTATAGATATGGAATACTATATAAGTGAGGTTCTATCCTTTTAAAATACTGCCTTTTCATAAGAATCAATTTATTACAAAGTTGTCTGTTCCGACTTCTAAGAGTTACAGTTACAGAGACAGGCAGTTGATCATTTAGAATGTGACAAGCTATAATAAACTGGAGATATGGGAAGTGAACACCAGCCCTATTACATAATGATGGGACAAACGTAATTTACCTGATTACTACAGATGATGAGAATTGGTCAGTAGCCATAAGCTAAGGTAGGGTCGTTCTCAGAGAAGGCCTAGAATATTTACCCAGAAGGATAATAGAGAGGTGAAAGAACCTATTTTATAACTACATCAGCTAAGCTTAAATCTGGAAGTGATAGACACTGTGGTTGCTGTTAAGGATGAAGTCCAGCTGAGCTGAGAAACAGCTTGGAAGCAGATAATCAGAGAAGTCACCCAGCGGATCAGCTGGTTTGGCAGGGAATTCATGCCTAGAGAAGTGTTAGTTAAGCTCTCCTCAGTGAAGCACTGGTGAAGCTACCTCCACCAAGAAAGTCTTATGGACTTTTTTCTAAATTTAAAGTTTTATAGTTGTGAATCACTCTGAGGACATGAGTTTTCCTCATTCAGATGTCACAATTGCAGATTTTTGTAACTATGTGCCTGCTTTTCCCCCATATATATTGAGTGCATTGTTGGAAGATTATAGTCCACGTTTATGTGTTGATTGTGATATATTTATTATCCCTGTATTTGTTTTAGTATATGGATATCTGTGGCATTATTTTTCTTTTGTCTGTTAAGTAAAGCATGTGGACCAAAGAAGAAAGGGTGGCATTTAAAATACCCCTGGGACAAAATCTCAGAAGAGTCTCTGCATCAGATAAGCAGTGTAAGCGGCCTCTGGACCACTGTCCCAAATTCACCCTTTCGGTAAATCAATCCCCTCCTCTGACTATATTCCCATAGGCTACACCAGTGGAACACACAGAAAACACTTCTACATGCATAAGAGTGTTGTGGGGAAAATACGGTAGGGGTTTGGGAAAGGGGGGTTGAGGTCCTTAGGAATTCCTCTTTAAAGAATTACACCCTCTTGCACACAAATCCAAGAGAATAAGATAATATTTTATTTAGGGGCAGGGAAAGGAAACCAAGAGAGAAATCCTTGGACTTCTTCTCATGGGGAGAAGGCATGGCACAGAATATGGCTCTGAGATACCAATCTCCTCAAGCAGGACACGGGCAGATACTTTTATAGAGGTCCGATGAGGTGATCATCTGACTGTGGAAAGTTCCCTTAGTGAGGGAGGACCATCCCCCACTGATGGTGGCTGGGGGAGTTGGGTGAGGGGTGACTGTGGATCTCTCAAGCCATCTCTCTCTTCCTCATACCACAAAGGCAGCAGCCACACCTAATCTCATCTCCCCATGGGTGAGGGAGACTGGAATGAAGGGTGGCAGTCCCAGAGCTAGCTCAGTCCTGATCAGGTTTCACTTATCTCTTTAGGTGTGTCTGTCCTTTGGTTTAGTTTCTCAAGGAGAAGGTTCTCTGATGTACTCCATAGAACTTCTGGGGTGTTAGGCCCTATAACAAGGGGAAACCCCTTAGGATTTATACAGTGCTTCACCTTCCTGGAGACCTTGAGTTTCTTTAGTCCTCTGTGATGCTAAGTCAATCTATCCTAAGGCAACCTGGGTTCATATGGCCAGCCTACCAATCCACCGGCAAGAGTAAAATCTCTTCTGGGACCACTGCTACTAGTACAAGGGGTCAGGTCACTTGGCCAAGAATTACAGACAGCAATCAAGTAGGGCAAAGAGTGGCCATTAGTATCTGGCAAAGAAGCCTTGGGAATCTGGAAAGTATTCTTTGGGTATACCTAAAGGAATGTTTGTCTATTTGCTTACAGCTGAGGTCCTGGATGAGAGCCTTGATCGATTCTAGGGCCTCTCCTTAAAGGTAAGAGTGAAATACTATCTATATACTTCTTGTAAAATCAGTACAATGAGTGCTCATGACTCAGTTTACCTGCTCTCCTCAGCTCTGCTGGGTTTCCATAATTATAGTGTCATCCCAGCATGCTGGGCTAGTTGACCCAACCTCTTGCTCTGAAAGCCTGGGTCCTAGAAAATTTTGTACGGCCTTATTTTAGGTGATGGAAATCTCAAGCTAGGTTCTTCTTATTTCAGTCTTGGGGCTCTCTTACTTTCCTAAGGGTTCCTTCCTATATTTCCTAGTCTAGACCCAATTGCACTGCCATATTAGATGATCAGAAATGATACCCTGGAAGCCTATACCCCAGTAAACCCTATATTGTCTCCTCTTATGGGACTTCAATCTCCAACTAATTTTTAGCTGCATGACCTAGCATTGTATTACTAATGAATCCAGAGTAGGGACTATAGAAGGGAGCTCTCAGACTTGACAAGGAAAAAGCAGCCAAAAGATCACTGGCTCTGAAGGCAGGAGACCTCTCTTCAAATTCCATCTCTACACTTATTTTTTTGTTTGTTGGTGGGGCAATGAGGGTTAAGTGACTTGCCCAGGGTCACACAGCTAGTAAGTGTCAAGTGTCTGAGGCCAGATTTGAACTCAGGTCCTCCTGAATCCAGGGCTGGTGCTTTATCCACTATAGCACCACCTAGCTGCCCCCAGCTCTATACTTATTACAAGTCATTTCACTTCTCTGGTCCTTGGTTTCCTCTTCTGTAAAATGAAAGTTCTGGACTAAATGGTCATTAAGATTTCCTTACAGCCCCAAATCCACTATCCTGTTATTCTATGACCATATCTCCCAGAACATGACTGTTTCAGGTATTCAGGAACCAGCACTCCCTGTCTCCTCAGTGACCCGGGAGATGTCCTTGCTCCCAAATCCACCTGTTTGCCTCCCTCCAAATGGTCATTCAGCTATGCCATCATATCAACAAAGTCCACCAAATCTCCAGGCATTGAAAACCCTGGTAACTGGCACTTTAAATGCTTATTTAAGCCCCTTTGAAATACTTCAACACCATCTCCTCTCAGCCCACGAAGGCTCTCATTTGGCAGAACTCATTGCTCGAATCTAATCATGAGTGTGCTCCCTGTGGGAGTCCCAGCACGCTACAGCCAAATTCCATTTTCCATGGGAAAATCAAAAACAGCCAAGAGCTCTGCCTTCAGCTGCAGATGATTCCCCAGCAGGGGTCTCCCCATCTCTATCAGAGCATTCCAGGGCAGCCCCTATTGATTTTCACAGAGTCAGAGAAGCTCAAAGTTAGAAGGGACCTCATCCCAACCTGAACAGGGAATCCCCTTTACCATATATCCCATGAGTGGCTGTCCAGTCTTTGCTTGAGGAGCTCTAGTAAGGAGGAACTCACTGCCTCTCAAGGCAGCCCATGCCACAGCTCTGATTGTTAGGAAGTCTTTCATTACAAGGAAACTCAATCTGCCATTTTCTACTTTCCATTGTTTCTTTTTGTGTGTGTGTGAGGCAATTGGAGTTAAGTGACTTGCCCAGGGTCACACAGCTAGTAAGTGTCAAGTGTCTGAGGCTGAACTCAGGTACTCCTGACTCCAGGGCTGGTGCTTTATCCACTGTGCCACCTGGCTGCCCCCTCCATCGTTTCTTCCTGATTTTGACTTCTGGAGCCAAGAAGAACAAAACTCATCCCTCTTCCATATGACAGTCTTTAAAATGCTTCAAGATGGCTTCTCTGGCCCCCACCTCCACCCAAGACTTTTCTTCCCCAATCCTTCAGGAAATTGTTCAGAGAGTATGATCTGAAGACCTTTCTCCAGCATGGTGGAAGGAAACATGGAATAGTGGTTGGAGTGGTAGCCTTGGGAACCGGGAAGACCTGAATTACTTCCTACTTCTGATATTCACTACCTCAGTAATAATAGATAGAATTTATCGTATAAATATATCCATATCTATACATCTAAATATGGCACCTTGAGGTTTACAAAGCACTTTATGAATATCTCATTTGAGCCTCACAATAACCTTATGAAATAGGTGATATATTTGTCTCCATTTTACAGGTGAGGAAGTGGAGGGTGAGAGAGGTTAAGTGGCTTGCCCAGGATCATACAGCTATTAAGTATCTGAAGCAAGACTTGAACACAGGTCTTCCTAATTCCAAATTCAGTACTCTATCCATTGTACCACCTTACTCAGTGACCAGAAAACTTGTTTTACCTCACCAAATTTTATTTTCCTCACCTGCAAAATGGAGAAGATAATAATTCCTGTAGCACATACTTTACCATGGGAGGCTCAAATGAGAGAATGTTATTGAAAGTGCTTTTCCAACCTTAAAGTTGATGTAAATATCATTATCATTCTGGTTGCGTGTTCCTGGACAAATGAACCCTCCAGCTTCTCAAGGCCCTTCCTTAAATATGGTATTTAGAACTGAACAAAATACTCCAGATGTGACTGTCCTGAACAGCTGGTGGTGCACTGGATAGAGCACTGGATCTGGAGTCAGGAAGACCTGAGTTCAAATTGGACCTCGGATACTCTGGGTGTGTGTGTGTGTGTGTGTGTGTGTGTGTGTGATAAAATTTTTTTATAGTACTGAGCACAGTGCCTCATATAACTGTTCTGGGCACTAACACAAAAGTCATTTGTGTTTAATATGTTGAAAATGCACAAGGTTTAAGACTTAAATGCTAGCTCACAATGGCCAAAGAAAACTGGAAGACTGTGATATAGTGGATCTGGGTGGGGCTGCTACAGTCAGAACAATGGAAGAGAGAAGCCACAGTAACATTTTAAAGGGTTTTTTTGCTGCCTGAGAAGTCACTGCCTATAAGTCCTATGATTGCTCTCTGAGCCTGTGAAAAAATGTGGACTGGTAGAATTATTAGATCTAGTGCTGCCGGTCAGTTGTGTCCAATTCTTTGTGGTCCCATTTGGAGTTTTCTTGGCAGAAATGCTGGATTGGTTTGCTATTTCCTTCTCCAGCTCATTTGACAGATGAGGAAACTGAGACAAACAGGGTTAAGTGACTTGGTCAGGGTCACAGAACTAATAAGTGTCAAGTGTCTGAGGCTGAATTTGAATTCAGGTCCTCCTGACTCCAGAGCTAATGCTTTATCCACTGTGACACCTAGCTGCCCCTCCAATGCCTTTTCCATTGATTGACTAATCCAGTCCAAGATCACAATCTATCAGCAAAACTAACAGCCCTCTTTCTCTGTCTTAAGTATCCAAGCTAAACACCACCTTTATATGCCCCAAAGGAGGCACAGTAGTTCAGATATAATTCTTTTGTTCCCCATATCTCTGCTGACAATGCTTACAGCTGACAGGGGAATGGAGAAAAACGATGATAATAATAACTTGAATATCTAAAGCACTTTCCCCATAACATCCCTATGAAGCAAGTAGGGTGTTATTGTCTCCTTTGCATAGATGAAGAAATTAAGTGACTTGCCCAATATCCCAAACCTAGTAAATGGTATAGCTAGGATTAAAAAAGAGGAAGGCAGAGGCAGCTAGGTGGGAGCAGTGGATAAAACACCTGCCCTGGATTCAAGAGGACCTGAGTTCAAATATGGCCTCAGAAACTTGAAACTTGCTAGCTTTGTGACCCTGGGCAAATCACTTAACCCTCATTGCCCTGCAAAAAATAAATAAATACATAAAAAGAGGAAGGGAATGAGCATTTATATAGCACCTACTATATACTAGGCACTCTACTCAGCGCTTACAACTAATTTAAACTGTAGCAAGATAGAGTCATACAGGAATGTGCTGGTAAATGTTTCACAATCAGCTCTCTGGGCAAAATGTGTGTGCAAGGCACTTTTAGGCTTGTTCTGTATTATCAATACTTTCTCCCTCACTTTCTTAAGTCTATACTGGCAACAAAACAATAAGCCAAATCCTGGTTTGTCAAGTTAGCCTATTTATGATATGCAAATATTCACTCTGAAAATGTAACAAATGGCTCTTGTGAAAGCAGTCCTAGCTAGTTCCAGGACACCTGTGGCTTCATTAGACTGTGCAGCTTCAAAGAATATGCCACAGTCAGAGTTTGAGGAGGGAGGCACGCCAGTGATAAAAAAATGATTTCTGTATTGATATTATCATCCTACTAAATAATATATCCAGCTAATTAGCATATAGTAACATTGTTATTTATAGCACTTATGATGGTAAGGCTGAAACCTTTTGAATGAACTCCCACTGCTAGCCAACAGCCCTGTGATAACTGCTTATGCATGGGGAACCTTGTGACTACTGATTGGCTGAGAGACTTCTAGAAGAGAGAGATGAACAAGTAGACAAATTGTGGACTCTGAATGGCTAATGCAGGGGTGGGTGGGTGGGGTGGAAGGAGGAGTCAGCAGATCAGTGTGGGCCTTGATTAATAATAGTAGCATTTAGATAGTGTGTTAGGGTTTGCATGACACTTTACAAATATTATCTCATTTGATCGTCACAACAGCCCCGGGAGGTAGGTTCTATTATCATCCTTCTTCTTCATTTGCCACCAGCTGCTCTGCTTCTTCTCAACTCTATCATACGTCACTGTCATGGCCCTCTCTGCCTGGATAAGCACATCACTAGGGAATTCATGATCATGGAGTTTGCTTCAGCTTTGGTATGAACCCCTCCCTCATCAGTACCCTCAGTTGCAACATCCTTTTATGTGCTGTCTTCTCCAGTTAGAGTGTCAGCTCCTTGAGGGCAGGGGTTACCTTTTCTTTTCTTAATCGTATCCCCAGGAGCTTAAATAGTGCTTAATAAATGTTTATTGTATTGTATACCCATTTTTCAGATGTGGAAACTGGGGCATGGTAGGGTCATGCAGCTAATCAGAATTCAAAATCAGGTCTACCCAACTCCAAGTCCATCACTCTTTTTTTTTTTTTTTTTTTGGTGAGGCAATTGGGGTTAGGTGACTTGCCCAGGGTCACACAGCTAGTAAGTGTCAAGTGTCTGAGGCCAGATTTGAACTCAGATTCTCCTGAATCCAGGGCCAATGCTCTATCCACTGCACCACCTAGCTGCCCCTCCATCACTCTTTCCACAGTGCTTCCCAGCTTCCTAGCTCCCTGCAGGGCACCCCTAGAGACTGCTAAAAGAGCATTTGTAGAATGGCTGAACCGTGATTTCAAAATGATCCTGTTTCACAAAGTTCTCTTTACTCTTCTGTGTTATCTCCTAAATGAATCTGCATAGCTTCCTCAATGACTATTTTACTTACTTTGCTTTGATAAATATGTTTGCTTGCTATATGTGATTATCTTTTGTGTAATGACTAGGGTAGGGAAAGCAAACCTGTCAAGATTAAGTTAACTGGTACCATCCAGGTGTGGGGTGGAATTACTTTCTGCCAACACATATGCTCATATAGTTACCAAGAAAAGTGAATTTTATCCTAAACCTCCCCAAAGAGTGATACTCCTAGACCGCAAATATCTGATGCATAATAGATGGATTTAATTCCAAGCCCAATACCTCTTGAAGATAGAGTAATGGAGTCATCACCTAGTTGTAGCCCTTCTCCTATTCCCCACAAAGGTAGAACTCTGATTTCCTTGAGATGTGAGGTGGGGTATTCCAGACATATCTATATATCTATGCTACATGTTGAGTATCTATGTCACATAAATTCTGTATTAATGAAAAAATAGGTAAGGTTTCCATCCATAACCTGGAAGTTAGGACTAGAGAAATGTGACATTTTAGAGCGCCCCCTGGTGGAGACCACTTAATTTCCTGTTTATTTCTTTTTTTTTTCTTCTAACAGACAGTAAAGCGATTTTTACATAACGAAAATTTGCCCACAGAGTGAGGAAGGGAGGCAAGGAGGAATGCAGGAGGGAAGCCTCTTCTCTAGAGTAAGGGGGCTGGCACAAGGTCCAAGGACTTGTGGGAGGTGTGGTATCCCAGCACAGATGGAAGACAGACCCTCAGACTGGACACATTAACAGTGGTTGAAGTAGGGCAAAGGTCTCCTTTCTACCCTCTGGAGGTCTCAAACCAAGCCTGCAAACCAGTAGTGGTCTCTCTGCATATCTGTTCTTCTGTGTTCACTTGGAAGGTTGGGTTTGTTTGTTTGTTTTGTTTTGTTTGTTTTTGGAGAAGGGTTTGGGAAGCTACAGAGAAAGCACAGTACTGTACAGGTGGGTTTTTTGGGAATGGGTATTTCTTTTGGAATTCTTTACATAATGTGAATTTATGTAAAGCAAGAACGGTCTGTACTCCAACAACAGGGGGTTAGCATATCTATTCCAGGTAGAGAACTTGAAAAATGTGACACTTGTACTGATTTTAAGCAGACAAAAGAAAGAGCTTCCTTCAAGTAAATAAGTCATGCTAAATGCTGCAACAAGGCTAAGGGTCACTGATTCTGTCCAGCTCCATGCTCCACCTAGCCCTTTCTATCTTGCCCCAAATTGGTTTGCATAGCAAGCAGGGATGATATGAGGTGTTTGTTTGTTTTGTGAGGCAATGGGGTTAAGTGACTTACCCAGAGTCACACTAGTAAATGTCAAGTGTCTGAGGGCAGATATGATTTCAGGTCCTCCTAACTCCAGGTTCTATGTTCTACCCACTGAGCCACCTAGCTGACCCCATTATGAAGTTTGTCTTTTTTTTTTGTTTTGTTTTTTAAGTGAGGCAATGGGGGTTAAGTGACTTGCCCAGGGTCACACAGCTAGTAAGTGTTAAGTGTCTGAGGCAGGATTTGAACTCAGGTCCTCCTGACTCCAGGGCCGGTGCTCTATCCACTGTGCCACCTAGCTGCCCCCATTATGAAGTTTTAAAAGAATCCTGCAGCTGTGTGACCCTGGGCAAGTCACTTCACCACAATTGCCTCACAAAAAAAAAAAAAAGAATCTTGCCATCCCAACTCCACACAGATCCCTTGAAGTTTTGCTAAATGGAGTACCCAATATATTTTAAAATGAGATAAACTAATGAACGGGGATCAAAAGGAATTTTCTAAGATCAAGTAAGGTAGAAGACTGGGATCAAGGGGTTCAGTCCCAACAAGAGGAAAAGGTGTTCAAAAACACGGTACCCAAAGCTTGGACACCAAAAGCAGCTAGTAGATGCTTCCCTATGTAGTGGAAGAAGTTACATAAGAACCAAAGCAGGAGAGAACAACAGCAACTCAGTGGAGCTGCCCATCAGAGAGCTTACACAGAAGAGGGACCAGAGCAGGAAAGGACCCCACATCAGCAGAGACAGTAATTTGATGACAGTAATTTACCTAGTGACATCTTTCTTGTCACTTATTTTGCCATCATGCTTAATTAAATGTTTTATTTTTTCTATGAACTAATGTATCTTCTAGTTGGCTGGCAAAAGAAGTATAACATAATGAACAAGCTTGGCCCCATCTTTCATCAAAGTAAGGAACTGCAAGTGCAGAATATTGTAAAGTGGGGAGGGGGGGAGGGAGTTATAGACGGTAAATCAACCAACAATCATTTATCTTACTTTGTGTTAAGAACTAGGGGCTCAAAGAAGGGAAAAAAACAGCACTTGCCCTCAAGTACCTTACAATCTAATAGGAAAGAAAACATAAATAAATAGGAACATACAAGATAAATACAAAGGAAATAGGAGATTAATTAAGAGGGGAAGGCTCTAGCAGCTGGGAGACCAAGAAAGGCTTACCTAAGAAGGTTTTGGTTCTGCTTAATTTTTCTTTGTCTTAAGAGAGGAGCATTTTATCTAGAAATTACTGAAATGAAAACAAAAGGCATTGATAAAAATTTACTTTAAAAATAAATTAAAAGCTGAGTATGGTGGTACACACCTGTAATTGCAGCCACTGGGGGATGAGACTGGCATATCACTTGAACTTTGGGAGTCCTGAGTTGCACTGGGCTAAGGCCAAGCAGGTTTCTGAATTAAAGCCAGCACCAAAATGGTAAGCCCCCTTTGGGCCAGGAACAGTGATCAGGTTGTTTAAGGAAGGCTGGCCCACATCAGAAACAGAGATAAAAACTCCTGTGATTGATTATCAATAGTGGGAATGGGCCCATGAGTAGCCCCTATATTTCAAGCTTAGGAGAGATAGAGAAACCCAATTTTTTTTTAAGTATATTTGTCTAGTTGATGAGCTATAATTTTGAGTGGATGTTGACCCACATTCTCATTGTGCCTGGAATGTAGGACAGTGGCCAGAGAGACCCTCGTGTGAGACCCATTATTAACTTTAAAATGTCATCAGATACAACCTGCCAGTAATTAGTTCTGATTTTCAAGGTCATCTTCCCCAAGGAATGGGGCATGAACTGAGGTGACTTCAGCAAGTCTCTTATATCTTTACAATTTTATGAATTTCAGAAGCCACGCCGACATAGTAGGCAGGGTTCAGTTTCCTGGGCTCCTGTGACTCATCAGAAAGAATGTCGTAAGGAGATGAGAAATACATTCTGGAGCTGCTGCAGAGCCCAAGAAGGAGCTCCCATTTCCCTTCCAGAAAAGGAATGGACTGTTCTCCCTTCCCTTGGGCAGAGGGTGGTACTCTGTGTTGCTACATTGTGGAGACAAGGAAGTGGGGGACACCAGGATAAACAAAGTCTGCCAGTGAACTGGATACTGTCAGCTGCAGGAACAGTGAAGGAAGACATTTCTGACACAAAACCCCAGGAGACTGAACCGAAGAGCAGAGCTGTCATTACTTATTAACAACGGGCCTGATCCTGGAGCAAGCCAGGCAGAGTGAGATATTCTGCTGGGAGTAAAGCCTTAGCCCTGCCAGGGGAATTAACACTTTCAGGGCATGAGGGAACCATTTGGCTGGTAAATTACCACAATGTTGTATGTAAGAGGTGCCATCACTTATTACACACACACTATATTCCACCTGTCTCTGTCTTTGTCTATCTCTCTGTTTCTGTCTCACAGTCTCTCTCTGTCTCTCCCCTTCCCTTTTCCTGGTTTTACAGAGGCGCGCGCGCGCGCGCGCACACACACACACACACACACACACACACCCCCCACACACACACACACACACTTGAGAGGCACAAGGGAACCATATTGGGAGAAAGGACAATTTAAAGAATCTGAAGTTTGGGGTTGGTTTTTTTTTTTTTACTGTTTTCTCTCACAACAAGCTAATATGGGACTTTTCCCATGACTACTCATGTATAACTTATTTTGAATTGCTCTAGTTCTTGTGGGTGGGGGGTGGGAACGGAGGAAGGAAGAGAAGTTGGAACACTAAGTTTTTAAAAATTGATGTTAAAATTTCTTTTTACATATATTTTGGAAAATAAAATTCTATTCAAAGCAAAAAAAAAAAAAGAATTTAGAGCTAGAAACCACAGTGAAGTAATCAAAGAAAGCCACCAGATGGTAGTAAGAGGCACGAGACACCCTTTGGGACCAGGCCCAAATAGAAAGCAGGTATACTGACACCCTGTGTAAGCCTTTTAATATTTCTCATTTCGTTGTCTAGCAGTTGTGTGGGCTGAGAGATGCTTTGGTTGGTGATCGGTGGGCTGCAGATTCCCTCCCGCCAAGAGAGCCCTGGGAATCTTCAGGTACCAAACCAGGTCCCCACATGTGGTGAGCCATGGGAGTTTTCCCCTTATAAGGTTTTAATGAGGGTGTATTATTCTCTTTGAGGGCTGTTCCTAAGTGAGGGAATGTAAGGAATTGAGAAACATTTTCCCTCTAGAAGGAGGTTTAAGAGGTAGAAACCCCATAGGAGGCATGATTTTTTTCTTGGATAAAGAACCAGTCTAGAAGTCAGAAAGACTAGACTTCAGTCCTACCTCTGACATATACTGCGGTGTATCCCTGGGAAGTTACTTAACCTCTCATTGTTTTAGGCAATTATCTATAGATTACATAAATTGAAGAGAAGTTGCCAACCTGCAATCGTGAGGGAGTGCCCTCAACTTGGAATTCCCTATCCTCACAAAATCACTGGCTCCTTCCCTATCCCTCCATCTTCTAGACCCTTGTTTAAAGAAACATTATAATTGCCTAGAGATTTGTTATGACTGTGTCTCCATTGCTTTTGGGACTTCCAGATGCCTGCTCTTATCTCTTCATGCCTCAGCCCCTGAAGCAGGGAGATGTCCCCTGTTTCTACAGAACTCAAAACCTCTTCCCAAATATTTACTCTCATTATTTATCACACTAGACAAAGATTTATCAGTCACAAGATTTTCATTCATATAAAGGGGAAACAAGTTCATTAGTAATAATCATAACAGTACTGTAGGAGAAATCATTTATATGAAAACAGCTTCCTGAGCTGCTGATAATAGGGAATACACATGGTTTCTTCCCCTTGAGTCAACCCTCTCTAGGAGGGAGGAGGAACTGTCCACCAGCTTGTGATACAAGCTTTGAGCTAATACCCCTTTAAGGGAAGTGAGGGACCGGAAGTGAGAAATAGATCTTTCATCCGTTCTGCATCTCACCAGCATATCCCATCAGTTTCTCTATCAAGGGGAAAGAGTTGCTCTTCAACTTCCACCTCCCATTATCTCCAGCAGAGCTCTCAGAGATTTTCATGGAAAAATGGCTACAAGGGAGCAGCTGGGCATTCCAAAGTCACCAGACCCTGCGCTCATCCCCCAGCATTTCCTCCTATTTGTACAAAAAAGACTGATGGGCTTCTAACTTTTCTCTTTCAGAAGCCTCCAGAGACGGTCCCAGGGAGCCAGGTTCAAAGGAATTACCAAACTAACATTACTATAAGTGTCTGCTTGAGTGCTGTGTCTCCATCGTGGCCCCCAAAACTTAGATGTTACACAAAGGTCACTTGATGCCTCTATGCTAGGGCCTAGCTAGCCCTGACCTTCAATTCCAGTTGTTCAACAAGATTCCTGGCTTCACTGATATTTTACGTCTGTAGTTTTGCTTCTTCTGCCTCATGGTAATCATAAAACTTCACATTTGAATAACATCATGAGTTTTACCAAGCTCTTTACTTAGATCGACCCTCAGAATCCAGAATTATCTTCATTTTACAGGTAGCAGAGACTCAGAAAGGACTTAAAAGCTCACATTTATACACATGAGGTTTGGTTTTGCAAAATGTTTTACATACATTATATCATATGATCCCCATAACAACATTAAGGCTGGCACAGTTTCATCCCCATTTCACATATGAAGAAACTGAGACTCAGAGAGGTTGTGACTTACTCAGGGTAACACAGTTTATAAGTTTTGGAGGCAGAATCCAAGCACAGGTGTCCTGCCTTTAAGTCCTGTGATTTCCCCACGATACCACCCTGTCTCTCTGCCCTCCAGGAATGCCACTTGGGCACCACCCTTCTGCCCTAACTCCATGCCCATCAGCATCCTACCTATTCTTCAAAAGCTTGCTTACGTGCTACTTTATTTAATCAACAAACATTTGTTAGTCAACTACTTTCTGTAAAGCATTGTAATGGGTGTTGGAAAAGGCACAAGATTTAGACACGATCCTTACTCTTATTGGAGCGCGCACCTATTTTGTGAAGCTTTTGCTGATTCTACCAACTGGGAGTGGCCTTTTCCTCACCTCATTTCCAACATCTTATACTCTTCATGAACCAATCATAATGTGACTTTGCCTAGGTCAGGTGTTCTTCACCTGGGATCCATAAACTTGTTTGTAAAAAAAAAAAATTTGATAACTGTATTTCAATATAATTGTTTTGCTTTGTAATCTCATGGATTTATCTTGTGCATTTAAAAAACATTATTCTGAGACGGAGTCCATAGACTTCACCAGAATGCCAAAGTAGGGTTCATGATACAAAAAAAACCTTAAGAAACTTTGTACTAGGTTATAAAGTACTTAAGGGCAGGATCCAATGTTAGGTGCTGAGATGGAGGATTATTTATATTATTATATTGTATTGTGTTATATTTATCATATAACATATTACAGAAGATAGAGAATGGAAGAGAGAAGAGAAGGGGAGAGACAAAGACAGAGAAAGAAAGAGAAAGGAAGTAAATGAAGGAGAGAAGGAGAGAGAAAAAGAGACAGAGGAGGGAGGGACAAAGACAGAGATGGAAGTAGAGACAGAGAGGGAGGGAGAGCCAGAGGGAGAGCTGAAGGAAAAGAGAGAGAGATGGAGAGACAGAAAGACAGAGAGACAGGGGCAGTGTGAGAGAGAGAGAGAGAGATAAGAGGCAGTGAAACATAGTAAAGAGCCTTCATTAAGACCTGGGTCGAAAAGTTTTGTCTTTAACACCTGTTGGCTAAGTGACTGGGAAAGTCACTTAACTTCTCAATGGCCTAGATAATTCTTGAAGACTATAAATTGCCGAACAGTTGACAGAAGTACCTTCCTCATGGGGAGTTCACTATATCAGTGAAATCGCAAGTCTGGTTCAGTGTGTGTGTGTGTGTGTGTGTGTGTGTGTGTGTGTGTGTGTAATATTAAGTACACACATCTACACATATACATACACACACATATATATTTATTTGTTTGTTTGTATAGGTTTGTATAACCTTTCTCCTTCCCCATCTCTCCCCTCCCCAGTGCCTAACAGTACACTACAGATGTATCAACTCTCTCCAGAAGTCTACCACATTCCCACAAGACTTTGGGACCAAAAAACTTCTGCTTTGTCTTTGGGAGCAGGGAGGTATGCAGGAGACACACAGCCTAGTATAGTTTTTGAGATTCAAGAGATGTTGGAAAGAGCACTGGGAGAATTTAGAAGCTATATTGTAGAGAAGTGCAAGCTGGGAATCAGAGGGGAATCTCAGAGCACCTCAAATGACAGGTTCTGAGATCCTGTCTGAGACCTCAGTAATAATGACCAGAACAACGGCCAGGGTTTCACACAATAGCCCCCTAGGCTGAGAGATAGAGTGCATCCCATCCTGATACTACAAGTGCTCCCAAAACAAATTACAGGCATACCTCGTTTTATTGTGTTTTACTTTATTGCACTTCATAGATATTGCACTGTTTACAAATTGAAGGTTTATGGCAACCCTGCATAGAACAAATATATCAGCTCCATTTCCCCAACACTATGTGCTCATATCCTATCTCTTTGTCACATTTTGGTAATTCTCACAATATTTCAAACTTTGTCATTATTATTATTATATCTATTATGATGACCTGTGTTCAGTGATCTTTGATGTTACTATTGTAGTTGTTTTGGGATGCCACAAACTTTACCCATATAAGACAGCAAACTCAATCAATAAATGTGTGTTTTCTGAGTGCTTCTCTAACTGGCCATTCCCCATCTCTCCTTGGGTTTCCCTATTCCCTGAGACACAACAATATTGAAAATAGGTTAATTAATAACCCTACAGTGGCCTCTAAATGTTCACATGAAAGGAAGAGTCAATGTGGCAAATGTCATTGTTGTCTTATTTTAAGAAATTGCCACAGCCACCCCAACCTTCAGCAACCACCACCTTGATCAGTCAGCAGCCATCAACACTGAAGAGGCAAGACCTTCCATCGGCAAAAAAGATTACAACTTGCTGAAGGCTGAAACGAAGGTTAGCATTTTTTAGCAATAAAGTATTTTTAATCACTTTATAGTGGTGGTCTTGAACTGAACCTGCAATATGTCCAAGGTAAGCCAGTACCTACTATTTTGATGAGCCAGTCACAGAAGTATAGATGAGTGGATTTGCAAACCTGTTCCCCCCCTCTTTTTTTTCTTGTTTATGGTTCCAGACTGAAAAGGAGAAGTCAAGAAGACTCACAGCCTATGGTTCTTGGAAGTTTAGGAAGACTGGTCATTGAGTGCTTGCCAGCTGATCTGAATTCCTTGTTATTTACTCTGCATTCTAGTTTAAGTAAATTATACCTTTTTTCCCACCAGCACTATGTGATACCAGGTGATTAATTACTGTCTGGATTGGGGAGAGAAATTCAGAAAGAATGGGGGCTGTTAGTATTATTGATATGAGTAAATATGAACACAAACTTAAGTTGGAGAGCAGGAAATGATGCAAGAGACTTGTTACACACGTGCAGAGCAGATATTTTAAAAATGTTTGTTGAGTGATTTTGCCTCGTGTTTTCCCTGGCATCTAGACCCCGAGGTCTAGAATAATTGGGGATTTATTCATGTTAAAATATACTTCTTAGAATGTGGTACTATGGATTTGGGCTGACCAAAAGCAGAGTACATTGGAATGATCACCTTCCTGGATGTTTTGCCTCTTTAAATTCAGCTTATGGTAACATTGCTTCGTCTTCTTCTTCTTCTTCTTCTTCTTTTTCTTCTTCTTCTTCTTATTATTATTATTATTTTGCTGCCACGAAGCACTGTTGACTCATTAATCTTGCACTGAAGTTCCCAGATCTTTTGCATTTTAACTGCTTCTTAGTCAAGCCTCTTCCATTCAGTTATCCTTCCCATCCTCTCTAAAGACAAATAACCACCCTGCACCTCCACTTTAAAAAATTGATTCCATAAAGCTTGCTTTGTGTCTCAAAAGAAGGATTATTTCTAAATACTTCAAAATAAAATTCATTAGGTTCAGATAAGTGATTAAAAAAACTTTTCCCACACTTGCCAAGAGGTTCAAACCATCATAGGGTTTAGAGCTTGAAGGGACCTTCAAAATCATCAAGTTCCACTGGGAGCCAAGAAGGCAGAGGGGAGGCAGTAATTCAGCTGAACAACTTTAAAATAATATCCCAACTCAAATTTTGGAGTGACAGAGCCAAAAAAAAAAAAAAAGGTCAGGGAGAGACATTTTTTCAGTCTTAGACAACCTAGAAGGTTGGCAGGAGAGGTCTATGGTACCAGAGCAGGGGCTGGCCTGAAGTGCATGTAGCAATAGCATCAGACATGAGCCACTAGAGTGTCAACGGCAGCAAGTGTCAACAGTTTTGGGAACTCTCAGCCCAAAGACAGTAAGGGAGTAAGGTAACTGGTCAGAAAGAGATTATAGGAAATTCAGAAGGAGGTACATTCAGAAAAAATAAAAAAGAGACTATAGGGGAACCTTTGCTAACACTCTATTGCTCATTCTAGGGTATAGAGGAGCACTTATGGTTGGTCACAAAGAAACAGAGACCCTGGTCATGGTTTCAAGGTATGGTGGAGTTCTAGCACTTGTGGCTACAGGAAAGCAGGGGCCCTTCTTGAGTAAATACCAGAGCTAGGAGCAGGTAAACAATGACCATACCTCTTCCTGGATCACACCACATTGGAAGCACCAAAAAACTTGCAGACCACTCAGAACTGGCTCTGAAAATAGCAGGACAAAAAAGTCTAAAACTTGGAACAGTGCCTTCCCACTTCCAGATAAGCAGAACCCAACTCGAACATAAAGTTCAAAGTCAAGAAATAGGCTGGGAGGGGGGCAGCTAGGTGGCGCAGTAGATAAAGCACTGGCCTTGGATTCAGGAGGATCTGAGTTCAAATCTGGCCTCAGACACTTGACACTTATTAGCTGTGTGACCCTGGGCAAGTCACTTAACCCTCATTGCCCCACAAAAAAAAAAAAAGAAAAGAAAAGAAAAGAAAAAAAGAAATAGGCTGGGAAAATGAGCAAACAATGACAAAAAAAAAGAACTTAACACATAAAAAACTAATATGGTTGCAAGGAGGACCACTAAGATACAAGCTGAGGCGAAGACAATAGTGTGAAAATAGCTACAACCAAAGCCTCAAAGAAAAAGCTAATTGGACAGAAGCACAATAAGAATTCTTGGAGGCATTAAAGAAAGAGAAAAGAGTGGTAGAGGGAAAAGGGGGGAAAGAAATTAGAAAGGTGTAAGAAAATTATGAAAAGAGAATTAACAGCTTGGTAAAAGAGACTAAAAAATTACCAAAGAAAAGAAATCCTTAAAAAGCAGAATAGTCAAATGGACAAGGAGGTACCAAAATTCACTGAAGAAAAAAATCTCCATAAAAAGTAGAATGGGGGAGGAGTGGAGTCAAGATGACAGAGGAGAGGCTGTGACTCCCACAAGCTCCAGATAAACCCGTCCACTCATGCCCAAATAATGCGGTAAAATATCAAAACCCAGAACAGCCTAATGCACATAAGAACAGAGTGAGACTATTTCTCCACAAAAGAGGGAAATTCCGATCATCTACTGATCAAGCTGAACAACTCTGCATGTAGTCCGGACCTAACCAGGGACAGTGCTTCCAGTGCATGTCACAGTCTTCAGCATCAGCAGCTTCTAAGGCTTCAATCACGGACTGGTGAGGGGGTTCGGCTGTAGAATGGGGTGAAGTGGAGGCAGTATCTACTGGAGTTGGAGCAAAGCGCCCTGGGTTTGAACCAGTGGGCTGAATCGAGTGGTGGTGGCCCAGTGGGGGAGGGGCAAAAGCACGCCAAGCTTCCGACCATAGAGAATCAGAGTTCAATCAGACTTCTGTTTCCAGGTCAAAGAGAAAGCGGCCGTGATTACTCACAAGCCAGGCAGGCTGAGAAGAAGCCCAATCACCCCCGGGTGACGCTGTAGCATGAACAGTGTGTCCTGGAAGCAGCGCTCCACTTTAAGAAGGAGTAAAAAGCCAAGAAATAGTAAGTCAGGACAAGTAGGCCGAGAAAGCGGAAGACCATTGAAAACTTCTTTGGGGGCAGCTAGGTAGCACAGTGGATAGAGCACCGGCCTAGGAGTCAGGAGTACCTGAGTTCAAATCCGGCCTCAGACACTTAACACTTACTAGCTGTGTGACCCTGGGCAAGTCACTTAACCCCAATTGCCTCACCAAAAAAAAAAAAAAAAAAAAGAAAACTTCTTTGGGGGAAAGGTAGACCACAATACAACCTCAGAAGAAGATGATAATAACAGGGTCAAAGCTCCAACATCCAAAGCTTCCAAGAAAAATATAAACTGGTCTCAGGCCATGGAAGCTCCCAAAAGGGACTTTGAAGAGAAAGTAGGAGAGATAGAACGAAGATGTAGAGAAAGAGAGGAAGGAATGGAAAGAGAAATGAGAGCAATGCAGGAGAGTCATGAGAAAAAAGTCAACAGTTTGAAAAGCCAAATGGAAAGGAGATTAAAAAACTGTCTGCTGAAAATAATTGCCTAAGAATTAGGATTGAACAAATGGAAGCTAGTGACCTTATGAGAAACCAAGACACAGTAAAGCAAATCCAATTGAATGAAAAAATAGAGGGCAATGTGAAATATCTACTTGGAAAAACAGCTGACCTGGAAAATAAATCTAGTAGAGATAATTTGAAAATCATTGGACTACCTGAAAACCATGACCAAAACAAGAACTTAGACACCATCCTCCAAAAGATTGTGAGATAAAATTGCCCTGATATTCTAGAAGCAGAAGCTAAAATAGAAATTGAAAGAATCTACCGATCACGGCCTGAAAGAGATCCTAGAAGGAAAACCTCCAGGAATATTATAGCCAAATTCCAGAACTCACAGGTCAAGGAGAAAATATTGCAAGCAGCTAGAAAAAAGGAATTCAAATATTGTGGAGCTCCAATAAGGATAAAGCAAGATCTAGCAGCTTCTACATTAAAGGACCGGAGGGCATGGAATATGAGGGCAAAGAAACTGGGACTACAGCCAAAAATCACATACCCAGAAAAACTAAGCATTATCTTTCAGAGGAAAAAATGGAATTTCAATGAAAAAGAAGACTTTCAGGCATTTGCTATGAAAAGACCTGAACTTAATAGAAAATTTGACTTTCAAATACAAAACCCTGGAGAAACATAAAAAGATAAACAGGAAAAAGACTTCATGAGGGATATTAAAAGATCAAACTGTTTATATTCCTACATGGGAAGATAATACTTCAAACTCATAAGAACTATCTCAGTAAGGAATTCACAGAGGTCACAGGTCTGAACTGAATATGAAGGGATGATAACTATAAAGCATTTGTGTTTTGTTCTTTGTGGGGCAGACAGGGTGGGGTGTCTTATGTCTGGGGCCAGATTTGGGCTTGGGGCCTCCTGGGTCCAGGGCTGGTGCATTGTCCACTGTGCCGTCTAACTAACCCATGATGACATCTTTAAAATAGGGTTGAGGTGTAGGAGAAATAGACTGGGGGAGGGGGAAGGGGAGAGATGGTCTGGGGAGAGGTAGTTCACATGAAGGAAACAAGAAAAAAGCTTATGGAGGGGAGGGGAAGAGGGAGAAGGAATTGGGGAGTGAGTGAACCTTAATCTCATCAGAATTGGCTCAAAGAAGGACTAACATACATACTCAAGTAGGTATAGTAATATATTTTTGCCCTGAGGGAGGAGAGGGAGATAATGGGGATGGGGGAAGAGGGAAAGGAGGGAAGGGCAGAGTGGGGGAGAGAGCAGTAAAAAGCAAAACACTTTCAAGGAAGGTAAAGATGTTCTGCATAATTGCACAAGTATGACATATTGAATTGCTTAATTTCATAGGGAGGGTTGAGGAGGGAGGGAGGAAGAAAATTTGGAACACAGAATTAGCTCAAAGACCTATAACTCATCAGAGTGGGCTCATGGGAGGAATAACATTCACACCAAGTTGGGAGGAGTAATCTATTTAACCCTACAGGAAAGTATGAGGGGAAGAGGATAAGGAAGGAAGGGTGAAAAAAAGGGAGTGCACAGTAGGGGAGGGGACAGTCAGAAGTAAAACACTTTTGAGGAGGAATAGGTTAAAAGAAGATAGAAAATAGAGTAAATATCATGGGAAGGGAATAGGATGGAGGGAAATAGTTATGATGATTGATTATAATGGCAAAACATATGGTACCTACTTTGCTGGGCTAATATGAAAAAAATTATTTGTCAAGTTTAAGGTACTTTTTCAGGTTATGATGAACAGGATACTATCAGAAAAACTTGGAAAGACCTACATGAACTGAAGCAGAGTGAAATGTACTGTATACAAAATAACAGCAATAGTGTAAGATGATCTGCTGGGAAGCATGTGGTTATTTTCAGTAAGGCAATGATCCAATATAACTCTGAAGGACTTATGAAAATGGCAACCCATCTACAGAGAAAGAAGTGATAGTATCTGAAAATAGATGGAAACACATTTAAAAAAAATTTTTTTTCTCTTTGACAATTCCTCAATATGAAGTTTTTTGTTTTTTGTTTTTTACTGTTTTCTCTCACAACCTATCTAATTTGGGAATGTTTTCCATGACTACTCATGTATAACTTATTTTGAAATGCTTGAGTTCTAGTGGGTGGGGGGTGGGAATGGAGGAGGAAGAGAAATTGGAACACAAATTTTTTAAAAGTTGACGTTAAAATTTGTTTTTACATATATTTTGGAAAATAAAATTCTATTCAATAAAATTTTTTAAAAAATGTTTTAAAAGAGTAGAATGGGGGGCAGCTAGGTGGCACAGTAGATAAAGCACTGGCCCTGGATTCAGGAGGACCTGAGTTCAAATATGGCCTCAGACACTTGACACTTACTAGTGTCACTTACTGTGTGACCCTGGGCAAGTCACTTAACTCTCATCACCCCGAAAAAAAAAAGTAGAACCGATCAAATGGTTAAAGAAGTTTAAAATTAGAATTAGGCAAGGAGAAGCTAATGACTCCATAAAACTTCAAGAAACAACAAAACAAGGGGCAGCTAGATGGCACAGTGGATAGAGCACCGGCTCTAGAGTCAGGAGTACCTGAGTTCAAGTCCAGCCTCAGACACTTAATACTTAACTAGCTGTGTGACCCTGGGCAAGTCACTTAACCCCAAGTGCCTCACTTAAAAAAAAAAAAAAAAGAAACAACAAAACAAAGTCAAAAGAATGAAAAAAAGTATAAAATGTGAAATATCTCCTCAGCAAAACAACTCACCTGGAAAATATATTGAAAAGAGATCATGTAAAAATTACTGGACTACCTGAAAGCCATCATGAAAAAAAAGAGCCTAGATGTCATATTTCAAGAAATTATCAGGAAAAACTGCCCTGATATTTTAGATCCAGAGGGTCAAATAGAAGTAGAAAGAATCCACCAATCAACTCAGGAAGAGATCCCATAATGAAAACTCAGGAATACTATAGCCAAATTCCACAGCTCCCAGGGTAAAGAAAAAATATTGCAGCCAGAAAGAAACAATTCAAATATCATGGAACCACAGTCAAGATTACACAAGATTTAGGAGCTTCCATATTAAAGGAGCTCAGGGCTTGGAACATGATATTCCAGAAAGCAAAAGATCTAGGATTACAATCAAGAATCATCTACCCATCAAAACTGGGTATAATCCTTTGGGGGGTGGGTGGAAAGGATGGACACTTAATAAAACAGAATTTTCAAGCATTCCTTATGAAAAGAACAGAGCTGAATAGAAAATCTGACATTTGAACACAAAACTCAAGAGAAACATAAAAAGGTAAATGTGAAAGAGAAATCTGAGGGACTTAATAAAGTTAAATTGTTTACATTCCTATATAGGAACATGATACATGTAACTCCTAAGAACTTTATCATTATTGGGGCAATTAAAAAGAATCTACATGGGTAGAGGGCATGAATGTGATTCAATTTATGTTGAGATGATCTTAAAAAAATGAAAGGGTGAGAAAGATATGCACTGGGAGAAGGGGGAAGGGATAAGTAGAATAGGGAAATTTTTTCTCATATTAAACAGGCACAAAGGGAAGAGCTTTTACAGTTGTGATGAAATAATGAGATTTAGCAGATACTCAAAGACCTACCTGGAGATTAATCTAGACTGATTGAATCAAGTGAGAGTGATTAACTGCTGATTAGCCTACTTCAAGCTAACTGGATTGTAATCACACCTTGAGAACACCTTCAGAACCAATGGATTTGGATGATGCCAACCAATCAGCTTGAAGCAGTGTGTAAGGACCGCCTCTGTTCCAGACCTATAAAAAGCTTCCACAATCAGTTTGCTGGAGAGAGTTCATGATTGAAGCAGGCTTGTGGCAGAGGACTTGAGGAAGAACCAGACCAGACCAGGCTGGAACTCTAGGCTAAATAGGCTTTTTTCTTAACTTTCTGAACTCCATGGGAATATCTGTATGCTTTAATAAATGTTTAATGCCCAAGGACTGGTGCTAAAGCTTCTAATTTAAGGCGACCACAATTTAGATTTTAAACATCACACAGTGGAGGGGGAAATGGGAAGAGGGAGGGTGGCAAGCAATGTTTGAACCTGACTTTCATTGAAATTGATTAAAAGAAGGAAGAATATATATCCCAAGTCAGTTAGGTATGGAAATCTATCTTACTCAACAGGGAAATAGAAGGGGAAGGGGATAAGAGAGATGGGAGCAGGGTACTGATATAAAAGAAGGTGGAGGCAATAGTCAGAGGCAAAACTGACTTTTAAAAAATAATAATCATAAACATTTTTATTTAAAGCTTTGAGCTCCAAATTCTATCCCTCCTTCCCTCTCTCCCTTACCCACTCCCCGAGGCAATAAGCAATCAGATATAGGTTATACATGTGCAATTATGTAAAACATCACCATATTAGTAATTTTATATAAGAAAACTTGATCAAAAGAAAATAATGAAAGTAAAAATAAGCTTCAGTCTGTGTTCAATCAATATCAGTTTTTCTGTGGAGGTGGATAGTATGCTTCATCATTAGTCCTTTGGGATTGTCGTGGATCATTGCATTCCTGAGATTAGTTAAGTCATTCACAGTTTCTTATCAAACAATATTGCTGTCTCTGCACACAACGTTCTCCTGGTTCTGCTCACTTCACTATATATCAGTTCGTATGAATCTTTCCAGGCCTTTCTGAAATCATCCTGCTTGTCATTTATTATAGCACAATAATATTCCATCATAATCATATACCACCCCTTTCAATGAGCAATAGGATAAAGAGAGAGAGAATAATAAGTAGAACAAAATAGAATGGAGAGAAAGAGAAAGTAATTATAACTATGAATGTGAATGGGATGTACTCACTCATAAAATGGAAGTGGATAGCAAAATGAATTAGAAATTACTATAATGCAACAATATGTTATTTACAAGAGACATGCTTGAAACAGAAAGACACAGAGTTGAAATAAGGGACTAGAGTAGAATTTATTATGCTTCAGCTGATGTAAAAAGACAGGGGTAGTAATCATGATCTGAGAAAAATGAAAGTAAAAATAGATTTAATTAAAAGAGATAATCAGGGAAACTATATTTCCCTAAAAGGTACCATAGGCAATGAACTAATATAAAAAATTTTACAGAAAGTTTCTCTGATAAAAGCCTCATTTCTCAAAAATATAGAATATTGAGTCAAGTTTATTAAAAAAAATCATTACTTAATAGATAAATGATCAAGGGAAACAAACAGGCAGTTTTCAGAAGAAGAAATCAAATCTATAATCATATGAAAAAATGCTATAAGTCCCTATTGATTAGAGGAATGCAAATTAAAATAACTCTGAGGTACCACCTTACCCCTATCACAAATGACAAATGCTGAAGGAGATGAGGTAAAATTGGTACACTAATGAACTGCTGTTCAAGTTTCAGACTGATGTAACTATTCTGGAGAACAATTCGGAACTTTGCCCAAAAGGCTATAAAGTTATGCCTACCCTTTGACCCAGTAATACCACTGCTACTTCTGTATCCCAAAGTGATCAAAAAAAAGAGGAAAAGATCCTATATGTAAAAAAATATTTATAGCAACTCTTTTTGTGGTGGCAAAGAATTGGAAATTGAAGGGATGCTCACCAATTGGGAAATGGCTGAACAACTTGTGGCAAATGATTGTAATGGAATATTATTGTGTTATAAGAAATGACCAGTAGGATGATTTCAGAAAAATATGGAAAGACCTTTATGAACTGATACAAAGGAAAGTGAACAGAATCAGGAGATCACTGTGCACAATAACAACAGTATTGTAATGGTGATGATCAACTATGAAAGACTGATCAATACAATGATCCAAGACAATTCCAAAGCATTCATGATGAAAAAATTCTATCCAACTCCAAAGAGAATCGATGAATTCTGAGTAAAAATTGAAATATAATTTTTTCACTTTATTTTTCTTGCTTCTTTGGTAATATGTCAAAACGTTTTGTATGATCTCACATGCATAGTTGATATCATATTGCTTGCCTTAGTGAATGGGGGAAGGGCAAGAGGGAGAAGAGAATTTGGAACTCAGATTTTTTTTTTAAAGAAAAATGTTAAAAATAAATAATATATTTTTAAAAGTCATCAAGTTTAATGTCCTCACTTTATATCTCACCAAACAATAGATCTATTGAAATCATTCCACTATCTAGTGGTACAGATTGCCACCTATATACACTTTTTCATGCAGCACAGCTCTTATCTCCAACCTCCCAGAAATCCTCTTTAAGGGATCCATCCAACATGGTGGAGGTCTTCTAAGTTTTTTATGTGATTGGGTTCTGACAAATGTGCAGACCCAATCAGTTTGTTAAGGTGACATTATCCACACGAAAGATGGTAGAACTGCTTCTGGGAGAACTGTAATGACTAGAGCACATGCAGAGTTTCTGTTGCTTTTTCTTATTGGGGTACCACATGGTTGAGAAGAGCCTTTTACTCTTAGCTGTGTAGCCAAAACCACTGGACTCTTCAAGATGGCCAGCCCTGGTCTGCTTTCTTTGTTGCATTCATGTCTAGGGGAATGAGATGATTCTTTCATTCATGGCTGTTAGGACCATGAAGTAAGAGGCCCTAGGGCCTCCTTCCCTATATAAGGCCATATGGCCCCTGAGAAATAGGCCTTGATCCTAGGTCTTTATGTTCATTTTTTACATTCTAAGTACAGGAAATGAAGTCTCTGAACTTTGAGAGTTTCAAAGATAGGAGTCTGAGTCACAGGAATTCAGGATAGGTGTTGCAGTCAGCCCAACAATGGAGTGATCATCTGAATAACCTTCAGGATTCCAGCAGAATCCAGCAGCAATACTACCTTAGGGTATAGACTTGGTAAAACCACAGCTGCAGAGGAACTGAGCTGAGGTGAGCCTTATCCCTACCCCCGCCCCAAAACTAGATGGTATAGAAGGGATTAGATTATGCCCTACGGAGTTGGGAGAAATGTCTGTATGTTTGTTCTTGCTGTATCTTTGAAGTAAATATCCTTTTGTAAAAGCTTGTCTGATGTTAAGTGTCTAAACAGACCTGAGGAAGCTACTTACTAGTCCCCTTAATATGAGAAGAACACAGCCTCAAGCCAATGTTAGAGAAAGGAGACTAACCCCTAAGGGTACCTAAGAACTCTAAAAGGTTGATGTAGACTGCCTAGCCTTGAGAGAGTGAAGGGGCCAGGGATCCATCTTTAATTTACCTTACCGGGGTATTAAAGCAACACTTGGACTATCTAACTGTTTGTTATCCCTTGACCTCACTATATGATGAAACCATTTCCTTTTCTGATCATACATTTCCCAGATTATGTATTTTATGTTTGTCCTTACAAACATCATTCAATAAATATTTATTAAGCATCTACTATGTGCCAGGTGCCCCAAGCACTAGAGATACAAAGACAAAAATAATACAGTCCCTGCTTTAAGAAGTTTAACATCTTCTGGGGTAGTACTGCAATCCATATACACCCGTTATGTACCTTTCAATTGTCGTTTGATTCTTTGGACATTTTGTTCTTAGATTTGCTCCATAAAGCATGAGCTCAAATGATACTAAGCTTTTCTACAATTCAAAAACTCCTCTTTTTAACTTCAGTAAACAGCTTTGGGTCATTTAAGGTACTGCACAATTTCCAGAGTGAAATCTAGGCTGCTCCCATCCTTCTATTCCATTCTGGGCTAAGCCATTGGCCATCCACAGTGTCTGTGAAAGATTTCTGTACCAATGGGCCAACATAACGGACTGTTTTTGCCAACTGCGTATAATAATCATTCTTTATTTGTTTGACTTTTCCTGTTTGGATAACTAGGCTAAGCTATTTTTTGAGTTTGTGGATATCATTGAAGAAGATCTAATATCTTTCAAAGGCAAGTTCAGCTGGCATAGTGGTGTGCAAAGAGAGAAGAATTTGGGGAATCTCACCATGCAGTTCTTCCATTTGGACTTTTCACTGGACACCCTCCATAATGGTGATAGACATTTTTGGTAGGCATATACCTGCCTACCTTACGCCTTACTTGATATTGATTTTTTTTTAATGGTCTCTAGAGGACCAGGGTTCAAATACTACCTGACACTTACTCCCTGCGTGACTTTGGGCAAGTCGCTTAACTTTCCTAGGTTCAGTTTCCATTTGTCTAGAAAATCAAGAAGGATTTGATTAGATGATTTAATAATCTATGATCTATGATAACGAAAGCATTATTGAACAAAATTATCTCTGTTGTTGAATCCATTATGGAATCTTTCATGATCTTGTAAGATTTCACATACTTGTGGGACATCTTGCAAGATGGTGTGTGGATAGAGCACTAGGCTGGCCACTCTGCTCTTTTCAGAGAAGGGGTGTTAGACTAGAATTATATATGCTCCCTCCAATACTCTAGGGAAATTTAATTTTTAGGTTCCAGATGTTTTCTTGGTCCTTATCCCTTAAAGAAGAAAAGGCACAGCTTATATTCAAAAGCTAAGTTCCTTCCCCCCTCCCAAGTGCTAGTTACATGAAAGACCAACACAAATAGTAAATAGAAAATAAAATCATTTATCAAGGCAGACAGCAAATAGAAATCAGAAAAGTTATACATATTAAAATATAGCTGACAATACCCAGAATGAATGAGCAACAAGGTATCTTAGCTTAACTAAGAGAGAGTCCCCAATCTCATCCAAGGGAAAATAACCCAAAGTCTCTAGAGGAGCAAGTTGGAAATCAGGGACATGTTGGGACTGGTTTTCCCCTATGTGTCTTAGCTTCCAAAGTCTGTTCTCTTTCTCTTCAGTTTTCTCTCTTCGAAAAGTCTGGAACCACATGTGTCCTCTCTTGAGGTAGGATGAACAAAGAATTCTCCCAAAATTTCAAGCTAATTTCACCTCTCACAGAGGCAAGCAATACTGAGTAATTATTCTCTCCATCAGTGAGTAAGACCTTATGAAAATGGAGCAGACTTGAACCTTGGGTTACATAAACCATTATCTATGTTTTTGTTTTATTATTGATTTTATTTTTAATAAACTGCATATTCAGTAACTTCATTATTTATTTTAATTTAATCTATTGAGAGATATATTGAAATTTTATTGAGGAAAATATAAATATATGTGTGTATGTATCTACAGTGGGCCAGTATTCCCTGTTCTAGTTGACAAAGGGTGTGATGTATCTCTACTCCCATCCCTCCCCCATTAACTAGTATCAATTCTATTGTTATTTTTCATTTGTAAAATCTCTCTCCTCTCAGAAGTCCAAGGCCCTAACAAAATTAGATAACATAAGGTAATTCTTCAAGGTAGGCAGATTATATATACCCAATAGTTCAGAGGTTTTTAATGCAGAGTCCATAAACTTGTTTTTTATAATTATGATTTTTGATAACTATTTTAATACAACTGATTATCTTTGTAATCCTACATATTTTAATTTTATGCTTTTAAAAACATTTTTTTCTGAGAAGGGATCCATGGGCTTTACTGAATTGCCAAAGGGGTCCATACACACACAAAATCCTGTGATACTGCAAAATCCATTCCTTGCACTGACACAGATTTCTCCTACAAACCCACAGAGCTGCCAGTTGACAATGACATTCACTGGATATTGGGTATGAGGAACAAGGAAAAATTGACCCAGAAAAAGGAATGATCTTCTGTTCCAAGTACTATGCATGCTCTGTGATGAGTCATAGAGGGATCACCCAGAGATGATTCACAGAGTGTTACCACAATCTGGAATGCGGGGTCAAGAAGGAACAGCTGTTGCCAATAATTCTGAGAAAGGCACTGGCCTCTCTCTCCCCTTGAGGTTAACTGTAACCAGACTATAAAAAGTGAGCTAGCCCAGATCTCTGAGCTGGTGCTTCTAACTTGGCCCTCACACTACAGAGCTGACTGTGTTATTAGGAAGAAGTGCAAAAGAGCCAGATGAAGACTGTGTTGCAAAGTAATCCAGTCATGTGGATTCTGATTCCCTAGGTGACTTTCTCTGTTTTCTGTTTCTGTGTTTGTGTTCCAGTATTTGTGTCCTTGGGGAGAGTCTTGTGTAAGTTAAGACAAAGCATATACTGAAAGGCTCAGGCAGTGATGACTTTATCCCAGGTCCAGTTCTCTGTAACATATTCTTAATACTTTCCTATTCTGGGGCTGCTAGGTGGAGCAGTGGATAAAGCACCAGCCCTGGATTCAGGAGGACCTGAGTTCAAATCCGGTCTCAGACCCTTGACACTTACTAGCTGTGTGACCCTGGGCAAGTCACTTAACCCCAATTGCCTCACCAAAAAAAACACCAAAAACAAAAACAAACTTCCCTATTCTCTTGAAGATGCTGTGGTAGGAACAATATTCTAACCCTTTCCCTCATGCAAGTTAGTCTAGATTTTCCTTAACAAGTATTGAGACCATCTTCTAAATTTGGTTGGTTAAAAAGAGGACTAAAGAGTAAGACTTTTGATTTTGCTTCCTTAGCAGGCCTAAGGGTGGATCACATCACTTTAGCTAGTGGATCACAATGGGCAGCCCAGACAAGGGAGCTTCACTAGGCTGGGTCAACTCAAGGCGGTGTCTACATATCCAAATATCCTTATCCTGCTATGGCTAAGTAAATCTTTTGTTAATTATTTTCAGCAAGGCAATGATCCAATATAACCCTGAAGGACTTATGAAAATGGCAACACATCTACAGAGAAAGAACTGATAGTATCTGAAAACAGATGGAAACACATTTTTTTTCCATTTTTTTTTCTCCTCTTTGACAATTCCTCGATCTGAAGTTTTGGGGTTTTTTTTAACTGTTTTCTCTCACAACCTAGCTATTGTGGGAATGTTTTCCATGACTACTCATGTATAACTTATTTTGAAATGCTCGAATTCTAGTGTGTGGGGGTTGGGAATGGAAGAGGAAGAGAAATTGGACCACAAAGTTTTTTAAAAAATTGATGTTAAAATCTGTTTTTACATATATTTTTGAAAATAAAATTTTATTCAATATTAAAAAATAATAATCATAAAAAATTATTGAATGACCTTTGAGTGTCTCAATTGGTTCATTTTCCAACCTAAATTCCTGGGAGGATTGGCCTGAGGCAGACCCTGCCCAAAATATGCCCTATGCCAGAGGTCAAGGGACCCAGAGCCCATTTAGATCAGGCTCCATTTCAGGTCTGCATGGCAAATTTATATTTGCTGACTCATTTTCACATGCTGTGGAAAGAACTAGGAATAGAAGAGATTCCATCAGTATTCTTTGGAGCTTCCAGAGGAAGTCCCAGAGTAGAAGTTATTCTTCTGACTCTCAGTGATCCCTTATGCCTGGGGGAGGCACAATTGTTACAACTCCCTTTGCCTTCAGACCCAAGGCAGATAGGGAAATCTTCAGATCCCATAGTGAGGAGACACAAGGTGGCTGCAAATCAAAGGTAGAAGTCATTTAGTGTCAGAAACCAGAGCTGAAAAGAAAAGGATATTGGAAGCCCTGAGCCAAGGTCAAAACTAAGAGAGTCCAAGAGAAAGTCATCAAGCCATTTTTTATTCTGGGTCCAATTTTTAGGAAGGCTATTGACAAGCATGCATATTCAGAGATAAGCAACCAGAATGGTGAAAAAAACTCAAAATTTTAACATGAGAGTTATTTTAAAGAACTGGAGAAGTTTAGCTTGGAAAATAAAATTAAGGTTGGTATAATAGCCATTCACACAAATTTAAAGGCCTATCATTAAAGGCAGAACTAAAACTGGTGGGTAGGAGTTATAGAGAGGCATATTTTTGGCTTCATATGAGAAAAAACTTCGTAACTATTATCTATCCAAAAGTGGAACAGGCCATCTTATAAGGAATTGAGTTCCCTCTGATGGGAAGTCTTCAAGTGATTGTTGTATGACCTCTTGTTAGAATGTTGTACAAGAAATTCCTACTCAAACAAGTCTCTGAGATGGTATGATTCCAAACACTAACTAGATAGCCTGGGTAGCTCTTTGTCAATAGAGCATACTCTAGCACTTTTTTTTTTTTTTCGGGGCAATGGGGGTTAAGTGACTTGTCCAGGGTCACACAGCTAGTTAGTGTCAAGTGTCTGAGGCTGGCTTTGAACTCAGGTCCTCCTGAATCCAGGGCCAGTGCTTTATCCACTGCGCCACCTAGCTGCCCCCTCTAGCACTTTTAATGTCAGACTGGAAAGCCTAATTATACTGCTTAAGGGTCCACATCTATCAGAAACAGCAATCCAGGAAACCACAGTTCTATTTATGCTACAGATGTTTCCGGTTTTTTTCTGAACTAAAATTTTCCTTTTTTTTTTTTTTTTTAAAGAAAAGAATGAGTTTGTGCACATTCCAATTACAGAGGTCTTTTTGGCTTTTGCTTTGTGTTGGCTGTTGAGAAGGAATTAATTTTTTTTTATTTTTTAGATAGGAATTGGCAAGGAGGCTGAATATGAATACATGGGAACTCACAGGGTTTGTTTTCTATGATATGTTTACTTTACCCACTCATAAACACTTAACGTGTTTACCTGATCATCAGCCTATTCAGAAAACAAATTCTGAACAACATCAAAATACCTCTTTGTTCCCTTCATGTGTTGTTTGTTGCATGCTGACAACACACTTGACTGCTACAAGGTACAGAAGATGGCAGGCCCAGACCTTGCCTCTTGAGCTCAAATTCTCAAAGAAACAATATGGCACAGACATAAAAGCAGTGAGGACGGTTAACTCTCAAGAACTCAGGGTTATTCATGGGGGAAGTCTTTTCTCTGTCTTTTTCTCTTCTTCCTTCCTTCCTTTTTTTTTTTTTTTAATTTTTAGTGAGGCAATTGGAACTTGCCCAGAGTCACACAGCTAGTAAGTGTTAAGTGTCTAAGGCCAGATTTGAACTCAGGTATTCCTGACTCCAGGGCTGGTGCTCTATCCACTGCGCCACCTAGCTGCCCCCTTCCTTTCTTGATTATCCTCTTCTCTCCTATTTTCATTCTGAGAAGGGATGAAGGCCATGGGAAAGTCACATAAGGAGCCATATCTGGAAAGATATTCAAAAAAGAAAAGATTTTCTTATAAATGTATCTATATTTATATCTACATCTTCATCTACATCTACATCTACACCTACACCTACACCCATACCCATACCCATATCCGTACCCATATCCATATCTATATCCATATCCATGTGTGTATATATACATATATTATAATACAATGGCACACAATTATATTATAATTAAAACATATTATATAAAATATAATTATAATATAAGAACATTCACATATATGTGAATAGAGTATCTATTCCATGCTTTTCTTTCATGTATTTTAAAGACATCAAATCCACTTCTCTATTTGACTTTGCTACTCGGTTTTGCATTTCTTAGCCCCTTCTCATATCCACAAAAACAAATAATCTTAAATCTTTCTTATTTAAGTCTCAAAGTTAAGAAAAGCAAATTGATAAGTTAATCAATCCATTAGCACCATCCAATGAGTGCATAATCTTTAGAGTGAAGAGAGAGAAGACAGAAAGAGAAATCCAGTGGGAGAGAAAGGACATACGCATGTGCCTAATAAGTATGTATGAGAACATATAATGCACAAACAATAATATGACTTCCATGGGAAGCCCTGTGACACAGGGAAAAGATCCCTGGATTTGGAATCAGGTGACCTATGTTTGAATTCTGATGCTGTAGCTTTTCAACTGTATGTCTCTGGACAAGTCATCTTAGGACCTCAGTTTCCTATTCTGTAAAATAAAGGGTTAGATTCAGTCTTTGGTTTCAGATTCACATAAAAAGGAGGGTCACTAAATCACACATAAGTATCCCTGTGTAGCTTAATGACTTAGACAAACAAATATTAACATTATCTATGTTTTATTGTTTTTTTAAATTATTTTGTTAAATATTTCACAATTTCATTTTATTTACCAATGCAATCAGGAGTGTTGTGGGCAATGTGTTTGACACCACTGCCTAATTTGACCACCTTTCAACTGTAAATCTTTGATCCCAAGTACTAAAGGTTGTCTGCAATACAGTTCTATGCTGCTCATGTTCATTTTGGCCTAACAATTAACACCAAGAAAACAGAGGTTTTCCACCAGCCAGTACCAAACCATCCATATGTGGAACCATGGGTTACAGCAAATGGAGTAATTTTGAATGCTGTGGATAAGTTCACTTACCTTGACAGTATACTTTCCAGGGATGTCCACATAGATGATGAGGTTGACACACACATTGCCAGAGCTAGCTCGGTTTTGGGGACGTTCCAAAGGAAAGTATGGGAGAGAAGAGTTATTGGACTGCCTGCCAGACTGAAGGTCTACAGAGTCATTGTGTTGACTTCATTGTTGTATGCCTGTCAAACATGGGCAGTTTCCCAACACCATGACAGGAAACTGAGTCGTTTCCTCTTGAGTTGTCTTAGGAAGATTCTGAAGATCACCTGGCACCAACACTAAGGTCCTTTCTTGAGCTAAACTGCCAAGTATTCAAACTCTACTGTAGAAAGCACAGCTCTGATAGGCTGGCCACATTGTTTGGATGCCAAATGTATGTTTGCTTAAAAGACTTTTATGGAGGACTCACATAAGGCGGGTGCTCACAACGGGGTAAGAAGAAGCGCAAGTATGCCCTCAAGGTCTCTATGAAGAACTTTGGAATCAATTGTGAGACTTGGGAAACCCTGGTACAGAACCACCATGGTGTACCTGCATCAAAGGAGGTGTTGTGCTCTATGAACAAAGCAGAATTGCAGTAGCTCGAAAGAACAACGAGATGTGCAAATTTATACACCTCTTCTCCAAATGTTCATATGTATTATTTGTGCCACACTTGTGGTAAAGCCTTCAGAGCTCCTATTGGTCTAGCACCAAAAGAGAGAGGTTAAGTACCTTTTTACACTCTTTGTCTCATTATATTCCCCATCCTGTAGCTCTAGGAAAAATTACCTAAAACTTAGGTTTTGAATCATATTTAGGATTTTTTTCAGAGAGTGCAGTAGAAAGAAACTCATTGGACAGTGCAAATCAGGGTTTTGTTGTTTTTGAGTTATTTTTCAGTTTTGTGAAACTCTTCATGACTCCATTTGCAGTTTTCTTAGCAAAGAAATGAGAAAGGTTTGCCAGTTCTTTTTACAGATGAGGAAACTGAGGCAAAGAGGGTTAAGTGACTTGCCCAGGGTCACACAACTACTAAGTGTCTGAGGCCAGATCAAGAAGATGAATCCTCCTGACTTCAGGCCCAGCACTCTATCCACTGTGCCAACCTAGCTGCCAATATGCCAATACGTATGGGACAACTATTTATTTCTACTATACAAAAGAAATGCTAGATACAAATTGTTCTCATAAGTTGACATGAAAAGACTTAAAATATACAGCGGCAGTAATATGACTATGGTTATATTCTCCTATAAGGTACAAACATAAGTTTTCAAACATGAAGCAGTTTGAGAGGCTTCTGAATAGACATTTAATATTTTTGCTTGGTTTTGCACTGTCCAAACAATTCCTTACAGGTCAGTGTCTTCTGGAAATCTAGAACAGGTGTTGGGCTCATCTTCATCTTTTCTTCCAGGAGTCACTCCTATCCCCATCTCCATTTTCACAGAAACACATTTGCACAACAATCCTAGGAAATTAGAGAAAGCCCTACATGGTTCAAAGAAGGTAATACTCCATGGGGTACATGTGTAGGAATGGGAGCCATACCATGGATTATGTGATAGAGCTTCCCTGGAAACTCCTAGAAACTTCCAAGGACTCTAGTGGGATTCAGGTCTGAAAAGTATGTACTTTGAGATGATAAAGCAATCCCCTTATTGGACACTAAGCAGGAAGAGCCTAAAAAAATCAGTGATCCCTGCCTTCAATCCATCTCCTTTTCCTATCTTCAGATTTTGTGAGCATTTTTTTTTTTAGTGCTTTTTGTTTTTAAGCTTGCAGGGCAATGAGAGGTTTGTCAATTCATTTTGCAGATGAGGAAACTGAGGCAAAGAGGGTTAAGTGACTTGCCCAGGGTCACATAGCTAGTAAGTGTCAAGTGTCTGAGGTTAGATTTGAACTCAGGTACTCCTGATTCCAGGGCCGGTGCTTTATCTACTATACCACCTAACTGCCCCCTGTGGGGATTATTTGAACCTCTCCCTGAATAAAGGCAGGTGAGTTTTTCTCCATGTGAGCTTGGCTGTACTTTGCTTTTTTTTTTTTTTTAGTGAGGCGATTGGGGTTAAGTGACTTGCCCAGGGTCACACAGCTAGTAAGTGTTAAGTGTCTGAGGCCGGATTTGAACTCAGGTACTCCTGACTCCAGGGCCAGTGCTCTATCCACTGCACCACCTAGCTGCCCCCTGTACTTTGCTTTTGATTACTGGATAAACCTACCCAATCAATGAAGTAACAAGCATTTATTAAATGCCTGCTATGTGTTGGGTACTGTACTATGTCCTGGGGAGAGTCACAGAAATGAGAGTTCCTATCTTCAAAGAGTTTACATTCTTTTTTTTTTTTAAGAGTCTACATTCTACTGCAATTGAACATATCATGGTATCTCATGGCCTCTAAGTGGTGGGAAGAAAGCAGAAAGATTGAGTTCTAAACCACCTGAGTGTTTCTTTGCAAACTCCACACAGTGATTCATCTTTGTTTTTTTACTTTTTTTCAATTAACAAGTACTTATTTTATCTCCCTCTCATCTTCCCCTCCCCCAAATAAATTGTTTTAGAAGGACAAACAAAACCCTTGTAACAAAAACACATCATCAAGCAAAACAAATTCCCACATTGGCCAGGTCCAAAAATGCATATCTCATCCTGCGTCTCAAGTCCATCCATCCTCTCTCTGTCAGGAGGTGAATAGCAGCCTTCAACATCAATCCTCCCTCCCTCCCTCTCTGGTCTTGCAGTCATTCACCAAGTCCTAACCACCAGCCTACGGCAACACATGGACTCTTGATTCATTATGAAACTCATCAGCATGTTGGTTAGAGCCAACTCCTTCAATTTCAAATGCAACTATATAATTTAAGTCTCCCAAAACCTGAACTTTTCTCGATTAGATTTTAAGACTCCATCTTCTCTATTAGATTTTAAGCTCCTCTGACATAGTTACCATGGTCGTGCAAGAGTCAGGAAGACCTCAGTTCCAGTCCAAGTCATAATTATTAAGAGGTAAATGGGGTTTTGACCTGACTGCTTCCACAGCGTCCTACTGCTGTGGCACCCCAACTGGTGGTTCATCTTCTCCCTCTTCCCCCAGTTGCTGTGGGAGTGAGGGTGGACTCGTGGCCTGGTAGGTTAGGCTCAATATTGAAATGAAATGAAAGATTATAGAAGATCTGACAGTTAACAAAAGATTTATTTAGCCCTTGCAACAAGGTGATTCAACAAGAACATTCAGTAAGGACATGATGCTGATTCCTCTGAGCAAAGCTCCCCTGACTCTGTATGGTGGTCTGGCGGTCAAGTATCAGGGCTCAACCAGAGGTTTCTATACCAGGAATCCATGTCAACAAGCCTAAAGATTATACACGGGGCCAGTTAAATCTCTAGGACAGTTTCCAGTATCTTTCCAGGAAAATCTAGCCCAATCTGCATAGGGCAGGGCCTTAGGATAGTGTTCACATTGTTCTGCATGATGGACTTCTCTCTGTAGCATGCCTATAGCAATTGTTGGAAGTACCATTGCCCTAGGAGAGAGTTCCTACAAATGGTTGTGTTCTTTATCACCCATGACTACCATCATTGGGATTTTTTTTTCTTTTCCTTTTTTTTTTTTAGTGAAGCAATTGGGGTAAAGTGACTTGCACTGCGCCATCTAGCTGCCCCCATCATTGGGATTTAAAGGCAGGATCTGAAATACTCCAGGGCATATAGATGATCCAACTCATTAAAAGGGTAGGGCTGTGGGGCAGCTAGGTGGCACAATGGATAAAGCACCGGCCCTGGATTCAGGAGTACCTGAGTTCAAATCCGACCTCAGACACTTGACACTTACTAGCTCTGTGACCCTGGGCAAGTCACTTAACCCCCATTGCCCTAATAAAAAGAGGGTAGGGCTGGCAAAAGAAGGAACAGTTTAACTTTAGAGGTGGAACCAGCTGATTATGATGACAATGCTAAGTTTTATTTGGTTTCTTAAGTTTTCTAAATGAGAACTAGATGGTTGGCCAATCTCTACAATCCCTGGTGGCCCTAAATATATAATACAAAAAGCCTCTATCTACATGGCTTCCAGTAGGATTACTGAAAGCGTTTTCCAACTGTGTACCCAGCAGGCCAGTGCTCCTTGGAGCCAAGGTGGGGTAAAACAGAGGGCATTGCAAGTTGTCAAAATCCCCATCATCAGCCAGTCAACTGTCACTTGAACATTCTTTGGTTATGTGAACACTGCCTAGTAAATAGCATTGCTTTCTTTGACCCTTGCTTGGTCAACAGCAATTGAATAAGAGCAGAAGAGCCAAGATTTCTACAAAGTTCCATAGGCTGTGAATGAAAAGGGACAGAGGCCAAGGGTGAATGCTGAATGAACAGCTGTTTCTAGGATAAGTACATAGGCCCACAGGAACTTGGCTTCACTGCAGCCTGAGACTGGACCTTTCCCTTATGGGAAAAATTAGCAAAATTGAAAGCTTAGACCCATGGAATTTCCCTCAACAGCTGACTTCTCAGACATTCTAGGATTAGAGTCCAGATGCCCTCTTGGTTGTAGCTGATGTCTCTGTACTGATGAAAAAAAGGAAAATTGTCCAGGAAAATATTGTACTATAGGATGGAAAAACCACGAAATTTATGTTTTCTTGCCCTTCAAATTTTATTTTTTTCCTAAAAGTACCACTTCCCACTATATTTTGATCCTTCTCAGTCATTTATAGCATTATTGCTCTGTGACTAAAGTGCATCCCCTTAAGAGAAGAATCCCTTCACTTATCATTGTTTTTTTTTTTCTTCCCAATCTCCCAAGAGAACAAAAGGGACCCTTTAAGCTGTGACCTGATTAAACTGCCCATTAATGAAAGCTATCATTCATATAGCATGTTAGACTTGTATGCCCGTTGGCTCACTGTGATACAACTTGAGGTCATGGGTTTGAGTGTTACCATCTTTAAGCCTACAGAGATGTGGTATGAAATGGAACAACTAACTTGACATTCTACTTGACCCATTCAATCCATGGTTCTGTCAATTTCTCTCTGATACTTGATAGAATAACATTCCTGAGAGGCTGCTGTATCCCCACTGTCCACCAGATGGTGTCCAGCCTACAAAAACCCAGTCTTCTCCCCAGCCCCCTTCCACTGAAATCTACCTTCCCCCACACTTATCAAGCCCTTACTTCTGAGGCAGGACTATGCCATTTGAATTAAACTCCATTGACTGTATCCAAAATCAGTCTGGAGGGTGAAATAGAATATTGTTCAAAAGACAAGAATAAACAAATTTTGTGTCTTTACAGAACTTATAAGCTCCCACTCTGTTCCTATATGAGGCAGCTAGGTGGGGCAGGGGATAGAGCAGATCACTGAAAATCAAGAAGACCTCAGTTCCAATCCTGCCTCTGCCACTTATTATTTGACCCTGGGTAAGTAACTTCATCTTTCTAAGCCTCACTTTCCTCTTCATCTCTAAGCCTCACTTTCCTCATCTGTAAAATGGGGATAATAATAGCACTTACCTCACAGGGTTGTAGTGAAGATCAAATGAGTTAACATGTGCAGTGGGCTTTTGCAAATCTTAAAGCACTATATAAACATTGGCTATTAATATTGCCCTCTCTAGGCTACCTTTTTATGGTTTGCTGTCCTTGAACACACAGATTCAGAGACTGATCATGCTGGAAGTACATGGTTTATTTTACACAGAATAAAGCAAGAGGAAACAGAGCATTCCTATGTGGATGCATTCTAAACCTCCCAGTTGCCCTTCAACATTTTTTGGATGTGGCCAGAGGGGCTCCCAATCATATACACCGAAAGTCTGTCACAAAGAATGAGGGAAAGTGATGTTCTCATCCTGTCTGAAGATCATGAACTAGAAAGAGGTGAGAGCCGGGAAGATGGCAAGGGAAAGTCATCTCTTCCTCAGCTTTCAAGCCCAATGAGTTTCACAGTAGCTGGTAGTCAGCAAATTGGGAGTGTTTCTCCTCTTGCCTCCCAATTCTGTTTTTCAGTCCAGGATCTAGATATCTTCCACAATGCTGTCCTTTGATCACCTTCCTTTCTGGGTACTGAGGTTTCAGGAAAGCACCCGAAGTAGTGCTTGAAGGTGATAGTCTCTTTACTTCCATGTGTTGTCTTAGTCAATGTTCACTCACCCCTATTATCCTCATGGAAGCCAGAAAGTCTGAATTCAAAGACAGTCAAAAAAAAAAGAGGAATTTCGACCCTTTCTTCTCAACCCTCCCATATTGCTCCCTTCCCCCATATTCTCCACTAAAGACTTCCCCCTACACTTTGAGAAGACAAAGGCCATTCACCATGGGCTTTCTTATCTCCCCTTCTTCGAATCTTGTAACCCCTTGACATGTCCCCTCCTTTCTCTTTCCTTACTCACTTGGATGAGGAGACTCTTTTCCTTAATGAGGCTAACTCCTCTAAATACGCCCTTGATTCCATCCCCTACAGTCTTCTTGCTGCCTACAAACATATTTAATCTTTCTTTAAAAAAAACCCTTCATGAAGCCCCTCTCTCAACTGTAAAAAACAAACAAACAAAACCTATCATTTTTTTAAGCTATTGTCCTGTACTCTTTCCTTTGTCAGCCAAACTCCTAAGGGAAAATATTTCTTAAATCATTACCTCCATTTTGTCTTCTCTCTCTCTCTCTCATCCCTTCTTCACAATCTGGCTTCTGAACTCATCGCTCAACTGAAATTCTTCTCTCCAAAGCTATCAACAACTGTTTGATTACCCAATCTGATAGATTTATCTCAATAGTCATCCTTTTTTGACTTATCTGCCGCATTTGACACTGTTGACTACTCTCTCCTCTCTGAGTTTTTTCTGACACTCATCTCCCTTGGTTCCCTTTCTACCTGTCTGACTATTCCTTATTTATATTAAATCTAAAACCCAAGAATATATCCAAAATTATTTTGATAAATGTTTAACAACAGGTTCTTGGGAGTGGGGGAGGTTGGGGGGGGGAATGAATGCATATCTATGCAATGATCTCTAGATCTAAATATCCAGTGAGCCATTCTCCTGAGCATCAGTCCCACATCACTAAGGGTCTATTGGACATTTAGAACTAGAGGCTCTTAGGTATTTCAATTCAACATGCCCAAAATAAAACTCATTATCTTTCTCCAACAATCCACCCCTCTTCCATTTCCCTCTTTCTGTCAAGGGTGCCACCATCCTTCCAGTAACCCAGGTTCACAACCTTGGTGATTTCAGCAGCCCATCAGTCTTATTCATCTCATATATCTAATCAGCTGTCAAATCTTGTCATTTCTACCTTCACAGTCCTCCCACTGTCTCCACCATCATCTTAATTCAGATTCTCATCAACCCTCCTAATTAGTCTCTCTGCCTCGAATCTCTCCCCACTACAATCCCTCTTCCATTCAGCTATCCAAGTTAAAATTCCTAATTTTCAGCTTGCTCCCCTTCTCAATTAATTCCAGTGACTCTCTGTTACCTCAAAGATCAACTATAAATGCTTCTGTTTGGCATTAAAGCCATTTGCAAACTGGATCCAACCTACTTTTTGAGCTTTATTATTCCCAAGAAATCTCCCTCTATATCACCAGAGAGCTTAATATTGGCTTATGGTTTAATATTTTCTCTTTAAAGTCCAGGATAATTGGTCTCACCTGTTCACTTGGCCCTCCACCTGCTATTCCAGGGAGCTAATTAAAACAAATATTTATGGAATTCCACAAGATTATTGCTGTTCAGTCTTGTCTGACTGTTTGTGACCCCATTTAGGGTTTTCTTGGCAAAGACAGAGGAGTGATTTACTTTCTTTCTTTCTTTTTTTTTTTTTATGGCAGGGCAATGAGGGTTTAAGTGACTTGCCCAGAGTCACACAGCTAGTAAGTGTTAAGTGTCTGAGGTCGGATTTGAACTCAGGTCCTCCTGAATCCAGGGCCGGTGCTCTATCCACTGCACCACCTAGCTGCCCCAGAGTGATTTACTTTCTTTCTTTCTTTTTTTTTTTTTTTGTGTGTGGGGCAATGAGGGCTAAGTGACTTGCCCAGCATCACACAGCTAGTAAGTGTCAAGTGTCTGAGGTCAAACTTGAACTCAGGTCCTCCTGAATCCAGGGCCGGTGCTCTATCCAATGCTCCACCTAGCTGCCCCGAGTGATTTACTTTCAACTGAATGACAATGGGCTTGCTGCTCCTAGAATAAGAGCCTTCATCTTCAGACTCCAGGCATTTTCACCAGCTGCCTCCATGCCTGGAATGTTTTCCCTCCCCATCTCTGCCTCCTGTCTTCCCTGATTTCCTTCAAGTCCTAGCTAAAATCCTATTGTCTTTAGGAATCCTTTCCCCCTTAATGCTAGTATGTTCCCTCCAAGATTGCCTACAACTTATCCTGTGCATATCTGCTTTGTACATAGTTGTCTTGTGTTGTCTCTCCTGTTAGACTGTGAGGTCTTTGAGAACAAAGGTTATTTCTCCCCATCCTCAGTGCTTAGAATAGTGCATGGCTAGTAAGTGCTTCATAAATGCTTGCTGACGACTTGAAGTTTTCAAAGACATAGAGCTCTTCAGCCAACCTTGTCCAGGAAATTGAATTCAAAAGGTCATAGTATAGAGGTACAAGGGAGCTCAGAGACCATCTAATTCAACTCCCTCATTTTACTGTTGAGTAAACTGAGGCCCAGTAAGGTTAAGTGGCTTGTGCAAATTTGTACAAGTAGTATCAGGGGCAGGATTTAAACCCATGTGCTTTATGAACCCAGGTCCTCTGAGTCCAGGGCAGCAAGATGGTGCAATGGATAGAGTGCCAGGCCTGGAATCAGGAAGACCTGAGTTCAAACCTGGCTTCAGACACTTACTAGCTGCCTGACCCTGGGCAAGTCATTTAACCCTGTTTGCCTCAGTTTTCTAAACTGTAAAATGAGCTAGAGAAGGAAAGGGCAAACTACTCCAGTATCTTTGCCAAGAAAACCCCAAAGAGGTCACAAAGAGTCACAGACAACCAAAGAACAATCTAGTCACTTCCTGTTCCACTTCACTATTTCTGGTTAATCCTATACCCTGAGTTGTAGATAAGATTATACATCCCTTTCTCTCCACTCATCCTGCCATGATCCTGGTGTAGGCTCTCCATACCTTTCACCTGTACTATTGCAAAAGTCTTCTGGTTGGTCTTCCTGCCTCAAGTCTCTCTCTTCTACCTGTCCTTAACTCAGCTGGCAGTGATTTTTCTAAAGCACAGTACTGACAACATCCACACTGCACCACTTCCCCCTCAGTAAAATCCAGTGGTCTCCTATTACCTCCAGAATCAAATATAAAATCCTCTCTTAAGACGTTATATTTAATCATGAAGGTGATAAGGAGCCACTGGAGTTTACTGAGTAGGGCTGAGTGACACGATCAGATCCATGCTTTAGGAAGATATATTTTGACAGCTTGAGTGCAAGATGGACTGGAGTGGGGAGAGAATTGAGATGTGGAGGGCAACCAGAAGCCTATTGCAACTGTCCAGGTATGTGGTAATGAGAGCCTGCAACAGAGTGGTGGCAGTGTCCAAGGAGAGAAGGGGTCATATACTAGAGAAGTTGTCAAGTTAAAATCCACAGGACTTGGCAACAGATTGGATACAGAGTTGGAGGGGGAGGGTGTGGGGGGTATGGAGAATGACAGTATGTTTCTGGCTGCCTATCACAGCCCTATACAGTTGTCCCAACTTCTTAGGGCAACTTCCTCAAATAATTTTTTTAGCTACTCCTCTTGACTAATTAAAACCATTTTTACTTGGCTCACATCTCTGATTCATCTTAGAATCATAGAATAAAATCATGGACTATTAATAATAGCTAACATTTACATATTGCTTACTTTGTGCCAAGCACTGTGCAATTACAATTATTATTAGAAGTGGAAAGCACCACAGGGACCATCCAGTCCTCCTCTTTCATTTGAAAGATGAAGAAATGAGACCCAGAGAGGGGAAATTACTTGCCCAAAGTCACAGTCAGTGACAGAGCCAAGACTATAGCATCCAGAACACCCGCCTAAAAGGCCAGTGAAGCTTCCAGTGTATCACTCTGCCCTCCAATTCCAGGACCAACCCTAAAGAAAGTGTAAGGTATGGCACTCTCCCAATCCCAAATTATCCTGGCAGGCTGGATTCTCAGAGGGAGGTTACATCTTGCCTCAGAGTTTTAGGTGTAGCACTGAGCAGTTAGCAGTGTCTAGCACATAGTAGATGCTTCATCAATGTTGATTGATTGATTGATTGATTGATTAAGAGGTTAGGGTCTATCTTTTGGGGGGGGCTGGGCAATTGGGGTTAAGTGACTTGTCCAGGGTCACACAGCTACTAAGTGTTTTGTTTTGTTTTGTTTTGTTGTTAGTGAGGCAAATGGGGTTAAGTGACTTGCCCATGGTCACACAGCTAGTAAGTGTCAAGTGTCTGAGGCCAGATTTGAACTCAGGTACTCCTGAATCCAGGGCCTGTGCTTTAACCACTGCACCATCTAGCTGCCCCACAGCTACTAAGTGTTAAGTGTCTGAGGTCAGATTTGAACTCAGGTCCTCCTGAATCCAGGGCCAGTGCTCTATCCACTGTGCCACCTAGCTGCCCCAGGGTCTTTCTAATGCTATAGTTCCACTAGTATGCTTCCTACCATTGGTTATCTATTGAAATAAATTAGCCATTCAGGCATAATTTAGAGAAGTTTAATTACTAAGATGTAAGAACAGATTGTACAAAATATTCCCCTAAAAGTCTGTGATACATTTTCCAACCAGTATATGTAGAGTCCAGGGGAAAGTGGGCTTAAGAAAACATGTGTGGCAAGGGGAAACTCACATTTTCTGGAAACTCTGGCTGAAGATCTCAAGATATTCTGATTAGGTATAGTGTAGTTTTTCTGTTGAATGCCTTTTAAGTCTTTTAAAATTAAATTACATTTTTTCATAGGACAAAATCAATCTCTGTCTCTGTCTCTCCCACCTCCCATTGAGGGGGAAATGCCACCCCCAACAAATATGCATAGTCAAGCAAAAGGAATTCCTTCACTGACAATGTCTAAAAACGATATGTCTCAATTTACATCCTGAGTCTATCACCTCTCTATAAGGAGGCATGTAGCACGCTTTATTATTGGTGCTCTGGAATTTTGGTGGTCATTACACTGATCAGAGTTCCTAAGTCATCCAAAGTTATTTGTTCTTACAATATTGTTGTCTTATAAATTTTTCTCCTTGTCCTGATCACTTCACTCTGCATCAATCCATACAAGTCTTCCCAGGTTTCTCTGAAACATCCCTCTCATCTTTTCTTAAAGAATAACAATATCAATTACATTCATATACAATGACTTATTCAGCCATTCCCTAACCTCAGTTTCTAGTTCTTTACCACCACAAAAAGCTGCTATAAGTATTTTGTATGTAATAATCCTTTTCCTCTTTTTTTAAAATCTCTTTCAGGTATAGACCAACTAGTGGTACTACTAGATTAAAAATAATTTTAGGGGCATAGTCCCAATTTGCTTCCCAGAATGGTTGGACAAGGGACAGCTAGGTGGCACAGTGGATAGAGTACTGGCCCTGGATTCAGGAGGACCTGAGTTCAAATCCAACCTCAGACATTTAACACTTACTAGCTGTGTGACCCTGGGTAAGTCACTTAACCCCAATTGCCTCACCAAAAAACCACAAAAAAACAAAAACAAACAAACAAACAGAATGGTTGGACCAATTCACAGCTCTACAAACAGTGTATTACTGGGCCTGTTTTTCTGTAGGCCCTTCAATATTCTGCTTTTTTGTCAACTTTGCCAATCTAATGGGTGTTGGGTAGAACCTCGGAGTTGTTTTAATTTGCATTTCTCTAATTAATAGTGATTTGGAGCATTTTTTAACTTGTAAATGAAAGCTTTAATATCTTCATAAGAAAACTGCCTGTTCATATGCCTTGATCATTTATCAATTGGGAAATCCTTGTGAAGTATTACAGCTGCCTTCCTCAGTATGTTTAGTTTTCAGATACTACCAACAGCTGCTGCTGATCTTAGGATGCTGCTAGGACTAGAATGCTGATAGGAAATACAGAATCCTCTGACTCTTTCAGTACCACAAGGTCCTCTTCCCATCAAAGGGAGTTGAGGGAAGAGAAGGAGACCAAGACAGAGGATGAGACCAGGTCTCTTTTCCTTCCCTCTAAGTGATTCTTTTTCTAGGGTCTTGGCTTCAGGTTGCCCAACAACAACAACAACAACACCCCCCCAGTGGCCAGATGCCAGAACTGGTCTGCTATTTTATAGATGGCCTACTTGTTATGAACAAGTTTCCTTAACCAATCTGTAATTTTTATGCTTTGTCTAAAACCTGTGGTTGATTGATTCAATAGATAGGTCTTGATAAAGGTATCAAGTCCAGCATTTTGACACTAGAAGATGAAATCGATGATGGAATCAAATGATCCCCACCCTTACAAAAACAATAATGCAAATCAAATCTTAAGCCTGGAATATTTGCATAAGATTGTCCTCATTGGTAGAGAGAAAAATGAACTCCATATTGCATTCCTGTGTGAGGGGCCCAGTTGGGGTGAGAGTTTTGGAGATGAACCATTCATTTTCCTTCCTCCTTCAAGAAGCAACACAAGTAGTTCCAGACTGTCTTTTTAAATTTTTATTTTTAGTTTATGGGATAAAATAAGCATTCCCATAACATAGTACAATTTTTAAAAATGATTGTACAAGAAACTACAAATCTACTATACACAACTTGCTATTTCTTTCAAATATACAACAAAATTACCATGGAAATTTTTTTACATTTTTTTCTCCCCTCCATAAATGCCTACCTTTAGACACAAATAGGGGTGTGTGTGTGTAAAATTATTCTATATACATTTCTATTTATCAGTTCTTTCTCTGGATACAGATAGCATCTTTCTTTATATGTCCTTTATAGTTAATTTGGGTGTTTAAAATAGACAAATTAACTTATTCACTCAAAATCATTCTTAAAACATTATTGCTGTTAGTGTAGACAATGTTCTCTTGGTTGTGCTCATTTCACTTTTCATTATTTCATGTAAGTCTTTCCATGTTTTTCTAAAATCATTAAGCTCATAATTTCTTATAGCACAGTGGTATTCCATCAGAATGATATATCAGAACTTGTTCAGTCATTCCCCAAGTAATGGGCATTTTTGCAATTTTCAGTTCTTTGCCACCACAGAGAGAGCTGCTAGAAACATTTGAGAACATATAGGTTCTTTTCCTTTTTCCCTGACTGCCTTTTTTTTTTTTTTGGTGGGGCAATGGGGGTTAAGTGACTTGCCCAGGGTCACTCAGCTAGTGTCAAGTGTCTGAGACCAGATTTGAACTCAGGTACTCCTGAATCCAGGGCCAGTGCTTTATCCACTGTGCCACCTAGCTGCCCCTCCCTGACTGCCTTTTGAGGGAGAATCCTATAGAAAGAGAAACAGACTTTTGAAGGCAGACATGGAGGGAAAAACAGCTGCTCAACATGTCTCTGGTTTCCAGTTTTCCTCCCAAGACTTTAGGGAATTTCCCTTTGGAGGAAATTAGGCTCTTTCTCTTTTAGTTGAGCTTAGATAGCTTGCTCCCAGTGGGAGAGCACATTCACTCTTTTTTTTTTTCTTTCTGGTATATCCTAATCAGTGTAACTTTCTTGATTTCTGTTTCATACCTACTTTGATGAACAAGTTTCGTGATGGTCTTTTGTATGACTAGCATTTGATAGAAAGGGGTAAAGCCTTTAGACATAAGGTTCAGTTTACCCTTTCCTTTTTTTTTTAATGAATTTTTTACAATGGCCATGTTTTTTTATTTTTGTGGGTTGTTTGTTTTTTTTTTGCGGGGCAATGAGGGTTAAGTGACTTGCCTAGGGTCACACAGCTAGTACGTGTCAAGTGTCTGAGGCTGGCTTTGAACTCAGGTCCTCCTGAATCCAGGGCCGGTGCTTTATCCACTGCGCCACCTAGCTTCCCCTACCCTTTCCTTTTAAGAGATAGCAACCAGGGGGGGCAGCTTGAACCTAAGTGGGAAAAATCATTCTCCTACACCAGCAATACTTAGGGGAGCAGGTAGATGTAATCATGGTCTGGTACATTCTCTCTGAGGAGAGCAGAGCCGTCGGCCTCGTAGTTCCTTTTCTGGTCTCTTCCAGCCAAGAGTCAATTCCCCCTGAAGAGGAAAAGGGGGAATTTCAGAGATATCTACTCATGCTTCCCCATAAGCCTCATTTAGACTACCCATGTGGAAATACACACAACCTAAACAGTAAACATACATACTCTTCATTTACAAAGGTGAAGTCCTTTGTGAGCAGGAGAACATGCAGCTCTATATAAGCCTATGCAAATGTGACCTGACTTTCTCAGGGTTTGGTTTATTTCTATCTTTGGCAGAATTTGGCTTGAGTGGTAACATTCCTAAAAGTATGACTCTAGGAAAAGTTCTTCTCTAGCAGCTGAGATATCTAGGTGTATTGGCATTGGTGGAAGGTAACACTTAGGAAGAGCTCACTGCAGACCACACAGATACTGGCTGGTGTTTCCATAAGGGATCTCAGTTAGGTTTTTTCAAGTAGCTTCTCCAAAAGAGCCAAAATCCAATTCTCCCTTTCTTTCTTTGGAAGGGACCACCCACAACCCCTGTTAGAAGTGGAACTAATGAGGCAGCTAGGTGGCACAGTGGATAGAGCACTGGCCCTGGATTCAGGAGGACCTGAGTTCAAATCCGGCCTCAGACACTTAACACTTACTAGCTGTGTGACCCTAGGCAAGTCACTTAACCCCAATTGCCTCACTAAAAAAAAGAAGAAGAAGTGGAACTAATGGCATTCTGTCAGTTCAGGTTTGATATTGGAATGAATTGAGGTACTCATAGGTCACTGAATAGTTAACAAAAGGGTTTGGTTTTGTTTGGTTTTTTGAGGCAATTGGAGTTAAGTGACTTGCCTAGGGTCACATAGCTAATAAGTTTTCAAGGCCAGATATGAATTCAGTTTCTTCAGACTCCAGGGCTGTTGGTCTATCCACTTCACCATCCAGCTGCCCCAACAAAAGGTTTATTTACTTAGCCCTAATATATCAAGTATATGCAACAAGGCTAGAGTAGCAATTAGCACCCTTATCTTCCTGTGGAAACTTGTCTGGTCAGCAGGGCAAAGTATGGTGACTTTTGGTATTCACTAAGTCTTAAGGACACCAATTCCATCTGGGTAGAAACTTTTATGCCATGTTATCAAAGCAAGAGGCCATCTGGAAGAAGCATCAAGGGAGACTCAGTTTGATCCTTTCCCTACCTCTGGGCCAATCAAGTCCTGCCTTTGTTTTAGGTCTTAATTCATGTTACGATGGGGAGGGAGAATTCTGGCAGATTTCAGTTCTGTTAAACCCTGTATCTTAGGCCGATTACTCCCTTCTCATCTAGTAGAGCTGGCATACCTCCCTTACATTTTTAGGTGAGTCTTGAAGACATCTGAAGTAACCTCAGAACTGAAAGCAAACTTATAGCACTTTCTAAGATCATCCTCAAATAATTTCTCCACACACACAATTTAAGTTATATAGTTTATTTTCTAATGAAAATATTTTTATTTGTACAAAATAAAAGTACTTTTAAAAAGAATCTAAATGGGTTGAGAGTCACTTGAAAGCCACAAAAAGTCTGTTGCTCAGTCTACATCCAAGCACCCCTTTTATCAAGACACAAAGCTGAGTCAGATGAAGAAAACTAATGAAGTAAACAAAACCCTTACATGCTTTTCAGCTGAAATTAGTGATATTTTAAGACATCTCCTAATCTTTGCCTTGACATGTGTTTTGTTTCTATGCATTCAGATTAATGCTGGGGAATGAATTAATTAGAAAAATGAGGTAAGACTCTTGGCAGAAGTCAGCACTCCATTAATATTTTAAATTTCAAACAAACTTGAGATCTTTGTACACAACTCTCTTTAATCTTGCACTTTTACACCCTGGGAAATTAAATCAATATCAGAAATAAGCCTGAGATTTCTCTGGCTCTACAGTTCCATGTCCCCCTCAGTGTCTCCTGTTAAAAGCAGCTAAAAGTTGTTTTCTTGGCCTTCAACAGCCAGGAATCTTGTGCAATAGCCCTGCTAAAATACAAGCTAAGAATAATAGCAGATAGCAATTTGTCCCCAGGCTATTTTTTTGTCTTGCTCCATTGAGCAAAATGAAAAGAACAATTTTTCCATAATGACCCCCTCAAATCCATACTCCATGTTTGAGCAGGGAGGAGCATAGAAAGAAAAACAGTAGGGGCAGCTAGGTGGCACAGTGGATAAATCACCAGCCCTGGATTCAGGAGTACCTGAGTTCAAATCCAGCCTCAGACACTTGACACTTCCTGGCTGTGTGACCCCGGGCAAGTCACTTAACCCCCATTGCCCTGCAAAAAAAAAAAAAGAAAGAAAGAAAGAAAGAAAAACATTAAAGGAATGAAGACCTAGAGACTTTGGTACTTTGAGACCATTAAGGTGGTCACAAAGAGTTGGACAAGACTGAAATGACTGAACAACAACTACAACATTACAGAAAAAAAATGGAAACCTAAGTTAACCAGTTACAGACAAAGACTTTGTACTGCTTTTTTGTCAACCATATCTTCAGCTCCAAGTCACAAAGTTATGTACTGCTGTTAAGGCTAAAATTCTAGCTAGTCTGTCTAAAATATCTAATGAATGGTCACCAATAAATTATAAGCTTTAGCAAGAGTTAGACTTTTAAGTATTTGTTAAGAAGAATAAGAATTTGGTAAAGAGAGAGAGAAAGGCCTACATTCATCTATCTATTAAAGGGAGAGTGCATTTGTAGCTCCCTTCTCCACCAGAGTCCTCAGGAAAGAGCCCCCAGTCAGAGCGCCAGGCTCCTCCCTTCTTCCTCCCACCAGCAGACGTCACTTCCTGACGCCAAAGAAAAGACTCCTGGTCTTGCCCTCCAAGACCTTCACTTCGTGACGGAGCTTTTCTACAGTAAGTCTCCAGCAGGTGGCGTCATTCCAATCGTTACACTGCTATTCCATGCAAGGCAATCATTCCTAAACCCAGATTAGATGAGGTAAGAGTAGAAAAGTAAACCTTAAGAGGAAAGAGGTAAGAACCTCAAAGCATTGAAAAACTACATTTAACCCGGATTCCTGACATATGAGCTAAAAGTGAACTTAATGAAAAAAATAATAATAGTCTCATGATTTTTAAATAGAGATGGGCAAGCTTAGAATGGAATTTCCAAAAAGAAAAAATGTAATATCATGGCATACATCTGACTAATAGAGCAATTATAGCAAAACAGATCAATTTTTTTAAACTGACATCTACTACATCACAAATGAATGCATTTTCCCACAATATATGACAATCTAAAAACATTTCAGAACATGGATAGTGTATGCTGCAGCCATTTTGATGGTAAAGACCATAGGAAATCAAGGTGGCACTATTGAGGACAGACACTGCTAAAAACAATTATGAGGGGGCAGCTAGGTGGTGCAGTGGATCTATCACTGGCCCTGGATTCAGGAGGACCTGCATTCAAATCCAGCCTCAGACACCTGACACTAGCTGTGTGACCCTGGGCAGGTCACTTAACCCTCATTGCCCAGAGAGAGAGAGAGAGAGAGAGAGAGGAAGGTAAGCAAATAAGTAAACAAATGAATGAATGAATGAATGAAAAAGTAAATAAATAAACAGACAGGTAGATAAATATATAACTGAGTGGATGAAATAAAATAAAAACAAGCATGAAGGAAGAAGCAGCTTGAGAATACTGTTCAAGACATTGCAGGAAGAGGTTGGAAAATTACAATACTTAGGGGTTACATAGATTCAGTAGAAAAAAAACAAATACCATATTGCCCAACTCAAGACAATAAAAAAGGAACATCTAGAATGGAATCTGGAAGACAAAAGTATGTCAGAAACTCTGGTACCTTTAACTGAGAATTGAAAAAAGAAAGACAAAAGGTTAAGGTGATACAAACAGTACAAAGAAGGAAATGAACAATTCGGTATCTATCAAAAGTGATACTAAAGGGGCAGCTAGGTGGTGCAGTGGATAAAGCACCAGCCCTGGATTCAAGAGGACCTGAGTTCAAATCTGGGCTCAGACACTTGACACTTACTAGCTGTGTGACCCTGGGCAAGTCACTTAAACCCTGTTGTCCCCCGCCCTCCCCTCCCAAGTGATACTAAAGGAGCTTGAGAAACAAAGAAATTAGAGGAGAAAGAATATTCCCAAAAGAAGGATGTAGAAAATTCTTGGCTATCCATGTGTTCTATATATTCTCTTCATCCTCATCTCTACCTCTTGGCTTCCCTCACTTTCTTCAAGTCCCAGATAAAATCCTACTTTCTACAAGAACCCTTTTTCAATCCCTCTCAATACTAATGCCTTCCCTCTATTGGTTATCTCCGATGTATTGTCCTTAGTTGTTTGCATGTTGTCTCTTTGATTAAACTCAGAGATCCTTGAGGGCAAGGGCTATCTTTTGCCTTTCTTTTGTATCTCTGGTGCTTAGAATGGTGCCAGGTGCATAAAAGGTGCTTAATAAATGCTTGTTAACTGATGTGCCTTTAAAGTCCCAAGATAGAACCCGCATTCAGTCTTGGACTCATTTATCATGTCTCTTTGGTATAGGAATGCTTGTCAGGCAAGGCGGGAGGTGGGGGGGCAATGGCCTCACATGCACCCCATACCCTGGATCGACACTGGGGGGATTTTTTTTTTCTCAAAGCAACAGTGTCTGGTACATAACAAATACTTAGTAAATGCTTGTAGATTTGACTTGATGTCGACGTGGTTGCAAAAAGACCAGTGCAATGAAACACAAGTTGCAAACAAAAGATTCCATACAAACATGAAATAAAAAGCTTATGTACCATTAATATAATGAATATAGTTATATGTGGGGGTAGGAGGGGGTTAACTGAAAGTCCAACTTCTCTCCAAACTGAAAAAGTAGTAGGCCCAGAGAAGAACCATAATTTTTGCTTCAAATGTTTCTCAGTGGCACAAGAATTAATAGCATAGGACTTTGCTAGCTTTCTCTCTGATGTGAAGCCTTATCTCATCATTCTTAACAGAAGCCATCACCTATTTACTACCAAGTTGTGGATACCAGGAACCCCTTCAACTATAAGTCAGTTAGGGGTTTATGCACTTCAGACAAATCATTCACAGCTCATATCACTATATCTATAAACACTTTTAAGGGGGGAAAATTGTCCAAATGGCAAAAGGGATATGCCAAAAAGTCCCCCGGGGGTATAAAGAACAAGTTCCTATTGATTCACTGATTATTGAACAAGCTACCTAAAAACACTCTCATACATACAATGCCTTTATTGTTATTGCAAGGACTGACTCAGTCCTACATTCTATATACAAATTATGGAAGCATAGAGGAAAACTGTCCTCTATTTTGTGGCATTCAAAAAGTTTGAGAGACATGGTTTCTGGGTAATTTAATCATTTTATTAATAATGTCAGAATAATGCTTAGAATTTCTTTTACTGTCTTTGATTAGATTTCAGCCATTCTGGCTGGGAATGTCTTTTAGAAAGATTTCCCACACTGGTTGATTTCTGGATGAGGAAGTAGAAAATGGGGGAAAACTTCATCCTGATTCAACAATTCGTTATTAATATAAGAGAAATAATCATTTCTCCCAATTTAAAACAGTACAATAATATCAAGAACAGTTGATATAGAACATGGTATCTTCCAGAGAGATAGCTTAAGCCCACTATGGCTCTTTCTAGCCTTAAACCCATTATCATTGCTCCTGAATAGAACTGAGTATGGCTTTTTGAGGTATATCAAAACATTATATTAATCATTTGATGTGAATGGAAGACATAAAGTTACATGGTACCAAAGAAAAACTCATATAACAGCTTCTGTATCTTGTGGAATCTCTCTCCAACTATACCAAAATGTTGGACTTAATAAATATAAAATTCTTAATAGATATCATTAAGGAAGAAAAGAGTTTGAAGGCTTTGAGATTGAAGTCCGAAGTCAAATTAAACCAATGGAAGAAGGGAATACATACAAATACCTATACACACACACACACACACACATATATATATACACATATACACACATACACATATATATGTATATATCAAATAAGGGTATCAAGGAGAATCCCTTAAAATACATGGCCTCAGGCTTCTCCTTGATACCCTTATTTGCTATCTAGATCTAGATCTAGATATATAGATATAAAGGGATTGGCTAGCATTCTAAAGTCAAAGCTTGATAGTAAGAATACATTTAGAGCAACTAACACCTATTCAATACCAGCCTTGACTCATACTTTTTTTGGCGGGTAAAATGGATGACAGTGGAGCCAGAAGAGGTCCAAACAAAAATCTCTTCAATATTAAAAAAAAAACAAAAACCTCAAGACTCATTGTAGCTTGGCAGCCGCAGGAAGATAAATACTTTCTTATCAAAAAGGAGAAAGAAGCTTAATATATATTTTCAAAACACATATTAAACCAGTTTTAAATTTCACAGAATTATTTTTGATGTTTTTTTCATTTTTACCAAAAATTTTGTTTTCCCTGATATTTTCTATTTCTTATATCACCATAGTATCCTATGCATTTCCCCCCCTCCTCCCAGAGAGCCATCTCCTATGACAAATAGTATTTTTTTTAACAAATAGTATTTTTTAGGAGAGGAAAAAAAAAGTTGTTACAATTGATTGATACATTGAAAAAATTCTAAAACACGTGCAATGTGTAACACCTGTGGACCTCCACCTCCATGAAATGGTCGGTTGTGGGTGTCTTCTCATATCTCTTTAATCTGAATCCTGTTTGATTTTAATAATTTTGTTATATTTGCTTTTGCTATTTTGGTGTAGCATTGTTCTTTTCATTTACATTGTTGTAGTTACTGTGTGTATTGTCTTCTTGACTGCTTACTTCTTCATAAGCTCATATAGGTCTTTCCATTCACCTCTGTATTTATCACACACATCATTTCTTGCAGCACAGTAATATATTGGGTATCTGTTTTGTTTCCAATTCTTAGCTATCACAAAAAGATCTGCTATAAATATTTGGAGTACATGAGGACTTTTTTTCTTATCAATCATTCCCTTGAAGGAGATGCCCAGTAAAGGAATCTCTGGTTCGAAGACATTTTAGTCACTTTATTTGCATTCTTGCAAATTTCTTTCTAAAATAGTTTAACATTTCACAGCTATACTAGCAATGTACTGGTGTGACTCTCTTTCTATAACCCCACCAACATTAACTGTTGCCATTTTGGGTCATTTTTGCCAATTTGTGGTGAAACCTCTGGGTTGTTTTGATTTGCATTTCTTGTTATTTTTGTGATTTGGAACATCTTTTCATATGGTTGTGAATTCTTTGCAATTCTTTTAAGAACTATTTGTTCATATCCTTTGACAATTTCTCTATTGGTGAATGGTTGTTAGTCTTACATATATTTATTGTTTATATATATATAGTATACCAGACCTTTATGAGAGAAATTTGATACAAAGATTTCTCCCACAGACATACTTTTTTTTTTTTTTTAGTGAGGCAATTGGGGTTAAGTGACTTGCTTAGGGTCACACAGCTAGTAAGTGTTAAGTGTCTGAGGCCAGATTTGAACTCAGGTCCTCCTGAATCCAGGGCCTGTGCTCTATCCACTGCGCCACCTAGCTGCCCCCACAGACATACTTTTGAAGAGGTAAGTCTATACTGAATTCAACTAATGTACACAAAAGTGTGTTTTGTTTTGTTTTTGGATGGAACCTCTGAAAAAATTAAGATCCAAGACCAGAATCAAAATGCTTTTCAAGTAGGGGCAGCTAGGTGGCACAGTGGATAGAGCACCGGCCCTGGAGTCAGAAGTACCTGAGTTCAAATCCGGCCTCAGACACTTAACACCAACTAGCTGTGTGACCCTGGGCAAGTCACTTAACCCCAATTGCCTCACTAAAAAAAAAAAATGCCTTTCAAGAGTTTGAAAGAAGTAGACCAGCAATATGTCTACAAAGAAGCATATATCAAATAACTAAGTCATACAAATTTGCTTATAGACACTGAGGTTTTTGATTCATAATCAGGTCATTGCCTTTGGAAATAACAGAATCCTTAAGGAACTCAGATGTAGTGATCAGTGGTGGAAACTGTAACATATTACTGCAGGTTGCTGCAGATATCTGGTTAGAATCTAACCAGATATCTAGAATAATATAAGCAGCTAGCTGAAACTATAAACCAGAAGCTTACTATCTTTTATAAACCAACAGACAAGAGATCTCAGTACCACAAATATAAAACCCAAAATATCCTTGAAGCAACCAGGTTGTACAGGAGATAGGGCTCTGGGCCTGGAGTCAGGATAGATCTGAGTTCAAATCCAGCCTCAGACATGTAATAGCTATGTGACCCTGGGCAAATCATTTGACCTCTGTTTGTTTTTGTTTCCTCAACTGTAAAATGGGGGTAATAATAGCATCTACCTCTCAGAGTTATTGTGAGGATCAAATGAAATAATAATTATAAAGTGTTATCATAGTACCTGGCACATAGTAAGCTCTATATAATGATAATGATATCAGTAAATAAGCACTACTGAAATTGGAATATCAGTATACACAGAACTGTTGCTTGAAACCACCCAGATATCTCACTGGTCCACATAAATTGAAAGATGACATTTTTATTTATATTTCCATACCAACTACCCATAATCTTACTCATACAAATGATGTCAAAGTATAGAGACCCAGAGTAAGAAATTAAAACTGAGGGAAGAGAACATATCTCATTTGATCTATCTACTACAAGAATTGTCCCAAAGATTCTTTCAATGATTCTACAGAAGACAAGCTTAAAATCTCAATAATTTTATTCAGTTTCAAAATATCAGTCATTTAATTCACTTGAGCAATAGTCAGCAAAATATGAAATATAAAAGAATAGTATCAGCATAACAACTTGTCCTTGGGTTTTTTCTATCTAAAATCCATTGAAGGGGCAGCTAGGTGGCACAGTGGATAAAGCACTGGTCCTGGATTCAGGAGTACCTGAGTTCAAATCCAGCCTCAGACACTTGACACTAGCTGTGTGATCCTGGGCAAGTCACTTAACCCCTATTGCCCCGCAAAAAACAAAAAAAAACAATAAAATCCATTGAAAAGGATGAGAACAAGATAATAATAATAATTCACATAGTCTGTCCATATTACCCATGATCATACCCGGTCTGTGTGAGCTTAGTCTTTGGGGAGCTTCCAAAGTGAAGTACCACCTCTGACAAGAGGTATTTTCTGATCCTGCTATAAATTAATACCTTCAAAATCATTTAGTATTTGTTAGTCAGTCTGTCAATAAGCATTTATTAAGCCCCTACTATGTAACAGAAATTGTATTAGGCACTAGGGATACAAAGAAAGGCAAAATTCAGTTCCTGGTCTGAAGGAGTTCTCAGTCTAATGGGGGAGATGTCATGAAAAGAGGTCTATACAAGCTACATATTCATATATATATATATATATATGTGTGTGTGTATGTATGTATATATATATTCATAGCCATAGACATACACATATACATACATATATATGTGTATATATATATACATATATATTAAACAGGATAAACTGATAATAATCAACAGAGGGAAGGTAGTCAGTTTAAGGAGGACTGAGAAAAGCTTCTTGTAGAAGATGGGATTTTATCTGAGACTTGAAGCAAGCCAGGAAGCAGAAGTAGATCATTCCATGCATGAGAAAGAGCCAGTGCAAATACTCAGAGTCAGAAGATGGAGCCTTGTCACTGGATCACAGAGTATGTGAGAGGGTTTAAGGCATAAGATGACTAGAGAATTAGGGAAGGGCGAGACTGTAAAAGGCTTTGAATGCCCAAATGCCAAAATTGTATTTGATTATGGAAGTGATGGGGAGTCACTTGGAATTTATTAAGTAGTGGGAATGACATGGTTGGACTTGCACTTTAGGGGAAAATCAATTTTGTGGCTGAATAGAAGATAAGGTGGAGTGGGGAGAGACCTGTGGCAAGGAGACCAACCAGCAGGCTATTGCCATAGTCCAGGCATGAGGTGGCAGGGGCTTGTACCAGGGTGGTGGCAATATCAGAGGAGAGAAGGGGTGTATTTGATCTTACAAAGGTAAAAATCAATAAGACTTAGCAATAAATTGGATGGTGTGGAAGGGGAATAAAGAGAGTGTGGAGTCCAGAATGGTATATAGGCTGAGAACCTGGGGGACTAGGAGTATGGTGTTGCCCTCGCCAGTAATAGGAAAGCTTGGAAGGGAAGAGGACATGGGGTGAAAGATAATGAGTTCAGTTTTGGATGAGTTTAAGATGTGCAGAGAACACCCAGTTCAAGTTTTCTACAAGACAGCTGGATATACAAGACTGGAGGTCAACAGAGAGGTTAGGACAAGATAAGTAGATTTGTGAATCATCAGCATAGAGATGATAATTGAATCCATGGGAGCCAATGAGTCCACCAAGTGAAATAGTATGGAGGGAGAAGGGAGGAGAGCTTGGGTTGGGGCTGTGGGACACCCACAGATGGTGGGTATGAAGATCCAACAAAAGAGCTTCAGAAGAAATGGTCACATAGGTAGAAGGAGAACCAGCAGAGAGAAGCATCACAAAAACCTAGAGAGAAGAGGGTGATTGACAGTACCACAGGCTGCAGAGAGATCAAGAAGGAGGAGAACTGAGAAAGGCCGCTGGATTTGGCAGTTAAAGAGATCATTGGTAAACTTGAAGAGAGCAGTTTCAGTTGAACGACAAAACTGGAAGCCAAACTATAGAGAGTTAGGTTGTTGTTCAGTTGTTTCAGTCTTGTCCGACTCTTTGTGAGCCATTTGGGATTTTCTTGGCAAAGATACTAGACTGGTTTGCCATTTTCTTCTCCAGCTCATTTTACAGATGAGGAAACTGAGACAAACAGGATTAAGTGACTTGCCCAGGGTCACATAGTGAGTAAATGTCTGAGGTCAGATTTAAACTCAAGTTTTCCTAACTCCAGGCCCAGTACACGATCCACTATGCCACCTAGTTGCTCTGTGTAGAGAGTTAAGGAGATGATAAAAAGATGTAAAGTGAAGGCAATGATTAGAGACAGATTTCTGAAGAAATTTAGCTACAAAAGGGAAGAGAGATGGAACAAGAGTCAGCAGATGAATGGATCCAGAGAGGGGGTTTTGAGATAGGGGAGACATGCATATTTGTAGGCCATAAGGAAGTACAGAACAAAAACAAATTGAAGGTTTGCAGTAACTCTGCATTGCATAAGTCCAATGGCATGTGCTCACACCATATTTCTGTGTCACATTTTAGTAATTCTCAAAATATTTCAAACTTTGTCATTATTATTATATCTGTTATGGTGACCTGTGGTCAGTGATCTTTGATGTTACTATTGTAGTCGTTTTGAGGTTCCACAAACCACCCCTATAGAAGATAGAAAACTTAATAAATGAGTGTGTCCTCTCTGATTGGTATATCAGCCATTTGACTCTCTCTCTCTCTCTCTCTCTCTCTCTCTCTCTCTCTCTCTCTCTCTCTCTCTCTCTCTCTCTCTCTCTCTCTCCTCCCCCCCCCCATTCCCTGAGATACAACAATATTGAAATTAGGAGTGCAGTGGATAGAGCACAGGCCCTAGAGTCAGGAAGACATGAGTTTAAATCTGTCCTCAGACATTCAACACTTACTAATTGTGTGACCCTGGGCAAGTCACTTAACCCTAATTGCTCTCCAGAATTTTTTAAAAATTAATTTAAAAAAAGAAATTAGGCCAGTTAATAACCCTACAATGGTCTCTAAATATTCAGGTAAAAGGAAGAGTCAATCAGTGTGGCAAACTTTATTGTTGTCTTATTTTTTTTTACTTTTTCATCTTTTAAATTTTTTTTAAATGATAAAACATTTTTATTTAAAGTTTTGAGTTCCAAATTCCATCCCTCCTTCCTTTCTTTCCTCCCCTCCCCACTTCTTGAGGTGGTAAACAATCAGATATAGGTTGTACATATGCAATTATGTAAAACATTACCATATTAATCATTTTGTATAAGAAAACTTGAATAAAAGAAAAAAATAAAGTGAAAAACAGCATGCTTCAGTATGTGTTCAATCAATATCAATTTTTTTTTGGAGGTAGATGTATGCTTTATCACTAGTCCTTTGGGATTGTCTTAGATCACTGTATTTCTAAGAATAGTTAAGTCAATCACAGTTCTTCATCAAATAATATTTCTGTCACTGTGCACAACATTCTTCTGGTTCTGCTCACTTCACCATATATCAGTTCATGTAAGTCTTTCCAAGCCTTTCTGAAATTGTCCTGCTTGCCATTTCTTATAGCACAATAATATTCCATTACCACCATATACCACAGCTTATTTAGCCATTCCCCAATTGATGGGCATCCCTTTGATTTTCAATTCTTAGCCACCACAAAAAGAGCTGCTAGAAATACTTTTTTATTCTTTTTTTTTAGAAATACTTTTTAAAAAATAAATAGGTCTTTTTCTCTTTTTTGGATGTCTTTAGGATATAAACTTAATAGTAGTATTGCTGATGCAAAGGATATGCACAGGTTTTTTTTCTTTTTCTAAAGTCATAAACATTTTTATTTATAGTTTTGAGTTCCAATTTTTAGCTCTTTCCCTCCCTCCCCTCCCCTCTCCCTGAGGCAATAAGCAATCAGATGTGGGTTATATATGTAAAATTATGCAGAACATTACCATATTAGTCATTTTGTATAAGAAAACTTGAATAAAAGAAAAAATTTGAAAAACAGCATGCTTCAGTCTTGTGTTCCATCAAAATCAGCTCTCTGGAGGTGGATAGTATGTTTCATCACTAGTCCTTTGGGATTATCTTGGATCATTGTATTGCTGAGAATAGTTTTCATTCACAGTTCTTCATCAAACAAAATTGCTGTCTCTGTGCACAGTGTTCTTTTGGTTCTGCTCACTTCACCATACATCAGTTCATACAAGTATTTCCAGGCCTTTCTGAGTATGCACAGTTTTATAGCCCTTTGGACATAATTCCAAATTGCTCTCCAGAATGATTGAATCCCTACACAACTCTACCAATACTAGATTAGCAACCCAGTTTTCCCACATAGCCTCCAACATCCAATATTTTCCTTTTTGCTATATTTGCCACTCTGGTAGCTATGAGATGATACTTCAGAGTTGTTTTAATTTGCATTTCTCTGATCAATATTGATTTAGAGCATTTTTTCATATGACCGTAGATAGCTTTGATTTCTTTGCCTGAAAACTGCCTGTTCATATCCTTTGACCATTTATCAATTGGGGAATGACTTGTATTTTTATAAATTTAACTCAGTTCTCTATATATTTCAGAAATGAGACCTTTATCAGAGATACTTGTTTCAAAAATTTTCCTAGTTTTCTTCTTTGCTTATAATCTTGGTTACATTAGTTTTGTTTGTGCAAAAGCTCTTTAATTTTATATAATCAAAATTATCCACTTTGCATTTTGTATTGCTCTATATCTTCTTTGGTCCTAAATTCTTTCTCTGTCCATAAATCTTACATAAAAAACTATTCCATGCTCTCTTAATTTGCTTTTGGTATCACTTTTTATGTGTAAATCATGTACCCATTTTTACCTTATTTTAATATATGGTGTGAGATGTTGATCTATACCTAGTTTCTGTCATACTGTTTTCCAGTTCTCCCAGCAGTTTTTGTCAAATGATGAGTTTGTGTTCCAAAATCTTGGATCTTTGAGTTTATCATATACTAAATTACTATAGTCATCGACTATAGTATAATTGTACCTATTCTATTCCACTGATCCACTTCTCTATTTCTTAGTACCAGATTGTTTTGATAATTACCACTTTATAACACAGTTTGAGATCTGGTACTACTAGACAAGCTTCTTTCACATTTCTTTTCATTGACTCCCTTGATATCCTTGAACTTTTGTTCTGCCAGATGAATTTTATTATTATTTTTTCTGGATCTATAAAATATTTTTGATAGTTTGATTGGTATGGCATTAAACAAATTAATTAACTTAGGTAGGATTGTCATTTTTATTATATTGGCTTGGACTACTCATGAGCAATTGGTATTTTTCCAATTATTTAGATCTAACTTTATTTGCATTGTCTTATTTTAAGAAATTGCCAGCCACCCCTTCCTTCAGCCACCACCACCCTAATCAGTCAGCAGCCATCAACATCAAGGCCAAACCCTCCACCATCAAAAAGATTACAACCCATTGAAGGCTCAGTTGATGGTTATCTTTTTTCACAATAAAGTATTTTTAAATTAAGGTTTTTACATTGTTTTTTAAGACATAAAACTATTATACACCTAATATACTACAGTGCAATAAACATAACTTTTATATGCAGTGGGAAACCAAAAAATCTGTGTCACTTGCTTTATTGCAAAATTCACTTTATTGTGGTGGTCTGGAATTGAACCTGTAATATCTCCAAGGTAAGTCTGGAGCCAGTGGACAGAAACCAAAGATAAGTAAGAGAGAGGGGATTTTAGAGATGACCATCTGCTAGAGGAGATGGGATGGAATGGGGTCACTTGTGCATGTAGGGAATGGCCTTGGTAAGAAGAGCCACTTAGGAGACATCTTATGAGACAGAGGTAAGGGAGGAGATAATGGCAGAAGACATCTGGAAGATGTGAGATAAAGAGGAAGAGAGAAGATGTTTTTGGCTCTGTGTGTACATATTCATCTGTATATGTGTTGTTCCCCCCTCAATGGAATGTCTTCCTACAGAAGGACTATTTTTTTTGTCTTTTGTTTACCCAGTATCTATGACTATCTGCTACCCAGTAGATGCTTAATAAATACTTGCAAAATTTAATTGAAATTGATTATAATATTCATTCACATATAGATAGAGTTTCCACCAATAGCACCCCCATCCTTATCTGAGTGTGTGTACTGGAACTGTACTTGGAATGTAGCCAAAGGGTTAGGAGAAGCTGCCAGCCAAAAAGTTTTCGTTTGGACCGACTGGTCGGCCGGAGTGGGCTGGGTCGGGTGAGATGAGCTTTTGGCTAATATCTGTCACCAACATATTTACTTAAACCCAAACAACGCTTGTTGGCAATAGTTGACAGCTTGCCCCTTTCCCCTCAGTTGTTTCTAGTATTTTATTGAAATTACTCCAGGATAATTTTCATGGCCTAGCACTAGGGGGTTGTGTTGACAATGCAAAATGGAAAGGTCATTGGAAGTTTTCAGCTGGAGGTATTGGCAACATGGGGAAGGTAGAGGGACCCCAGGGCAAAGAAAAGGAATGGAATGCAGTTGACCTAACTCAACTAGGAGTAGGGGCTAGGGACAAGTAGTTGGAACTGGTGAGTCAGGAGGTCTTCACAGCTGCCTTCAGAGCTGGGCAAGGCTATTGGCCTTACTTACAAGAGCCAGAAACGTGAGGTATGTTGGCTCTGGTTATTTAATTGTAAGACGGGCAGTACTTTCCAGAGAAAAGGAAATCAAATGGCAGCAGAGGCAATGAATGCCATTGGAGGAGTTCCTAGAACAAGCTGAGCCCCTAGGGAGCTGGAATTGAGGAGCAACAAGGTAGCAGCATTGAGATATATGTGAAAGGGACTGTTTGGCTGAGCCCATGGGGACTGAGACACTCACCTTTTCTTCTTCTTTGATATTCATTGAAATTTGTGGGCTGTTTAGCCCTGGGTAAGCCTGACCTCTAATTAGGCATATTAGGCCCCCCATTCTCACAATCACTGTCTTTAACAAACTCCCATCCCTGCATCCCAGATGTTGACCTTCATGTTGGTCTTGACCCCTGTCTTGACTCATGTCTTTTCACAGGCCATTCCTAGAATGTTCTTTCTTCTCCTCTCTATCTCTTTAAGTCCCTAAGTTCCTTCCAGATTCAACTAAAATATCACCTTCCTCAAGAAGCCTTTCAACTGAGAGGGAGGAGATTCCCTCACACATATACTGTCTATATCTTGAATACATGTAGGTGTTTGCACATTGTCTCTTCCATTAGAATGTGAACTTCTTGAGGACCGAAGCTATGTATTTACCTTTCTTTATTTCCCCAATACTTAGCCCAGTATCCAGTTCATATAATCACTTAATAAATGCTTGTTGATTGATTAACTGACTGACAGGAAAAGATGTACAAATTCATTTTTGCCAGGTGATGTACTGGGAATACAAAGAAAGGAAAAAATATGGTCTTTGCCTCCCGGAGCTCCTATTCTCATGGGCGGGGGGGAGGGGGTTGAGGGGGGACAGAATACATACATATACAACTCTGTACACAAAAAGAAAGAACAACGAGGGGAATTAGGAAAGATCTCTTGCAGAAGGTAGGATTTAAGCTGCGTCTTGATAGAAGCCAAGAGGGGGAGATATGGCCAGAGAGCATTCCACGCAGGATGGACAGCCAAGGAACGTGTTCAGAGTAGGGAGATGGAGAGAGATGAACAGCAAAGAAGCCAGTGGCTCTGGATTGTAGAGGGTGTAGAGAGGAATAAAGTATAAGACTAGAAAGGTAGGAGAGAACCAGGTTGTGAAGAGCCTTATAAGCCAAAAAGAAGATTTTATATTTGATACTGGAAGTAGTCATCGGATTTTACTGAATATGGGGACGAGAGAGGGTGACATTGTCCAATCTGTCCTTAAGGAAGATCACTTTGGCAAATGAGTAGCTTACAGGAAAAAGAGAAGGTACAGAACTGAGGAAGACTCTTGAGGGATCCATATTACCAGCCTTAAATTTTGTCCCAGTTCCTTATAACTGGCTCTACCTCTCCCTCACCTCTTTTCCTCCTCCCCACCCCATACCCAAAGGCCCATTGGGTTCTAGACATTACGCAGACCACACAGAGATGCAAAGACACAAACACATAACGTCTTCATAGTTACTCTGAGCCAATTAGATAATGAGAACTCAAGGAAAGGCATGTGTTTTTATGATCCCTCCTAAAATCTATCAGCTTCTTACTTTATTAGAAGCTTCAGATGTTATGCCTCTAATGCATTTATCGCTATATGCTCACCCAAAGCCAGCAGCAACACTGTAGTTGGCTTGCTCTGGCTTCTGATGTTTCCCACACAACGCCAGCTCTGGGGTTTGGAACAGCAGCATGAGCCTCCTTCACATAGCATGTGAATCTCAAGGCCCCCCTGCAGCCAGAATTCCCTCTCCTGGGTCAGTGGCTCTTTCTCCCACACTCGTGAAATGTGAGAATGTGGCACTGGGCCAGGGCTCTTCTGCAGGAGGGGACGGGGAGTTCCGGGCCCCAGGCCAGTGCTTACCAACCAAATCTGTACATTTCTCACAGGAACCTAATGGGAAAATTTGCAAGCCAGTGAATTCTAATCGACTGAGAGTCCTGCAGCTGTCTTTCTTCCCTTCTGCCCCCAACTATTGGAAAATAAATATGACTTCAGGGCAAGAAAACTGTGCCAGAACTCCAATAACTTCCTAACTCCTCCAATGCTAGAGGATGAACAGGACGATATATCCCAAAGAAGACTTTGGTACACATGTGGGACTGGCAGTTGTGTTACATGGCCAGTGGCCAGGAAGAACTTGTAATAAGGGAATAGAAAGGAAAGGGACACCTATTTCTCTGACCAGGGATACTGACCTTTAATTGAAAATAAAGAAGATAGTACATGAAGAGATATGCAAGGACACACCAAACCCACCCCTTCATGGAGGTGGGAGGTACACAGGTGTTATGCATCATACATGTTTTCAGACTTTTTCAATGTATCATTCAGTTGTACTGACTTTTTTTTCCTCTCTAAAAATACTATTTGTCACATGGGATGGCTCTCTGGAAGGGAGAAGGGGAAGGATGCTTGGGATAACTGGTGATATAAAAAACAGAAAATGTCAATAAAATGTTATTTTTAAAAAAGAAAGATTAAAAAAGAAGAAAGAACATTAATTTTTCTGAGTAAAACACTCCAGTTTTTCTTTAGTTGGATCTGCCAACCTCTTGGACTCTATGAAGAGTCCAAGGTTGACAATAACTGACCATTGAGTTTCCATAAAAAGCTCAGAAAACAAAGATCAGAATTCCCAAAGTAATGCCCCTTAAGCAATCCAGTTCATGAGGCTTTCAAAAGATCAGCTGCAAGAGAAAAGCTGGGGGCGGGGGGAGTAGTCTTTAATAGATACCCCAACTCTAGATATGCTGAGGTGGTGACCCCTCTATCCCACTGCTTTCACCTCATATAAAGAAGTACTTCCAGATAGGAGAAAGCTAACACTCACAGTCATACCACACATTCATTCCTACTTAGGAATATTTCGAGAAAACTTTGTGAAGCAATGTTGAGGAGGATGGTGTGGTGATTAGGGAAGTTCAACTATATCTATTTGTTTCTTAACCTACTGCTGACTCATTGCCCAGATGGATTTTACCAGGATAAGCATCCCTTCTCCACTCTAGGAAGTTGTATCAGAAGAAATATTTATCAAAAGGATCTCCTTATCTTTTTGTTAACTCTTTAGTATCTAAAAGATCTCTTTAACTGTTTGTTAGCTTCAAGCGCCCAGTCAGAAACAGAATTTCTGGCAAAATAGCTCAACATTTAAAGAGATCTAAATTCCTTCTCTAGAAATATTTCCCTTCAAATGGGAGTTGTTTTCTCCCAATAAATATAATCCCAGCTAGCAACTTCTGGAAGTTACCACCATTTATAAAGGTAAACATTTAAAGCAAAAAAAGGTAAATAAAGTTCCCCCTCATGCAGGAGTTTAAGTGGGAATCATAGATACAATATTACAACCTTGAGGTATGTAGTCAAGGGACAGGGCTCAACAACACAGCTTCTGTCCCAACATACCTCATATCCAATAATCCCAAATAGATTTGCTCTCGGAATCCTTGCCCTTTTCTTTGTTCCTGTTAATTCTTTGCTCTCTTATCGCCATGTAGCTTCTTATGACTTCCTTTTCTTCAACTACATATGATTTCCTACAGCTTCTCTTTTTGGTTTCATTTATCCCATGAGCAGAAACCCATCCCATCAGGGGCTGGCTTCCACTTCGATTCTGTCTCCTAGACTCAGTGAACTGCCTTTTAAAAGGTCACCCTGAGGCATAGGTTATCATTCTTCATCCTATTTCATTGCTCCCTTTTCAACTCACTCAAGGGAATAATTCAAACCTTATAAAGGGATCAACTGTCATGGCCATTGCATTTCTCTTCTTTTTATTTATTGACTGTTGCATTTCACAATTACTTTGACACCTTTTTACCTAGGCCATTTTCTGTGAACTGGTCAATTGAACACCTTTACATGCATATATGTTAGGAGATTGCAATTCAATGTCCCTGACTTCAAATTAGAGAGAAGCTGAATGACCTTCCGGATTTTTTTATATCATCACTATGTGTAGAAAGTGGATTCATTTTGGTGTCAGTGAAGAAATTTTCCTTAAATTAGAAAACAAAAACCAAATATAATCTGGATGTCAGAAGACCTGAACAGAGAATACTCGGTGTCAGAGGAGCCCTCCTGACATAAGGACCCAGACATACTTTGATAAGTCTCTTACAAATTCTCACCCAATTGCATGCCCCTACACATGTTAACACGGGCAACTTTACAGAAGCACAGCTTTAGGGCTGGAAGGGACATTTTTTTAATAGATGAGGAAACTGAAACCCAAAGCCAGAGCCAGAATTCAAACTTGAGTCCTTTGGCTCCAAATTCTCTGATTCTTTTCACCGCACCCTACTTCATCATAGTATCCAGTTCATTTTGTCCCCAGGCAGATGGCATTTGGTAATTATTGAAAGTTACGTTGACTCAGTGACCTGCTTGTCAGTCAAGGTGAGGGAAGGCTCTGTTTGGAGAAGGTAACACTGAATCTGCAGCATTTTGCATTATCTGCTCTTTATCACATACCTGTAAATTGTCATGCACTTGCTACCTTGGTGGGAAACTGAGATGAGAGGGCCCAACCTCTTCTGCTGACATTGACCTATATGAATTGTCTTTATCTCATTATGAGTTACCAATAAAGGCTGACCCCACCTCAAAGCCATCGCTGATCTCCATGTACATGTTGCTACCTTGACATACTTGCCTAAACTAAAATGAATAAATCAAACTTAAATTAATTAACTAATTAGTTAATTAAGATAAATGAATGAAATTAATTAATAAAATTAAATTAAAATTAATTAAAATTCTCTTTGTCTTGAGTTTTGTCTTGTGAAAACCCAAATGGAGAATTTTCCTTTTCACAAAATGAATGAATGAAAAAGCATTTATTGGGTGCTTACTTTCCACTAAGCACTGGAGATGCAAATAGAAAGCAGGATTGACTCTCACTGAACTTATTCTAACAGGGGGAGAAATCACATATAGGAGCATATGAGGAACATCAACACATAGCATTTCCCCCAAAAGGATACCAACAGCTCCCCCTACAAACATTCAACAGATCAAATATAGAATGAGTTTTATTTGTTTACAAATAAATTTTATAGATGCCTTTTGTTTTTATGTCAGTCTATTCAGAATATACACCCTCACCACCAACAAATGAGTCCTCACTTGTAATAAAGAAAACATTTAAGCAAAATCTATTGACATAGTTAATGCTTCTGAAAGTGTGGGCACCAAATTGCACCCAGAGACCTTTACCTTTCTACCAAAAGGAGGCAGATACTTCCATATCTCTTTTCCAATCACCAAGATTAGTCATTAAACTGACAGTATTAGAGTTTTAGTATTCTCATTTACATTATAATAGTCACACTATACTATATATACATACATATATATGCACACAGATATATATACACATATGCATGTATATATGTGTATGTATACACACACACACACATATATAACTATGGGACAGCTAGGTGGTACAGTGGATAGTGCACTGGCCTGAATTGGGAAGACCTAAATTCAAATCTCACCTCCAACACTTACTAGCTGTGTGACCCTGGGCAAGTTACTTAATCCAGATTGCCTCAAACATCTGGAGCCATTTCCAGTTGTCCTGATACATATCTTGCCACTGGGCAAAGATGGTTCTGGAGAAGAGAATGAGGTTGATGACCTTTCACAGCCCTTCCTCACTTAAATCCAATTCACTGCAAGTCATGACATCACCTCCCCAATATCATGGTCCTCTTTGAGAACAAAAGATAGACAACAACAATATATAACTGTATATTATCAACTAGTTTTACTTACTTTTCTTTGTATCAGTTTATACAAGTCTTCCCATGTTATAGTCATTGTTTTATAGAATAATAATTACCCAATTATTTTCACATGCCAATTTGCTCAGCATTTCCTAATCAATGGGTACTCACTTTGTTTCCAAGTTTGTGTGGGGTTTTTTTTGCTACCACAAACAAGTTTATTTAATGTTACAAAAAGATATGAAACAGGCTTGCTAATCCTCATAAAGAGTCAAGAAAACTTTTTTCTCCTCTGCTACTCAACTCCTATATGAGGAAAGAACTTGAAGTTGCTAGACAAACAATCCTTCCCTGGTGGGTTTTGACCTATAATTTCTCCCAACTTATCCTGGGTGAGGCCCACCAACACATTGGGAAAGAACTTGAAGTTCATTAAAATACCAGCTCCCTGGATCTGCACAATCCAGAAAAGAATAAAGGTCCAGACTTGGTCATCTGCATTAGAATCCATGCTTCCTTGTTCCTCAACTGGCCCTTCCTCTAGTCATCAGTTTGGTTCTCTGATGATTCCCCCCCCCCCCGCCCCTTTCTTTAGCACTCCATTGCCTTATTTTTTTGTTTGTTTGTTTTTCATTGCATAATTTTTAACATCATACGTTTCCCATTTCCCAGTGAAAAGGTTTTTCTGTCTTCCTCCCCCCCCCCGCCCCCACCTTTCTCTCTCTCTCTCTCTCTCTCTCTCTCTCTCTCTCTCTCTCTCTCTCTCTCTCTCTCTGTTCTCTACACTGGTCTCTCAGAGCTTCTATTAGTGTTTCTCTTCCTAAATGTAAACTATATGTGTGGAGAGTTTAAGGAGGATGCACAGATACAAAATTATTGCCTTATACAAATACCTTACCTAGACATAGCTCATGGATGGCATAGCCTAAAGTCTGGCCCACCACTGAAGAGAATAGAAGGACCATTTCTACAGCACCAACACACTAACTGGAAGGAGAGGCAGGCAAGTTATGAGATAGCCAAGAATGAGCAAATCTCTGAGAGAAGTTTCAGGCTACAATTATACCTATTTGCTACTCCTCAAGCATCTTTCAGAAGAAAAGCTGCTTCCTGGATCATTCTTAAGGAGAAGGGTAGCCCCTAGGCTATACTTGCCCAAGTATCACAGCCTCTATCAAACATTAGTTGAACGAAGACCGTCAAAAATAGTGAATAGAAAATAAATTTATTCATCCAAGGAAAAGAAAAAAATTGAAATTGAAGTTCTATGGAGTAGAATATAACAGAAAAATATGCAAGAGTAAATGTGATCTTCAGCTGGGAGTGAGATAAGATCTTAGCTCAAACCAGGAGAGAGAGACTATGACCTAAGGGAGATGTTCTCTCAGTTGTCCCTAGAATTGCAAGCCCTGGAGATCAGGAATGTAATCAGGACTGACTCCCATGTGTGTTCATAGTTCCCCATATTTGTCCATTGTTTAGAGGACAATAGTCCCTCATTCCAAAGTCTCCATCTCAATCACCTCCTGGAAAATCTTCTATCTATAGGTCTTTCCAGAAGAATGTCTAGAACCAACTGATGTAAATCCTTTTAAGGATTTTATAGAGAGTCACATTCAGAATTCTCTCCACCAATCAGGAATCACACGTATGTCCTTCCACTGAATGCAACAGCACAGGGCTATCCTTCTCAAACCACTTCAGGCTTGGGAGGAGGCTGGGTTACGTAAGAAAAGTGATATAACTCTTACAGAATAAAATGGCCAGGCCCAAATACGTCTCTAGGTTTGGTTTTTATTTTGCTTTTAAATTTTTCTGTTTTCATATATTTCTAACATTCAGGTAAAGCCAGGACTGGAAGGCCCAAGAGCCACTTGACACATTTTTTTCCCTTTTCACTCACATCCCGTGACCCAGATGTCCATAAAACAGGGCTTCTTACTTCTGGTAATGTAAGGTGGCCTAAATTCATTCTTTTCTTCCCATTCTCACTGGTCAGGCAGTAACTCAATGCCAATAGCTAAACATTACCTACTGAGAACTTTTTTTTTCTTTCTTTTTTTTTTTTTAGTGAGGCAATTGGGGTTAAGTGACTTGCCCAGGGTCACACAGCTAGTAAGTGTTAAGTGTCTGAGGCTGGATTTGAACTCAGGTCCTCCTGACTCCAGGGCCAGTGCTCTATCCACTGCACCACCTAGCTGCCCCAGAACTTTTGATATTATAGGAAAATACTCCTACCACTTTCCTTTTCCTACCATTTCCCCCTCCTTCCAAGACTAGAGACACATGAAGAAAATTAACCTGAAACTCAGAAATGCTTTGAAAATGCACATGAAATGCCCTTAAGCAAATAGCTTATTTATCTGACTATTTATCCTACTTCAAACTCTTTTGGGAAAAGTCAGAGGTCAAAGCAAAGTAGATAAAATTTGTCATTATATTGGACAACCTGTATTATATCATCTTTCCTGTGAAAATAACTAGCTATTCTGGTTTTTCTTTATTTAAGAATTTTTTTTTAAATCTAAACTTGAAAAACATCAAAAGAGTAGAACACGCAAAAAAATTGTGTCCCAAACTTTATCATCTATTACAGGCAGTTTGCTTTTCTTTTTAATTACAAAATAAATTCAACATGTAATTTGGGGGGGGGGTCAATGAAAGTTAAATGACTTGCCCAGGGTCACATAGCTAGTGTCAAGTGTCTGAGGTTGGATTTGAACTCAGGTCCTCCTGAATCCAGGGCCAGTGCTTTATCCACTGTGCCACCTAGCTGCCCCCAAACATGTAATTTTTTAATCTGTCCTGCTTGTCTGAATTTTTCTGGCTTTCATCCTATTCTCTTCTGTGCATTTAAAAATGTTTCAACTCCTTCCTTCCTTTTTTCTTTCCTTCCTTCCTTCCTTCCTTTCTTCCTTCCTTCCTTCCTTCCTTCCTTCCTTCCTTCTTTCCTTCCTTTCCCTGTCTCTCTTTCTTTCTTTCTACATCACTAGTCTTTCTCTCCCTCCCACCCCCAGTGAAATTTTAAAAAGAATTTTTTTTTGTTTGAGGCAATTGGGGTTAAGTGACTTGCCCAGGGTCACACAGCCAGTAAGTGTTAAGTGTCTGAGGCCGGATTTGAACTCAGGTCTTCCTGACTCCAGGGCCAGTGCTTTATCCACTGCGCCATCTAGCTGCCCCAAGAAAAAATTTTAAAAGGAAAACAAAACCCTTCTAACAAGTCAAGTAAATGGAATTCCCACATTGGTTGTATCCAAAAATATATTTCTTATTCTTTATCTTGAATTCATCACCTCTGGGGGGTGGGGCTGGGGGTAGAAAAGGTGGGAAGAGGTTTGGATGAGAAGAAGGGAGATGGGGGAGGAGTAGCATGCTTCATCATTGGTCCTCTGCAATACTGATTAGTCATTGCATTATCCTGAATTCTTAAGTCTTTCAAAGTTGTTTTTCTTCACAATGCTGTTATTGTATAAATTGGTTTTTTCTGTTTTTGACAAGCTATTCTAAGTGTGGGCCAGAGGACTGGCTAAATAGATTTGGTCAGTGTCTATATGGGCACACCATAGTGAGATGACAAGATAGGCAGAGGGACAGACTGAATTCAGTCCCTGCCTGAGACTCACATATTTTTGCAAGTGTCCTTGTCCCTAAACACAGAGGTATGTGTCTTAAGGACCACTGATGGGGCACTTGATCCTTTTGCCAATAGATTGTGATTTCCAGCTCAACTCTTTTGAAAAATGGCTCATGTTTAAGGATTCATGAAACTTGGGGAATACATCACTGAGCCAACAATTCCATGATAGGCCTGTGTAAAAAATGACTCAAAAAGAAGATTCATCAAACTAATTACATTCCCTCCCGCTAGATTCCCCTTTCTATTTGGCCTGCTTGGAGAGATTTACAGTGGCATCAGTTTTGCAGCATTGAAGTCAAATTTCCAGTGCCTGCATGTTATAACAAAGCATTAAATACCATATCAATTTCCTGACCTTCTTTGGACAAACAAGTATTTGCCACATGGATCAGGGCTGATGCAAGGCCAGGCTAGAAGAGTTCTTTCCCATGTTACTAGGGTTACCCAAGGACCAGGGGACCCTTCTCCCAAAAAGAACTCTAACTCTCAACTCATGTGATCTAGGTTCAGTCCTGGGAGGACCTAGAACCAAAAAAAGGGGGTGGGGAGGTATAAACTATTTCTTATACTCTCTGGGATTCCAGGGTGAAATCTCTTTAGTAAATAGTTAAATCACCTTTACATGGTGATTTAAGCTTTGCAATGCACCTTTCAAATGTTATCTCACTTGGTTCTCACAACGATTCTGTATGGGAGGTGCTAATATTATCCCCATTTTACAGATGAAGAAATTGAAACCAAGAGAAGTTTTGCCCAGGATCAAATAGTTACTAAGTGTCTGAGGCAGATTTTAAACAGATCTTCCTGACGCCAAGTTCAGAGCTCTGTTCACTACAGCTCCTACCTAGATGTCTTAAGCAGAACTTAGAAATGGCATATGCTTAGGGCAAACCCTAATAAAGTCTCTCCTAGAAAAGGCTACTCAATATACAAAGTAAATATCAGATATAGATAGAACAATTATTTATTCCCTCTACCACAAAAGTAATGCTTGATACACAAAAAGGCTAATAAATTTACATCAAAAAGTATTTAAAACATGAAACAGTAACACATTATTCCTATTATACACAGAAGGTACGGACAATTTCACTTTTGCCTCAGATCTGTATTATCTGAGTAATTCACAAGTCCAGATCTCCTGGGAAAACAGAGCAGAACTTGGGTTTTTTTGTTTTTGTTTTTGTTTTTTAGTCCTTTCAGGTTCAACTTCTTCCTTGTGATGGTCATCTCCTCTGAGAAGTTGTTGTAGAAATCATCTCTTCTCTTGACCTCACGGGGTTACTAACAAGTCTGGAAAAGTCCAGTCCTAAGAATTGCTGTTCATTGATGTGGACTTGGGAACAGAAGAGGTAGGAACTTAAGGTCCAGTCTCAGACTCACCTAGGCATGAACATATTCTTGCTCCCATGTGCATGGAGCTGCTATTTCTGCTGGGGAAGAGAGGAACAGAAATTCCCTCTGCCTCTCCCTCAGTCAAAAGTCTAAGAGAGAGGCTGCCTTAGTCCCAAAATGGTATGCTTGAAATAAGGAGAGAGAGAGAGAGAGAGAGAGAGAGAGAGAGGAGAAGAGAGAGAGAGAGGAGAGAGAGTGAGAGAGAGAGAAAGGGAGAACTTTCTGCATTTTTTATATAGTCTGAGGATACTGAGAGGATGATTCTCTCTGGCTCAGCTGCCAATCATCTTTGACACAGGTCCCAGGAGCAGGCACATGAAGAGATCAACCTATAGCTGCTGCATTTTGTATGTCCTTAAACAAAGAGGTACATGGACCCTTCTTTTTTTTTTTTTTGTGGGGCAATGGGAGTTAAGTGACTTGCCCAGGGTCACACAGCTATTACGTGTCAAGTATCTGAAGTCGGATTTGAACTCAGGTACTCCTGAATCCAGGGCCAGTGCTTTATCCACTGCGCCACCTAGCTGCCCCCTTACATGGACCCTTCTGAAGGGGGCCCTGCCGATCACTCTTGTTACACCAGGGAAGATGCTCAAAGTAAGAGCATCCCACTCCCACTCTAGTCCTCTGCAAATCCGCACCTGAGCTCATGCTTGCTGTGGTTATAGATGGAAGACACTTCCTTTAACAAACTTCTCACCTTCTGAGCTTTACTTAAAAGTCTAGCCATTGCAACTATTTTACTGACTACAATTCTGAGCTTCCATTTCCTTTTCAAATGCCAGAATTGGAAGTGTATTAAGGGAGAGTCCTTGTTTGCTTACGTTGCCATAGAAGATACCTGGCACAGACACAATGGTTGGGAGATAATGAGTATGTTAGACCAGGTAGAAAAAGAGGGGTTGACTGGGATAGATGTGAGTATGAAAAGAAAGCCTCAGGGAAGGATCACCAAAAGTAAATGAACAGGGCGCAGCTAGGTGGCGCAGTGGATAATGCACCAGCCTGGATTCAGGAGGACCTGAGTTCAAATCCAGCATCAGATACTTGACACTTACTAGCTGTGTGACCCTGGGTAAGTCATTAACCCTCATTGCCCTCCCCCAAAAAAAGTAAAAGTATTACCAGAGACAACTCAAAGTGACCCTCACTATTTAGTCTGCCCTGATACTGACTACAGGTATCAATCTAAGAAGTTCTATAGAGAGCATGGTGTTTAGCAAAAAGAGGGTACCTAGGAGAAACCAGGATGATTGAGAATTTGCCAGATAAGCTAGCCCTTATTCTGAAAAATAATAGACTAGCTGGTTAAAACTCCATACCTCCATTTCCCTGTCTATGATATGGGAATATGAGTGTGTACCATTTATCTCTTCCATTCCCCTTTTGACGAGTGATGAATTAGTGTCTGAAGTCTTCAGATGAAAGATGCTCAGAGCACAATGTTGCATTCATGAAAAATGGTTTCCATTTGATATTTGGAGTGCAATGGAAATTGAATTCATTTCCAATTTTAAACACTTAGCACATCTAGATCCACCCTTTGATAGATATTCTAAATTAATTTGTAGCCATCCATTGCTATAGCCAGGAAGGGAGTCACCTCTTTGCCCAAAATTTTCCACTCTTTGCTCAGAAAACAAACAAACAAAAAAACCCTGTGATCCTGGCAGGTCTCATTTAGCCCTCGCTATTTAACTAAAAGCTTCAGCAGAGAGAATTGAGGAGGAGTATGTTTTTCTTCCTCTCTTAGGTAATGAATTTGATCTAATGTGACTGCCTAAGTACTTAGATACCATGGTGATAGGCACCACATAAACATGGAGCTAAACAGGTAGGGAGATATATGGAGGCAAAGCATAATTTGCTTTTAAGTGCCCTTTCACTAGTATAAATAAAGCAAGAAAATAAAGTTGTTGCAAGTACTTGCAATACTAATGTAAAATGGGAATTAAGTGGTAATTACAGCATTTTCAGTAAATCTAGTATGTTTCATTGAACCACAGAAGGGAAGATCTTGTACACATTTTAAAAAGGCTATAATGCATCAAGAATTTAGTGGATACTAGGTACAGTTTTGTAGAAGCCACTCTGTTTTCTTAGGAGAGTATCTGTCAGAACACCTACCTTTCCTCAGTTCTGTGGAATGGGTTATTTTCTCTGTCTGAGGCCTCCAGATTGGTATGTGTACTGCCCAACATCCTTTGCTCCAGAGTCCCCATTCTTTTTTTTTTTTTTTTGCGGGGCAATGGGGGTTAAGTGACTTGGCCAGGGTCACACAGCTAGTGTCAAAATGTTTGAGGCTGGATTTGAACTCAGGTCCTCCTGAATCCAGGTGGTACTTCATCCACTGCTCCATCTAGCTGCCCCCAGAGTTCCCATTCTTTAAGCCACCTAAATTATAGGCTGAACCTCCAATCTCCCCCTCAATATCTTTTTAGCTAGCATCGCTAAAAGAATAGACAAACAATCACTGCAAGGTTGACCAGGTGACCTGTAAGATCCCTTCCAAATCTTTCAAGGCTTAATTGATTCTATGATTTTAACTGCTCATATTGAAAAGGAGTCAAGTCCCAACATCACTCAAGATACCCCTGCCTCTCTGTCTTTACAAATGAAACTCGCTCAAGGACTAAGCGGGTTGCCCATATTGTTTTCCAATTTGTCTTCATTTGGGTTAGTTGTTCAGCAGTGACTAAAAGTGCCATTATGGAAAACAATTTTGAGCTATGCCACCAAAGTTACTAAAACTGTGCTTGCAGAAAAAGTGCATTACTAACCTAGTGGCGTCCACACTTCTCTCCTTTCTAACAATCCTAATGCAACCTAGAAATGAAGATGTTTTGTAAGGCCACTTAGAGTCTAATCCTTCCATTGGTCAAGTTCACACTTAAAATCTACACAGATGAAAATCTAGTCTATTTGTAAAGCTAGATAAGAGGCAGGGTGGAGGGGATAGAGGGCTGTCCTGGGAGTCAGCCAGATCTGACTCCAAGTCTTGCTTGGTACTTAATCTCTCAGGCCTTCTATAAGTGACTGATTTGCATCTGTGGAAGCAATTTTCACACTCATCGACGAAATCACAAAGCAAACAGACCAAGACCATGAAAATATACAGAGAAGGAGATTACCCTTCCCTGGTAATACATCTCAATACCAAAATCTGTTGGAGTTTCTTCTTCACTATTCTATTCCCAATCCTTCATATTATCATTTAAATTTATTTCCTCTTGTTTTTCTTCTCTTTACTAGAAAAGAATAGCTTTTGTTTCAATGCCCTTTATAGACTAAGAAGATGGTTTATATCTTAAAGAAGTGATCTTACTTCTCAAACTGAATAATCTAGGTCCCTCATGACTCTTACTTTCCAGTCCTAAACTACTCCCAGTAGACTGATCTGCTGGCTTTTCAAAACCACTATGTACAGATGTTAAACCTTAGAATTTCACAGTAGGGGAACCCACCCCTCAGCTGTAAATCTTCTCTTACTTTTCCTGCTCAAAGTCAGGGAACACACCCAAGATTACTCTTGAAGACCATAAAATTTTTTTCCTTAAAGGGCCCTTTTGTTAGGATGTTCATTGTAGCATTCATGCCGGTTCACCAATGGCCCATAAAACCTTGGCCCAGCCTTTGTACAGAATGACCCCAAAGGACGGCCTTTTAGCAACTACACCCTTTGTCTGTCAGTGAAACAGTTGTTTTGGTTCACTGGGGTAGCTGGCTGGCCCTCAAATTGCCTTGTGATTAGCTTGTTTGCTTTACAAATGGCTTTTGAATCCAGATGCTTCTTCTCCTCCTCCCCACCCTCCCATGTCCACCTCCCAATTACATGGTCATGGCCAGGGATGTCGTTTCATGTCAGGGGAACTTTGGATCTCAGGAGAGATTTGAAAACAACACACATAAAAGTGTAAATTAACTTTGTCCCTTTACGTAAAGGGCTAATTCTGATCTAAGTACTTGTGTCCTCTCCAACAACTTCCATCCTCTGAAACAACCTTAATAGAATTTGTAGAATAAAATTCAAGTCAAAATCCCTTAGTAGAAGCATGTTGGCATTTGTGAGACAACCAGGAAAGGACCTAGGAAGATTTAGATAGAGCAGGATCTGTCTGTGCTTAACTGGGTCGCACATAACTCACAACATCCCAGTATGCCTGGCCTGGAAATCCTCCTTTTTGTCTAGAAAACCTTTGTGGAATCTTCACTCAGCTTCCTTTGGGGCAGGATTTCCGCTGGGCTCCTAGGGTCTGCTCCTTTCACCATTAGACCATGAGTTCTCTTAGAGGAAGAATTGGTCTTTTGCCTTTCTCTGTATCCCAATGTGCTTAGCAGAGTGCCTGGCACATGTTGTTCAATTGTTTCAGTCATGTCCAACTCTTTGTGACCTGGTTTGGGGTTTTCTTGACCAAAGATAGTAAAGTGGTTTGCCATTTCCTTTTATAGCTCATTTTTACAGATGGGTGAAATTGGGTCAACAGGAGTTAAGTTGACTTACCTAGGGTCAGACAATTAGTAAGTGTCTGATGATGGATTTAAAGTTAGGTATTCCTGACTCCAGGGCCTGGCACTCTATCAACTCCACTGCACTACCTAGCCACCCTGGCACATAGTAGGGTGCTTGATAAATTGTTTATTGACTGACTGACGTCTGATGTTATGTTTGTGGAAGCAGTTTCCTCCCTTGGGGTGATGATCTTTCTGTACATCTTTCAGTAGATGTCTCTGCTGCTGACTGGATAAATTATGTCCTACTGGTCCAGTAGTTCCAATAACATGCCTGATAAGGCATGGGAAATGGTGAGGGAGGAGTCTCCCTTTCCCCCTCCCTTACTATCCTCTGATTCAAGTACTGGGGTCTCTTTTTACAATTGCTTTCAACTCCCAAATTAGGATTCAAGCTATTCAACTGTCATCAATTTCAAACTCCCAGTTGTGGCTATTTTATTTTTGCAGCCAATCATCTCTTCTCCCTCAATAACCCAGTTGAAGAGGATCATACCTCACATAGGGATCACAGGGACATAACCATTAAAACCTCATCATTGGTTACTAGATTCCTCAGATAGTATCAGCTAGGCACAGATAATAGGAATCATTATACACCCCCTTCTATATGATAACATAACTTGGTAGCTATGCAAAAGCAGTTTTCTATCCCCTCTCCCTCCTTTTCAGGAATTCCTATGGAGTTCAAACTCATAGACTATTGATGCCCGACGATACCCATCACCTAGAGATGTTAGAGGGCAGCTAGAGGATGATTGCTGAGCGTGGAGTCAGAAGAATGATTCAAATCCATCCTCAGACACTTACTAGTTATGTGAATCCTGGGCAAGTCACTTCACCCTGTTGCTTCAGTTTCATCATCCATAAAATGATTTAGAAAAGGGAAATGGAGGGGCAGCTAGGTGGAAAAGTGGATCAAGCACTGCCCTTGATTCAGGAGGACCTGAGGTTCAAATCCAACCTCAGGCACTTGACACTTACTAGCTGTGTGACCCTGGGAAAGTCACTTAACTCTCATTGCCCTGCCCAAAAAAAGGGGGGGGGGGGAGAAATTGGAAAACCACTCCAGTATCTTTGCCAAGAAAATCCCCACAGGGTCATGTAGGGTTGGATCCAAATGAAAAACAACTGAACAAAGGGAAGTTAGGACTACATGCATGCAACAAAATGTGACTTTCTAATTCAGTCTTGGGCACATTCAAGGGTTTCTAAATCCTCTTCTCCATTGGTCAAACTTAGTGGTTTGCCAAAAAATACAATCTTAAGCTATATGGTCTTAGGCAAGCCCACGGAGCTCCCTGGGTCTCACTCCAAGTGTTTCTGAGAGCTTATTTTACTACCTAATTTATCAAAGCATAATGTTCAAGGACAATACTTAGGTCTAATATTAATCTGACTTATTGTCCAATTCTTCATGACCCTGTGGACCAAACTGCCCATGGGCTTTTCTTAGCAAAGACACTGGAGTGCTTGGCCATTTCCTTCTCCAAATCTGACTTGTACTCACCAAGTATATCATATCAATTAATTGGCACTTCTAGTTGAGAGACAGTGTGGTGTAATGGAAGAAACTCTGGTTGTGGAGGCACAAGACCTAAATTCAAATTCTAACTCTCTTTAACTTGGACAAGTCAAATCTCTTAAAGTTAACCTCCCTTCTCACTTGTAAAATGAAGGGGTTGGAAAAAGTAATTTCCAAGGCCCCTCCTAGCCCTTAAGCCTAAGTGCCTCTCATTGTGCCTCAAGTCCTTGATCCACTATTAGTCCTCTCATTTCCTTTCATTCTGGCTTCATTTTTCTCCAATCTTTTCCTTGATCCAGTGGTCTCACTTTAATGTTTCGCTAGCTACTCTCCTAGAATCTCTTTCTTCCCTGCCATCCAAAAATCCTGACCTGCAAAGCTTTATCCCTGGATAATCACCACCATCCAATTATTCCACTCCTGCTCCAAGACTGTTAAGTATTGCTAGAGAAAGTCAGGACATCAAATTGATTGCATCTCCTAGAAATTCATGCCTCAGCTGATTTCTTGCTGTTGCCTGACAAACCTTTCTGCCCTTGACAAACCTTCTATCAATCCCCTAATTCATTCCTCCTAGCAACATTTCCAAACCTTTCCTCTCCTCTTTTCAGTCCTAAATGCACCCCAACTCGCAACATTTATTGCAGATCACCTGACCCCCTGTTTCACTGAGGTGGAGGCCATCTGATATGACCTTCCTCATTCTTCAAAACATTTTCCCTCACTCACATCCTCCTTTTTCTCTAGTCACAGGAGTATCCCTATTCCTCACAAAGCTAATCTGTTTTCCAGTGTCTTCAATCTCTTTCCCTACCTCCTTCAGAATCTTCCTTAAACCACCATTCTCTCCCTTCAGTCCATCTCAGTCTCTCCCTCACCACGGACTACATAAAAGATTTTTAAATCATCCTAATCCTGGAAAGCCTGTTCTGACTTCTCTTACCCTATTCTATTAACTACCCATGGTCCTCCTCTCTAAATAAACTCTCCAATTTTGAGTTCTTGTAAAGTTGCCTGCCCTCAAGGCTTACACTTTCCCACTGCTTGCTTCCTCTTCAGTCCTTTGGAATCTAATCTACCCTCCCCCATCCCTGCACTGAGGCAATTTTCTTTAAAGTCCCCAAGGACTTCCTAATCACAAAATTTAAAAGGCTTCTTAATTAATCCTCAGGCTCCTTAACCATAGTGCCACATTTGACTACCACCTCCTACTGGATACTTTCTCCTCTCTTGACCTCATCAATTGAATTTGTTCTCTTCCTACTTCCATTGTTCCTTCCCCCTCCTTCACTGGTTCCTTATCTTTTGTCCTTTGTCCTTTCCTCTCCTTTTAATACTCTTTCCCTAGTTGCTTCATTAATTTGTTGCACTGAATGAAATGGAATCCTATTCATTCTCAGGGCTTCACCTAACATCTCTAGGTAGATGGGTTCCAAATCTGTATATCCTGTTCCAACTTTTCTGAATCCCAGATAGAAATCTCTACAGAGATATCAACATGGCACTTCAACCTCTACATGATCAAAACTAAACTTGTCTTTTCCTTTAAATCTGCTCCTCATTATTTATTTCTGTGAGTACTTTGATTCACTCTCCCACCTTTATTTGGGGATTAGCTTGACTCTTCCTCCTACCATTCCTATAATAATCATGATAGCTAACATTTAATGTTCACAAAGTGCTTTACATATGCGATCCTCAAAACAACCTTTAAAGGTAGGTGCTATTGTCATCTCCATTTCACAGATGAGGAGAGTGAGGCTTAGAGAGGGGAAACACTCTCCCAGAGTAAGACACACTGGTAGTAAATATCTAAGGCATGGTTTGTACTCAGGTTTTCCTAAGGCCAAGTCCAGCACTCTACACCACCTACCTGCCTCAATCCAATCACCAAGACCTGTTAATTGTATCTCTATTACATCTATCACATCTATCTAACTATGCACATGCCACCATCCTAGCCCAGAGATTACTAAGTAATAACTGCCTATCTCAATAGCTAACTAACAGATCTTTTCTTTCCAATCCATCCTTTCTACTGCTATCAGAATAATCTTTCTCATTATAAATAACAGGTGGGAGGCAAAGTTTAACTGAGAGTTTTCCCTCCTTCTAACTAGAAATTAAAGGAGCAGATTCCTCCCAGCCCAGACCTTTCTTCTTCCACAGGGCTATGTTAGGAGTATAAGCTTTCCTTTGCACGCGTGCGCGCGCGCGCACACACACACACACATACCCTACCCCCATCCCTGTGTTCATATTCAGAGGAAGATGATGAAGTTTTAAAAGCCACTCCTTTTTCAAAGAGAAATTTCAAATGGTCATAAGCCCAAAAAGAGTTTTTCAAAAGCTTTAAAAGGAGCAATCCAAGAAAATTAGGGAAATGTTTAAATATATATTTTATTTTTCCCTTACATGTTAAAACAATTTTTAAATATTTGTTTTTTAAAGTTTTGAGTTCCAAATTCTATTTCTCCCTCCCTACCCTCCTCTCTCCCTGAGACAGTAAGCAATCAGATATGGGTTATACATGTACAATCATGTAAAACATTTCCATATTAGTAATTTTGTACAAGAAGACTCACATTAAAAAAAGAATGAAAGAAAGAAAATGAAAAATAGTATGCTTCAGTCTGTATTCAAACAATACCAGTTCTTTCTCTGGAGGCAGATAGTATGCTTCAACATTAGTCCTTTGAGATTGTCTTGGATCATTGTATTGCTAAGAATATCTAAGTCATTAATGGTTCTTCATTGTACAAAATTACTGTTATTGTAGACAACATTCTCCTGGTTCTGCTCATTTCACTTTGTATCTGTTCATATAATTCTTTCTGGGCTTTTCTGAAATCATCCTACTTATAGCACAGTAATATTCCATCACAATCATATGCCACAGCTTGTTTAGCCATTCCCCAATTGATATGCATCTCTTCAATTTCCAGTTCTTAGCCACTACAAAAAGAGCTGATATAAATAAAATTAGGAAAATTATGAAAAGAAAGTCAACAAACTGAGAAAAGAGGGAGAAAAAAACTTAAGGAAGAAAATAACTCCTTGAAAACTAGAATTGGGCAAGGGGAAGCTAATGATGTTATAAGGCAATAAGAAATAATAAAATCAAATCAAAGAATGAAAAAATAAAAGACTATAAAACATCTCATTAGAAAAAGAACTGATCCGGGGGGCGGCTAGATGGTGCAGTGGATAGAGCACTGGCCCTGGAGTCAGGAGTACCTGAGTTTAAATCTGGCCTCAGACACTTAACACTTACTAGCTGTGTGACCCTGGGCAAGTCACTTAACCCCAATTGCCTCACTTAAAAAAAAAAAGAAAGAAAAAGAAAAAGAACTGATCTGGAAAACTGATTGAAGAGAGTCAATATAAGAATTGTTGGACTATCTGAAAGCTATGATTAAAAATGAATCTTAATATAATATTACAAGAAAGTATTACGGAAAGTTGTCCTGAAGTTCTAAAGCAAAAATAGAAAAAAAAAATCTACCAGTCACTGCATGAAAGAGATCCTAGGAAGAAAACTTACAGGAATATCATAGCTAAGTTTCAAAGTTCCCAGGTAAAAAAGAAAAAAATTATAAGTAATGTTAAGGCTAAAATTCTAGCTAAACTGTCTAAAATATCTAATGAGTGGTCGCCAATAAATTATAAGCTTTAGCAAGAGTTAGACTTTTAAGCATTTATTAAGGAGAATAAGAATTTGGTAAAGAGAGAGAAAAAGGCCTAGATTTCTATCTATTAAAGGGAGAGCACATTTCTAGCTCCCTTCTCCACCAGAGTCCAGAGGAAAAGAGCCCCAGTGTCAGCGCCAGTCTCTTCCTTCCTCCTCCCACTAGCCCGCGTCACTTCCTGACTCCTGGTCTTGCCCTCAAAGACCTTCCCTTCATGGGCAGAACTCTTCTACAGTAAGTATCCAGCAGGTGGCGTTATTCCAATCGTTACAGTCCCCCCTGTTGTTCCTCAAGAAACAAAATGTTTCCTTGACGGAACAGTAAAAACAATATGATAACTATTGCTAACTAATAATATGTGAACAACAATATAGAAAAGGAAGAGAGGAAAGTTTTGTCCAGAGGGGCGATTTTTTTTGTCCTCATGAACCGACGCTTTGACATTAGTCTTGCAAAGGGAGGGCCTCTGCAGAGAATACATGTTACAGATGGTGTATATTATAACAGAAAGAGAAAAAAACCAACAAAAAGAACAAATCAAAACTGTTCATTTAAAGTCTCTGAAAGTCTTTTCTCAGATGTCCTCTAGGTGTAGTCGTGGAATGGAAGTCTTTTCAGGGGTTGATGTGTGGATGCTGGTAATCAGCCAGGAAAATTTCCTACAAAATTGAGCTTAACACAACTTTAAAATAGCTTTGTCAATAATCAAATCAAACAATGAAAGTTCTCAAAAACATGTCTAAGGGAATTCAGAATCTTAGTTGTTACACATGAAACATATAATAAAACAAAAATTGAACCATTCTTTAAAATTATAATATTACTATAGTCCCCCCCTTATGGAGGGTAATTGAGAAGACAATTGCTGCGATATTAATTATTAAAAATAATTTTTTATCTTTGTTTCATCACTTTTTGCATCATCTGCCTAATTATCCTCATGCCATTATGAGAAATTAAAAAATCTAATATAATTAGTAACAGGTGTCAAGGCCAAATTCAACACTGTATTTATCATGACACCTGAGATAATTATGGGGGTTACCATAAAAGAACAGAGAAATGATGGGATATGAGCATTCCCACACTTGAGCAGTATGTACTGTCCATGCAGTATGCCAGGCTTAAAATAGGTGGATGGAATATATGTCCATGCCACCGAACATATTGGAGGAAACTGAGTCAGACTTAATCAGATGCATGGGATTGAGATGTTCCATGGCATCAGGCATATAGGAGGGAGCATAGAAGCCAGGTGTAGAAGTGAGATGGGTGGGATGAATACTTCCAGCCATCTGTACAATATTGTGGGGAAAAATAAAATAAAATATTAAACCAAGAGAATCCAACCTCAACATTTGTCAAAAGCCGTTCCCTTGGCCATACCTTGACTTCATGCATGTCTCCCCTCATGTGACAGTTCAGTGTCTGCTCTTGCATGTATTCCTCTTGTGATTGGATGGCATCTTGGCCAACTGGCATCTGATAACTCAGAATAAAGGCAATTAATGTCTTAAATGATAAGTTCCCATAATCCAAGTCTCATATGGATTTAAAATTGAGGATAATAAATGATTGCAAAAAATGTGAATACATCTTGACTCAAAATATAATATATAATTATGCAACAATTTCAAATAATACCCCTTTTTTGTACTTAGTATACAATTACTTTTGTGAAAAATCTGAACATATTTAAATACAAGTTAAAGCACAACAGAATCTCAAAGAAAACTTTTTTTAAAAAAAGAAAACTTTTACAAATGTTCCCCTCTTTTTTTTTTTTTTTTTGGAGTATGCTTATCAAAAATAATACTTCTAGAATCAATTTACACTTGCCATGGCAACCAATTTGCCAGGGAAATGCTTTGAAGAGTTTGATCAAATAATCAGTTGAGAAAAAATAACAAAAACAAACAACTCAGAACATGGGAGCACAATACTCCTAGAATTAACATTGTATTATGAAATCAAAACCATCTTGCAATTTTTTCAAAATTAGATAAATGAATAGAAGAAAATACACATGGAACAATAAAAGACAATGAAATTCAAACTAGGGAAATCTAAATGAATATGAACTTAATATTAATAAGAGTATTATAAAATATAAACTTGATCATATGACTATAAAAAGCTTTACAAATATTCTCCTTGTTTTAGAAACTAAGTATAAGACACAATCTCAAAAGCATGAAAATCTCTATGAAAATAAACCCATACCATTAATTTCAAAATGTATATATAATAGCATAGAAATCCTATGTAACCTCTGAACTGACATTAATACTCTGAGTGAATTCAGAACACTTTTGATTCCGATATCTAAAATCCCCAATACTCATATCAATACCTTGCTGCTTACTTCTACATTTCTGTAAAATATATACCCTTCCATGGCAAAAGAAGCAGAGTCTTGAACTATGTTGATGGTTGTCATTCTTATTCAGCTTAAGTTTTTCTTCTTTAACCCCTTTATATTGTCTGTCAGTCTTTTCACCATACAAATGCTTTATAAGATTACTAATTAAAGACAAAAGCAGGTTAGCAAAATTATGAACAAAACAAGCATATCTGGAATTTAAAGAGTTTTCTAAGATTGTCTCAAAAGCACAGCCAGGCCTGGGAAGGGCTGAGCCTGAAGCTGCAAATGCAGGTAGAAAAAGTTGAGCATGCGCATCAGATCTCTGGACTTCCCAGGCAGGGGAAGCTATGGGCTTGGCCATAGGAGGAGTAGAGGGTGGGGTCTGGGGAGGAGGGGAGGGACCAGAGCAATTTGAATCAGACTTGATTTTGAACTCAGGCCTGGATTCCTCTTCCCCCACTTTGCCTCCAGGTGCTAGGGGATTAAAAGCTTCAAGAGGGTGGGTCACTGCCTCCAGGCATGCAAAATTAGAGCAACAATTAGTGTTAGAACTGGGAAAAGCTGCAGGAATCTCTTCAGGTTTCTCTGAAAAAGCATGGTTAGGAGAGGGAGAGATATTTCCTTGTGTGAGTAAGTTGCTGGCTCTTTTAACAAAAATAAAAAGAAAAATAGAAAATCCACAAAAACAAAGCATTAACATGATCTTATCTCCCATTTGTCTGGTTAAACAGACTAAAATCAAAAATAGGGTAATTAGGGAGTTTAAAAGTTCCATTCGAAAAAATTTAAAGGGAAAACACAGCCAGTACACCAGTACTTAGTAGGGGAAATTTCTTACCCAACCAGAAGATCAGAAGACTGAGGTTTAGCTTTCCTCTTCGTGGTCAGCCATCTGTTAAGGGCTAAAATTCTAGCTAAACTGTCTAAAATATCTAATGAGTGGTCGCCAATAAATTATAAGCTTTAGCAAGAGTTAGACTTTTAAGCATTTATTAAGGAGAATAAGAATTTGGTAAAGAGAGAGAAAAAGGCCTAGATTTCTATCTATTAAAGGGAGAGCACATTTCTAGCTCCCTTCTCCACCAGAGTCCAGAGGAAAAGAGCCCCAGTGTCAGCGCCAGTCTCTTCCTTCTTCCTCCCACTAGCCCGCGTCACTTCCTGACTCCTGGTCTTGCCCTCAAAGACCTTCCCTTCATGGGCAGAACTCTTCTACAGTAAGTATCCAGCAGGTGGCGTTATTCCAATCGTTACAGTAACAAGAAAAAAAAAACAATTTAAATACTATGGAGCTACAATCAGGATCACACAAAACCTAGCAGCTTCTACATTAAAAGACTATAGGTCTCAGAACATTGAAAAACAAAAGAGCTGGGGTTGCAACCAAAAATAACTTATCTAGCAATATTAAATATAATCCTAAATGGCAGGGGAGGAGGTGAACCTTTAACAAACTGAAAGACTTTCAGGTATTTATGATAAAAAGACCAGAACTTAATGGAAAATTTGACACAGAATATCCAGGAGAAATATATAGTATACATTAAAGACCAGTTATAAGTAACTCAATAAGGTCAAACTGCTTACTTCTTATATGTGAAAATGTTATCAGTACTCTTATGACTGTCATTATTACTTGGGTAATTTGAAAGAAAGGCTTGGGCTGAACTGAGTATGATAGGGTGATTCTAAAAAAATAAAACAGGGTTGGGAAAAGTAAAAAGGAGCAATTATCTCATACAAAGAAGGCAAGAAAGGAAGAATTGATACAGAAGAAGCATATGGGAGTGGAAAGGTGGTAGTGCTGGAACTTTAATCTCATCAGAAATGGGTTAAAGATGGAACACATAAAGATATATATGTATGTATGTATGTATGTATTATGTATGTATGTATAAAAGTCTTCTAAATTTATAAAGCAATAAAAGGACAAGGTAATAGGATAAGGAAAGGACTCTTAGAGGGGTGGGTAGATTAAGGAATAGCAGGGCAAAGTAGTGGTTAGAAGTAAATTAGGTGCCTGAGGAGGGATAGGACAAATATGGTGAGGATAGTGAAGAAAAATAGGATGGAGGGAAAAATACAACTAGTAATTATAACTTTGAATTTGAATGGGATTAATTTACCCATAAAATGGAAAAAGATAGCAGAATGGATTAAATCTCTGAATCCAACAATATGTTATTTATAAGAAACAAAATAAAAAATGAGATGCATGAAGAGTTAAAATAAAGAGCTGGAGTAGAATTTATGCTTCCACTGATGTTAAAAAAAAAAAAAAGGCAGGGATAGCAATCATGATCTTAGGCAAAGTTGAAGCTAAAATAGATTTAATTAAAAGAGATAAACAAGAAAACTACACTGTCACCAATATTATTTAATATTGTTTTAGGCCATTTAAAATAACCAGAAACAATATAAAATACCTGAGAGTATACCTGCCAAAACAGATCCTGGAACTACACGAACATAATCATAAAATATTCTTTATACAAATGAAGTTATATTTAAATAATTGGAGAAATATTGTTTATGGGTAGACAGAGCTAACATAATACAAATGACCATTTTACCTAACTAACTTATTTATTCAATGTCATCTCAATTATATTACTAAAACAATTTTACTGAATTAGGAAAAATAATAACAATTCTTTTGAGGGGAAACATGGTAAAAATTTTCAGAGAAACTAATGGAAAAAAACATAAAGGAAGGAGGGTCAGCAGTACTAGACCTCAAACCATATTATAAAGCAGTAAATATCAAAACTATGTGGTACTAAGAAATAGTAGACAGTGAAACACAGTAGACATACAATACACAGTAGCAAATGATTATAGTAATCCTGTGTTTGACAAATCTAAAGATTTATGTTTTGGGGATAAGAATTCATTATTAGGTAAAAATTATTCTGGAAAGCAATCTAGCAGAAGTTGGGCATAGACCAATATCTTAAACCATGTACCAAAGTAAGTTCAAAACATGATCTGGATATAAAGGGAGATAACACAAGAAAACTAGAACATAGAACATATTACCTATCACACTCATGAATAGAACAATTTATGAAGAAACAAGAAATAGAGAGCATTGTGAGATACAAAATGGATAATCTTGATTATATTAAATTTTAAAGTTCTTGTATAAATAAAACCAATATAGCCAAAATTAGAAGGAAAGCAGAAAGTTGGGGAAAACTTTTCATAGACAGTCTCTCAAATAAAAGTCTCATTTCTCAAATATATAAAGAATTTTGTCAAACTTATAAGAATGTCATTCCCCAATTTATAAACAGTCAAAAGATTTGAACAGGCAATTTTTTGATTGAGCAATCATATATGTAGGTATATATTTATGTATACATACATATACAAATTACACATACACATATATGTATATATGCATTGTATATATGTGCATACACATAATATGGGTGGACATAAACATACACATATATGTGGTGTGCGCACGTATGTGTGTATATTGTGTCTATGTGTGTATGTGCATGTGTGTATTATTAATTAGAAAAATGCAAATTAAAATCACTTTGATGTATTATCTTACACCTATCAGATTAGCTAAAATGATAGATGCCCTTCATTTGGGCAATGGCTAAACAAGTCATGGTTTATGATTGTGATGGAATCCAACTCTATATAAGAAATGATGATCTGGTTGACTTTGGGAAAACATGGAAAGACTTGGACCTATGAAGAAAGAGGCTATCCATCTCCAGAGAAAGAACTTATGTAGAAATATGTTTAGTAAGGTCTTACATATGTGTATTGTGTGTATATAGATATGTGTGTATACATATATATGTATGTATATATTTGTGCTTAATTGTAGCCTTTTCTAGGGTGAGGTGGGGAGAGAGGGAGAAAAAATAAAAGGTACACAGCAGAGAACAAAAGAAAATTTAGAAGGAAGCATAGAAAAGCTTTAAAACAATGGATAGTATTTATTACATAATTTTTCAAGAAAAAAAACAGTCTGAAATGGAACTTTATGGTTTTATATTGAATTCTTTCTTTATGTTCTTCTGTGTATGTGGAAATGTTCTTTTTTCCCCTCATTTTGTATTTAAGTTTAAAATGAATTAAAAAGTTTTTTTAAAAAGAACAAAAATTATCACCATTAGATTCATTCCCATATACATAGCTCATCAAACTCCCAGTTAGGGAAATCCCTAATATTCAAAGATTCAACTCTATTAAATTCTGATTATTTCTAGATAGTCCCTGGTATCCCCATTTGCATTACCTGTATGCAATTAAAGTACCTGAAATCAGTCATCTTTATTTAGAGAAAACTGACTTTAAAAGTCTATTTAAATTGGTAAATATGAAACTTTAAAGAACAGAAAAGATCTGGATTTAAATATCTGTCTTATCAGATGGAAAGGAAAAGGGGCAGGGGGGAATAGAAAGAGATACTTCACCAACTGCCTGAATTTTAAGGCCGGGGGAAGTTCACTTACAATCAGGCAGGTACAACATTCTGATCACAGATTTCCTGTCTGCCTCTGGTGGATGAAGATACTAGCTGCCTTTATGGATCTCAAGCATGTCCTATCTCCCCCATGTGGAAATAAGTTTTGCAGGACTTCACATGTATATAATAGGTATTTCTTGCCTTCTCCATGGTGGGGGAGAGGGGTGGAAGAAGGGAGAGAATTTGGAACTGAAAATAAAAATTAAAAAATGAATATTCTAAAAATATAATTAGGAAATAGTTAACAAAATAAATAAAAATACAATAAAATATCTGCTTCACTGTTTTTCTCTTCAGTTCCAGCTACCCTTCCATCTTTGTGTCTATATCCATTCTCCCTTAGAGGGATTCAAAAAGTTCACACTGGAAATTTGGCTCTCCAACTCAGACTCCACAATAGATCTGCCTTTTGCAGAAAGAGAACTCTGCTACCTCCAGGATTACAAATCCCAGAATGCATAGAGATTGTTTCAGAACAACTTCCTCTGCCTCGTATACAGGATATTCATACAGTATGAATTGATGTATCTGTCATCTGCTCAAAAATCCTCAGTTGCATTCTATTGCCTACCAAGTAAAATTCAAATTCCTTTACCTGGCATTCAAAGCCTCCTACAATCTCCCACTACCCTCCCAGCTTTATCTCATATTAATCTCTCCCACACACTTTTAAAATTCCAGCCAAACTGTACCACTCTCTGCCTCCCTGAAATGATTGTCTGATTTCCATGGCTTTATGCCTTTTTTCACATTGCTCTCTCTGCTTGGAATGTCTTCCCATTCCCTCTTTACCTACCAGTCCTCTAAAGCCCAATTCCATGCTACCACATGCACAAAGTCTTTCCTGATCCTGGAAGGATTTTTCCCTCAATGGTATTTTGTTTTGTTAACTATTTAATGCATTCATGAAGGAATGAATATTACAATAATCTGTGTTTGGGTCTTGTGAGAAATGGGTAATTGTCTCCTCTCAATGTGGATATAACAGTCAGTCATACTCCCCTGACCTGTTTATAGGACAAAGGTCCCAGATCTCCTCCTCCCCCTCAGGTCACATGGTTCAAGGAGCCCTGGTCTCAATTAGGTCCTCTCCAGAGTTCTGTCCATATAAGGAAGTATAAGGTCCACTCCTGAGTTATGCCCATACAAGGAAGAGGGGTGGGAATACTGCATTCCAATTAGCTAGTTTTTGCACGTGGATTGTAACCCCGACCAGTGATGAAAAAGGGGAAGGTCCATTCGCATTAGGGACTAAGGTATAAAACAGGGCCTGCGAGCCCCCTTTCTAGGCACCCACTAGCTGCACACTAGGATGCCTCCTTCTCATGAGAAGAAAATAAAGCCTTTGTCACCTTGCTGCTGAGTTCCTGAGAATTATTGAGAAGAGGATGGATTTTTCCCTCACAGGTCTCATACCCCTACTAGAGTATAAACTTCAAGAAAAAAGTTATCTTGTTTAAATTTTTTATCTCGCCCTATGGTATCTAGTAGGATGCCCTGCATTGCTTAATAAATGTTTGTTGATTGAAAGAATTGATAAATTGCTTTACTGATTGTTGGAGAATATATATAATACTCTTTCAGAGAAGTGACTGAACAGTACATTAATGACACTGATAGAATGATGCCTGTAGACAACAACAGAGAAGTGGCATTCACAGTAGGAAAAAAGGGGTCAAGGAATGCATTTTCATTCACACCATTGCATTCCCACTATTTATGTCTTAGTGCACACATGACTCAGGAGAAGAGAGGGTGAAATATTTTACAAGTTCTATCATAAAGAAGACCTAAGATCTGGATCTACCAAATTAAACCTGGGAAATTTGACCTGTTTTTGTCTCTTTATCCCCAAGTTCCCAGCTCATCATAGATACTTAGCAAATGGTTGTTGCTGAATTTAATTAAATTGCAAGTTTTCCTCATCATGGAAGGATGAGGAAGGACTTGAAAGAATGCATTCTCCAGAAATTCTGATAAAAGAAAGAGCACTAGATAGATATGCTGCAGTTTTACATCTGACCACAAGATGGAAGTAGAAGAATGTTGAGTGTGCACTGAGGAGTTTGGGGTTTGTTTTTAAAATCATTAATAGTTAATCAAGGTGAAGTGGATTTTGTGAGTGTTTTTGTCTCTACTTCCTCCACATCACTAAACTCCTTTACATTTCACATTGTCCTATTCCTTTTGATTTTAGTGATCGTGAGCTTGTTTTTTTTTTATTTTAATTTTCCCCAATTATATGTAAAAACAATTTTTAACACTCATTTAAAAAATCTTTTGAGTTTCAGATTCTCTCCCTTTCTCCCTCCCTTCCCCCCCCACCATTGAGAAGGCAAGCAACTTGATATAGGTTATACATGTGTAGTCATGCAAAACATATTTCCATATTATTGGTATTGTGAAAGAAAACACAGACCAAAACAAAAACAAACAAAAAACCAAGAAAAATAAAGTAAGTAAATAAAAAGTATGCTCCAATCTTCAATAAGACTCTGTCAGTTCTTTCTGAGATGGATATAATTTTTCATCATAAGTCCTTCAGAATTGTCTTGGATCATTGTCTTGCTGAGAATAGCCAAGTCATTCAGACTTGCTCATCATACAATATTGCTGTTACTATATATGATGATGAATGTAAGGGTTTTTTTTGTTTTTTTGTTTGTTTTTTAGTGAGGCAATTGGGGTTAAGTGACTTGCCCAGGGTCACACAGCTAATTAAGTATTAAGTGTCCGAGGCCAGATTTGAACTCAGGTACTCCTGACTCCAGGGCCGGTGCTCTATCCACTGCGACATCTAGCTGCCCCAATGAATGTAAGTTTTAAACAAAATTTATTTTACTTACTAATTCAATTGTAGTTCATTTTCTTGTATATTCATTGTATTTACTATCCCCTCTAATTAATTACTTTTATTACTCTTATTCATTATCCCTTCTTATTAATTACTATTAAGAACAGGTTCCAAATTGGAAGTTTCAAGACTTAAACTATCATCTTATCTTTTAAAAATTATGTTTCATTGCCCCCCCAAAATAAATAAAAATAAGTGAATAACTAAAAATGGATAAATGAATGAACAAATAAATAGATCAATCAATCAATCAGTGAATAAAGAAATAAATAGAAATTACATGTTACTTGATAGGATTTGAATTGTTACAGCCTGTTCCCTAGTTATTCACTTCTACTTACAATAAGGTAAGCACGTACACAATGGATAGTCAATAAAAGACTGGTGTTTGAGTAACTGAGTAACTTCTCTCCTCCATTTGAGAAGCATAGATATGGAATTAGAACAATCTGAGTTGCCTCAAGATAGAATGGGCTGCCTGGATGGGGGTGGGGAGTGATGGACTCCACTTCAAAGAAGTCTCAAGACTAAATAACTGAGCACTCATTAGGTATGTTGCAGTGGGGGCTTCTTTCTGTTAAGATTTGGATTAGTGGACCATTGGAGTCCCTTCCAATTCTAAGATTCTGATTCTTTTGAGTAATTGAGATTTGTCCCAGCAAAAAAAAAAAAAAAGTTTAATTGTACACATTTAAAATCAACAAAAAACTTGTCCAAAATTCACATAATATTTGTCCAAGAGAATTAGTAATAACTTTAGTCTCACACCTCTGGGTTCCTGAATTCCAATCCTGTTGTCAGGGCCAGCATGAGGTATATATACACTATCCAAGATTCTAGGAGTCCTTTTATGCCAACATCATTAGCAAATAACAGAAAGTGGCCATGTTATTTTCCTTCACTAAGAATTCTGCTAGTGCTTAAGTCCTTGGTTTGGACATACATATTCTATAGTGAAAGCTGCCATAGTTAAAAGCATCTGTTGTCATTTTGAGAGGAAAGTGCAAAACAGATTGAAAATAATATTGTTATTATTGTGCAAATAATTATTGTTACTGGACTGCCAACAACAAAACGTGTACTTTGAATTGTTTCTCAGAATGTTTATGGGTTTGCACTGAGACATCTTTGTCCCCATGTATTCATGGTATACCCAGTTGGTCATAGGGAACCAACCATCTGTCCTCATGAAACAAAGCAAAGTTTAACATGGATAACAACATCAATAAATTTTGTTTTGGTTTGGTTTTTGGGGGGTTTTGTTTTTTTTATGGGAGAATGAGGGTTAAGTGATTTTCCCAGGGTCACACAGCTAGTTAGTGCCAAGTGTCTGAAGCCAGATTTGAACTCAGGCCCTCCTGAATCCAGGGTCAGTGCTTTATCTTGTAACGATTGGAATGGCTCCAGATGCCACCTGCTAGAGACTTACTGTAGAAAAGCTCTGTCATGAGGTGAAGGTCTCTGAGGGCAAGACCATGCATCTTGCCTTTGGCATCAGGTAGTGACGTTTGCTTGTGGGAGGAAGAAGGAGGAGCCTGGAGCTCTGACTCGCTCTCTTTCCTGAGGACTCCGGTGGAGAAGGGAGCTAGAAATGCGCTTTCCCTTTAATAGATAGATGAATGTAGGCCTTTCTCTCTTTACCAAATTCTTATTCTCCTTAATAAATGCTTAAAAGCCTAACTCTTGCTAAAGCTTATAATTTATTGGTGACCACTCATTAGATATTTTAGACAGACTAGCTAGAATTTTAGCCTTAACAATCTACTGCACCACCTAGCTTCCCCAGACATCAATAATTTTGAACTCAATGCTACTCAGCAAAACTCTTCTAACTCACTGACTACATCAGTATTGATACATCCAGGGGGGTCAACATAACAAGTTTTCCAAGGGGATAGAGTGGGGAGATGTAGAGAAAGCCATAATGGCTTGACACCTCTTGAAACTTATCCGAGTGACCAAGTGACCCGAAGTCATGGCTATTTATCTGGAAGATTTATTGTGCGGAAAGCACACTGATTTTAGAGTCAGCTTGTGTTTAAATCCCAGATCTGCTGTTTACTCTGTATCCTTGGGCAAGTCACAAATTCTCTTGTTGAAGTTATCCCACCCTCTCTACAGTTATGGATATCCAGCTTGGTTTTCCTTTTAGACATACTGTGGATGGATGGTATCAGGTCACACTGACTGGCAGTGGAAATCAGAAAAAAAAAAAAGTACATTTGTTTATTTGTAAATTCTTGTTCCTTTTTACAAATTCTTGAAAAATTTTCTAAGCTCCATAATAAAAGAAAATTCTTGAAGGTATAATGCACATTCTTTTTGAATCCTTTGTTATTAATTAGTTGTCAACAATGGGGCATCTTGATTCAGTGTCTGGAATAGAAAATATGGTTTCCTCATTCCTGTTAACTTGGAATTTTTGAGGAACTTTTCATGTACAGAGTGTTTTTTAGCCACTTGAAAGTGAAGGAGTATAATAGCAAGATGAGGTAATGTTCCATTCATCAAGATAAGTAGCATATATAGGGTTTAAGTTCTTTCTCCGAATACTGGCTATGTGACCATATACTGGTTACTTGACCATGAGTTTCTGGAGAGTTACTAATCTGCAGCATTGGGGTGGGGGGGAATTACCTTAATTGGAGTGTTCTACACTGATGAAATCACAATTCTAGACCCCCCAAAATCATGCTGGTATAAACATTACTGAAATGATTTTCTCCTAGAGTCAGGAGACTCAAATTACAGGCTTATTATATAATCAATACTATATTTCCCTGTGGGATTGATAAATTTAGATATTAACAAGTCAAAAAATGTAGACCATAAGTTTTTTTTTAATGAGAATAAGTTGTCACTACTTATACATAAGGTATTTGAAAATTTCTGAAGGGTCTTTTAAGTATTGTGTACAATTCATTATAGAAACATTTATATTTCTAGTATATCACCCTGAAATGACTTATCTTGCATTCTGCTTGCATTGAACTTTCTTTTGGACAGAAGAATATGTGTGGATGAGGCTATTGCTCCCAGTTGACAGAAAATTCCCATTATTCCATCTATGTGTAGCATCCCTTTTGAGTTTTCTCTCCCTGCCCTTACCTTCCCTATTTTCCTTGCAGTAGTAGTGAAGATTTGGCTGGGGATGGAAAAGAGAACGTACCACAGGAAGTGAATCAATGCAGCTATAGGAGAGAGGTGCTGGCAACAAGATCAATGTGCTTAGAGGGACAGAGGAGATGTGACTTATTTCCAGCTACCGGAAGTAAGAAGTAAAAGTCTCCAGATCAGAGAATGAGAAAGAGCATAAAAGAATGATTAAAGAAGAGAGAGAGAGAGAGAGAGAGATTCCTCTGTGTGTCTAGCCTGTCCTTATCTCTGCTGCTCCAGGTCCATAAGTAGTAAGTTAGCCAAGGCAATAATTATTTGAAGGTCCCTGCTAAATTAGGGTTAGGGTTAGAGTTAATGTCCAGCTTTTAGAAGTTCCAATTTGCACCTGATACTGAGTTCCACACTGGTGGGGAGTCTTGAGTCCCTAATGACTGGACTTCCTGGAAGTATGAATAGAGCATTTAGTGGTAACTGACTGTAAGTAACCCTTGACTCTAAAGCCAACTTCATGAGACTTTGTCCTCATTGGTGGATACTGTTTACTCAATACCCTACACCTATATGAAGTGAGGGTGGGGCAGAGTTGGTGAAATCTGGACAGAAAAGAGACCCATTTTTCAGGCTTCAAGAGAGAAAATGGGGGCAGCTAGATGGCACAGTGGATAGAGCACCGGCCTTGGAGTCAGGAGTACCCGAGTTCAAATCTGGCCTCAGACACTTAACACTTACTAGCTGTGTGACCCTGGGCAAGTCACTTAACCCCAATTGCCTCACTAAAAAAAAAAAAAGAGAGAGAGAGAAAATGAAGCATGTCAAACTCTCTTCAAGCCCCTAAAGGGAGAAAAAGACTCTGGGAAGAAGTTGACATGCAGAGGGGCAGGCACTTTGATCATGTCACTATTCTCAGCTCACTATATGAGAGATTTCCCGGAACTTCCCCTGGGGTGAAATCTGAGACTCTCTCTTGGTTAAATTGAGTTATCTCACTCCCCATGGAAGAGCTCATTCAATCTGTTTAATCTGGCATGTGTTTTCATATATACATTTTCTCTGGTTTCTGTTTTACTAATGACTTGGACAAATGGCTTTAGTTGCTATTTTCTATGTGTGTTCATTTTGGAATGGGCATTCAGTGAGAAGGGAGTCAAGCCTCAGATAAATAGTTTGGGGCCTTCCTTTCACATTAAGGGATAGATATAAGGAGTTTGGTGTGAACCTAAAAATGATTTCTTCTAGACTAAGAGTATTTAAGGGAGCAGATAGGTATAATTTTATCCCAGTACCCCCTCTTTCAAAGGAAAGCAGAATAGCTAGCCTCTGGCCCTAACCTCCTGCTTCCCCTCCTGGCAGGAATCAAAGTCTCCCTTGGAAAAGGGTGGGAGGGGGAGCTAGGTGGCACAGTGGATAAAGCACCGGCCCTGGATTCAGAAGGACCTGAATTCAAATCTGGCCTCAGACATTTGACACTAGCTGTGTGACCCTGGGCAAGTCACTTAACCTCATTGCCCTGCAAGAAAAAAAAAGAGAAAGAAAGAAAGAAGGAAAAAAGAAAGGAAAAGGGTGGGAGGAAAAGACTCTAGAGATATTTATTCTTACCTCCCCTTAAGCTACAGATCCATGCAGATGCACAGTCTTCATGAGCAAACAACACAGCACACATGATCCCCCTTATATGTGTTATATTGTCTGTACTTCCTTGATTATATGCAGGAGTGGCCCTGTAGTCTCAGAAAAGCAAAGCAAGCATTTCCTAGAACTCCTGGGTCCAAAGCAGCTTGTGTAATGTCTGGAGATTTCCAGAGTATGCAAGAAGCTGAGGAGAAAATGTTTTATTGTGCATTGTTTTATTGTTATTGGGTATTGGTTAATTGCTTTTATTGATTCTATGCCAAGAGTAAAATATTTGGTGCAGTTAAATAGGTTTTGTCCATGCAGGGAGCCAACTCCATTACACCAAGGTCATATAGCTACAGCTCTATAAAACATAACAAGTTCAGGGAAGACTTGAGATTTGTCAGGAGTGGAGGCTCAAGAACTCATTCTCAAGGGCAGATCCACTATATTTCACACATCTTAGCTAGAATGCTGTTAGTTCCCCCAAAGGGTGAGGCTGAGTAAATGCACTCTTTGTGAACCATAGCAGGTCCTGCCCTTCCTGGGCATTTCTGCCCAAAAGGAGCACTACACAGAACTGCCAAAGTGACCATGGAACAAACCCAGCTCCTCATCCTTGTTATTGAGAAGGACCAAGCTAGTGGCTCTCAGTGACACCTGGTCATTAAATATTTATATGATTTTAATTTTTAATATTGAAACTATTTAGTTTCGATGATAAATTATAAATAAAGCTCATTTTTACATAAAGCTTCCTGGTTTATAAAATATATATGTATGTATGTATGTTTAGCTCCCAGTTGTTGTTCAGTTATGTCTGACTCTTCATGACCCCATTTGGGATTTTCTTGGGAAAGATACTGAAGTAGTTTGCCATTTCTTTTTCTAACTCATTTTACAGATGAGGAAACTGAGGCAAATAGGGTTAAGTGACTTGGCCAGGGTCACACAGTCACATAGCTAGTAAGTGTCTGAGGCCAGATTTGAACTCAGGAAAATGAGTTGTCCTGATTCCTAGCCCAGCACTCTATCCATTGTGCCATCCAGGTGCATATGTGTGTATATATACACATATGTACATATGTATGGGTATACCCACATATATATGCATGCATGCATGTATACACATACATGCGTATAAATATAATTTCATTTCATCCTTATAACTATTAACTATTATAATAACTTATAACATAACTATTTTGTGGACTAGTAACAGGAGGTCTCACACATATTTTATAGATGAAAAAACTGGTTTTCCGATTCAGAGACTTGCCGAAAGACACATGGCAGTCAATGAATGGACCAAAGACCTTTGAGCTGAAGGACTTGGCTTCAAATCCTTAATCTCATTCGAATCTAAGCCCAGCAATAATTTTGTGGAAGGATAAATACCAACTAATTGATATGTTTCCACTAGAAAAGCAAAGCCAATGCCATCCTATATCTGCTCCCCACCCTCTCCCTGAACAGATCATGAATTGGAAATAATGGAATAAAAATCACTGTTGCTTTAATATGCAATTGTAAAACATTTGAACAAAAGCATATTTTCAAAAATGCTCTTCCATCCAGATATAAAGATAGAGACAGAGCATGGGAGAGGGGAGATACAGTGAGGTACGGAAGGGGTGAAGAGAAATAGTGAAAGAAAAATGGAGAATAGTGAGTGAGAGAGAAGGAAGGAAACAAGAGAGATGAGAGGAGGAGAGAGAAGAAGAAAGAAAAGAAGAAGAGAGGAGCGTGAGAGAAAGACTCAGTTCGATACAGTACTGACTTGGGGTCAGAAAGATCTGTGGTCAAATCCCATCTCTGACGTGGGATAATATGCAAGTCACGACTTTGCTAAACCTTAGGGAACTCAGTAGTATTCACTTACTAAACTACAGACTCTACCTTGGATGAAGGGAGTTCCCACACTAATGTGTGTTGTATAGTATATACATAATTAGAATCAAGGAGGTTCCCCCGCTGCCACCACCCCATGTTTAGTGGGTAATCTGACAAAAGAAAGAGGTTCAATTTTTTGCCAAAGGCTAGTAACTCCTACGTGGAAAGAAAGAACAAGAATTGTCAGCCTTTTTTAGCCTCTACTTTCTCAGCTTTGAGCAGATACCGTGTATGTTGGTTAGGGACATCATCTAGGCTCAATTTCTGTCCTAATTCTGGTAGTCCCATAATTCTGCCCATCTACCCTGTGTCCTCTCTCAGAGCTAGATAGTTGTGAATGGCTTTTTATTTGCAGGATTTTCGGTGTTTATATTTGTAATAACACTCATCCCATTCGAAGTTGAATGTGTGACAATAAAAAATATGAGACATAATTTCTGGATAATTTAATCATTTTATTAATAGGTCAGCAGTTATTAATAAAAGGAGGCCAATGGCTGTCTCTCTAAGACCAAAGGTCCTTCACAGCTGTCGGGTTTCAGTTCACATACCCTTCCAAGTATAGGAGGGCCATTACATAGCAATCAAATCTAATTGGTTAACATCATTAAAATCTAATTGATTGGGGGCAGCTAGGTGGCACAATTGATAAAGCACCAGCCCTGGATTCAGGAGTACCTGAGTTCAAATCCAGCCTCAGACACTTGACACTTACTAGCTGTGTGACCCTGGGCAAGTCACTTAACCCCCATTGCCTTGAAATTAAAATAAAATAAAAAGATAGCAACAAAAAGATGCCACAAATCGGTGTTTTAAAAAAAAATCTAATTGATTGACATGGTTGGAGGTGGGCTATATTAAAATAAATTTCAGGGAGGTCACTCAACTCTTGGGAGAGATGACATCACAGAAAAATGTAGACCCCTCACCCAAAATAGTTTTCTACCTAGGTGTGTTTTAATATTACCAGTCCTTCAGTAATCTAAGCAAAAGGATCTATCTCCACCCAGGATTCTTTGTAAACTTGGCGTGGCTTTGGCCCAGATGAACTAACTAGACCTTGGAGTGGGGAGGAGAAAGGACTAAGAAAGAAGGGGAGATCACTGGGTCCTTCAAGATATCAATTATTAATAATTATTTCTCACAAATGTATTCTGGGGGGTCAGCTAGGTGGCATAGTGGATAAAGCACCGGCCCTGGATTCAGGAATACCTGAGTTCAAATCTGGCCTCAGACACTTGACACTAGCTGTGTGATCTTGGGCAAGTCACTTAACCCCCATTGCCCTGGAAAAAAAGAAAAAAGAAAAAAAAAGTATTCCAAACTAAGGTAGACGATCACCTATAATTTTTTTAAGTTCTTATATATTTGCAGTAATAGGATCATACATGTATTGGTATTTATGGAAGACATTGGTCTTGGAGTAAAATGTAACCTTGCTGAAAAATGCTACACATACAAAATTCACTTATATTCATAGATATGTTTAAAACTTCAGAATACAGTCACTTCATATGTCTGGACTAAACATAGTTTAATACCAGCTACAGTAGGTCTATCCTAACAATCTTAGCAATATGGATTACAAAATATGAAAGTCCAATTTTTCTTATGTAATTAAGTGTCTCTGAGGACAATATTGATTTGTGTGCATGCATGTGCGTTTTTTAAAAGACTGCATGATCTTTGATGCATGAAAGTACCCACTTTCAACATCCAATACAAATTTGCAGATGTCCTGGCTAAAATTCTGTATCAGCCCAAGGCTTCAACTTTCTTTTTTACTCATTTTTTTTTTTTGTAATTCTTTTTTATTTTAGACTTACATACAAAATGAGAAAAAAAAAGATTGCCATGTATACAGCAGAATATAGGAGAGGATTCAATACAAAATAATAAATGTCTGTTTCAAGAAAACCTATATAATAAATACTACACATTGTTTTCAACTCTGCCCAGGTTTTCTTTGCTTCCTTGTTGGTTTTCTCTTGTTCTACTATACACTTTTTTACTTTTTCTCCCTTTTCCCTTCACCCTAAAGATATATATGTATATGTATAGATATCTATGTATATGCATATATATCCCTGCTTAATTGTTGTGTATGACTGTATGTGTATATATACATACACACACATATATATTATATATATACTCTCATACACATATATCTAAGACCATACTAAACTTATTTCCACTCATCAACTCTTTCTTCAGTCAAAGTATTTCCATGCCTTTCCAAGTCAAGTCATTCATCATATCCTACACCACAGAAATATTCCAATTCAATCCAATTCTATCTGAGATTGTCCATGAAAGTTTCCCCACAATTTTCTGCATTCCTTATATTCTTGGGTACATAATTTTTATTTATACATGAAAATTTTAATTTAAAATAATCAAAATTATCCATTTTATACTTCAGCAATGCTCTCGATATAGTTTAAGGTCTGATACTGCTGAAACAATTTCCTTTACATCCTTTTTCCTGGTTTCTTTAAAGTTCCTGACCTTTTGTTCTTCCAAATGAACTTTGTTATTATTTTTTAATTCATTAAAATAATTTTAGTAATTTAATTGGGATGACATTGGATCTGTAGGTAAAATTCTAATGTAAAAATAATCTTGCCTTTACTTACACATGAACAATAAATATTACTTCAATTATTTGGATCTGAGTTCCTTGCATAAAAAGTATTTTATGTTTATCTTCTAATAGTTCCTATATCTGTTTTGGCAGGTATACACTCAGGTATTTTATACTGTCTAGTCATTTTAAATGGTCTAAAACAATATTGAATACTATTGCTGACACATAATATAGTTTGTATATTTTTCTCTTTTGATGAAATCTATTTTAATTTTAACTTTGCCTGAGATCATGATTACTATCCCTTCTTTTTTTACATAATAAATTCTACTCCTACCCTTTGTGTGTATCTCTCATTTTTATGTTTCCTGAAAGCAACACATTGTTGAATTCTTATTTTTATTCTGCTATCCATTTCTGTTTTATGGGTAAATTCCTCCCATTCACATTCTAAGCTACAATTACTTGTATATTTTTCCACCTTCCAAGTTTTCTTCACTATCCTTATTACCCCATTTACCACCTCCCCACTCCTTTTCTTTACTTCTACTGCTGCCTTGCCCTCCTATTCTTTACCTTACCCATCCTTCTAGGAGTCCCTCCCTTATCCTTTCTTCCCTCCCTATACCCTTTTAAAGGGGGCAACAAGGTGGCACAGTAGATAGAGCACTGGCCCTGAAATTGTAGGACCTGAGTTCAAATCTCACCTCAGATACTCACTATCTGTGTGACCCCTGGGGAAGTCACTTAATTCCAAATTGCCTTAAATATCCAGGACTATCTCCAGTTGTCATGATAGATATCTTGCCACTGGACCCAGATGGTTCTGGAGGAGAGATTGAGGCTGGTGACCTTGCACACAGCTCTTCCTCACTTAAATCCAATTCACTGAAAGTCATGACATCACCTCCCTGATGTCATGGTCCTCTTCGAGAATGAAGGGAAAACAACATACCCTTTTAATTCATTCCTAAAGAGAGTTAGGCTCCATTACTACCCACCCTTCCTCCACTAGCTTCTTCTGTATCAATTTTTCCTTTTGTGTCTCATTTCTATGAGATAATTGCTCCTTTTCATCTGTCCCTAGTAAGTTTTTTTTTTAATCACTTCATCATATTCAGGTCAGCCAAAACCTTTCTATCAAACTAAAAACTTTCTATCAAATAATAATGACGGTTATAAAAGTACTACTAATATTTTCACATATAAGAACTAAATTTAATGCTTATTGAGTCCCTTATAATTGTTCTTTAATGTTTATCTTATATTTCTCTTGGATATTAAATGTTGAATTTTCCCTTAAATTCCTTTTTTTGTCACAAAAACCTGAAAGTCTTTCAATTCATTAAATATCCTTTTTTTTTTTTTTCCATTCAGGATTATACTGAACTTTGCTGGGTAAGTTACTCTTTTGTTCTATGGAATATAGTATTCCAAGACCTATAGTCATTCAGCAAAATAGCTGCTAGGTCTTGTGTAATGCTTATTGTAGCTCCATATTTAAATCTTTTTTCTTGTTTTTTCCAATGTTTTCTCCTTAACCTGGGAGCTTTGAAAGTTGACTATGATATTCCTGTACGTTTTTCTCCTGGGATCTCTTTTAGATGGTGATTGGTGAATTTTTTTCTATTTCTGCTTTGCCTTCTTGTTCTAGACCTTCAGGGCAATTTTCCTTGATAATTTCTTGTAATATTGTATCAAGATTCTTTTTTATTGTAATTTTCAGGTAGTCCAATTATTCTTATATTATTTCTCCTCCATCTGTTGTCTAGATCATTTGTTTTTCTGATGAGATGTTTCCCTTTCTCTTCTATTTTCTTATTCTTTTGGCTTTGTTTTATGATTTCTTGTTGTCTTAGAACACCATTATCTTCCCCTTGTTGAATTCTAGTTTTCAAAAAATTATTTTCTTCCTTAAGTTTTTGGTTCTCTATTTCAATTTGATTGACTTTCTTTTTGTTTTGTTTTGGGGTTTTTGGTAGTTTTTTTGTTTTGTTTTGTTTTGTGTGTGGTTTTTTTGTTTTGGGAGGTTTTTCTTTTTGGTGCGGGGCAATGAGGGTTAAGTGACTTGGCCAGGGTCACACAGCTAGTGTCAAATGTCTAAGGCCAGATTTGAATTCAGGTTCTCCTGAATCTAGGGCCGGTGCTTTATCCACCAAGTCACCTAGCTGCCCCCGATTGACTTTCTTTTCATAATTTTCTTTGATTGCTCTTAATTTTGTTCTAGTTTTTCAATGCCTATGCCAATAAAATCATGAGATCTAGGCATCATTTTCTTTGAAGATCAAATACACACATATGCAAAACCCAAACATAAATAAAAGGTATCAGGATAAATTTTTTTTAAAAGAATAGTATACTTTTCCACTTCAAGTACTTAGTAAATTACATTTGACATGGGTTCATAAGATTTTTTTTTAAAGGATTAGAAGGGAAGCCAAAATGACAGAGTAGAGGGAGCATTCAAGCCAAACTCTCCCGATATTCTCCTCAAAACAATTTAAAAATAATGCATCAGGGGCAGCTAGGTGGCGCAGTGGATGGAGCACCGGCCCTGGAGTCGGGAGTACCTGAGTTCAGATCCGGCCTCAGACAATACTTACTAGCTGTGTGACCCTGGGCGGGTCGCTTGACCCCAATTGCCTCACTAAAAAGAAAAAAAAAATAAAAAAAAAATAATGCATCAAATAGAATTCTGTTGGCTTAGCCAACAAAAAAGTCAAAGTGTGACATTTTTTTCTAGCCCAAGACAACTTAGAATGTCTGAAAGAGAGATATGTGATGCTAGCATGAGGGCTGCCCCAGAACAGTGCAACAGCAAGATCAGCTACGTGACCTTGGAGGCTGTGGTGGTAACAGTAGCAGTAGCAAGCAACAGCAAAAGTTCTGGGAGTTTTCACAAAGTTGGTCACAAAGGGATTATAGGGGGTTCTTGTACAGGCTTTGGGTGCAAGACTGGCAACTCCATTTCAATTTCCAGATTGCAATTCCAGAGAAGGAAGGCGTAGAGAGAAGCATTTGTGGTCACAAGGAGGTAGGGGCCCTGGTCCCATAGCAGAGAGAGCAGGGGCCTCAATTACTGGTAGCAGTTCCAGGGCAGAAAGAGGAGTGTTTGCATAGCAAGGAAGCAGGGGCCTTTTCTGGGTAAGGACCAGAACAGATTAGGAAAGCAGTAACCATACAACTCCCCCATCACACTCTTTTGGAAGCATCAAACATTTACAGACCACAAGAATTAGCTGTAAAAACAGCAAGGCAAAAAAGAGACAGTGAATCCCACTCCCTTTAAGGTGAACAGAACCTAACACTAACATAAAGTTCTGAGTCAAGATATAGGCTGGAAAAATGAGTAAACAGCAACAACCCAAAAAAAAAAAATGAACCTGACCATAAAAATCTACTATGATAATAGGGAAATTGAAGACACAAACTCAGAAGAGGACAACAATGTGAGAACATCTATAAGCAAAGTCTTAAAGAAAAACAGATTGAGAACAAATTTAAAATTCCCAATTAAGGGGCAGCTAGGTGGCACAGTGGATAAAGCACCGGCCCTGGATTCAGGAGGACCTGAGTTCAAATCCGCCCTCAGACATTTGACACTTACTAACTGTGTGACCTTGGGCAAGTCACTTAACCCTCATTGCCTGCCCCCCCCCAAAAGAAGAATACCTCTAAAATTCCCAATTAAACATAAATTAGAAACCTTAAAAATTAAAGATGAGATTAATAAAATTGAGTTTGAGAAAACCATTGAATAAATTAAACTAGGCATTGGGTTTATTAAAAAAATAAACAATTGGTTAATACTATTTTTAAAAAGAGAGAAGATAGGGGTAGCTAGGTGGTGCAGTGGATAGAGCACCGGCCCTGGAGTCAGGAGTACCTGAGTTCAAATCTGGCCTCAGACGCTTGACACTTACTAGCTGTGTGACCCTGGGCAAGTCACTTAACCCCAATTGCCTCACTAAAAAAAAAAAAAAAAAAAAGAAAAAGAAAAAAAAAAGAGAGCGAGAAGAAAACCAAGTAACCAGTATTAACAATGAAAAGGGTAGAGGCAGCTAGGTGGCACAGTGGATAAAGTGCCAGTCCTGGATTCAGGAGTACCTGAGTTCAAATCTGGCCTCAGACACTTAACACTTAACTAGCTGTATGACCCTGGGCAAGTCACTTAACCCCAATTGCCTTACCAAAAAAAACCCAAAACAAACCAAAACAAAAAATGAAAAGGGTGAAAATACCACTAATAAATATGAAATCAAAGCAATTACAAGGAATTAATTTTGCCCAATTATATTCCAATAAATTTAATAATTTAAGTGAAATGGAAGAATATTTACAAAAATGTAAACTGTCTAGATTAACAGAGGAGGAAGGAGAATATCTAAATAAGTCTATTTTAGAAAAAAAAAATTGAACAGGCCATAAATAAGCTCCTAAGAAAAAACATTATGAGCAGATGGATTTACAAATGAATTCTATGAAACATTTAAAATAAACTAATTCCAATATTAAATAAATTATTTGGAATAATAGGCAAAGAAAGAGTCCTACTAAACTCCTTTTGAGAAACAAATATGATACTGATACCTAAACAAAGAGAGTAAAAACAGAGAAAGAAAATTATAGACCAATTTCATTATTGAAGATGGATGCAAAAATCCTAAATAAAGCACTAGCTGGGAGACTACAACACTATATTACAAAGATTATACATTGTGACCAAATGGGATAGATACCCATTAACAAAATTGATTGTATCAATAACAAAAGAAATAAAAATCATATGACTATATCAATAGATGCAGAAAAAGGTTTTGATAAAATACAATACCCATTCCTATTAAAAACACTACAAAGCATAGTAATAAAGGGATTTTTCTTTAAAATGATAAGAAGCATCTATCCAAAACTATGAGCTAGCATTATTTGTAATGGAATAAGCTAGAGGTCTTCTCAATAAGATCAGAAGTAAAGGGGCAGGTAGGTGGCGTGGTGGATAAAGCACCGGCCCTGGATTCAGGAGGACATGAGTTCAAATCCAGCATCAGACACTTGACACTTACTAGTTGTATGACCCTGGGCAAGTCACGTAATCCCAATTTCCTCACAAAAAAAAAAAAAAAGATCAGAAGTGAAACAAGGATACCCATTGCCACCAATATCATTCAATATTGTATTAGAAATACTAGTAATAGCAATAAGAGAAGGAATTAAAGGAATTAGAATGAGCAGTGTGATAATAAAACTATCTCTTTTTGCAGATAATATGATGATATACTTAGAAAATCCTGAATATTCAACTAAAATGTTACTGGAAACAACAAATAATTTTAGCAAAGTAGTGTTAAAATTGATTATTTGAAATAAAAAGATAACTGAGGACAAAGTTACTGAACCATCTATGCTTTAATCTGCAAAGCAAGCATTTGTATATCAAACCAGATCACCTGACTCCTCAGAGGTCAGAAATAAGGAGTGATTTACAGGGATGATTTTTATAACAAAAAAGAAGGAATTGGAAAAATTATAGAAACTTGTTTTGAACATAAGTTGGTTGGACAAGGCAGGTCACCTGACTAGTTAGCTCATCCCAGACTTTCTTAATCCTATGCCAGATATCCTTTCCTCCAGAGAGTACCTTTTGTAACGAGAAGGTGTACTGGGAAAGAGGAAATTGTGATTAGTGGTTAGCAGATACCCTCTATCATCCTTAGCAGAGTCCATTATTCAACTTAGACTCTAGCTAAAGAAAAAGTAAAGGGGGCTTAACTTAGTTTTTGGTCAACCCCACTTTCTGCTAAAAAAAGGGGGACTTGGCCTTTTGAAAAACCTTATAATCTTATGATTATTTTATTCTTCTAAATTATGTGCTACTGGGGGCAGCTAGGTGGCACAGTGGATAAAGTACCAGCCCTGGATTCAGAAGGACCTGAGTTCAAATCCGACCCCAGACACTTGACACTAGCCGTGTGACCTTGGGCAAGTCACTTAACCCTCATTGTCCAACCAAATAAATAAATAATGTGCTACTAAATGATAAAGTCTTCTGTATCTATCTAGTCACTAAATCTATAAGTAACCTAGACTTAAGAGACTATCTATATTAGTCTTTCTTAGTTTAGGACTAACTCTTCCTAAAGAAGGGATCCTAATTCTATAATCAAACTAAAAATAAATCAAAGTAATCAGTAAGAGCTGATTTCCTTTTCAGCAGCAGGGCATAAAATAAAACCACATATATCATCAACATTTTTATATATCACCAACAAAATCCTGCAAGAAGAGATAGTAACAGATACCCCATTTAAAATAATTGCAGACAGTATAAAATGCCTAGAGGTAAACTATCTGGTTCTGGCTAAGAATAGAAAGGTAGATTAGTGGAACAGAGTAGACACACAATACACAGTAGCAAATGATTATAGTAACCTTGTGTTTGACAAATGCAGGGATTTAAGCTTTAGGGATAAGAATTCACTATTTGGCAAAAATTGTCGGGAAAGCTGGAAAGCAGTCTGGCAGAAATTGGGCAGAGACCATTATCTTATACCATTTATGAAGATAGGGTCAAAATGGATACATGACCTAGATATAAAGGGAGTTATCATAAGAAAATTAGAACATGGAACATGTACCTGTCTGACCTATGGATAGAAGAATAATGTATGAATAAACAAGAGATAGAGAGCATTGTGAGATATAAAATGGATACTTTCAATTACATTAAATTAAAAAGAGTTTGTACAAATAAAACCAATGTAGCTAAGATTAAAAGGAAAATAGAAAATTGGGAGAAAAATTTTATACACTGTTTTTCAAATAAAGGTCTCATATCTCAAATATATAAATAATTTTATCAGATTTATAATAATACAAGTCATTCCCCAATTGATAAATGGTCAAAGGATATGAGTGGGAAGTTTTTCAGTGCAGAAGTCAAAACTATATATAGTCATATAAAAAAAATGGTCTGAATCACTATTGATTAGAGAAATGTAAATTAAAACAACTTTGAAATATCATGTTACACCTATCAGATTGACTAAAATGATAGAAGAAGAAAGTGACAAATGTTCGAGGGAATGTGGAAAAAAATAGGACACTAATTCACTGTTGGTGGAACTCTGAAATGATCCAACCATTTTGGAGAGCAATGTGGAATTATGCCCAAAGAGTTATAAAGTTGTGTATACCCTTTGATCTGGTAATCAGGTCTGTTTCTCAAGGTGATTAGGGAAAAAGGAAAAGAATGTGCAAGTTCTAAAATATTTATAGCAACTCTTTGTGGTGGCAAAGAACTGGAAATTGAGGGGATGCTCATCAATTGGGGAATGGCTAAACAAGTTGTGGCATACCATTGTGATGGAATGCTATTGTGTTATAAGAAATGATGAACTGGCTGATTTTAGAAAAACATAGAAAGACTTGCATGAAATAAAGAACAGTGAAATGAGCAGAACTAAAAGACTATTGTACATAATAACAGCAATATTGTTCTAAGAACAACTTTAAATGACTAAGTAATTTTGAGTATTATAAATACTCAAATCAACTACAAAGAACCCATGAAGAAATATGCTATCCACATCCAGAGAAAGAACTGAGATATAGAAGTATATATGGTGTGGTTTGTGTATGTGTATATATGCATGTATACACACATATATTTGTGTCTAAGGGTAGCATTCTCTAGGATGGGATGGGTAGGGAAGGAGAAAAAAATTAAAAGTACACAGCAGAGAACAAAAAAAATCTTAGAAGGAAACACAGAAAAGCAGCATCACTTTGAAAATGATGTATAGTATTTATTAGTTTTTCAAAAAAAAAAGTAAACAATATGAAATGTCAATTCATAGTTTTATATTGAATTCTCTTTTTGTGTTTTGCTGTGTACATAGAAATGTTCTCTTTTTGTCTCTTTGTATTTAAGTTCAAAATAAAATTTTTTAAAATTTTAGAGAAATACAGATTGGACACAAGTCCAACAAGAATTCCTAAAGAAAGAGGTGCTTTACAAGTATTACCTCATTTTATCTTCATAACAACCCTGGGGGATAAGTTACTATTATTATTTTTTTTTTTGCAGGGCAATGGGGGTTAAGTGACTTTCCCAGGGTCACACAGCTGGTAAGTGCCAAGTGTCTGAAGCCAGATTTGAACTCAGGTCCTCCTGAATCCAGGGCTGATGCTTTATCCACTGCGCTACCTAGCTGCTCTGATAAGTTACTATTATTATACCCATTTCACAGATGAGGAAAAGTGGAGCAGAGGTTAATTGACTTGACCAGGACCATACAGCTGGGGAAGTATCTGGAGCTGAATTTGAACTCAAATCTTCCTGATTCCAGGTCTAATGCTCTCCATTGTGCCACCTCGCTTGGTGGGCAAACTTCCAGATATTTTACACATTCTGTAGTTATTTTGAATAGAATTTCTCTATTTCTTCCTTCTGGGTTTTGTTGATAATATATGTTGTTCAGTCATCTAGTCAGGCCCTTCTATCCTCCACTATCTCTCAAAGTTTGTCCACTTCATATTCATTATGTTGATGATACTATCTATCTACCTCATCCTCTGCTGTCTCCTTTTCCTTTTGCCCTCAATCTTTCCCAAACTCAGGATCGTTTCCAATGAGTCTCATCTTCTCCTTATGTGGCCAAAGTATTTAAGCATCAGTTTCAGTATTTGACTTTCCAGTGAATAGCCTGAATTAATTTCGTTAAGCATTGACTAATTTGACCTCTTCGCTGTCCAAGGGACTCTCAAAAGTCTTTAGCACCACATTTTGAGAGCATCACTCAGCTTTTGTTATAGTCCAACTCTCACAGCCATACATTGCTATTTAAAAAAACAGAGCTCTGGGAAAACTGAACCTTTGTCAGTAAGGTGATATATTTGTGATATATTTATTTAAGTATGCTGTCTAAATTTGCCATAGCTTTCCTTCCAAGGAACATCTTTTAACTTCCTGGCTGTAGTTGCCATCTGCAATGATTTTTGAGCACAAGAAAATAAAATCTGACACTTTCTATTTCTTCTACTTCTATTTGCAAGGAAGTGATGGGATCAATCAGCTTCCAAGATCTTAAGGTTTTGGGGGGGTTTTTTAATGTTAAGGTCCAAGTCAGCCTTTATACTCTCCTGTCCATGAAGTTTTCTTGGCAAAGATACTGGAGTGGTTTTTCATTTCCTTCCCCATTGAATCACCTTTTGTCAAAACTCTCTACAATGACTTGTCCATATTGGGTAACCCTTCACAGTATAGCTCATAATTTTATTGAGCTACACAATTTCCTCCACTGTAACAAGGTAGTGATCCAGGGGGTAATGATATATGGAAAACTGATAATTCATGTGGGTTTATTTTATATCATTATTTTGCTGGAGTTATTAAATTTCAATTAATTGTATTTGAATCTCTGGCATTCTCTAGAGTTCTCTAAGTAAATCATTACATAGTTTTCAAAAATTGTTAATTTGTTTTCTTTTTGCTTGTGTTTATTCTATCATTTTCCTTGTCTATTTGCTATAGCAAACATTTCTAAAACTGCATCAATTAATAGAGGTGACAAAGGACATACTTGCTTTGCCCCTAGTCTTTTGGAAAGGTCTTTCATATTTTCCTATTGCAAAGAATCCTAACTCTTTGGTTTATATAAATATTTTTACCATATTAAGGAATAGTCCATTTATTCTATGCTTTTTAATATTTTTAGCAGCAATGATTGCTGCACTTTTCAAAAGCCTTTTATGTGTCTATTGATTTAATCATGTAATTTAAAATATTTTGTTATCAACATGGTCTATTATTTTTATAGATTTCCTAACAATGAATAAACTCGGCATCCCTGATATAAGATCATCCTAGTCATCATATGTAATCTTTTTAATATTATTGTAGCTTTTTGTTAATACTATATTCAATAATTTTACTTTGATATTAATTGGGGAAATTGGCCTATAATTTTTACTTCAGTGCTTCATTTCTAGCTGTCTTAGGTATCAGGACCATATTTGTATCATAAAGGAACTAGTGGGATCACTACTTTTCTTATATTTTTCAAATAGTTGTTGTAATACTAGAGTTAACTGTTCTTCAAATGTTTGATGGAATTCATGTATAAATATATTGGGTCCTGATGATTTTTCTTTGGGGGTTCATATGTAGATTGTTAAATTTATTTTTCTAGAATTGTTTTTTAAAATTATCTATTTCTTGTTCTATTAACATGGATATATATTTTTGTAAATATGCATCCATTTCATTTAATATATCATTTTTTGCTTACATATAATTGGGCAAAATAGTTTCTCAATATTTCCTTTATTTCTTCTTAATTTGCTGTGGATTCTTTTTTTCATTTTTTATTTTGGCATTTTGGAATGTCTTATGTATTTTATCAACCTCCCCCCCCTGAAGCCCCCTAGTTTTATTTATCAATTCAATAGGGTTTTTTTATCCAATTTTATTTCTTTTTGATTTTCAGAATTTCTATTTTTGCATTTGGTCATGGGTTTAAAAATTTTTCCCCAAGTCTTTTTAATTGGAGGTCCAGTTATATAATTTTTTTTTCTTTGTTGATGAAAATGTTTTAGAGATATAAATTTTCTTTTAAGGACTTTGGCTACATGTACATGTGTCATGTACAGTTTGGATATAAGCATATTCCCTATTATTGCTGTTGATTAATCAACAGAGATTTATCACGTCCATGTTTTCTAATATTCTATTTAGATTCTCAACTTCTTTCATATTTATCTTTTGTTATATTTTTCTATGTTTGAAAGTGGCACATAGTTTCATTTCTAAGATATATAAGGAACATATTAAAACTTTTAAGACTAAGATCTACTTCTTTTCAATATGATATGAATAGACCTTTTAAATGAAGAAATCCAAGCTATCAACTAACATGAAAAATGCTCTAATTCATATTAGAGAAATTCAAGTTAATGCAACTTTGAGGCTCCATCTCACAATCATCAATGAAGATGACAAAAGAAGTAAATGACAAAGAACTGTTAGTGGAGTTATGAATTCATCTAATCATTCTGTTAATCAATTTGGAATTCTGCCAAGAAACCTAGCAAATTCTAAATATCTTTTGACTTAGCCTATGTCCCAAAGAAATCAAAGAAAGAGGAAAAGAATATATGTTTACAAAGGTATTTATAGCAGCTCTTTTTGTGGTAGCCAAAAATTGGAAACTGAGTCATTCCTCCTCCAAAACCAAATTGTGGTATATGAATATAATATTACTGTGATGTAAGAAATGATAAACTGGACAATTTCAGAGAAACTGAAATGAAGCAAATTGAACAAAATAAGGAGAACAATTTATATAACATTATAGAGAAAAACAACTCTGAAAGATTTTAGAACTCTAATTAAAGAAATGATAAATCATGAGACCAAAAGAATGAAAATGAAATATGCTACTCACGCCCCACCTCAACAGTGATGAAATTAAAATGCAGGATGAGATAGGATATATTTTCAGATATGGTTAATATGGGAATTTGTTTTTTTTAATTTGCTTGATTGGGGGGTGGGGGTGGGAAGTGGGAAGGATAGATCAATTTAAAAATACTTATTACTTAAAAATAAACTGGTTTTTTTTTTTTTTTTAAAGAATGTGGCACAATAAGGTCACCAACTATTATCGTTTTTCTATTTTTCCTTGTAATTTCATTAACTTTTCTTTCTAGTACTTACATACTATATATTATTGATACTATTTCAAGCATAATGTAATTTCTCTGTCCTAACATAACAAGAATATATAAGAATATGGTGACATTTAGCTTCTCTGAACTCAGTAGTCCTTGTCTCCATCTGGAAACTGTTATCTATAAGATATCAGGTATGAGGGCAGCTAGGTGGCGCAGAGGATAAAGCACTGGCCTTGGATTCAGGAGGACCTGAGTTCAAATCCAGCCTCAGACACTTGACACTTAACTAGCTGTGTGACCTTGGGCAAGTCACTTAACCCTCATTGCCCTGCAAAACAAAAAACAAAAAAAAAGATATCAGGTATGACAATTCACATAGTCTTAGGCACCCACCAAGTCTGAAAGACCCTAACTAAACACTGCTGGGACCTTTTATGCCCCCAGACAAGAAAGCTGGTTCAGGAAGCTAGAGCCAAACAGGTTTTGTCAGGGGAAAAAATCTGTGTGAGAGAAGTCAGAGAAATCAAGGAAACTAGTCAGGAAAAATGACAGTTATATCATATACGACCGGATATCCTGTCATATGTAGTACTGAGGGAGGGAAGAAGGGAAGAAAAAACACAAAGAAAACACAAAACAAAATGTGGAGAGCAACAGCAGGAAGTGCTAAGCCTTTCCTTCTCTCCTTTGGAAGGATCAAGTCTCAAGTCTTTTCACAGGGATTATGCCTCCTAGTATGGGTAGGTAAAAGGGGAGGCGGAGGGGAGGAAACAAACCAAAATATACAGGAATACAAAAGCCAGAAGTCCTAAGCCTTTCCTTCTTCCTTCAAAAAAGTCTCAAAGTCTCACAGTCTGGTCCATGTGATAGATGATGCTACATCTTTGAAGTTCACAGTGGGTCTCCCAGTACAAAGTGGTGACAGTACCAAGAACATCAGAGCCATAGTACAGAATATAACACATCTGGTATGGTTGAAGATTTCTTCTCCTGATATGAGGTGGTGATGATGAGCAGGAGCAACTCCAAGAATATCATCTTTCCTTTGAAGGACTTCTGGCTTTTATATTTCTCTACTTTTTCTTTTCTTTTTTTTTTTGTTTTCTTTTGGTGAGGCAATTGGGGTTAAGTGACTTGCCCTGGGTCACACAGCTAGTAATTGTTAAGTATCTGAGGCTGGATTTGAACTCAGGTCCTCCTGAATCCAGGGCCAGTGCTCTATCCACTGCACCACCTAGCTGCCCCTCTACTTTTTCTTTTGTTTGTTGCTGTTCCCCCCTTTTACCTTAGTACTGCCTGGGCCAGCAGGACTCCCCTGTAAAAGACTTGAGACTTGGTCCTTCCAGAGGAGGGAGGATGGATACTTCTGGAACAGCTAGTTTTTCATCCTGTATCAGGATCATCAGTAGTAAAGTGGCTAAGAAGTCAATAAACATCTTGCATGCAATCTATCCCAGAGTCTAAGTTGATACTGAGACTCTCTCAGTACCACCACTCACTCAATATTTCCTGGCCCACCTGCTAAAACCTTCCCATCCTTGAGAGCAGCATCATGGGAATGATACAAAATCTTTAGCCCCTTAGAGGCCTCTATGGAAGAGTAACTCTTTTCTTCTACAGTGTCTAAATAAAGACTGTCCTTCACTGTCATGCAGTGATTCAGAATTACCAACAAGTCAACTAAGGCATCCCCTTTCTTCCAAGGAAAAACATACTCACCAGTTATATAGCAACAGTTTTACCTCCCTCATGCTATTCGAAAGCAAGATACCTCCCAACAATACCACCTCTTGTTCTCCCAAGTGTTTTCTAGGAAGTTCTTTGAACCATCCCAAAGGAAAGGAAGTCTACCAATTGAGGGGCACTTGAACTACTACTTCAGGATATATAGAGTTCTGCGAGGGGGACAAAGATCTTGAAGCCAAGGCAATTCTGTGCTGGGGAAGGAACAAGAAGGACTAAAGAAGACCACCAGCTAGAACTATTTTATAAAACAGTCCATTCTAATCAGGAATCCATTCTTCCTGGAGATTGGATCCAAGAAACCACCAGACAAAGAAGTTCTTCCCTTTTCCAGGGTAGCATCAATTTGTTACAGTCATAGTTTCTAGGAGATTGGGCAGTCAAATGTTTAATGATGCAGCTGTTCATCAATAGGGGCTAACCTTTTACCCTGTGATGTGACAGCACTATTTTGCCAGTTGGGGACAGTTTGAGGGGCACTTAAGTTAGAAATGTCTATAACATTGACAAGATCAGATACAGCTGTAGAGATGGGCATGATAACTTTGTTCAGCTCTCTGTGGCTCACTGTAAGCTGCAGGTGCTGTCACTAGAGAAGAAATATTTTTCAATCCCTTAGGAACCCAGTATTATATGGTGTTTACTGTGTGGGATAGTTCAGGTATTTCTAAGGGTTTCCATTTGCCCCTACCCATAATAACATACCTAGAAACTGCTGAAAGGGCTGGCACAAATCCTGAGTACACAGTACTCTTTTCCTCCATGGACTGCACTCTGTGGCCTCCCCGAATGGATCAAATAGGGCTTTGGAAGATATCTCAAATTTGGGTGGGGGGAATGAAGGTTCCTATATATCAAAAAGCTTCATTTCCTCTGTATAGTTTTACAATTACCCCCCAGGAGCTGGCCATCAATTACTTTATCAACCCCTGGTTTTAGGAGCCATATCCAAAGCTTCCTCCTAGGGATGGTATCACGCCCCTCTGCTGACTGATTGGAAAGATGGGAGACTTTGGCTAAAGTGGGCTTTATGACCTCTCCCCCCATTCACAAAGTGTCTATTTGCACTTACAGAAGCATTTGCCAAAGCCATAACTGTTCCGACTTCCTGGTCAAATTTCATTAACTGATCAGTCCACATCTGTATAGTTGTATGGTTGGGGAAACCCATAGTTAAAGCCAGAAGCCATTTGAGTTGGGTTCCACTCACAAGGGGGGATCTAACTCCTCTTAAGACAGTCTGAGCAGAGAGTGAAGTCGGACTTGGGGAAGGAGAGCTTAATATATCCAATCTTATCAAGTTCCATTTGTTTTAGGACCGTCACTGCTTTCCTTGCAGATTTCCATCTGAGAGTTGGCTGCTAGAATTCATCTTTAAAAGGCCCAATGTACCCCTAACTCAGATAACTAAAAAGAGACAAAGACCATATCCCTTCAGGAGGCTCTTACAAATTTTGTTGGCTCTGAAAAGGAGATCTTTAAAGAGTTACTCCAGGCTAAGGAAGTCCCAAGCAGAGTCTTTCTGCCATGGCTCCATTAGACCACACTCTCAAGAGCCATAGCTTCAGGGACTCCTCGGGTTTCTGTTTGATCTCCAGCAACCCTCTCAGCTCTCTGGTGGAGAAGGTCTTCTCACAGCTTTCTCCCACAGTGAAGTGAGTTACTCCCCTCCTCCTAGGAGAAGTGATAAGATAAGCCTGGGCAGTCTAACTATAAACTGGAGTTCCCCAATCTGCTCATCTATTCTCCTTCAGTTTTCAATGCTTCGAAACCTCTGGGCCAGAGACCATAGTGAGTCTGTGGCTGGGGTCCCTTGGTCCCCACTACCATTAAAAGAAATCTCTTCATTTATGAGGCCACCAGCTCCATTAGCTTGCTGCCCCCCCCCACCCCCACCCCCTTCATTGCACAGTGCTTGCAAGCAGAGAGTTCTGTCTCTAGGTGCTAAATGCACCAGCCCAGTTTACTTTCAGTCTGACTTCCATGGCAATGCAACTTATGAAGCAGCCAACAACCCTCTGTCTGAAGGGGAGGCTGCTACCTGTCCCACTAAGGACTACCCTTCGAGATCAGGAGGCCATCTATCTACTTTCTATTCTTTCTATTGGCCTGTTAAATTCTGACCCCTCACTTAAGGCCCCATTCACATGCCATCTTCTAAACTAATCCTTTTCTCAGTATATACTTTCTCCCTTGGACTTCACAATAGCACTTCCATTTACAATCCTTTAGTTTCTTGGTTGGTTGGTTGTTGTTGTTTTTGTCAATGACTATGATTACAGGTATCCAATATGAATTTTTAAAATCTCTCTTCTGTCTACTAGCTCCAGTGTTCTGTATACAGTAGATGCTTAATAGTCAGCCAGTCAATAAACATCTATTGAGCACCTCCTATGTAGCAGGCACTGTGCTGAGCGCTGGGATACAAAGAAAGGTGAAAAGACAGTCTCTGCTCTCAAGGAGCTCACAGTCTAATGGGGGAGACGACATGCAAACAACGATGTACACGTTATATACAAGATAAACAAGGCACTAGGATTCAGGGGTATTAGACAAGGCTTGCTGTAGGTGAGATTTTAGCCGGGGCTTGAAGGAGGTGGAGATGAGAAGGGAGATCATTCCAGGCATGGGAGGGTGGGGGTGGGGCGGGGGGTGGTGGGTGGGAACACTGTTAGTGAAAATGCCGAGTTGAAAGATAGGTGTGTCGAGGGCGGAACGGCAGTGTCACTGGATGCCAGAGTACATGGGGAGGTGGGGAGGGAGCTGTGTGCTGTGTAGGAAGAGAGGAAAGGTGAGGGAGGGAATGGGAGGGACAGGGTTATGAAGGTCTTTGAATAGCAAACCGAGGATTTTTTATTTGATCCTGGATATGATAGGGAGCTGCTGGAATGAATGGGGTGGGGGTGGGGGGGTGTAGCTGACACGGTGAGACTAGTGCTTTAGAAAGCTCCCTTGGGCAGCTAGTGGAGGATGGGCTGGAGCGGGGAGAGGCCAGACGGAGGCTATTGCAATCGTCCAAGCATTATGCGAGGTGGGGCTTACACCAGGGTGTTGGCAGCATCCGAGAGAAGGGGATCGGAGAGATCTTAGAAAGGTGAAGTGGATATGGGACAGCGAGGTGTGAGAGTGAGGAGTCAAGGAGGACGCCCTAGGTTAAGTAAAAGTTGTTAAACAAATTAGGAGATGAATGCACCCCCCCTCACCCCCTCCCCAACCAAGCACTAAGCCGGCTCTGCTCCGCTCCCTCCTCACCCCTGCCCGCGTAGTGAGAGCCTAGACAGTTTAAATCCTTCTGCGTTTAGCTAAACCTGGTTAGCATTTGCTTGCTGAATTACATAATGGAATTGTCGAGGGATGGGAGGTAGATAGAGAGGTCTGCGACTAGAAGAGGAGGGGGGGAGAGGGGGGGGGAGAGGGAGAAGGGGAGGGCGAGGGAGGGAGGGAGAGACGGAGAGACGGAGAGACGGAGAGACAGAGACGATGCCGTTCGAGAAACAATCAATCCTTTGCACCCAACCCAGCTTCCCCAAGGCAGGCTCTACTACCCAGGGCCCCGTGACTGCGGATAAGCATAGGGGCGTGGCTTCACCAGAAAACCAGCCGCTCTCTCCCATTGGGTCATCTTCTCCGTCAGTCACTCGAGGTCCCGCCCCGTTCCCGATCCAGCGGAAGCTGCCCCTCCACAGGGAGGCGGGCTTTTACGGCTGATTGGTGGAGAGGGTGGTGGCGGAATCAGCTGGGGGGCTGCGCGAGGAGGGGAAAATGCGGTGAAAAGCGGGGGGCGGGGTCTAGGAAACGTCATTCCCCTTTCCTCTTCGGCTCGGAGGCTGCGGCTGTGGTGACTGCTTGCGCTGTTGCTGCCGCTGCTGCGGGCTTGTGACCATGGCTGCGTTCGCCCTTCTGGCTTTGCTCCTTCCCGGTAAGGAGCCCCGGGTCGTTGTGGGGAACCTGAGGGTGCTCCTGGCCACACCGTGCCTCTGGATGTCCGGGCCTACGCAGACACGGGAACGAATGGGGAGAGGGGGCGGGGGAAGAACCGAGTAGACAGAGAAAGGGGGATAGTTGTATAGATGGAGCGTGAGGGGAAGAGGCGAGGGATTGGGGTGGGGGGGGAGCGGGGAATGAAAGAACGTGGGTGTGAAGACCTTGTAGACAGATAGAGGAACCTGCGGAGGCCGGATGGGGTGAACTGTGTCGGAGGAAGAGCCGGGGGTGGGGGTGGGGCGGGGAATCCACTGGTCTTTCGGTTGGGGGAAAAGTGGGAAGTGGCCCTGCGTTCTGGTGCCGCAGTGCTGTCATCGCTGGGAGGGGTCTAAGGTAGGAGTGGGGGAAGAGAAAAACCTGACGACGGTCTCGTGACCTTGTCGGAGCCGCTTCCAACCGCCGGGCACCCCCACCATTCGCCCCTCCCGTCCCCAGCCTCGCTTTCATATGCCACGCCCCCTCTGGTCCTGGTCCCCAGCCGCCCCCTCCCCCCCTTGGTCCCTAGCTTCGATTCCAGATCCTCCCTTCGTCCTCAGCCTCGATTTCATATCCCATTCCTCCCCCCCCCCCGCCCACGTCCCCAGCCTCGATTCCAGCGCCGAGATTTATATCCCACCTCCCCACTCCCCCCCCATCGCCAGCCTCACTTTCATATCCCACTGCGTGGGTTCTGGGAAGGAGGAGGTGACGACGACTTACAATGACGATCCTGCAGTGGAAGCCATATCTCCATCCGGGGCTGGGGGTGCCCGCAGCTTACCTGGAGAAGGGGGGAAGGGCATTGGGATGTTGCCTAATGGCTTGAGGAGAGGAACTGCTTGCTGCTGTTTAATTAGGCAGCTCCTAAAAAATGCAAATATGTAGCCCCCCTCCCGCCCCCATGGGAGAATTGTCCATTCAACCCGTCGCCTCGATCCCTGCCTGTTAGGGCAGAGAGGTCGGCTTCTCGCCTCTCTTAGCTTTGCTTTAGACCTGCAGGGAGACCTGTCAGTCAGCCAGTGTCAATCACTAAGCTTTGGGGAGACAAAGACTTTTAAGAGTTCCTGTCCAAGAGAATACATTCTAATTAGGGAAACAGCATGTAAATAATGTATGTAGAAGATATGTACAGGTTTAATCAAACTGCCCATATTACGATTGAATTACAATGGAAACTGTACGTGGCTTAAATTGTTAATAACTCTTAATGTGATCCTGTGAAATTCAGTAAATCCCCATTTTTCAGTGCAGTTTGCACAGCATGGCAGGTAACATGCTTTCTTCAGAAGGGAAGAGATTGCCTTATGTCTTGGCCTCTGCAGGAGAGCTCTAGTGACGTTTTTTTCAAATATAGAGTTCTGTGTTGGTAAGGAAAACACCAGCAGTCTGACACTAGTTATGGAGACCTTATTTTTTCTCCCCAGACTTGGATTTTTAATAAAATTACAGATTTTTGTATTGCTTTTTTTAATTCAGAAAGATATATTTATTTTGAAATTGCAAGTGTCTAAATAAGATTGAAATGGACTTTAGACGTGTTCCATAAATTTAGAATTTGAAGCTATCTGAATAGATCTTCTTAGATACCTTCATATTATAGATGAGGGAACTGAGACCTGGAAAGTTAAAAGTCATTTGCCCAAGGTCACACAGGTATAAATGGCAGAGAAGCTCTTTCATGGGATCCTGTGTGATCTTTCTACCACACTGTCCTCTGGCTAATGGAATTTTAATGCTCCCTCCTTAATTCTATGTTCTAATTCAAGTAGTATGGTGAGTACTGTATTTTTTTTTTTAGTGAGGCAATTGGGGTTAAGTGACTTGCCTAGGGTCACACAGCTAGTAAGTGTTAAGTGTCTGAGGCCCGATTTGAACTCAGGTACTCCCTGACTCCAGGGCCGGTGCTCTATCCACTGCACCACCTAGCTGCCCCTAGTACTATATTTTTGTAGTATGAGGAATTTGGCTTAGGTTATTTTCTTGCCTAAGGTAAGATTATGTTTTGTATATACATTTTGTGAAACCATTGGTATTTTCTTGCTTGTTTAATCCGGCACACACAGGCCGAGAACCTGGTGTAATCAACTTTTGCCTTTTTTGTGCTTGTCAGCTGACATTAAATCATACTGTTTTCCCCAGTAACTGAATGTGTTTTAGTGAGAAATATCTTTAAGGAGGCCCACTTCCTTGTTTGAGAAAAAAATAAGTAGATATTTTCTTCTAGTACTTTCTAACAGGATAGAGTTCAGATGAGGCATGGTTGAAAGAACTAGATTCTTTGGTCTGAAGAAGAGAGATAAGGAGATATCATAGAGTTGTCATCTTTTAGATATGTGGAAGAAGGATTAGATGAGTTTGGTGTTGCTTTAAAGGTCATAATTAGGACATGATAGATGAAAATTACCAAGCTGGATTTCAGTTTATAGAAATAGAATAGAAATAGAAATGACACTTTATAGCAATTGTAGCTCTCGTAACAATGGAACAACATCTTGTTAAGTACTGAGTTCCCTATCACTAGATGTATCCAAAAGTAGTCAGTAATATAACAGAAGGGAATTCCACTTTGGGTAGGAAATTAGATTTAATAATTAATAAGGTCCCTTTCAACCATGAGATTCTTTGTTTCTAAGAATTTTTAAAAATTGAAATTTTGGGCCCTGAAGATCTTCTGTGTTACACATAAGAACCAGAATAAGCTTCTAGGAGCAGTTGTGGTAACAACAGGAAGGATTTGATCCTGAAATCTAGTTATGGGGATGTTCCCCTTGGGAAGGTATAAAAGTTGGTAATGATAGAGAAAAGATAAAAAGACAAAGTAATCAAGATGGACATTTGTGGGTATTATCTGTTCATGACATCATGTAATTCTCTCTACTGCTTCTTGTGGTATTCCAAGAGTGGTTAAAGGTAGGTAAGAGAAATTCTTTTTGATATGTTTTCTCTCTTGCCCTGGTTGCTGCCTATATGATGGAAATTACAGTGAAAAGAAAGACACTAAAATAATGGTGTACATAGTAATGAAGAAAAAGCATTTATTAAGCACTTACTAAGTGCAAAGCACTTGTCCATTTTCCTTTCTCTGCCATTGGTAAAGATCCAGGAGAAGTACCATACTTTTGCCATAGTATTATCTAAGGGTGTTGTGGATAGATATATGGTCCTAATGTATCTAGGAAGAAAAGACTATTTAAAAAATGGAGTTGTCTAAAGAGACCATAAATGGATGCCCTGGGAACTCTCTAATTAACTTAACTTTTTGAGAAACATCGACAAGAGTTGGAATCAAAAACAGGTAATAGGATGAATGCAAAAGCATTCTGTGGTGTTTTAAGAATAGTGTCAGAAGTGTTAAAAACCCAGACTGTCAGCAAGCTAGGTAGTGTGCTAGGTGCTGATAATACAAAGACAGAAATGGAACCGATAAGTTTATCTGTTGAATGGGATAATGTACACAGATAAGTAACATATAGTAAATAAAATAGAAGGGTTGGGGAATTTAGAGAATCAGCAGTCCTCATATAGAAGGTGGCATTTGACCTGAGCTCTGAAGAGTTCTAAGAGATGAAGTTGGGGAGGAAATGTTTTCCAGTCATAGGAAATAGTCTTTGGGTGAAATATGTGTCAGGAGTAGCTATGTGGCCAATTTGGCTAACTCATAAGAGTATGTGAAGTGAAGTAAGGTATAATAAAGCTGAAAAGGTAGGTTGGAGTCAGGTTTTTTAGGGCTTTAAATGCCAAACAAGATTTTATCATCTTAGAGGTAGGTAATAAGGAACCACCAGTGTTTGAGCAGGAGAGTGAAACAAGCAATATATGAATAGAAAAAAGGGGACCCCATGCAAAAGCAAGAAGGTATAATGCAGTGAAAAGGGCCGTATTCTCAAAAGCCACTCTGATCTTTCCATCCTGCCAACCACCTTCCCATATCCATTCTGCCCTTTATGGCTAAATTTCTTGAAAAGGCTGTTTTCTCTAGGTATCTCCACTCCCCTTTCCCCTCCCCCCCCCAATCCTTATCACTCCAGGGAAACTATTCTCTTCAGAGTTACCAGTGATCTATTAATTGCCAAAACCAGTGGGCTTTTTGAATTTTTCTTAATCTTCATTCTCCTTGACTTCTATAACCTTTGACATAATCACTCTGCTTCTTGATACTCCCCTTGCCTCTGGATTTTCAAGACCACATTCTCTCCTGGTATCCATCTGACCATTCCTCTGCCTCTTGCTGCATCCTCCTCCAGATAACTGTCTAACCATAAGTGTCCCTCAGGGTTCTGTCTCATGCCCTCTTTACCCTTTATACTACTTCACTTGGTGATCTCATTAGCTCCCATGGTTTTAATTATCTCTGTGTTGAAGATTCTCAAATTTACCTATCCTGCTCCAGCCTTTTCTTTTGTTTTGGTTTTGGTTTTTGGTGAGGCAATTGGGGTTAAGTGACTTGCCCAGGGTCACACAGCTAGTAAGTGTTAAGTGTCTGAGGCCGGATTTGAACTCAGGTACTCCTGGCTCCAGGGCCCGTTCTCTATCCACTGCGCCATCTAGCTGCCCCTTCAGTAGACATCTTAAACTTACTATGTCCAAAACTGAATTATCTTTCCCCCAAAACCTTCCCCCACCTCTACTTTTCTCATTTCTGTAGAGGGCAACACCATCTTCCCAGTCCCTCAGACTCAACTAGGGGGTATCTTCAATTGTTGCCAAGACCTGTTGAAATCAACTTTGCAACATTTCTTGAATACACCTCCTTCTCTAACTCTGATATTACTACCACTCTGGTGCAGGCCCTCATTACCTCACTTCTGGACTAGTGCAGTAGCCTGCTGGTGGGTCAGCCTGCCATAAGGCTTTGCCCATTCCAGTCCATCCTCCATTCAGTCAAAGTGATTTTCCAAAGGTATAGCCCAACCGTGGCTTCTTCTCCCCCCACCCCCCAACCCCCTTACTAGCTTCCCTATTGCCTTCAGGATCAAATACAAATTTCTCTGTTTGGTGTTCACCCAGAGCCTAGCTTTCTCTACCTTGTCAGTCTTCTTAGACCTTGCTCCCTCCTACCTAATCCATTAATACTGGCTTCCATGTTGTTCCTGGAACAAGACAAACCATACCTCAGCTCCAAGTATTTTCTCTGGCCCTCCTCCCTGCCTGGAATGTTCTTGCTGCTCATCTCTACCTATTGGCTTCAAGCCTCAGCTAAAATTCTGTCTTCTATAGGAAGCCTTTTCCAATCACCTTTAATAAAGTACCTTCCCTCTTAATTACTTCCTGTTTATCCTGTATGTAGCTTGTTTGCTTATTGTCGCCCTGGATTAATTGTAAGCTCCTCCAGGTCAGAGACTGTCTTTTGCCTTATTTTGTATCCCCTGAACTCAACATAGTGCACATAATAACTGCTTCATAAATATTTATTGACAAACTGTTTATTGACTGACAGCCTTGAGAGGTTCATCCCAAGTTAGGGAGCCTTAACTGTCAGTGATCACCTAAATTTTACCGGGTTGCAGGGGGGAGGGCATTTAAATTTTTTTCCAGTTACATGTTAAAGACAATTTTCAACATTGGTTTTTTGAAAGATTTTGAGTTCCAAATTTTTCTCTCTCTCTCCCTTCCCCCCTCCCAAAATGGCAAGCAATCTATAGGTTATTATACAAAAGCATTTTATTTCTATTATGTGCCAAGGACAGTGCTAAGTGGTTTACAAATATTATCTGATGTTATTCTTTTGTTCCCAAGCTGTCTTTCTTTGAAGCTTTGCTTGTAAGATATTCTTTTAGGTTTGTGTTTTGAATATTGCTGTCATTATAATAGCTTGTTATGTATGGTAGGATTCTTTTTGTTGTTTGCTCATTCTTCCAGCCCACTTCCTGACTACAGATTTGATGTTAGGACTGGGCTCTGTTCTATTCTGGGGGGAAAATCTGGGCTAGTCCTCTTGTTGCTTTCTTGGGGGTATTGAGTGTTGTGTTATTCCAATATTTAGCTCAGGCTAGGGACCTGCAAACTTCAAGACTCCCCAAATGGTTTGATCCAAGGCAAAATTTGATTGCTACCTCCATGGTCTGAGCTCTGCAAGTAACCTGGGTTTGGATCTGAGCCACCGTAGACTGTTGGTGTCAGTGGTTTCTGCCATTGTCAGTCAGCTGGGAAGCTAGTGGCACTGCTTCCTGCTACTCTGCCATCTTGGTTCCCCCCTCACCTATTTTATCATTTCGTGTTATTTTTATGGAAAGATAGAGAGATGTGTCTTAGGCAATACTATAGTTAGGTGGATTTAGAACTAGTTGAAAGGTTCGGCCCCAAAGAAGAAAATTTTAGTTTTTTATCATCACTGATAGATGTCCTTAGTGTAGCGGTAATTAACATTTTTATCAGTAACTTGGAAAGTGAATGCACAGATAGCATGCTTATTATCACATTTGCAAATTACACAAAGCTGAGAGATACTAGATGGCAGTACTATTATAACCGGCTAGAACAAATTGGTCAAATTGAGTAAGATGAAATTTAATAAGAATAAATGCAGGGGCGGCTAGATAGCACAGTGGATAAAGCACTGGCCCTGGATTCAGGAGTACCTGAGTTCAAATCTGGCCTCGGACACTTGACACTAGCTGTGTGACCCTAGGCAAGTCACTTAACCCCCATTGCCCCACCAAAAAAAAAAAAAAAGAATAAATGCAAATCTAACACTTTTTTTAAAAATCAACTTTTCTAGTAAAATATGGGGGAGAGATGGTTAGGCAGCATGCTGTTCATTGGGGGAAAAAAAACTTGTGGTTTTAATGAATTGTAAGCTTAGTTTGAGTCAGTAGTGTACTTTGGCAGCCAAGAAAACTAATGATGAGGAGCTTAAGCAGCATAAAGAGAGGTATATTGGCCAGTCCTGGGGAGGTTGTAGTCCAATTTTTGGTACCAGATTTGGGGGAATGGTTTTAAGCTGGGGAGCATCCAGAAGAGGGCCTCATGTTCATGTTACATGGCAGTAAGTTGAAGGAATAGGGGATGTTTAGTCTGGAAGAGAGAAAACTCAAGCATGTGCTAATTGTTTTTGGATATTTAAAGGTCTGTAACCTTTCAAAGAAATTAGACTTATTCTGCTTGGCCATAGAAAGGAGCAAAGGATGTATAGGTATATTTGTCTCCAAAAAGAGACAAATTTAGGCTTGATGTCAGGAAAAATTTCCTAACAATTAGAACTATGCAAAAATGAAATGAGTTGCTCTTGAGAAGCAGTAGATTCCCCCTCGTAAAAGGCCTTCAGACAAAGACTGGATGACACCTTTAGGGAATGTTGTAGCTCTGGGTTGGAGTAGGTATGACCTCTGAGGTTCCTTCCCATTCTGAAATTTTGTGATTCTTTGAAAAAAGTCTGAAAGGTAGTTTTTGAAACTTAATCAAATGCCAGTTGTTAGGAAAAAAAAATAGGGAAGGTATGCTTTTAATAGCTAGCAAATATTTAGAACTAATATCTTTACACATAGAGTAATCATAATTTATTTTCAGCACAAAATAGACGTTATTTCTCTCTATTGTCTAATTTGAATCTATATTTTAAAAAATCATCTCTTAAAATGGGCATTTTTTTTCTTCCAAATGTATTAATGAAGGATTATCTATTTGCTGCCAGGGAACAATGTGGTGGCATTATTTCTTCCTTGACTGTATGAAGATTGTTATTTACTCAGAATATTATGTTCCCATTAATAAAACAGACATCTTAACACTCTTTTACATGCTAGTAGATGGAGTCATACCAATATGATAAATTGTTGCATTTGGAAGAGCTAGATTTGCTATCAGAAGACATGGTTTTGAATCCTGGCTCTTTTACTTTCAGTCAAGTAACTTAATTTTTTTGGTCTGTATTTTTTTCAATCTGTAAAATACAGGACTAGATAACTATCTAAGAAAAGTTCCTTGAAAAGTTCCTTGGAGTTCTAAATTTCTGTTTGCTTTGGAAGAGTAGTTCATTGTGAAGAACTTTTATTAAATAAGTTGTATGTTGCCTTGAAGTGATCATTGAAAAAAATAATACCAAGTTTTCAAGAAAATAAAAACAATTTCATTTAATATGTCAACTGACTAGTACAGCTTGATAGCTAGCTGTTGGTCTCTCCTATATTTCTACCCTGAATTTTTCAGTCTAGTTGGAAATTTGGGAAAAGAAACTTTTTGTTATACTTAAACTTGTAATAATATATATAATATTTCAATGCTTAATTTCAAATTTCAAATATAAGACTTAATTCAGAATAACCTTTGGAAGAAACATAATGAAGCATAAACATTAACTCTATAGGACAAGTTCCTTCTGATATGTTCTTACCAGTAATAATAGCTAGCATTTATATATCTACTGTATGCCAGGCACTGTACTAAGCACTTTACAAATATTATCTTATTTGATGATCACAACAACTCTGGGAGGTACGTGCTATTATTATTCCATTTTTATAATTGAGGAAACTGAAGCAAACAGGAGTTAAGTGACTTGGCCAAGGTTATACAACTAGTGCATGTTTGAGGCTGAGTTTGAACTCAGGTCTTCCTTATTCCAGACCTAGTACTCTATTCACTGTATCACCTACCTGCCTCAGTTGCTAGTGTGATTTACTAATTAACATATACTGAGCAACATGTTTTGCAGAGTGAAATCCATTTCATTACATTATGTCATGAAGGAATATGCTAGATTAGGCAGTCAGTCATGGAGTTGAAATTTTTTAGAAAAGCAGATTCTCAGTGAACAAAACACCATTAGATTAATGGATACTTGAGTAGAAATGTGGTTTGGCTAAGATGTGTAATTTCTCCATTAATACATAGATTGCAATCTTACGGGTATCTTTCTGTTAATTTTACATAGCTGATCTGGCCAATGCACTAGCAATTTTCTGCTGCTACTTTTAATAATTTTTTGAACACCTGTATAGCACTCACTCTGGAAACTAGCCTACCACCTTTTCTGGTTATATATATCCTTGTGAAGTCATTTATACCATTTCCTTAGGAACAAGGAATAGTAGGCAATATGTAATGTCTTATTTAGACCTGCCACCTTTCCATTGTTTTTTTAAGTACCATATAGCCATCTACATATAGATACCATCATTAGGAAGCTATTGATGCAAAAAAGATGGGTTTTTGAGTTAGTGACCAACTAGGGATCTTTGAAAACATCATACAACTATAAAAGTGAAGCTCTTACCAAAGTGCATGACACATATAAGTGCTATACAAATGTTAGCTATAATTATCATCACCATCATCGTCATTATCATTATCTAGCTTATTTGCCTCTTCCTATTAAACCCTGAGTTTAGTTCATTTTCCGTTTGTGGTACCTGTCAAGACATGCACTGATGAATGATTTATTTCAGTGGGCTGTCTGTCCATCTGTAGTTGATACAGGTGATATACATTCTTCTTCCACTTACTGATACTAAGTTGAACAAGGTTGTCCTTATGTGATTGAATTTTCAATGGATTTCTGTTGAAATCATGACCACAGACAAACCAGGTAGAACTAATGAAAAGAAATTAGACTAAGCCTAGAAGAAATTGCAGATAAATTTTAAATAAAAATGGAAATTGTGACCTATTTCTAATACTATTATTAGTATTTATTTTTATACTATCATTTCATATGTTATTCTTAAGTATGGTCAGAACTTTGTAGGTCTAAAAGTTAATTGGATATATCTGCAAAACTGAGGTGAGGTATTTTATAACAGCTGTAACACTAAAGTGATGAATAAGTACGAAAGTCCTCCTACTCATATATCCCTTTAATCATTCTTTCTATTTAGTAAGTACCAAATATATATTTTCATTGATCTTTTGCTCCTACTACTTAGTTCTTAAAGTCTTATATTCAGAAAAATTCTAGAAATTCTTGCTTTAGTGAGTGTGATATATTTAGATTTATGCCACTTTCTGTTAGCATAAAAACCATTCGGAGGTTTTATGTTTACTGTTGGTACCACCACAATTCATTTACTATTTATTCTAGCTTTATTAACATGTTTTTTTTTTTTAAGTTTGCTTCTGTCATACCAAGCATGGCTAGACTTTCTATGGACTAGAAACCACTTTTCATGTAGCAGGAGCCTGAAAATGATCCTTGGCTGTTTGTAGCTTTGTAGTCTGGGCAGTTCCTCTCAATACTTCAATTTATGTTATTTTAACATAATTTTTAAACTGAAAAAAGTTGATATAAGTCTAGATTAAAGAGCTATCAGAATGAGGAAAACCTGCATTCAAGTCACTTAACTGCTCAGTGATCATGGCTACTCTTTAGGTCTCATAAGTTTCTGGGAACAAACATGCATTGGTAGTAAAATTGTTACCTTCCAGAAGATCCATATGCCATTGAAATCACAAGTCAAGTCCAAAAAAATTGAACACACACACATTGTGTTTGTATACACGTGTACCACATAGTTCTCCTTTCCCTGAGGAAAATATCCTACTCCGAAATACCCTTTTCCTACATTGAACCTTTTGTTTTTAGAGAATATACTCCTAGACACGTCTACCTTTTGATCCTTACCCCATATGTTTGTTTCCTCTGTGGTGCTTTGTAACATATCTTTAAAATACATACATAATAGTGTGCTGCTTTGGAACACCTGGGGAAAGGGAGGAGGAGGTAAATCAAGAAAACCTGTATTCTTCCCCTTTAGAGGATGCAGTTGTTAGGGAATCTAGGAAAAGAAGAAAAATGGTTGCTGTAAAGCACACAGAGTAGAGTATCAACAAGCCAGATCTCATGGTTGACTTGGGCTCCGCAGGAGAAGGGAAGAGGAGGAGGTATGTGGGAGATGACTGATAATTTTAGTATAGGGATAGTAGTAGGGCTTAAGCATTGTGAAGACATTTTGAGAATGTGGAAAATTTGAGCATAATGAACACTTTTCTGGATTCTTTCCAATACCCCAAAGGGTCTGTAATCTCATCAATCTGTGGGTACTTCCTCCAGTAATACAGATTGCAGTTAATCCACATCTGCCCACCTGTTTGAACTTTATATCCTTATGTAATTTTATCATAAGTTGTCCACTTCAGTTTACCTTTCAAAGTAGAGGTAGGTAATTTGCTTGTACTTAAACTATGATTAAATTAACCTTTTGTGTTTCTTTTTTAGGTGTATTGGGGAATGAGTTCAGTGTGTTAAGATCACCAGAATCTGTTGTTTTCCGGGATGGAAAATGGCCAATACCTGGAGATCGAATTCCAGACGTGGCTGCATTATCCATGGGCTTTTCTGTGGAAGAAGTATGTGTATCTTAAGTAATATTTGAAACTATTTAGAATCACTTTTGTTGGTTTTTACCAAAATCAGTCCATTGGCAAATGATTATATGGCTTCAGTTCAGATTATATACTTAGGAATATTACTTTGTAAGTTGTGAAGGAGATTCTGGAAAACTTAGTTTGGTTTTGTTGTCAAATATTATTTTAGGTCTTAGTCTATAAAAGGCTACATCTACAAAGAAAAGGGAATGAGACATGGAATAATTGGTAAATTATAGATGTTGAAATTAATTTTCAAAATTACTAATAATTATAGCTGTTTTGTTTTTGTCTTTGTATAGCCAATGCCTTGCTCATGTAATATGCTTGATAAATATTGCGATTGAAAGTACTTTTAATTGGTTTTGTTTTAAAGTTATATCTGACTTAATATTAATAGGCCTTGCTATTTGATTTGATTTTCCAGTATTAGTGATGGATTAATTGATCATTGCTGTGCTTATTTGTCTGAAGCCCTTAGAACATTGACTATTTCCATCTTACCATCTTTTCTAATTCACTGGATTTGAAGTGAAATCAGTCTTTCAGATGGTTGTTAATAATTTGTAATTCTTTTTAAAACTTCTTATTTTTTGTTCATTTGTTCATTAGGGAATGATGTTTGGTCTTAATATAGTTACTACATACATATGTATTTGATTAACAGACAGGAAAATACTTATTGGTAGTGTGGGATTTATTCCTGAGGCAGCATCCGAGTGCAATCAGACCTACTGGTTTGTCAGAACTAAAATCAGAATTTAGAAAGAAGGGGGGAAAAGGAAATATATAGTGTACAATGAAAAATATTTAACCTTGAATTATTTAAATAAGATATTGAAGAGCAGAAGTGGAAGATGGACAACAAACATGAGGACTTGAGTTCAAATTTGGCCTCAGACACTTGACACTTACTAGCTGTGTAACCCTGGCCAAGTCACTTAACCCTCATTGCTCTGCAAAAAAAAAAAAAAAAGAAGAAGAAGAAAGAAAGAAAGAAAGAAAGAAAGAAAGAAAGAAAGAGAACTTAAGATCTCATTGTACTTACTGTTGATTACCCCAAAAAAATGTATGTATGCTGAGCCTCATGAAAGAGACGTAATTACTCAAAGAAGTTTGGCATGTCCATTCACATAGAAAAGACCAAGTGGATAAAGACTCGCTCAGATTTCAAGATGAATTTGAATGGAAATCTTAGAGAACTTGTCCTACAGTATTTATATCTGGGAGAGATAGTACAGATGGAAAATGAACTGGGTATAGAGTTGAAAAGGAGGAAGAGAGCAGGCTAGATCAATTTCAGAAAATTACTGTGCTCTTTTTACTCACCCCATGCTTTACATGAAAGCAAAGATCCTGCTTTTTATTGATTTATTTATTTTTACATTTTGAGTTCCAGGTTTTCTCCCTCCCAACTTTGCATTATAGGCCAACATTTGATACAGACATATGTGGAACCATACAATACATATTTCCATGTATCAGTACTTTCTCTGAAAGCGGTTAGAATTTTCCTTCATGAGTCCTTTGTAGTTGATTTGAATGTTCATATTACTCAGAATAGCTTAATCATTCACAGTTTCTCTTTGAACAGTATTCTTGTTACTGTATACAGTGTTCTCTTGGTTCTGCTCATTTCACTTTGCATTATTTCATGCAAGTCTTTCCATGTTTTTCTAAAACCAACCTACTCATTTCTTATAGCACAGTGGTATTCCATCCCATCTGGCTTTTCAATACTAACATTTTATTAGTGTTGCTTTATGGCAGCAAGAGATGGAACATCACTGAATCCAAAGAATGAAAGATGAGTATCACAAAAAAAGGGCAATATAGAGGTGCATGGAAGGTATGAGAAGGCTACAAAATATAATGATGGGTGTGATACCTGTATTCCTGTCCTATGTGTTGGTGGTATTTGTACCATAAAGTTGTGTGTCACCAACGACCTATTTTCATAGGATTAAGATTTTTAAGGCCAAATTTATGGTTATAAATTTTCTAATTTGACTAAAAACATTACTAAAAATATTATTGACGTTTCTAAGCAATATTAGCTATCTTTACTCTTACTTTTTTAACAGGGCTCTTAGTCCAGAAAGAATTTATTTGGATGATATTATTATTTTATTTACTTTTTATTTATTATTATTTAACACTGTGAGAGGGGGTTTTATTAGTGGAAGTTTTCCTGCCACTGATTTAGGAACTCCAATACCTTTTCAGTCTATCCCCTATGTGTTATCACATAAATAGAATTCTACCTATGAATTCTCTGTTCATAGAATTCTACCTAATGTATTGGGAGACTTTTCTCTTGCTGTCTAAATTCATGGGAATTTAGACAGCAAGTGAAAAGTTCTCATTACATGATTAGCTGTCTCTTTCCAATCATACACATTTCCCAGTATGCCTTCTCTGTTATTTCATATGTACAAATCATTATTAGTAATACAATATAGCCTATTCCTACCATGTCTTTTCTATCGAAGGGGGAAATGACCAAAAGATCAGTTTGAAGGGGAAGAGACTATTTTCACTTAGAGAATAAGGTTATGATTTAGAATTTGAAAATCCCTTATTAACATATCTATCCACAAATTTTTCTTTACCTTGTAGATCAGATTATCCCTTCTTTTCCCCTCAGTATTTTAATTTTTAGGGAAGAAGGACAAGGAACAGGAAGGTAATGATAAAACTCAAATAATATCCCTTATTAAATGAGGACCTCGTGTGATCAGAATACACACTATATTAAATACAATTTGTGGATTATCTGAAAGTTTCAATTCCACTGCTAACCCAGTAACTCCAGGTTTGTGTGTGTGTGTGTTTGTGGGGGGTTTTGTTTGTTTTTTAGGGAACTTGCCCAAGTTGAAAATTAAGCCTTGTTTTATACTTTTAAATATTTAGGATCTCTCATGGCCTGGCCTTGCTGTGGGCAACTTATTCCATCGTCCTCGAGCTACTGTTTTGGTGACAGTGAAGGGAGTGGACAGTTTGGGATTACTCAAGAATGGTGTTGTTTCATACCCTCTTGAGAACGTGAGTATTTCAGAAGAATGTTTTTTGAGTGCTCTTTTTTGTGAATGGTCACTAAGTATTTTTGTTTAGTTTTGTGTGTGTGTGTGTGAACTTTTTAGCATATAGCTATTTCCTTGTTTGTTTTTATTATTTGATTAAAATGAGAAAGTTATCCCCTTTTCTTCATAAAGAAAAAATTACATAGGTTATCAATAAACTTGATGAGATCCAGACTTCTTGCATCTTATTATGTCATAAGGGCAGAATAACCTTTCATTGTATAGACAGAAAGAATTCTCCCCTTGTTTCTAAGGAATAGGCCCTAAATAAGTCAGGGAGAAGAGCTGGTAAAGCATTTACTTTGTTGTTTGCGGGTCATTGCCTACCAGTTACTCTGGATAGAATTTTCCCTCCATACTTTTTTTGTAGATGTTGTTTAGTTATTTTTTCCAGCTTCAGGAAAAGAGTTCAAGAAGAATCTGCCAAAAATGTATGATAGAGTGAATTCGCAAGTTTAAAGAGGAACATAAATCAGAATGTTTAGACGTTGTGGTAGACTGAAGGAACCTAGTCGTAGCTGAATGCTTTTGGAAGATACTTACACTCACCTTCCCCTTAAAAAATTACCCAAATATATTGCATCTTGAATTAGAAAAAAATTAAAGTTCATTTGGTTTACATTGAACATAGGCAAAACTGAATAGTAGATAGAATAGAAAACCTAATCAGTGAGATTCAATTTCTTTTATATTTACTGTGTACCATGTTGAAGTCAGATACCTCTTTGAACCTCAGGCAACTGTAAAAATCTAATTTATAGACTGCTGAAGAATACCAGAATCAGGGGACCTGAATTCAAATCCCAGCTCTGTGACCTGGAGCAAATCATTTAACCTCTCTGGACCTTAGTTACATCATCTGTAGAGTGAGGAGGTTGGCTAGATGACCTCATAACCCCTTTCAGCTCTAGACCTATGATCAGATGATTTTCAGTTCATAGTTGTAATCGTCATCAGGTAAAGAGAAGTCCTGCACTGGACTCATAAAATTTACTGGACCTTGATTAGGGAGTGACTGATCATTTGAGATTAATGTCATATTTTGCTACTAGATCATATACTTTTGAACTTTTTTGATCTTTTGATCTACTGGGTTGGGAGGGAATAGTAATTTATTCAGTAATCCTTTGATGGTTGCTTGTTGATAGATTAGAATAATAGAACAGCTGAATTTGGAGTCAGGATGATCTGTATTTATATTCTGCCTCAGACACTTAATAGCTATGTTCTTCTGTGAACATCACTTAACCTTTTCAGAACCTCAGTTTTCCTAATGTGTAAAAAAAGGGAATCAGACTTGACTTCTCAGGCCCTTCTAGTGATAAATCTGTGTGTTAATGGGATTTCCTAAAGAAATAGTGATTTGAGACTTGAGTTTACAGATAATGTACTTTCTTACATAGATAGAAGTTTCAAAAAAACAATGGTCATTATAATAGCCTTTTAATATTCTTATCATTATTTTTCTCTCATTTGGTAAAAATTTTTAAATAAAGTATTATTCTTGTATTCTAGGCAGTTCCTTTCAGTCTTGATAGTGTTGCAAATTCTATCCACACGTTTTTTTCTGAGGAAACACCTGTAGTTTTGCAGTTGGCTCCTAGTGAGGAAGTAAGTAATACATTTCTAAAAACAAAAATTATCTTCTGTGTTCAAACTTGTTTTTATCTTCATTTTTTCAAAAATTATTTTAATTATAAGCTTGATAATCCTCAACAGAGACCCATATGTAATGTCTATATAGAAAAAAATCAAATTTCTGTCATCTGTTTAATGAAGATCTTTTCTAACTTGATTATAAACTAAAAACTACTGCTGTTACTTGGACTGCTATTAAAGTGAGTCTGTCGTGTGCGGATGAGCTTTAAACGTGTTGTTGTTTCAGAGAGTGTATATGGTGGGAAAAGCAAACGCTGTATTCGAAGACCTTTCAGTCACTCTGCGGCAGCTGCGCAATCGTCTATTCCAGGACAACTCCATTCTTAGCTCTCTGCCCCTTAACTCTCTGAGCCGGAACAATGATGTAAGTGGTGCTGAGATAATGAATGAATAGTGCTCTTCATTTTTCCCTTCCTTACATTGCTGAATTGATGATAACTTGGAATGTGGGTGATGAACAAGAAAACCTATTCTCTCTTCAAAACTTTGATTATAGTAATTAGTATCACATTCAGATATGAATGATTGTCAACTGTCTTTAAATAAAGTTTGAGGATGTAGTAGCCATCTCTCCTTGCTAGCCATCTCTCCTTGCCACTGGTTGCCATATTTTTCTAGTTCATTCAGGACATTACAGCACTGGAGGCAGTCTAAGTACAGCCTCTTCTTACCCTTATGTACCAAAACAGCCAGCCATCTGACTCAAGCCTCAAACACATTATATTCACATGTGCATACCATGTCTCTTAGGTCTAAACATGACTGGTATCCTTCATGTCATTAATTAAAAATTGGCAAAGGGAGAGTAAAGACTTGGGATATTGTAATATAGGGCTATAGACAACCTGTGATTTCACTTTTATAGGGAACTCTGGTGAGGAAATTTCTGACTAATTCAGATTAGCACCTTCTATGCAAATTATAGATTTTATTAGAAAGTTGCCTAAATCATTGAGAGTCCTGGGATCACATAGCTAGTATGGGTCAGAGGCAAGCTTTGAACCCACATGTTCCTGCCTCTGATGCCAACTTTCCTTTACAACATACTGCATCTCATAGTTTAATAAGACAACAAATTTGCATTCATATGGTATCTTGGTGCACTTGTGATTAATAGTATTTTAAAGTGATATGATTTTTGGTCATTAATACTTGAGACATTTCTTTTCTTTTTTTGGTGGGGCAATGAGGATTAAGTGACTTGCCCAGTCACACAGCTAGCAGGTGTCAAATGTCTGAGGCTGGATTTGAACTCAGGTCCTCCTGAATCCAGGGCCAGTGCTTTCTCCACTGTGCCACCTAGCTGCCCCCAAGACATTCATTTTACATAGAATATTTACTGTGCATTTGAAACTTGTCTTTAAGGGATATATTCTGTAAAAGATCATTATACAGTTCCACCCATGCTTTGATTATGCTGATATTATTAATTTTGGTAATTTGCAATGTGTTCTAGAGAACAAAAATTCACAGCAGGTTGAGGCAACATGTATACAGTAAATTATTTTCCTTATTAAATAGCAAACAGGAACTTCTGACACACTTTCTCCTAAAATGAAAACTAATACTGATTTTATTTTGGTCTTTTAGGTTGATTTGCTATTCCTTTCTGAGCTACAAGTTCTACATGATATTGCTAATTTGGTAAGCAGGCAACTTTAATGTTAAAAGAAAACTTTTTAAAAATGCCTAGTTTTCCCCTTCATGTTCCTCCAGAAAGTCCCTAAAAGACTGGTGGTGAATGAGTAGGAACACTGATTGAAATATGTGATTTAAATCTCATCAATTAATTGGTTTTATGTCTGAAGTTAGCATAGGTTTGGATAGAATTTGCATATGCATTATACCTATATAAATATATATTGTTCATATTATGTATTCATACATGTGTTTATGTATTATTTTTTTAACTGTACCTGCGATTTCATCAGTCTAGGGAGCTCCCAGTTAGGAACTAAACTGTCTGAGACACAAGGGTTAAGAGTGATTTTACTTGGGTTTCAGTATATGTCAAGAGGTAGAACTTAAACCCAGACTCTGAGACCAGCTCTCTACTATGCCCTGAATTATGTTTTTAGGTGTGTATCTTAATTAAATAGCTTGTGTTTTACATTTTCAGCAGTGAAGTCAGGCTCTATACATTACTACTGTTTTGACCTCAGCAGCAGTTTTCATGTGTTTGACACATTTTATTTTCCCCAGATTCTTATAATAACTAAACACAAATAGGGAGTTTGCAAAGCAGCTAGGCAGCCCCTCTACAACTTAGTCCTGGAGAGTGACTGAAGCAGTGATCTTCCCCCACTACTACTACACCATGGTGCTGCTTATGTGAACATGACAACCACAAAAACCCCAAATCTTACTCATGTTTTCACACAAATTAATGGCAAAATTAGAAGTATAATAACCAAGTATTCTCTTTTTCCTGTTCTTTTCCCTTGAATGACTGTCAAACCTATGTGTACACACACACACATACACATACACACACAGTGCATATCCCAAAAGTATTAGTGCAGTTTAAAGCTTTAATAACCTAAGAACTATAAAAACTTACCCAAAATTGAAAGGCTTGTTATTTAAATTTTTAAAATATTAATGTATTTCTTATTAAGTTCAGCATAACCACCATCTTGTGTAAAACATCTCACTCTAGTTGATTTTTGAACTTTGTAAAAAACTTTCATCATCTGTTTCTCAGTGATAGACAAGATTGCATTTTAAATCCTAGCCTAATTCATGGGTCTGAAAAAGTATCATCTGGAAACTGTCAAACATGTAAGACATAATGGCAACCTTGTTGAAATGAAAAACTTATTCAGAATTCACAGAACTTAAGTGTAAAGAAATTTAAATAATTAAACTTTCAAATGACTTTTTTATGTTTGTAGCACTTATACTTCTGAAGTTATTAAAGGTTAATGCAGCACAAGAATTTTGGGATATTGTGTATCTATTTAACAAGACTACTTTTATGAGATATTCAAGAGAATTGTGTTTGGGTGTGTACACACATGCACATACACAGCAAGTATGGTGTAGTGGATAGAGGTAAAGGTAGGTGGCTAGGTCTGCAATTAAGAAGTCTTAGGAATGTGGAAATGTTTTGCATGACTGCACATGTATAACTTACATTGAATTGCTTGAGTTCTTAAGGGTCAGTGAAGAGGGAAGGAGGAAGAGAATGTGGAACACAGAGTTTTAAAAACCGATGTGAAAATTTGTTCTTACATATAACTTGGGGAAAATTCTGAGTGAATGAATGAATGGGAAAAAAGAAGTCACAGGTCTTGCTTCTTGACACATATTAACTCTGTTACCATGGGCAGGTTATTTGACTTCTCATCTCAAGAATCTGTCTAAGACTGAAAGTTACAGAGGGATTGTGTGACTGCATTAGTGATATGCATACTTGGAATTTCCTACACTGGTGGAATCATAGATCTGTTTAAGTATATCCCATCCCACCCTCACCTCCTATATCTGAAATCAAGTCTAGACCAAAAAAAAGCCACATAAAACATAAATAACAATTTGAACTAATATTGACTTTTATTAGTTTCATAATGTTTTATCCGAATCAGTGATCTGCTTCTAAAGCTTTTTAATGATTTGTTTTTTACTTTTGTGCATAGGTACATTTTTTCCTGTCTTAGTCATGATTTCAAATTGACCAAAGTAGAGAGCTGCTCTTATTTCCCAAATCTCCACTGATTTTTAGTTATAGGAATTTGGGGGAAAATGTATCAAGAGCATGAGTAGTGCTGCTACAGGGGGACACTCAAGCTGTAAATTACATATTGTCTTTCTCCACCCAGATGTCATTGCAGAAAAATATATCAGTCCAGCTTTTTGTTTAGCTAAATAATAATCTACTTAGCATATTGTTTGTATATGTTAGGTTTTTTTTAAATGTAGGAAACTGGCAGTGGCAGTAGAAATTCCCATTTAAATGACCAAAGGATATTTATTATATGTCTAGGAATTGTCATTATTCCCCTTAGATTTAATTAAGAATTCTTACTTCCTTTATCAAACTCTTGATTTGTCATGACCATACTATTATGTTCATCTTTTTATAGTCTCAAGGAACTAGTTGGGAACTTGCTAAGTATCTTGAGTATAGTTGAATCCATCCTAGCTAAGTTATGTATGAAATTTAAATTGACATAAAATTTTAAGTGAGTATATTTGCAATTTTCTTTGTTCTGTAACCTTTTCCTAAGTTGTCTCGACACAAGCATCTAGCCAAAGACCATTCTCCTGACCTGTATTCTCTGGAGCTGGCAGGCTTGGATGAAATTGGAAAACGCTATGGAGAAGATTCTCAGCAATTCAAAGATGCTTCACAGATCCTTACTGACTTTCTACAAAAGGTGACTTGACCAATATATAAAACTGAGGCACTAAGAAAAAAAAGACAGTACCAAAAGAAATAAACAAGGAAACTACTTTATTCTTAAAGTACTGTAGATAATGTGATCCACCTGGTCCTGGGGTGTTTCTGCTCCATCTCCTTATTTTAACTCTATATGTATTTTTCAGTTTTAAGTGTGTTTCTTATAAACAGCTTATTGTTGGATTCTGGTTTCTCATCCATTCTGCTATTCTCTATCTTTTTCCCTTTTGTGGATGAGTTCATCCCTTTCACATTCACAGTTATGATTTTTAACTGTATTTCCCCTCCATCTTGTTTTCTCATTCTTATCCTTCTCTTTTTTACCCTGTCTCCTCAATAATCTTTTACTTCTGACCAGTACCTTCCGTAATCTGTCTTCCCTCTCATTTCCCTCTTCCCCTTTCTCTTAACCCCATTATCTTTTATTTTCCTGTTATGCAAGATTAATTTCTGTACTTAACTGTGTGGATGTATATTCTTCATTCCATGAACCAGTTTAGATGAGGTTGAGGTTCAAGTGATGTCCATTCCCCCTCCCTGCCCTCTTCATTGTATAAATTCTTCCTTGCATGTCCAATTTATGTGAGGTAATTTTTCGCATCTTTTTTCTTTTCCTTTTCTTCATCCCCCAATGCATTCCTCTTTCCCTGCTCTTCCATTCTTCTTTTGAGGTCATTCCAACATAATAAAATCACACCCAGACCCTCTGTCTTCCCAGTTAAGCTCTCTCTAAGAGTCCTAGTCTAACGTGTTGCATGTGGAAATGTAAACAGCTTTATCTTTTTTTGTCCTTTATGAGCCTCCCTCATATTTATCTTTTTATGCTTCTCTTGTGTGCTGTGTTTGAATGTCAAATTTTCTATGAAGCTCTGGTCTTTTCATCAGGAATGGTTGAACTAAGTGGTCCTTTCCCTTTCTCCCCTCCCTCCTTGCAGCCTCCTAACCTAATAGGATTATATTTAGTTTTGCTTGATAGGATATTCTTGGTTGTAATCCTAGATCCTTTGACTTCTAGAATATCCTGTTCCAAATTCTGCATTCTTTTAGGTGGTGGCTGCTAAATCTTGTGTGATCTTTATTGTCCCAGCCAGTCCCCACCCAAGTGTCCACAGCCTGTCTGTCTTCCTCAGCTGCTTTTTGCTAGAAAAATGACTTTTCCTTTACTTTCTTGGTCAAAATTCAGTTTGATTTACTATTTTGAAAACAAGAAGGAGAACATTGGAAACATTAGATATGCTAGCCATTAGTGATTACTGAATAGGTAACCCTTAAGAATATGCTTATTTTTTGGGCAGCTAGATGGCGCAGTGGATAAAGCACCGGCCCTGAATTCAGGAGTACCTGAGTTTAAATCTGGCCTCAGACCCTTCACACTTACCAGCTGTGTGACTCTGGGCAAGTCACTTAACCCCAATTGCCTCACCAAAAAAAAAAAAAAAAAATTTTGATGTCAAAATTTGTGGGGCAGCTAGATGGCGCAGTGGATAGAGCACCGGCCCTGGAGTCAGGAGTACCTGAGTTCAAATCCGACCTCAGACACAACACTTAACTAGCTGTGTGACCCTGGGCAAGTCACTTAACCCCAATTGCCTCACTTAAAAAAAAAAAAGGATATACTTATTTTTCATTATCATGTGGGACCTTTGCAAAAATCTAATCTTGTGCTAGGTCATTAAAAAAAATTATAGGCAGAAGTGTTTAAAAACATTCTTTGAAAACTATAACAGGTTAAATTGAGTAAGGGAAATTTGAGCAAAAGAAATAGACTTAAATGGGAACCAAATAATATGCAGATAATGAGTAGGTCAAAGAATATAGAAAAATAATTTACTCCATTTAATATAATGAGAAGATAACATTTATCAGGTGCAGCAAAATGATCCTTAAAGTTCCCTTTGACCATTCATATTAACCAAAGAGAGAAGACTAGTGAATTCTGCCTCCAGTTTTAAAAAATTTTTGAATCCTCAAATAATCAAAAAAGTATAAATGTTAAAAAAAAATATCAAAAGGGAGATGTACAAAGTTAAAACCAGAAAATAAAAAACTTTGTTCAAATAATGCAAATAAACATGTTGGAAGAGATCTACAGTAGGTAGAAGGGGAACTATTGCTAGCCTTTTGACAGTATTTTTTCTTCCATCATTCTGTTGCCTTTAAATAATCTCGGGGGGCCGGGGTTGCGGGAATAGCGCTGTTTCACTGGATTATTAAGTTCAATTAGTTTAGTAGTGATGATGGATGCAAATAGACTTGAAAAAACTCCTTCAGGGTCTAAGACTTCAGAAATGTTAATATCAAAGAGAAATGATTGTTTGAACAAACTTCTTTCATTTTGAACCTTCTCCTCTCATAATCCTTTTATCTGATACTAATAGAGACCTGGCTTTTCCTGATGATATGGCATTTCTAGTCATCCTCTCTAGCACTGGCTGCACCTTCTCCTAGCCTCTATTGTGCTCCTATTACCTGTTAATAACTGGAAAGGAAGCTGGAATACTCCTTGCTCCCCATTGACATATCCAGACTCTCCTTATGCCACTATCACTCAGCAGTGCTTTGTCCTCTGAAAGTTTACTTTATCAAAATATATTACTCGATACAAGCCATGGTAGTCATTACCATTGGTCCCTAGGTCATTCTTCTACTTTTCTCAGAGGTCAGTATTCAGATCACTGTCTTCCTCCCTTTCCTGACTTGTGCCCTTCTACAAAGGGACTTGATCACTCACATTGATGCCTTCTCCAATACTCTAACCTCTGACTTCCTCGATCTCCTTAAATTCCATGGCCTTATGCCTTCACTCTACCTCAGCCACACAAAGGGTCTCATCATTACCTACCAGTTTTTAACCTCTGTGATCAAAAACTTTTGATATTCCTATATTTAATCATAAGCTATCATTCTCTCTCTTCCTTGTGCCTTTCCCTTTTCTGTACTTTTCTTCACCCTTATCATGACCTCTAATCCCTTTACCTGATATAATTTTTCTCCCTTTCTAATCTCAATCTTGTAACTAACCAGTTTTGCTTCACAGTGCTCTCTACTCTCAAATTATTTTATAAATTTCTACTTAACTTCGATAATAAAATAAGTAATCTTTCATAGTTTGCAGATGAGATGTATGACCTTTATGGTGGGAATGCAGTAGTGGAAGTAGTAACAGTAAAGTCGTTTGACTCCCCCCTTGTGAGAAAGACAAGATCTATTCTTCAGGCAAAACAGAATGTAAGTCCATTTTATATACTGCTTTAGAATCGAGAGATATACTTTTTTTCCTAACCAAATCATAATTCACTTGGAAGCCATTGCACTAAATGCATTGAGTCTAAATTAATACAAGATTTGTTATTTTTAATCTCCCACTGAGAAAATTGTAAACCACATTTTGGTATAGTTGTTGAATAGTGATTTTCTGAGCCAGGTCTTCTTTTGATTGGAACCAGATTTTGTTACGGTAAATTGATTTTTTCCTAATGTATTAGGGTCAGGGATGAAAGAGAAAATGTTCAGAATCAATTAGGTAGTGCTCATACTGTATTGCTGTGTAATTATAATATTAGAAATTAATGGTGAAGGGGCAGCTAGATGGCACAGTGGATAGAGCACTGGCCCTGGAGTCAGGAGGACCTGAGTTCAAACCTGGCCTCAGACACTTGACACTTACTAGCTATGTGACCCTGGGCAAGTCACTTAACCCCAATTGCCTCACAAAAAAAACCCCCAAAAATTAATGGTGAAAATGTGTATATTTTTTCTTGGAAATTTCTGTCTTTGGATATGACCTCTTCATTTTTAAGACTCAAGTATGGAAACATAATTTAACATACCTATTTTCCTTAGTGTATTCCTTTAGTATTCTCTAAATACCTGTTTAGAAGAATAGTAATGTAGGTCATTCAAAATAAATGAGTTGTTAATATGTATATGACTTTTAAATAAAGTTAGATATATACTCATCCATGTCCAACCACAATCTCCTCCCTGTCCAGTTCTATTAGGAAGTGGAATTAAGGAGATTAAAATATTAACCCCCTCATAGATAGCTCAGAGTTGACTGATAAAAGTACTTTACTTCTGAAAAGAATTTCAAGGTTGAGCACTCTTATTTATTAATTTGCAGTTATTTAAATGTTAAAAAATCATATCTTCTACTGGCTTAGGAAAGTCTTTGCAATTCAGGGAACCAGACAAAAAACAATACTTTCAGGTTGATGCCTTATATCTGAAATTCCCTTTCCAAACTATATCTCCTTACTAGTTACTCCTGCTTCTTTAAGGTGAGCTATGAGTTCATCCCTCAGGCATTTCACTGAATTGTGATAGAATCCTTTTACTAATTAATGATGCTAGACTTCTTTATTATGCGGGAATAGCGCTGTTTCACTTTGATGTTTTAAAATATTAAGTAAAATTAAGTATATTTGGTAAATGGAGAATGAAGATATATCATCAATTTTAACCTATTTCAAATTATATTAATATCACTTCCTAATTAGTACAAATATGAAATTTGATTTATGTAAGATAGGGTAGTAGATGAAAATGGAAATTTCTTTGGGAGTTAAGACCTAACATTCCTAGCAGCACCAGGCTGTGCCTTCCTAACATATTGTTATAATTTTTCTGACTGCAATTGAGGTAACTTTTGATATTCATTTCTTTTTTTCCCTACTTAACTGTAGAGCAACACAGGAAATCCATACAACCTTGCATATACATACAATGTAAATTACGCGGTGGTCTTCAACATAATTCTTTGGATAATGCTGGGCTTAGCCTTAGCTGTGATCATCATCTCCTATGGCCTGTGGAACATGGATCCTGGATATGATAGTATTATTTATAGGATGACAAATCAGAAGATCCGAATGGATTAACCTATTTTCTGTGCCACCCTAATAAAAAAAATATGGGAACCACTCATATTGTATTAAGATAAGTCTTTTGGTGTGGTTTAAAGTGGATATTGTATTTAAAATGTATTAAAAGACAAGATTTGTTTTCTATTTTGTGTGTACTTGTAACCATTTTTCAAAGTGGGTAATATTTAAGTGAAAATGTGACACAAATCCTTTACTCTGCTATGTTACTACAGTGGCATTAAAATAATTTCATTCCATTTTAAATTTGGAAATATGCACTGAAAATACTTTACATATTTATAAATGTTAGCCTGTGTTGCTCATTTATGTGGAACAAATGCACTGAAAGTATAATAGAAATTTTTTGCTGAGTTCTTTAACGGTATGGGTAGAAATCTTCTCTAGATTGTTATGTATTATGAACTACTTGTAAATGTCTTAAGGTGATGTAAATATCTTGAATAGTTACTGGATGAAGGTTTTTATCATCTACAAAAGTCCTAAAATGGGGGGAATGCTTATACACATAGTTTTAGGAAAATATTCCCATAGACAGAAGAAAACTGTTTTTTAACCTCTTCTGAAAGTTTGGTGATCTATTAAAAGGTGGTTAAGACCTAGGAAAGGAAACATGCAGAGTATTTGGACTAGACCCAGGAGACCGGGGTTCTAATTCCACCTCATACCATGTCTAGCTATGTGACACACTGGAGGAGTCACTAACCTTTTTGGGCCTCAGTTTCCCCTTGTGTAAAATGAGGGGGTTGGACTAAATGTCATTTCGGTTCCTGCCAACTCTGAAATACTCTCATCTATCAGTATATGGGATTGTGAATTCTTACAGTTATGCACACAGACACACATTTCTTTATGGTGGTACCTTTGGGAATGGCTTGAGTTGAAAATTCATTTTTTATTTTAATGTCTGGTTTTCAGATCCTTTATTAGTTGGTAAGAGTCATGTTACAGTTTCATTCTACAGAATGCTAAATGGGTGATTCCTACTTTTTGATGTGGACCAATGTATCAAACTTATAAGTAACTGAAATAAATAAAAATTGATAAGGATTGCAAATATGTGTTAGTCATTCACTAAAGCCAACTGATTGCATATAATATGAAATCAAATAAGTAGTTTTGTAGAAAAATTGTTTTGCAGAACATTTCAGAAAATATATGTAAAATTTACCTTTTTAAAACTATTACTAACTAGCTGTGTGACCCTGGGCAAGTCACTTAGCCCTCATTGCCCTGCAAAACAAAACAAACCAAAAAAACCCCCTATTACTAGCATCAAAGACATATGATAAAAATTTGAGCTAGACAGCTCATGTAGTGAGAGTGAGGGAGAAATGATGGACAGCCCTCAGGTTCCATGTATTCTTGAAATATCAGGAAAAAAGTATGGAAGAACCTTAGTACATTGAATTCAGATGTGTCAAACCTTACATGAGAGAATTTTTGGGAAGATGGGCAAGTGTGATGGATTTTGGTCTGATTCACCAGAGGAAACACTCAAAATAATGAAATTATAGGCCCATTTTAGGACTGGCATTACCTAACATTGTTATGAGTATAAAGGAAAACCATTTTAGTTCTCTTTATAATTTTTTTTTAACTGAGCATTGGTAAACATACAACAGAATTTTTAAAAAGTGAATGTAGGAGGGGCAGCTAGGTGGCGCAGTGGATAAAGCACCAGCCCTGGATTCAGGAAGACCTGAGTTCAAAATCCAGCCTCAGACACTTGACACTTATTAGCTGTGTGACCCTGGGCAAGTCACTTAACCCCCATTGCCCTACAAAACAAACAAAAATAAATAAAAGTGAATGTAGGGGCAGCTAGGTGGTACAGTGGATAAAGCACTGGCCTTGGATTCAGGAGGACCTGAGTTCAAATCCAGCCTCAGACACTTGACACTTACTAGCTGTGTGACCCTGGGCAAGTCACTTAACCCCCATTGCCCTACAAAACAAACAAAAATAAATAAAAGTGAATGTAGGGGCAGCTAGGTGGTACAGTGGATAAAGCACTGGCCTTGGATTCAGGAGGACCTGAGTTCAAATCCAGCCTCAGACTCTTGACACTTACTGGCTGTGTGACCTTGGGCAAGTCACTTCACCCTCATTACCCCCCCCAAAAAGTGAATGTAGCAATAAATGGGGGCAACTAGGTGGTCCAGTGGATAGAATACCAGACCTGGAAGCAGGAAGAGCCAAGTTCAAATCTGGCCTCAGACACTTATTAGCTGTATAACCCTGTTTGCCTCAGTTACCTAATCTGTAAAATGATCTGGAGAAGGAAATGACAAACCACTCTTTGCCAAGAAAACCCCAAGTGGGATCTTGAAGAGACGTACACTGAAATGACTGAAATACAACACAATAAATGGTTGTAGACTTTAAAGATAAGAATTAATAGAGAGGAGGCTAGGTGGCGCAGTGGATAGAGCACCGGCCCTGGAGTCAGGAGTACCTGAGTTCAAATTCGGCCTCAGACACTTAACACTTACTAGCTGTGTGACCCTGGGCAAGTCACTTAACCCCAATTGCCTCAGTAAAAAAAAAAAAAAAAAAAAGAATTAATAGAGTATATTTTTCTTTAGACACAGATTAGTACTTTACTGATCACCTAAAAATCAATTATCTAGCATTTGTGCTTTTTTGAGAAAAAGAGAATTAAAGTTGTCATGGTTGAAACGGTGAAACATACTTATACTTTTGATCACTGTTATCTCATTGTGAATAATACTCTGATCCTTTGGATAGTCCTGCTCAGAGACAGTCAGCAGCACCATCCATTTTCAGGGTTAACAGATACACCACAGTCCAAAAGTGACTTTAGGATCTTGAAGATTGCCAGCACACTCTACTAAGTTTTACTATTTTTTAAAAGCCTATAGTATCAGCAATAGAACAAGCCTGCTTTTGAGGGCCAGCTTACTTTTAAATACAGAGAAGCTAATTATCAGGAAGCTGGCCACTTGGTGATGAATTCCTTGACCACAATAGCCCTTCAAATGAAATGTCACATTGCGTTTTCTGTCCTGTAATGAAATCAGAAGGAAAAATAGATTCTAAGAATCAGATGGTCTATAAACTTTAACCTGGCTATTGGTGCTCTAAATGTTGACTGATAAATGAATGAGCATATTACTAGGGAAATGGAATTGTATTAATCTTGACATTTCTTACTATACACAAAACCAGGATGAGAAAGTTGCACCTAAATAGAAAGGTGACTCCATAAAATACAAAGGAATTGGTAGGGTTGGTTTATTGTGTGCCCAAAACATCATTTGATACTGACATAGGGGTTGAACATACGGAAGAATTAAGGGACTATTAAAATTTAAACTGGCCAACTAGATAACAGGAAGGACACACCTAAGAAGTTATGGGAGATTAAATTCTATAGCAGGAAAGTCACTTGGGCGTGGCTACTACCTGAGCTAGGAGACAGAGATAACTCCAGAGGTCAGGACCATCATTTGAAAAGAAAATCCCCCTGACTCTCAAGAATCTTTCCTCACCCCACCCCCAAAAGGAACTTTCCATTGTTAGGTGGTCACCTCATCTATGCTCTATAAAAGCTTTGGTCCCCTGGTTGAGGAGAAAGTTGTCTCTAAGTCATCTCTTGGTCACTTTCTCCAGTGCCCAAATAAAAGAACATTTTCTTCTTACTGGATTGTGTAGAGTAATTCTTTAAAGAGGAATACCTAAGGACCCCCACATCACCTATTTCCCCATGATAATACACATTTGCAAAATGCCAATGTGAATGTAATTTCAGCTTCTCTACAAACAACTTTTTCGAAGAAGAGACATTCCATGAACTCAGTATCTTGCAACATAAATCTAACATATACTTTGATATCCAGCAAAAGCAATTACAAAGGTTAGAATAGAAAAAACTAGTGAGAAACACATTGGAAAATATGGGTGAACCTATGATCAGGAATAAGGAAAGAGAAGCTAACTACTATCTTATGCCTGTGTCTTGAATACTTAAAGGGAAAAAAAATTGACTCTGGACATGATATTACAAAAATAAAATTGATTATATTTTAACAGACTGGAAATAACATGATATAGGTGTCATTACTGAATCAGTTCTCTGCACAGTCTGTTAACTTGTTAGAGCAAAAATTAAAATGAGCACAAGACAAGAAGGAAGAATAAAAATTAAAATATATGGTGTCCAATTTTAACAACAATCCTGATTTATTTAAAGAAACTGTGATAAAATCTATAGTGAAAGGAAGGACATGATCTGTAACAATTTCAGACATTGACCATAATAATTGCATACAGAATTTTAACTGGTGTAAATCAATTGATTTTATTAGGAGAATACAAAACACTAATCAGCAAACACGACCTATTTGACAAGTGGGAAGATACAGAAACCAATGGGAAGATTAGTTTACAATATCAACTCATTTGTAATGCCCAATTTCTGTGAAATCCAATGAAGTGGTCACATGTATTCAACTAGACACTATTCAAAAATTATGTAACATGGTAATTTATTTCAGTCCAATGGAAAAATGCCCAAATACGGTTTCGCAAGACTTATTATTTGCACTAATTAGGACCTGGATTTATTATGAAAACTGATAATGGATGATTATAAAGCATTAGTACTTAATAGAGTAGAGAGAAACAATGTAGGGTAAAACCAGTGTAAGAAAGCTCGATGAGAGACCCAACTATGCAAAATCATACCAAAGGGATTTTAAGAACAAAACGGGGGGGGGGGGGATGCAAAAGACCTGTGAAAAATTTTATAATAAAGTAGCTTCTCCATCTAGGACAGCAGAGCCACTTATTCACTGATTATAGAAGGAGAGTCCTAGATATGCTTTTAGAAGAGGTGTAAAAGTGCAAAGAACGAAGATGGGGCAAACAGCTGTATTAGACCAAGTATAGACAGAGAAGATAAATGCAACCCAATTGTGAGGATGTTGAAAAATTGATTCAAAAGATAGTGAAAGAGAAAAAGATACCAAAAACTAGAAAAAAATCAAACCCTATAAATACTGGGGGTAAAGCCCAACAATTGACCTATATGGCTACTTCTCCCATCTATATATATGTACACTCATTGAAGAAATTAGTAGGGAAAAGGCAGGCTTTCACAAGTGATAGTCCAAAAGAGAATGTGTGTATACATATATACACATATATACCATTATATAATTTACAGAAATATGTAGAGGAGACCCCAGTCATTATTTACATTAAGAAAATACATTTTCTTTGTTTAAAGACTTGCCACCTGAAAGATAACAACAGAACCACGTTCAGTTTTTATCATACATACCAAGTGTAACCACTGCTATATACACAGATGTATATAGGGGTAGCCAGGTGGCTCAGGGGGATAGAGCACTGGCCCTGAAGTTGGGAGGACCTGAGTTCAAGTATCACTTCAGACACTTATTAGGTTTGTGGCTCTGGGTAAGTCACTTAACCCCAATTGCCTTAAACCATCCAGGGACCATCTGCAGTTGTCCTGATGTATTTCTTGCCACTGGAACCAGATGGTTCTGGAGGAGAGAGCAAGGTTAGTGACCTTGCACAGCCCTCCCTCACTGAAATCCAGTTCACTGCAAGTCATGACATTAACTTCAAATGTCATGGTCCTTTTTGAGATCAAAAGACAAACAACAACCAAGTGTGGCATAAAAGAATTTGCTTACCAAAGATATTTGTCACTGTGATGGGGGAAGGGGAGAAGGGAAGGGAACAAGCATATATTAAGTGCCTACTATGTGCTTGGTACTATGCTAGGCACTTTCTAAATATTTCTCATTTGGTTTTGCAACCCTGGAAGGTAGGTGCCCATTTTACTTATTTTTATAATAATAATATTACTATATAAATAACAATTATTAAGTCCATTTTATAGGAGGAAATCCAGCAGAGAATCCAAGTTGAAGAGGGATTCCCTAATGATAGCGAGGTCTTCCTTTCAAATTCCATCAAGTTCTAAAATATTGGAGAGTGTCTTGGAGGAGACCCAAGACCCTTCAAAAGAGTTTGGCCTAGCCATTCACATGGGAAAAGTCAAGTGGATGAATGCCTCTATTGCTAAGATGTTGATAGGGTATAAGTTCTAGAGTCCATCTACTTGTATATATTACTAATTTTTTACATACTATATAATTTTTATATTTTATATTTTACACATTATATTTTAATATTTAATGTTTTAATTCCATTTTAATAAATTAAATTAACATTTTTATGGTTTTACATATTATATAATTTTCGCATATTAGGAAACTGAGTTCCAGAAAAGAAAAGTAACTTGAACAAAGTTCAACCTTCCTCCACTCAGCTGCCAAAGTGATTCTCCTGATGTAGAGTTCTGATCATGTCATACCTCTCTACTCAATAATCTATAGTGATTCTTTATTGCCTCTAGGACCAAATATAAAATCTTCTGTTTGACTTTTAAAGCCCTTCACAACCTGGCCCCATCCTACCTTTCTAAGTGTCCTTACATTTTTAGTCCCCTCCATATATTCTATGACCCAGAGAAACAGGCCTACTTCTTGTTCCTTCCACATAACACTATCCTGACTCCATTTTTCCCCCCATCTGTCTCCAACGCCTGGAATGTTCTCTCTCTTAAGTTCTGTCTGACTTCCCTGGATTCCTTTAAGTCTCAGCTCAAATCCTACCTTCTACAAGAGGCTATTCCAAGTTCCTTCTACTAATAATACCTTTGCTCTAACATCACCTTCCATGTATCTGTGTATGTATGTATGTATGTATGTATACACATACACATACACACATATGGTATATAGAAATATATAAAATGTGCGTATGTATACATCTATATATATGTATGTGTGTATACACATTTTATATTTATATGGATTATATATTCCATTTGCATTATGCATAAACATTCATTATACACACACACACACACATATATATATATATATATATATATATATATAAAGTATTTACATATTCTCTCCTCAGTTAAATTGAAGCTTCTTGAGAACAAGCACCTTTTTTTTTTTCCTTTTTTTATCCCTAGGACTTAGCACACAGTGCCTGACATATATTAAATGCTCACTGACTTATAGAATGAGCAGGTATGGGTAGGGATAGGTTGTGATCTGCATTGTTGGAAGGAAAATTCTGAATTGATAAGATCAATGATTCATTTGAGCATTACATCACAGTGAGAATATTAATATTAAAATGTGATCTTCTGTAAGTGTGAATCACTTTGTTTTTGTTTTTGTTTTCGGGGGCAATGGGGGTTAAGTGGCTTGCCCAGGGTCACACAGCTAGTAAGTGTCAAGTGTCTGAGGTTGGATTTGAACTCCTGAATCCAGGGCCGGTGCTTTATCCACTGCGCCACCTAGCTTCCCCAGTGTGAATCACTTTCAATCATTAACAGTACTGGGAAAGGCAGAGCCAAAATGGTGGAATAGTAGGAAACATTATAGTGAACTATCCCTCAAAATTCCCCCAAATAGACCTAGAAAATGCACTTGACTAAATCTAGTGCATGGATTGATTCTCTGCCATTTGTGCTCATTTTGGCCTGACAATTAACACCAAGAAAACAGAATTCCTCCACCAGTGAGCACCATGCCATCTATATGTGGAACCACGGGTTACAGCAAATGGAGAAATTTTTAATGTTGTGGAGAAGTTCACTTGCCTTGACAGTATACTTTCCAGGCATGTCCACACAGATGATGAAGTTGATGCACACATTGCCAGAGCTAGCTCCTTGTTTGTGGGACTCTGAAGGAAAGTGTGGAAGAGAAGAGGTATTAGGCTGCCTACCAAACTGAAGGTCTACAGAGCTGTAGTGCTGACTTCATTGTTGTATGCCTGTGAAACCTGAACAGTCTACCAGTGCCATGCCAGGAAACTGAATTGTTAACATCTAAATTGTCTTAGGAAGATTCAGAAGATGACCTGGCAAGATAAGGTATCAGACACTGAGGTCCTTTCTTGAACTGAACTGCCAAGCATTCAAACTCTACTGAAGAGAGTGCAACCCTGATGGGCTGGCCACATTGTTCGAATGCCAAACATACTTTTGCCTAAAAGACTTTTATGGAGAACTCACACAAGCAAGTGCTCACACAGAGGTCAGAAGAAGTAATACAAGGACCCTCTCAAGGTCTCTCTGAAGAAAAGTGAAATCAACTATGAGACACAGGAGACACTGGCACAGGACTCTCCAGTGGGTATGCCCACATCAAAGAAGGTGCTGTGCTCTATAAACAAAGCAGAATTGCAAGAGCTCCAAAGAAACGTGAGATGCACAAATGTAGAGAATCTTTACGCCAAATGTTCATATAGACTATTTGTACCTGACCTGTGATAGAGCCTTTCAAACTCATATTGGTCTGATCGACCACAGTTGGACACACTGTACCTTGTCCCTGACATTGTAATGTCATTTTGGTCCTCTTCAAATATGAAGGACAACAACTAGACTGAATCCTGATGGAGAAATACAAGAAAAAGTCACCATGAGTCATTTTGAAAACCCAAGTTGCCATTGAGAGAGGTCTATGTGTGCTGACTGATGGGTCCAACAGAGTGGATGGAATATTCCAGCACCCAGGGAGAGGATGTGCACCAGGACAAGAAGAGGCCCCAGGTCCATTCCAAAGGTTCCCAACCCCCAAATCTGACCCATTCTTGGGCACTGCAACCTCCTGCAGGAACAGGTACCAACTGGTGGCTTTGACACCCACTACTCAGTTCTGAGTCACAGATCCAGATTTGACTAAGGAGGGCTACGAAGCCAACATAGGCCTCAGGTAAGAGAGGAGGAAGTACAGAACTCAGCAGCAGCTGAAGTATAGCTCAGACCCCTCAATTCCAGTTTCAAGCCTAGTAAGAAAGACAAATCACATAAGGAAATGAGTAGAGGCAATGAGATTTTTGCCATTGTCCAGGAGGGTATAATGAGTGCTTGAACAAGGATGCTATCAGTAGCAAAACAGAAGGGGATGGATGCAAGAAGTATTTATGAGGATGGAATCGATTGAACTTGATAACTGATTAGCTATGAAAAGTCAGGGAAAAGGAAGAATTAAGAATACTTAGGTTTCAAACATGAGAGGATGAATGGTGGAGCCACAGATGGACATAGTCAAGTCAGAAGAACAGGCAAGGTCAGGAGTAAAAATAAGCTTTGTTTTGACTAAACTGAGTTAGAAGTCCTGGAAGGGACATCCAGGTTTAGGCAGACAGTGATGTTGGTCCAGAGCTAGACAGACTGGTCAGGACTGGAGGTGTGTATTGGGTGACACTAGCACAGCTTGTTCAAACACCTTAATGTGGGTAACTTTTATTCTCCTTTTGTCTCTTCACTGTAGAGAATCATGAACCTAGGGGCAGCTAGATAGCACAGTGGATAGAGCACCGGCCCTGAAGTCAGGAGTACCTGAGTTCAAATCCAGCCTCAGACACTTGACACTTACTAGCTGTGTGACCCTGGGCAAGTCACTTAACCCCCATTGCCCAGCAAAAAAAAAAAAAAAAAGAGAATCATGAACCTGATTTTCAACTCCATAGGGAAGAGGAAAAAAACTATCATAAAATTGATCTATGGTATATAGATATAGTTGGGTGTGAGATATGCTTTCTTTTTGTTAATATGTACAGCTTCCATACCTTTCCTCAAATACCCTTAACTTTAGATTCTGGTCAGTCAGATATTAATTTTATATACAATACTGTTAGGTAGTTGAGATCCAAAATGCTATAATGTGGTTAAGATTAATTTTTCTTTTTAAAAGTTCTTTGTGCAAACGTTGCCATAGAAGGTAGATTGTTGTGATGAAATATGAAGTAAGCCAAAGCCTTTGTAATTTAAAACTGATGAGCTTTTAAGTTCAGGGGTAAGAAAAAAATTAATTACACAACAGCACTGATCCTTGCAGGGTATGTGGCACCAACATCCTCTTAGCTCTATTAGTCAGAAGGCAATTAATTAAAATGGATGTTCTGCCAAGATTATTACACCTGTTGCTGATGATCCTCTCTTAAATTAAGTCTAATTTGTTCAAGAACATAAATCATAATGTCAGGATTTGTGTGAAAGGCAGGAAAGTCGGTTGCACAGAATAATCTCCCACTGACATTGAGGGAGAAGACTTGTATTGAATTGGTGGGATAGTCTATTTATGGAAGATTTGATATCTCATGTGTAGTAATGTTAGTGTATACTGTATTCTTACAGGAATCATTTGGCATTGGTTTTTGTTTTCTTTGGTTTTTGTTCTCTTTATTTCTAAGAAGCAAGATTCTGGATGTCATGTGAATGCAACTGATATGGGAAAATACAGGGGATGAAACTGAGGCCTGAGCTGTGACCCCAAAATGAAAGTAGAACATACTGTTTGTTCCCCTGAAGTCTGTGGTTTAGTACCAACTTCCTGACATATGCCTCTGTTTACTGAAATATGCCTTCCTGTCTACCAAGTAGCTCACCACAATGTACCTGTGAAAACCTGCATGCATTTTCACGCCTAAGAGATATAAAAACTGCAGCTTGGACACTTGGTGGCTGCCCAGAGTATCAGAGGCTACTCTGCTTTGGGCTGGCGCGTCAATAAACTGCTCTTCCTTATTCCTGAGTGCTGTTTGGGTTTCTCCGTCGGAAATTCCCACAACACAACTACAGGTAAAACCAAATAAAACTATAGTGTCTCAAAATGAAATATAATTATCTGGCCATCATTGTCTCTTCCCAAATCAAATTTTCTTAAAATTATGAGTCAATCAAGTAACAGCTGGTCATAGACATTAGAAACTTACTTTTTGTTGAAATATGTTTTCTAAGGGCAGGTAGGTGGTGCAGTGGATAAAGCACCAGGCACTGGATTCAGGAGGACCTGAGTTCAAATCTGGCCTCAAACACTTGACACGTGCTAACTGTGTGACCTTGGGCAAGTCACTTAACCCTCATTGCCCCGTGAAAGAAAGAAAGAAAGAAAAAGAGGTGTTTTCTAGGATATAAAGAACTGTAGTCAGCAATTACCATGTATTTTCATCATGAAATAGCATTAGCAGTTATAACCATGAGGTCATAATGATTGCACACAGAGTAAATAATACTCTTTAAATTTTAAGAATTTCTGACTGAACCTAACTTTGTACCATCAACAATGTCACCTAAGAAAAACTAGTTAACACAGTGATTACAGACTTAATTTGATAAAACAACCTAAAGAAAAGAAGGGGAGAAAAGGATGGAGTCAAGATGGTGAAAGGAAAGATAGTATTTTTGCCTAATTCTCCCAACACACCTTCATAGCCACATAGAAAATACCAAATTCTGATTAGGAAAGCTAAGGAAAAGTCACTGTGAGTCATTTTTCCATTCCAGGATAGCTTGGAAAGACAGAGAGGTCTGTGGATGCAAAAATTGTATTTGGTAGCAATAGCTATGATGATGATGGTGGTGGCAGTGGCAGTGGTAGGGAACTTTTTAGTGCCCATGGATGATAAAAGAGCTTTGACTGATAACCAGAGCTGGAAGCAGTGGGAAAGAAAGAGATCCCAGGGGACCCCTGAACTAGGACTGGAAACAGGAACAGGGTGCCTTCTGGAAGCTCTGTCACCCATTAGCCAGTCCTGATTACTATTCCAGGGCAGAGAGGAGCACTTGCAATCATAAGGGAGAGGCCCTAGCTGTATCCTGAGCAAGGAACAAATGACAGAAACTTAGCTGTGTGGCTCTGAGACCAAAAGCAGAGGGGAAACTCACTTCAAACCTTCAGCTTCACACACATCTTAAGTGGAATAACCTGGGCAGGAAACGAAAATCAAAGGGGTGTCAAGCCGTTCAGTGGCTCTGAACCTGCAGAACTTCAAGCAGGCTGACAATAACTCAGTCCAGCAGCAGTTTACTCAAACTCAGCCCCACACAATCCAGTAGATCCAAACAGAAATCAGGAACATGCACAGGGCAGAGCAGCAGAGCAGTGAACAAAACTTCCCCCAAATCTCACGACCTTGGAAACACTGAAAACTTGCTGGTCCCCAGACTGATCTGTGAAAATGGCAGAAGGACATAATAGAAGCTCAGGTCAACTATCCTGTCCCCACCCCTATCCCCAGAAATGAGCAGAGCCCAGCACTAAAACAAGAAGAATGAGGAAACAAAAAAAAAGAATTCAACCATAAAGAGCTATTCAGATGACAGGGAGCTCAACACACAAACAGAAGAGAATGACTTGAAAATACCTATAAGAAAATATAAATATCTATATTTATTGCTATCTGTGAGAAAATAAGAAAATATAAGAAAAGCCTCAAAGAAATATGCAAATTAGACCCACTAAGAATTCTTAGGAGAGTTATATTTTCTTTTTTTTTTCTTTTTTTTTCTATCCACTGAGCCACCTAGCTGCCCCGAGAGTTATATTTTCAAAAGAGCAAAAACTTATTTTAAAAACCAAATAAGAGTAGTAGAAGGGGAAAAGGGGAAAGAAATGACAGCTGATGAAGAAAGTTATGAAAAGAGAATTAACTGTTTTATAAAAGAGGTGTAAAGCATTTTTGAAGAAAATAACTCCTAGGGGCAGCTAGGTGGCACAGTGGATAGAGCACTGGCCCTGGAGTCAGGAGGACCTGAGTTCAAATCTGGCCTCAGACACTTAATACTTAACTAGCTGTGTGACCCTGGGCAAGTCACTTAACCCCAATTGCTTCACCAAAAAAAAAAAAAAAAAACCAACTCCTTAAAAATTAGAATTGGCCAAATGGAAACTAACAACTCCATGGGAAATCAAGAAAAAAATAAAACAAAGTAAAAAGTTTAAAAAAAATAGAAGAAAATGTGAAATATCTCACATTAAAAATAACTAAATTATAAAACAGATCAAGGAGGGAGAACTTAAGAATCATTGGTCTACCTGAAAGCCACGAACAAAAAAAGAGCCTAGACATCATGAGGGACAAAAGATCACTAACTCAAAATAAGTACCTGGAGTTGGAGAGTTAAAGAAAAAAATCAATTTCTTTCTCGAGGAAGAGGCACACACCTGTGTATGGTGAGCACGCCCATAAGTTCAGAAGCAAAGTATTATACTTGATCCTAACAATACCCCCTCCCACCTCTGTCTGACTCCCACTGGCTGGTTGCCAGGGCTTACAATGCGACATCTAACCCAATCAGAGAACAGCATGATGTATAGTATACTCTGATCATGAGCTAACCATAAACTCAAGCTGGGGGGCTAAGATTTATGGTATAGCCTGCATGTCCCTGATGTTATACAGTGTCAGGATGTAAGCTAGAAACTAGGGAAAAAAACAAAATATACGATCAGAATATGGTTCCTCTGAGAAAAACACCATATTATCTCTCACAACATGATACTTTTTTTTCAAATTATAAAGGAAAACTTCCCAGATATCTTAGAAAGAGAGGGCAAAGTAGAAACTGAAAGAATTCACCAACCACATCCCAAAGGAAACTCCAAAATGAAAACTCCCAGGAATATTGTAGCTGAAGTCCAGAACTCCCAGGTCAAGGAAAAAAATACTATAAGCAGACAGAAAGAAATATTTCAAACACTGAGGTGCCACAATCAGGATCACACAAGGCTTTAGCAGCCACCATTATAAAGGAATGTAAGGCTTTTGCTTTTCCAGAAAGCAAAAGATCTAAGATTACAACCTATCCATAAAAATTGAATATAATTCTCTAAGAGGAAAAAAAAAAGGATATTTAATTAAATAGAAGACTTTCAAGCATTCCTGATGGAAAGACCAGAGTGGAATAGAAATTTTGACATTCAAATACAGGACTCAAGAAAGCATAAAAAGATAATCATGAGAGAATTCATAAAGAAATAAAAAAGGTTAAACTGTTTACCTACTTATATGGGGAGAGGATATATATATATATATATATATATATATATATATATATATATCTCCCAACAGAATATTATCATCACTAGGGTTCTTAGAGGGAGTCTAATTAGACCAAGTGATTCTATTATGATTCTATTATGTTGAGATGATGCCAAAAGAAGAATGAAGAATGGGGAAGAGGAATGCCCTGGGAGAGGGGGAAGGGAAGAGCACTCAAGGAAGAGTTTAAGCAATTTAGGGAGTGTTGGGGCAACACTTGAATTTCACTCCCATCTGAAAAGGTTCAGAGGGAAGAATACACATATGCATGGTGGATATAAAAATTACTCTTACCCAACAGGGAAATAAGAAGGTTGACAAAGGGACTATTAAGGGAGGCAGTGGTCAGAAGAAAAACAGATTTTTGAGAAGGGTCAGGGTAATATAGAGAAAGATAAGTAAAATAAGATTAAGGGAAATATTTGTATAAATGTGAAAACACATTCATCATTCATCATAACTGTGAGTGTGAATGAGATGAACTCTACCAAACATTTAAAGAATGAGTAATTATAATGCTTTACAAATTATTTGAAAAAACAGGTAAAGGAGTAGAACTACATTAAACTCTTTCTATGACACAAATATGGTCTTGATACCTAAATGAGGGAGACTCAAAAAAGAGAAAGGAAGCTACAGATCAATTTCCCTAATGAATATTGATGCAAAAATTTTGAATAAAAGACTAGAAAGGAGATTACAGCAATATATCACAAGGATCATACACTATGATGAGGCTAGATTTATACTAGGAATATAGGGTTAATTCAGTATTAGGAAAATTATAAGCATAATTAAATATATAAGTAACTATATAACCAATAAAAACAAAAAATAGCATGATTATTTCAATAGATAGTGACTAAAATACCCATTCCCATTAAAAACACTAGAAAGCAGAAGAAAATTGGAATTTTCTTCAAAATGAAAAGTATAATCTATCTAAAACCAAAAGCAAATATTATCTATAATGGGATTCTGCCTTTTCAATAAGATTAAGAATGTCTGTTATCACTATTAGAATTCAATATTGTACTAGAAATGGTAACTATGACACTAAGACATGAAAAAATTGAAATTATTGAATAAGCATAAAGAGAAAGCAAAACGATCACTTTTTTTTTTTTTGGCAGGGCAATGGGGGTTAAGTGACTTGCCCAGGGTCACAGAGCTAGTTAAGTGTCAAGTGTCTGAGGCTGGATTTGAACTCAGGTACTCCTGAATCCAGGGCCGGTGCTTTACCCACTGCGCCACCTAGCTGCCCCTCAATGATCACTTTTTGCTGATGACATGGTTTATCCAGAGAACTCTAGAGAGTCAACTAAAAAACTAATCAAAACAATGAACAACTTCAGCAAAGTTGGAGGATATAAAATAAATTCACAAAAATCATAAGCATTTCTGTATATTACTAACAAAATCCAGTAGGAGGAAGTAGAAAAAGAAATTCCCTTTAAAATAATTATAGATGGTATAAAATACTTGGGGAGTCTACTTGCCAAGATATACACAGGAATTATATGAATACAATTACAAAACAGTCTTCACACAAATAAAGACAGATCTAAGTAACAGAAGAAATATTAATTGCTAATGGATTGGCCAGGTCAATGTAATATAAATGACAATACTAGCTAAATTAATTTACTTATTCAATGCCATACCAATCAAACTACTGAAGAATTATTTTTGTGGAACTAGAAGAAATAATAATAAAATTCATCTTGAAGGACAAAGGTCAAGAATATCAAGAGAAACAATGGGGAAAAATGAGAAGGAAGGAGGCCTAGCAGAACCCAAACTATATTACAAAGTTGTAATCATCAAAACAATTTGGTACTGGGTAACAAATAGAGAGGTTGATCAGAGAGTGGAACACAATATACAGAAATAAATGAACAGAGTAACCCGTTGTTTGACAAAGCCAAAGATCCAAGCTATTGGGGCAAGAATGTACTATTTGACAAAAACCATCAGGAAAACTGGAAAGTAATCTAGCATAAACAGTCATAGACCAACATCTCACTCTATTTACCAAGATAAACTCAAAATGAATGCATGATAAAGGGTGACAGCATAAGCAAATGAGTGGAGAAGGGAAAAAATTACCTGTCAGATCTATGTATGGGGAAGAATTCATGACCAAACAAGAGATAGAGAGGTTCACAGGAGGCAAAAGGGATAATTTTAATTATATAAAATTTAAAAGTTTTCAGACTAACAAAACTAATGAAGCTAAAATTAGAAGGAAAAGCAGGAAACTGTGTGTGCATGTGTGTGTGTGTGTGTGTGTGTGTGAACACTTTGCAGTAGTTTCTCTGATAAAGGTCTCATTTTTCAAATATGTAGGGAACTGAGTCAAATTTATAAGAATAAGAGCAATTCCCCAATTGAAAAATGACCAGGAGGAAGAAACCAAAGCTATAACAGCCATATGGCAAAATGCACTAAATCATTATTAGAGAAATGCATATTAAAACAGCTCTGAGGTACCACTTAACTTCTATTAGATTGGCTAAGATGACAAGGGAGGAACATGACAAATGCTGGAGGTGTTTTGGGGAAAAACAAGCACATTGGGGCACTATTGGTGGAGCTATGAACTAATCCAACCATTCTGGAAAGTAATTTGGAACTATAACCAAAAATCTAATAAACTGTGCAAGCCCTGTGATTCCGTAATACCACTACTGGGGCTATACCCAGGGAGATCAAAGATATGAAAAGTACCCAGCATAGAAGTTCTTTTTGTGGTAGAAAAGAATTGGAAACTGAAGAGATGCCCATTAATTGGGGAATGACTGAACAAGTTTCAGTATATGAATGTGAAGGAAAACTATTGTGGTATAAGAAATTATGAAGAGGATAGTTTAAAAAAACCTGGGAAGACTTATATGAGCTAATGCAAAGTGAAGTGAGAAGAACCAGAACAATCTACAGAGTAACAGCTGTATTGTAATTAATTTTGAGAAACTTTGTAACTATGATCAACCCAATGATCAAATATAATTCCAAATAACTCATAATGAAACATGCCTCTATCTCTCATCTACATGATGAAACATACCTGGAGATAAAGAACTGATAGACTCAGAGTGAAGACTGAAGCTTCTTTCTCCCTAAAATGTCATACCTTTTTTTGGAGAGGGGCATAGTGGGAGACATGGCTAATGTGGAAATTTGTTCTGCATGACTATACATATTTATAATAGGTTTTGTTTTTCTTGTCTTCTCATTGGGTAAGTAGGGGGATGGAGAGAGAGAGAATTTGGAACTAAAGAAAAAACATTTTTAAAGTCTCTGGGCTTTCAAAAAAACCCATGAACTTGGTTTAGTAATTCAGCTACAGAAGATGGGGGTATTAATAAGTATGAAACATTGCATATATCGTCAAATTTTTTCAATGCTTTTTTGCGGGGCAATGAGGGTTAAGTGACTTGCTCAGGGTCACACAGCTCAATGCATTCATTGGTTTTGCTATTTTTTTTTCTCTTCCTCTTTTCCTTTAAAAAATTCTTTGTTATATGAGATAGCTCTGTGGGAGTAGGTAAGGAATGAACAATGGGGGGATTTTTAGGTAGTTTAAAAACAAAAGATATCAATACAATTATTTTAAAATAATAATAAAAAAGAAAATTTGTGGGGTATCACCCTGAAAAAAGAGAAAAGAGTAGGATATAAATAACTTTCACAGTCTACAAATTGCAAGGGGCTAAAATTCTAGCTATACTGTCTAAAATATCTAATGAGTTGGTCACCAATAAATTATAAGCTTTAGCAAGAGTTAGACTTTTAAGCATTTATTAAGGAGAATAAGAATTTGGTAAAGAGAGAGAGAAAGGCCTAGATTCATCTATCTATTAAAGGGAGAGCGCATTTCTAGCTCCCTTCTCCACCAGAGTCCTCAGGAAAGAGAGAGAGTCAGAGGGCCAGTCTCCCCCTTCTTCCTCCCACAAGCCAACACCACTTCCTGACACCCAAGAAAAGCCACATGGTCCTGCCCTCAGAGGCCCTCTCCTCATGTTGGAGCTTTCCTACAAAATATTTATATTGTCTGTCAAGCATTTATTAAGTACTTATGAATATGCCAGGCATCATGCTAGGAGATGCAAAGAAAGGCCAACATATGGTTCCTGGACTCCCAGAGATCATATTCTAGTGCAATGAGAAACTGAAAATTGGATGACCAAGTGTGTATAGATACAAGTATTTGGGTAAGTCTGTTAGAGACAGGATTTTAACCATCTTTCTTTTCTTTTCTTTCCTTTTTCTTCCTTCCTTCCTTTCTTTCTTTCTCTCTTTTTTTTTTTTTTTGTGGGGCAATGACGGTTAAGTTACTTGCCCAGGGTCACACAAGCTAGTAAGTGTCAAGTGTCTGAGTCTGGATTTGAACTCAGGTCCTTCTGAATCCAGGGCTGATATTTTATCTACTGCTCCACCTAGCTGCTCTCCAACAGCATCTTTCTGAATCCAAATCCCCCATCTACTATGTCATGGTTGCCTTTCTAATTGACTAATTATACACACAGTCCAAATTTACCAAATAATTCAAAATTTATGCAGTGTAGATCTAACATGTGAAATTAAATAGCACTGAATGTAACTGAAAATATCAACAATTAACCAATAGGCATTTATTTGGTTCCTATTATATGTCCAGCACTGTGTGATCAAACAGAATGGAAATAAATGAAATTTTTGTTCTACATGCTATTAAAGAATCACAGGGAAAAACTGTCCCCTTAAGACTCAGTTTAGGCCATCCCCTTCTTGATAAAGCCTTAAATAAGGCCCTGACAAAGCCTTAAAAAATTTCTCCTTCTTCTGAATGTCTATAGTATTTGTCTGGACCTGTTATTTGACAGATATGAATAAATGAATGAATGAATAAGCATTTATTAAAGTATTTACTATACATCAACAAATGGCCTTCCAAATATCTTAAATCAGGTGTTTGGAATCTGTAATGGGATTTTCCTATAGAAATAACTTTATAAATAATTCTCAGACTCTAGGGCTTTTCCCCAAAAGCCTATTTAAATACCTAACGTATATTATTTTCCTCGGTACAATGGACAAATAATTGGGTTTGAAGACAAAGGACTTGGATGCAAATTTTAGCTCACCACTTGCTACCTCTATGACCTCGGAAAAGTTACCTGACCCCTCTGGGCCTCTGTTTCTTCCTCTGAAAAATGGGATTACACTAGAATTCCTTCCACTTCTAAATTTGTGATGCTAAATATAACTATATAACAATGATTTTTCTTTGGGAAAATACATTCTGAACTTGAACTTTGGATGTTAGAAATATGCTTCTGCTCACTTGAGTGCCATTAAAGACTTCTTCCATGTGCTGACTTTCCCAGGTCCAAATCATTGTTAGTGGCCTTTTTTATTGCTTTGGGCAGAGGTAAGAAGTGATGGAGTACTGAGTCACACTAGTGTGGCTTTCTTAGTTATTTCTGGTCACCTCCTTTTTTTGGGGGGGGGGCAGGACAATGAGGGTTAAGTGACTTGCCCAGGGTCACACAGCTAGTAAATGTCCATTGTCTGAGGCTGCATCTGAACTCAGGTTCTCCTGAATCCAGGGCCAGTGCTTTATCCACTATGCCACCTAGCTTCCCCTAGTCACCTCCTTTTAAAGACCCCCAAGAACTTGTTCACCAGCTTCCCTTTCTACTGTTATCATCTGTTGCTTCCAAGTAAGTTTCTATTCTCTGAACTATTGGGGGAGAGAAATTTGTGCTGTAGCTTTTCTTCCATGCTTCTGTCCCTAATGTCAGTTACATGTCTTTTCTGTCAGGATCCTCATGCCAAAATTACCCCTTTCTTTTTATTCCTCTCTTTTTACTATTAGAAGATACCATGTTTTCCAGAGCTAAGGCCCAGCAAGCAAGCTGTGTCCTGAGCTTGGCATTACAACAATCATTTGTGCTTACCCTCTGGAAGAACTCTGCTGCAGCAAGATGCTAGAATTGTTTCATACTGGCACCAAGTGGTCCCTGGAATTGGACAAGCGCTCAGAGCCGGGGCTGGGTGGAGGAAGCTGATGTTTGTGTGAGGTTTATGTGCGTATCCCCACTGAGCAGGGCTTGGGTTCTGTGCAGGGTGGTTTCAGGAGAGCAGTTGCACTGGGGGGAGGGGTGGCCCAAGGCTAATTTTAGTGCTTACACCCCAAAGGGGATGGAGAAGGACACTTGATGGGTCTTAGGAGGCTGCAATATAATGTAAATAAAGATTTATGCAGGAGAAGTTGAGTAAAGAATGTCAACAAAGAAGTATATTCTGATTATAAATGAAAAGGGGTTGGTCATATAGTGAAAGAGAGGCAGAGGGAGACAACTGCATGCTCTGTTGTCGTCCTGGAATGTCAAGAGAAATGGAAGCAGGTCTCTAATAGACTTTATGGGAAGTCATGGATGAGGGTTAAAGGGGATGAGCAGGTATACATTTTAGTGGAAAAGCCTCAAGTTATCTCAAGTATCATCACACAGGGATTGGGGGGGGGTTGGAGTATGGGTGCTAGGACAAAGATGATTTTCTCTCATTCCCATTGTGAGATTTAGAGCGCTACCAACCTGTTGAGAAAAATATTGCAGGGAAGCTCTGCCATGAGGAGAAAGCATGTGACTTGGAAACCATGTGACTTTAGCATCTGGAAGTTACCACCTGTTAGTTGTGTCAATCAAAGTTACCAGCCAATTAGCTTGGAGCTGTGTGTGTGGACGGCCCTATTTCCTGTTTCACAAGAAGGTTCTGGGAGAAGCCGAGGGGGAAGAAAAGTCTTTTTTGGTTTCTGACTTGGGCTTGGAGGCAGAGGCAGCAGGGAACAGGCAGAATAGGGATACTTTATCCATGTGTTTCTCTTTACTAACCCCTAATATACTTTAATAAATACTTAATGCCAAAGATTGGTGCTATACGTTTTTTAATTTAAGGTGACCGATCACTCATTAGATTTTAGACATCATAGCTAGAATTTTAGGATCTTACACCATCCTTTGCAGGAGCATCCCTGCCACCACTGATAATATCCCAGGGAAAGGTGGGAAGCAGGGCAGAGAGGAATGCTGCAAAGGAAAACCTAAGGAGGGAGGGAAGGATATGGCTACATGGGTGGCTAGTTTGTTATTTGAACTTAATTTGAAATAATTTTTCTAATAAACTAATATTTAAGAGACTTTTTGAAAAAACTTTGTTAGGTAAGAGCTTTACCTAGTGTGGAAATTTATTTTGATTTGGGGACCCTACCTTTAGGCTGAGATTAGAAAGCCTTAGGCCCTCAGGGTCTCTCCCCCTCCTCCTCAGCTTCAGCAGAGTGAAAAAGCCCTGTGGGCTATTCAAGTCGCCAGGTCAGACAGCTGGGGGAAAAAAAGCCCCCAGCTCCCTCTGACCTGAGCGGAGCTATCTGAAAGATAGCCTGTTCCGAGGCCCGTGAAGTGGGAGTGCACCACCCCCCCAAACCAGCCGCAGCCCTGGCTGGCGGATTAGCTTGGTCTGTGGGGTCGAAGGAAGCCCCGAGATTTGAGTGGAGAGAAGAAAAGGTATATATAGACCTGGGAGTTAGAATAAAGGGAGGGGGAGTGCCCTAAGGCCTCAGGCTGCGAAGGATGGACTAGATAGAGAGACAAGATTAAGGAGAGGGGCTGACTAGAGGACGGACTAGAAAGACTAGAGGGGAGCGTGGATGTGAAGGATGTGAAGACTTCTCTCTCTGGAATGGGCAGATGGGAATAATTTGTTCCAATGGCAATGCAGGCAGCTGAAACAGATGCTGTGGAGCACTCTAAGCTCTAAGCAAGGTCAGACACCAAAGATGCCAAGGTCATCCACCGTATCCTTTAGTCATCCTGATTTTTGTCCTGCTCCTGAACTTAGATGACTCTGGAAGAGAGAGTGAGGCAGACAGCTTTGTACACCTCTGCCTCACTTAAATCAAATGCAACTATAAGTCAAGACATCATCCACAATGTCATTGGTCCTCTTCAAAAACAAGGAATGAGCAGCACTTCTTAAACAACTGTTCAACTCTTATAAGAGGGCCATTTGACATTTTTAGGTATGTTTTTCATAATTTTCTTTATTGAACCTTTGAGATAACATATTTTGTATTTAATTTGAAAATATTTTCCAATAAACTCATATTTAATAGACTTTAAAAAACTGAAAGCCTGGGGGCAGCTGGGCAGCACAGTGAATAAAGCACCAGCCCTGGATTCAGGAGGACCTAAGTTCAAATCCTGCCTCAGACACTTTGCATTTACTAGCTGTGTGACCCTGGGCAAGTCACTTAATCCTCATTGCCCTGCAAAAAAAACCCCCCAAAACAACCAAAAAAAAAAAACAACCCTTAAAGCCTCCATTTATTTTTTGTTGGGTATTGTTCAGAAATGTTTATTGATACCTTTTTTTTCACAATAGGAAAGAAACACATATTCTTGCCCGACTTTTGAGAAGTTTCATTTGCTAATGATAAAGAGGCTAGAGATGTCTGTTTTGCCTCCGTTGCAGCCACACACTACAGCCAATCACCACATCATACTAATGATCTTCTCTAATAGCTCCAACTGCTATCACAATCTCAACCTCCCTCTTCCCCCCACAAGCTAATCCTTTGAATTTGCAACCTCATCTTTCCTCTCAGTTTAATCTATAGCCTAACCAACTTTCTTGGCCCAGATATATTATTCTACTGGGAAGCCTTCTTTGATGAACATTTGCTGAATGAATGAATTTATGAATGTATAACTTTAGCTAGCACAGTGGATAGAACATCAGCCTGGAGTCAGGAAGACTCATTTTCCCAAGTTCAAATCTGGCCTTAGACACTTCTTAGCTGTGTGACTCTGGGCAAGTCAATTAACCCTATTTGACTCAGTTTCCTCATAAAAATGACTTGGAGGAAGAAATGGCAAACCACTACAGTATCTTTGCCAAGTAATCCTTGTATGGGTTCATGAAGAGTTGGACATGACAGAAAAATGATTCAATAACAATAACAACAACACCACCAGCTTTAGCTTCTCTTTTTCTTTAAGTTCTTTTGCATTAGTTTTCTATATACTGCATAATTAACTATAGAGTCTGATTTTTAAACATGTTTATCTTGTCACTTCAAGTATTTTGATCCATATTTCAATCAGCAAATATTTGTTGGACACCTATCATATGCAGATCTCCTTAAAAAAATATTCTTTCTCAAAAGAGCTATTAGTTTCTAATATAGAAGATTACACATAAACACAAAGAAAAAAGCAAATGATAAAAATTAAATCATATCATCAAACAAAATCAAGCATGACTTATTATATGACATATGGGCAGGGCTATTGAATTATACCCCATACCCTTCAGCATATGAGTTTGTGATAAAGTCACAAATAAGTACATCTTGGCTGATCAAAATCTTCTGAATTAACTTTTAAATATACACAAGACAGTATGTGAGAAGTTACTGTGCTTGCTATGTGACAGAGAATTCAAGCAATGGGTATTCAAAGAAAGGAAAAAATTAGTTCCTGCCCTCAAGGAGTTTCTGGCCCAATTTCTATCTCTATCCCTATCCCTAGGTACCCAAGTATAATCAATATTTTGAGTTTCACCCACATCTAATAAGATCCTGTTTGAGGGGCAGATGGGTGGCACAGTGGATAAAGCACCAGCCCTGGATTCAGGAGGATCTGAGTTCAAATCTAGCCTCAAACACTTGACACTAGCTGTGTGACCCTGGGCAAGTCACTTAACCCTCATTGCCCCCCCCCCCAAAAAAAATCCTGTTTGATAAACATTTTAACAGGATTTAAAGAAAATTAAGCATTACTCTTGAGCATGGGATAAACCATGCATTTTTGCAATTTGTGTTAAAATATTATAATATTTGAAATTAGTAAGGGAGAAATTTATAGGGCATTTATTTTTAAGTACAAAGAGATAGTGAATAAAGCCTGCAACACCTGGGTTCAAATCTTGTCTCTGACTCATACTTACCGACTAGGAGCAAGTAATTTTTTTTTTGGGAGGGGAGAGGCAATTGAGGTTAAGTGACAGCTAGTGTCTGATGTTGGATTTGAACTCAGGTCTTCCTGACTAGAAGGCCAGCAAGCTATCCACTGGGCCACCTAGCTGCCTCAGGTGAGTCACTTCTCAGTGACTTAACAACTTTAGATTATAAAGTGAAGAGAAGCTACCAGGCTGCATTGGTAGAGGGAGTTTACTCACCTGTGAGTTCCTGTGCCAATGAGATCACAGATCCTACCCCTATCTTTATGTCTAAGTATGGAATGAATCCATTATTTTCAAACCCAAAATAAATATTTTGTGAAGAATGGAGAAAAAGCCATGAAGACTTCTTCAAAAGGAAAAAAAAATAATAAAAATTCAAGACCTTTTTGTGACACAAATGTGGAGAAAAGGCATTTCTCAGAGTTTATTCAAACATATGTAAACATTTCTACCTCATTCCTAGAATATGTGTAATTCAGGAACAGAAAGAAAACGTGTGTCAGTTTTGTCAGTCAATGTGAATGCTTTTGTTGTACTACTGACCCTGGTTTTAATCATGCACATTGAAATAACAGTGAATATTGTCAAAGACAATGTGAACCTGTACAATTTTATATAAGGTTTGGGAATCTTGTCACCAAATCTGGTCAAAGTGAAAACATGGTTTCATCAGAAAAATCAATCATCCCTGCATACATCTCTGCATTACAGAGCAATGATTGATTAGCTGTGGGAATGGGGAAAGTAAAAACCAACTGCAAAGTTGGGGAAGGTATGGAGATGGCCTAAATTTATTTGCATGTCAGAAATAACACAAAAGGCAGTAACCCATAAATATATCTGTAAGCCTGGTTAGTTGAGTAGTCGATGAGCATTTCTTAAGTGGCTACAAAACAGATACAAAGAAAGGGAGAAAAAGGCAAAAAACAGTCTCTGCTGTCAAGGATTGTATATTCAGATGGAGGACAACAGCATGTAAACAAGTAGGCACATATAAAATATATAGGGCAGCTAGGTGGCACAGTGGATAGAGTGTTGGGCCTAGAGTCAAAGAAGACTCATCTCTGAGTTCAAATCTGGCCTCAGACACTAGCTGTGTGACCCCAGGCAAGTCACTTAACCCTGTTTTCCTCAGTACCTCATGTGTAAAATGAGCTGGAGAAGGAAATAGCAAACCACTCCAGTATCTTTGCCAAGAAAACCCCAAAGGAGGTCATGAAGAGTTGGACACAACTGACCAACAACAAATACAAGATAGAGAGTAGATGGAGGCAACCTCAGGGGGAAGGCATTTAGCAACTGAGGTTAGGAGGAGGTGGGAATGAGAAGGGCCTCCTACAAAAGGTGAAATTTGAGCAGTTTTTAGAGGAAGTCATAGAAACTAAAAGCCAGAAGTAGCAGTGAGGCAGAATGTTCCAGGCAAAGGAATAAATATGGTGATGAAAGCTGGAAAGGTTAAGTTATGAAGACCTCAAATGCCAAATAGAGTACTTGAGCAGGGGAATTATCTAGCATGAGAAACACTACCTTCTCAAAATAAGTTCTTTCAGAGGCAGCTTTGGTATGACAAAAGCCTTTATTGTATTCTCATGAGAATGGTGTACCCACAGTAAAAACCAATCAGTGAGTGCCAGTGCTTAGAGTGTGCAGCCTATATTTATCCTAAGCCCTGACTTGGTAAGTCCCTCCCCTGAGTCACTATAGGTTGCTAGGCTCAGCTTTACAATCTTCACAGAGGAATTCTAACTAAATTCTTCTGGATATGTTACCCCTCCCATGCATATACACCTTCATGCAACTTACAATCAAAAATGGGGCGGAGATTTTAGACAGGGGAAGAGATGTTAATATTAATAGATCTATTTATTAAACAAGGGCAGTAGAGACTAAGGTTAACCTTTTTCCTACTTTTACTAGGACACCGTGGAGGGCCAGCTCAAAAGGGTTTCTATCTCTAGCCCTGAACAACTTACTTTTTTTTCTTGAGTTGCCGTAATTCACTAGCTAATATTGCCTTGCTGTTCCTTATATGAGCACGCTTTTCTCTGAGAAGATTCCACCGTGTATCAAGCTATTACTGTTTCCCACACTTAATATATTTTTATAGTTTAATTGTTATTTAAATCGTGGGAGCCCATGCCTTCAAAGGAAGGCCGCCCTGTCCTCCCCTCCAGCCTCAGCTTTTTCCTCCTGGGGCCTCTCTCTACAGGTGGCGCTGTGCTTTCCCAGAGACAGTCAAATCTACCAGCGTCAGTTCGTCAGTTCACACGTGGTCGTTTGAGGCTGCGCGCGCACGCAGGAAGAGGGAAAGCTCGAGGTTCTCGCTGCATACCTCACACTCGGGCGTCCCTTTCTCCGCCAGGGAGCGGCGGTTCTCTCGGCTGTTGCGGGGTTCCAACCGTTAACAGCCCTGTGGCGTCGGCGTCGGCAGCAGCAGCGGCTTCGGGGGAGGGGGACCTGTAGCGAACCCTCGAACCAACACAGCCTGCCCCCACCCTCCCCCCTCCCTCCCCTCAGACTTCGGTTCGTCCCCCCCCCCCTCCCCGGGGTGGGGGAGAAAAAGGAGGAGAGAAAAGAAAAGAAGAAAGATGCTGACGGCGTTTATCGGGGTGCTCTTTCAGAAGGCGAAGGCCTACGTGCGCACCAAGGAGTTCAAGGACTACGTGAAGAGCACGCATTTCTGGGGCCCCGCGGCCAACTGGGGCCTGCCGCTGGCCGCCTTCAAGGACATGAAGGCGTCGCCCGAAATCATCAGCGGCCGCATGACGTTCGCGCTTATCTGCTACTCGCTGGCCTTCATGCGCTTCGCCTACCGCGTGCAGCCGCGCAACTGGCTGCTGTTTGCGTGCCACTCCACCAACGTGCTGGCCCAGAGCCTGCAGGCCCGGCGCTACCTGCGGCATCGGCGCGGCCTGCCCGACACTGCTACCGCCGCCGGCGGGGCCCCGTCCCCGGAGTGCACCTGCCCCGCGGCCCCCCAGAAGTAGGCCCGGGCCAGCGCCCGACCCCAGCCTAGGGTCGTGGGGACCTGCTGGGAGGCCGTGGGGGAACTTTTTGTGGTGCATTCCAAGAAAAGGGAATTTGATTTTGACAGCCCGAGCCTTGAACCTCGTGGCGTCTTGCTGAATTACACCTCCCCCCTCTTTTTTTTTAAGCATTTTTTTAATGGAAAAAGAGAAGTTAGAAATTTGTGTGGGACTGATTTTTCAGAACAACCTCCCCCCCAAACCCTCCCCCCCAAAACCCAAACCTAAACTCGATCCTGGGAATATCTTGGGTTTCCCCAGGAGGCTTTTTTCTTCCATCCTCAGTCCGTAGCACGTTATTAATTAATTAAAAAAAAGAAAGAAAGAAAAGAAAAAAGCTAAGTCGAGTCCTGGTTATTTTTATGGTCTCAAAATGTTGTTATCGTCATCAACATTGTCGCAATTGTCATCATCATCATCACTATTATTTCTTATAAAAAGGACACATTCCGCACAGGAAACTGCCAGAGATGATGAAAACAGGTAACGCAATTTTAAAGATTTGGGGTAAAAATGATTAGCTTTTGTATGGTTTCCCAGCAGGATGCTAGAGCCAGTTCTGAATCGTGGTGAACTTGGATGCGTCTTAATTTTCATTACCTGAAATTGAGAATTAAGTTATGGAGACATAGACACAAACACCTTCACAGAAGCCCACAAAAACAGTTCTACTGGGGGCAGAACATGAAGTGATAAGCTAAAAAAGCACTCTGGGAAAATTAAGACACTTTTCTTAATGCAGTATTTCTGAAACCGTTGCAAGGTACCTTCAGACACCCTAGGTTTTTTTTTTAAATGAACCTTCGTATTATTTATTTATTTAGTGAGGCAATTGGGGTTAAATGACTTGCCCAGGGTCACACAGCTGGTAAGTGTTAAGTGTCTGAAGCTGGATTTGAACTCAGGTACTCCTGACTCCAGGGCCGGTGCTCTATCCACTGCGCCACCTAGCTGCCCCCCGTATTATTTATTAATAAATATTAAAAGTAATAATTTTAGAAAGTTTACTGCAACTATTCTGCCAATGTTTCGTGTGAACCGAAGAGTTAAACCACTGTGTAAAAGTCTGAGAATCACGGCTTTAGTATAAGGAGAATGAAACCCTGAAATGCCTTACCAAGGGCATTTTCAGTCAACCTTCCAATAGAGTAAACAAATAGGTAAAGGGAGCAATTAATTCTTTTGAATTTAGGAGAGTAGTTAGCAGTTTGCAAAACATCTGGTTAAATTTAGTCTAGTTTGAAGATAGATTAATAGGATAGATTGTGGTCAGCAACCCTTTGTGGTTCTTAGTGGTTGTGGGTAACTTGTGGATATCATTACAGATCTGTGTCATAAAAAGCCCTTTTTGCTTACTGTTTTACTCAATTATTTCTTTCTCTATGAATGTTTGTAATGTGTAAAAACTAAGCATTTCTAAGTACCCTAATGGTACATTGCTTATACAGTTGCTTTACTTAGTGCTCTAGGATTAATTCGTTTAAATGCAGTTTCATTGCCTATGTATAAGGCATTGTATTCTGAACATGAAATATGGTAAAGGATACAGAGATAAATAAGATAATCTTTTACCCTCAAAAATCGTATGGTGAGTAGGTGGGTGTGAATTGTTAAAACACTTGTAAAACAAGGAATAAGGTAGGGAGTGCAGTGGAAAGAAGACTGGCTTTGGAATTGGAGTCTCTGGGTACCTGGATTTGAATGGACTTGAGTTCCCTCTCCTATAAAACAAAGGTTTGGAACAAGATTACTCTAAAGTTCTGAAAAGGACTAGGATCTGTGATCTTTCTGTTATAGTCTGAAGCATGAACAGAGAGGTTGGGCTGTCAAGGAAGGCTTGAGGTTGAGGGAGATACTTCCTTTTTTTGGGGGGGTAAGGCAATTGGGGTTAAGTGACTTGCCCAGGGTCACACAGCTAGTAAGTGTGTAAAGTGTCTGAGGCCAAATTTGAACTCAGGTCCTCCTGAATCCAGGGCTGGTGCTCTATCCACTGCGCCACCTAGCTGCCCCCAAATGCAGACATTTTCTATTTTATGCATTCTTCCAAAATATAGTAGCTTTGTGTGGTTATGGTTTTTAAGTAAAAATTGTTGAGGGCAGCTTTATCAAGCACCGACCTTGGATTCAGGAGGACCTGAGTTCAAATGCGGTCTCAGACACTTACTAGCTGTGTGACCCTGGGCAAGTCACTTAACCCCCACTGCCCCACAACCCCCCCCCCCCAAAACCAAAAACCGTTAGGGTTAGGTTATCAGCATCATGTGGTAGGTATTATCAATATGAAGATCCTGCAGATGGCAAAATTTGTGGCTGTGAAACTTCCTTTTGTTCTTGACTCTGTAGATTCAGCAAATTCATGAAGCTTCTTTTTGCAGCTGTAGTCATAGAGAATAGTTCTCATTAAAACAATAGTTTCATAAAACCTAAATATTTCCTTCCCACAGAAATGTCACAAAGCAGTAATTAATAAAACCTTGTTATTCTTGACTCTTGAGTTAATCCCAGTGCATTTCCTAGGGCCAGGCCTCTTATTGGCTAAGTTTTAGTTCCTTCAATAAATTTTTGGTCATGTTAGATACAAGCAAGATAAATCATCCCAGTTCAGCAACTTTCCCTTTCTAGAACCAGTTCTTCTACCATTTTGAACTTCTCCTTTGGGCTTTTTGAGATAGATAAGACTAGTTACTCAAAAAGCAGTCAGTGGATTAGAACAAGGGTTCCTAGGATGGGGACCACAGACAGATTTTAGGGAAGGGTCTGTGAACTTGGATGGGAAATGGTTATATAATTATTATTATTATTATAATTACTAATTTTTCTGAAATTTATCATTTCCTTCAATTATTTAAAAATGTTATTCAGAGAAGGGAAGTAGGCTTTTCCATACAACCAAAGGAGGAGTCCATGATACATAAAAGGTTAAGAATCTCTAGAATAACACCTCGGTCTACAAACTTTTCCCTCCTCATACATCTGTATCCATAAGTAATCTACAACTTTTATCACCAAGATATTTTATTGCTGGCTTCTTGATGGACCACTGTCTTTCAACCAGCATTGAACAATTCCAAAAAACCCTCTCCCTTTCAGACAGTTAATGTAATGTTAAACCATTCCTTCATAATTGAGGCTTCTTCATATTCTGTCCCAAGGATGGAAAGATTTCTAGTTAACATAAATTGCTTAACCTAGATTGGTCTCATGGGAAGGCTGAGATGAAAGGGAATCCAAGAGCAATGGTTGTTGAGAAATTGAAACTGTTAAAACAGATATTAAATGCTTGAATTTTTCTAACCTTGTCTTTTTAGACAAGACTAAAGAATTTCAAAAATACTTGTATGACCTAACATCTTTTTGTGTGTTTGTTTTTTGTTTTTGGTGAGGCAATTGGGGTTAAGTGACTTGCTCAGGGTCACACAGCTACTAAGTGTTAAGTGTCTGAGGCTGGATTTGAACTCAGGTCCTCCTGAATCCAGGATTGGTGCTCTATCCACTGTGCCACCTAACTGCCCCGTGACCTAACATCTTATGTAGAGAAGAGTATGATAAACTTTTATACACTTAACATGAAAAGAAGTACAGAAGTTTCCAAGTTGTATTATTTTTAAAAAGATGTATTGTTTATTAATCTACATTTAAAAAAACTTAGCAAAGTGATACAATACCAATTCCAAATCGCCTAGAATTATGGGGAAGAAAAAAAGAGAAGAAAGGCTAAGGGTAATACAAAACAGATAATTCCTAAATATTTGATTTTGTAGTTCACTCACATATTCTACTCACCAATATCTTTTTTTCCATTCCCATATTAGGGAGTTTTTAAAACTTAGCAAAGTAATATAATACCAATTCCAAGTGGCCTACATTGATAGGGAGAAAAAATGGAAGAAGGGGTAAGGATAATACGACCAGATCCTGCCCAAATATTTGATTTTGTAATTCACTCACGTGTTCTACTTCACAATATCTTTTTGCTACTTCCATATTGGGGGTGGGAGGGTTGAGGGAGGTGCCTATTACATGCGAAGCATTGTGCTAAGCACTTTATAAATATTGTTTCATTTGATTCTCACAACAATCCTGTGAGGTAGGGGCTACTGTGATATCATTTAACAGCTGAGGAAAATGAGGCAGACAGTTTTTTTTTACTCAGGTTACACAGTAAGTGTCTGAGGCTTCATTTAAACTCAGGTTTTCCTTCCTGAATGCCATCCCAGCACTCTGTCCTCTGCAGCATCTAGCTGCTATTGGCCTCTGGGACTTGGCTTCCTAGTGATGGGGAGAGGTACTAAATTCTGTAAATAATCTACATTTACAATTGAGAAATTATTTTTAATAGCATAGCTCTGCAGATAAATTCAGAATTTTTAAGGCCTGCTATAAAAGTCTTTATGTAACTTTTGAATGAATTCCCATCTCTTTAGACCAAGAGATCACAGATCTCTCTCTGCATTAAGGATCTAATACAAATAGAAATTATAGGATAATAGCATATAAGAGCTGGGAGGGAAATTCAGATATTATTCAGTCCAACTCCTGAATTCTATTCATGGGGAGGCCCAAGATCACAGGTGGTTAACTAGAACTAGGATAAAAGCCCCAGGTTCTGGCTCCAAACTCAGTGCTTTCTACTACCCCATACTACCTACCTTTTTTGATTATTTATTTTGAAGACTGGGAAATTTCATTCGAGCCTCCAAACTCACCATATGCTTATAAGCATAGGTAGTGTATATAGTACACTGAGTATGGGTGATGAACTGATTAAAAAATAGTGGTATCCCCTTAGCATATTAGATACTTTGAGCTAAAATTCAATGATCAGAAAACCCATTTTGAAAGTACTACAACGACCAGAACCTTTATGAAACTTAATTTATTTCAAGATTATTTTTAATATAAAATTACAAGGACATTTTCCTATTCCACTAAATGTCATGTTACTGGAAATTAATATATTTCTTTAGTGCTCAAATAAAATGTATTTTTTTAGAATTGCAGCATGCTTCATAAAAAAGCAATTTGAATTATATTTCATTAAAAGGTCACTGCCTACTGAAAAATTTCAAAATGGGTGGACTTCTATTAGTCTGGAAATGGGGAGGAGTAATTTCTGCTCATGTTTTTCAATTTCGAGGGCAAAATTTTTAATGGAAATAATGAAAACAAGCTATAATATTTAACTGCACCCCAGATCTAATTTGTAACCTGCCAGACAAACAGATCTAGCACTTTGTTGCTTAGCATACTGTTGATGTTCACCAGCTTCCTTCCTTCGTTTATTTTTGGTCCATACCTGTGTAATGTATCATCAGTGAAGTTTATAGGATCACATATTTAGAACTGGAAGGAATCTTAGAGGCCCTCTCTTCCAACCCCCTCCATTTACAGATGTGGAAACAGAGAAATGAAGTCAGTTGCTGACAGCTGTTGTGTGAGGCAGCATTTGCACCTGGATCTTAACCTGACTTCAAGTCCAGTGCCCTACCCACTCTGCTTCACAGATACATATCAACAGGTATATCAGAGGCAGGATTAAAAGATAACTCTTTTTGACTTATAGACTGACCATATACATACATACATACATATATATATATATAGCCATAAAGATCCATATACCATATTGCCTTTTAAAAGAATCATCACATTGCCTTTTAATATTTAGTGATTTGATAAGTTTTTATTATTTATTTGGATAACTAACCTCATAGTTTCACACAAACCCTAAAAAATAAGTAAATCCTCTGCTCTTGGGAATTTTAGGATGCTATGTATTGACCATGGATCTACATGACATTTAACAAACTAAAAATTGCTATAGATTGCTAGGGCTGGTCCTAAGCAGGCTACCACTGACATAGCTTGTTTCCCAGAATTTGGCTATTTTATCTTTTGTAGCATGACTTTATTGGGAAATTTAGGAAGCTCAAGCCCAAGTTACCTAACAAGGCAGAGAACTGAAAAAATGAAAACTACTCTTAGCTGAATAGTGGTACTATTAAACAATAATTTATTGCTTCCAAATTTACAAACCATAAACCTACCAGATTTTTAGACTTCAAATTTCCTTTATCAATGGGAGGCTGGAGGACTCTTATAGGGGCAGAAGGCTGGCTCTGCAATGCAAAATCAATGCCTTCCCAACAGATCAGTCTTCATTTCTTCTTAAAATCATGGGGAAGTGCCCTAGAATATTATTGGTGGATACTGCTGTGATATTTTCTCCAGAGTAGACTGATTATACTTTACATGTACAGTTTGAATTTTCTCCTGGTGTTTCTACATCTTGCTTCTGCATTTGCAATCTTTTTCAGGGATTCTTGTTTCCTCTCCCTTCCTATTTCAGTTTCCTTATTTTAATGTTGATGATGTTGAATACAGTGACTTGAGATTGCCAGAGTGAAGATACTTATTCAACAAGTATATTTTTATACATTTTTTTTTAAGTGAGGCAATTGGGTTTAAGTGACTTGCCCAGGGTCACACAGCTAGTGAGTGTTAAGTGTCTGAGGCTGGATTTGAACTCAGGTACTCCTGATTCCAGGGCCGGTGCTCTATCCACTGCGCCATCTAGCTGCCCCAAGTTTATTTTTAAAAGAATCTGTATCTCAAAAGTCTAAAGGTTAAGCTGCTCCCAAAGATATAATATAGAAGCTTTTATTTATTAAGACCTAAATTAGGCAGACTATGGAAATGAAATGGGTTGTCACAACCTTCTGTTGGATACAGAATGAAGGACCCAGGATATTGCAACCCTTTTTCAATGCTGAGATTTTTATTCCCTTAGCTGGATTTGAGGAAGAGGAAGGTCCTATATATTTTTGCTATGAAAGTCTTCCTAAGAAAGTGAAAGACTAGAGACCAAGCATGCATGGGAAGAGAGTCAGACAAAATAGATAAAAAAGACACATCCAGATAGTCTTATAATAAAATGCATTTTTTAAAAAAAGACTAAAAAAACTCTGCCACCCCAATTCTGTGTGATATATTCAACTTTGGATAGGCAGTTAAGTGAGTCAAAGACCACATTTTCCCACTAGTCTCTAAATATAGATGAATAAGATAGTGGTCAGTACTGTACCGTTGTGTCTCTGTCTCTGTCTTTTTGCAGGGCAATGAGGGTTAATTGACTTGCCCAGGATCACACAGCTGGTAAGTGTCAAGTGTCTGAGGCTGGATTTGAACTCAGGTCTTCCTGAATCCAGGACTGGTGCTTTATCCACTGTGCCATCTAGCTGCCCCTAGTTGTCTCTTTAATAAGACCAAAATGATACTGCTGTTTACTCTTTCTGGTCTTTCTACTCTTGGAGGTTAGTCTGTGATTAAGAAAATTAGGAACAAATTTGCCCTGCAATATGATATATAATATGGCATACAGCATTTGTGGACTGCTGAATAAATTATGAAAAAGTGGCATATTTGGCCCCAAATATTTTAGATCTAAAGAGAGCTTCAAATAGTGACAGGCTATGAAAATACATAAATTCTATGAAATGGGTCCATCCAACATGCTGGAGGGTTATCTAAAGATTGTGACATTATGTGGATACCAAAGGAACACAGAGGTTGTCCACAGATACCACCTTGCTTTTTTTTTCCCCCAGCCCAGGTCATACATCTTTCTGATGACATTTTTTATACTGTTTCTCTTTGGCATACATGCAGTTCCTTGTTGGCAGTATATTACAGCCTACTAATGTCTGCAGTATGCCTTTCTCATTGTTCTTTGGGTGACCTCCAACTTTAATTTTTCAGACTGGCATTCCATAATTCAGCCATAAGACATCACCAGAAGAATACTGATACTAAAAAGACAGGCCATTGTTTTAGGGAGAAACTTGAGGTCATTAAAAGCCTGCGTAATTGCCTAAAGGCAAACCAACTTGCTTTCCTCCTCCAATTCTGAGCCCAGTTTATTATCTAGTTGCATTGAGTTCAAGAAGTATGTATGGGTGTATTGTGAATTTAACAAAATAATAAAATGAACATTTCCATATATTAAGAATAGAAAAAGGATTGTACATGAAACTAAATTATTCTCCCTCCCCCCAAAATTGAATTAATGGGCTGGCTTGATGGGTTGTCTATATCATAGTTTGGAAAATAGTCATTATTTACTTTGGTTTTCCAATGTGTTATAGTGAGGCTGAACTTTTGAATATGGACATATTTCATTTAGGAGGTTCTGCAAGGTTCCAGGGCTTAATAGTACTGAACAGAAGAGGTCATTAAACAGTATCTTCATTGTTACATCTTTCCAAGAAATTTTTATGATTTAATAAGTTATATAGCACATACTAGGTGTCAGGCACTGGCCTAAGAGCTTTACAGAGATCTCATTTGATCCTCCTAACCATCCTGGAGGTAGGTGCTATTATCATCCCCATTTTACAGTTGAGGAAACAGGTAAACAAAAGTTAGGTGTCTTTCCTGATGTCACGCAACTAGTGAGGTTGAATTTGAACTCAGTTGTTCCTGACTCCAGGCCTAGTACTCTATTCACAGAGCCACCTAGCTGCTTTAATGATTTGACATATGTAGAGGGCCCAATGTTTGGAAGGAATCTTTAAGGCAGTGCTGTGTTGTATTGAGTCAAATGCATTTTTTTGTTTGTTTGGGGTTTTTTTCGGGGCAATGAGGATTAAGTGACTTGTCCAGGGTAACACAGCTAGTAACTGTCAAATGTCTGAGGCCATATTTGAACTCAGGTCCTGAATCCAGGGCTGGTGCTTTATCCACTGTACCACCTAGCTGCCCGAGTCAAACACTTAGAGTGGGATCTTATTTTTTCTATAACTTGCCAGTCAGTTTCAGTCTAAAGATTTGTTTTCCTATAGAATACTTTCTGCTAATGCTTGCTTGTTCACTTCTCAAGCCTTTAGCAAGAATTCCTTCAATATGTGTGCAGGTTATTTTCCTAGAAATTTTATAGAGATAGGCAAGTAAGCATATGGGTTGGGAGTTATGCTAATTTCTTGGTTGCCCTTTTCTGATTATAAGGCCTGAGATTTCCCAAGTGTTTGGTATCCCCTCCCCCCTTTTAGATATTTTGAGAATTTATCCCTTAGCATCCTCAAAATTCTATTGCCAATTGCGTGGATCTCCTGAGTACACTTTAGTTTGGCACTTTATTGTTTTTTCTTGTGTAGTTATATAGCACTCTTTCTCTCTTTTAGCCTCCTAGTTATGCCCATTCTCACAAACTAGGCTTACTACTGCCATACTAAGCAACTTAGCTTGATTTTTGTAATAATTGCAAAGGTTTGGGGAACAGCATCTACATGATATATCTGAATTTAAATCACGAACCCATTTTTTATATTTAACCTATTATTTTAATTTTAGGAATTTCCAGACAAAGCAGTAAGAGATAGGAATGCTATGGCAGTGGACATATATATCCAGTGACTTAACATATATAAAGCTAGCTTTGCAGAGTTCCTTTCTATAGCTCTTTTAAGAGCAGAGAAAAGCCTAACTTTTTTTTCATAATAATTATTGGGTAGGAGAAAGTTGTATTTTAAGAACTTCTAAAAATTTTGGTCTATGGAGAAGATAGAGCACCCAAACTTTTAATCATAAAGAAAAAGAAGAATCTTGAAGAAAAATCCTTTATTACTATGAAGAATACTTCTATTTGCTATTAAATTCATTCTTCTTCCTTGAATAAAAGTTTCTAGTAATTAAGGAGGAATCTTTGGTCTTTGACCTTCACAACAGTCCTGAAAGGTAGGTAGGTGCTGTTATTTTTCTCATTTCACATCTGAGGAAGCTGAAGCAGAGGTTAAGTGACTTGCCCAGAATCATACAGCTAGTAAGTGTCTGAGGTCACATTTGAACTCAAGTCTTCCTAGCTCCAGGGCCAGCTCCACCTTGATGCTTCCCCCTTCAGTAATGAGACTGGAATCAAGATGATCTTCAGATATCATGTTTTATTTTGACTAAAAAAAAAATCACTAAAATAAAAGAATAAGGGTTTTAAATTAATCATCAAAAGAAAGAACAGGCCCTGAAAATTGCAGTCCATCTACAGAGAAAGAACTGATGGTATCTGAAAACAGACTGAAACACATTTTTTTTTCTTTGACAATTCCTTAATCTGAAGTTTTGTTTAACTGTTTTCTCTCACAACCTAGCTAATGTGGGGATGTTTTCCATGACTACTCACGTATAACTTATATTGAATTGCTTGAGTTCTTGGGGGTGGGGGATGGGAAGGGAGGAAGAAAAGTTGGAACACAAAGTTTTAAAAATTTGATGTCAATTTGTTTTTACATATTTTTTGGAAAATAAAATTCTAAACAGAAAAAAAAAGAACAGGTCAAAACTAAAGGTTACTTTTAATGGGTTGTTTTCATAGAATCATAACAAATATTTCATAAAATTGCCAGCTGTTCCTATTAGAGTTACCTAAGAAACAGGCATCTTTATTAAATGACAATTTTAGGGATGAACCCCTACTCATATTTCATCTATTATGGATATAAAGTTAATTCTCTTAAAAATAAACCAACAGGGGGCAGCTAGGTGTTGAAGTAGATAAAGCACCAGCCCTGGATTTAGGAGTACCAGAGTTTAAATCCGGCCTGAGACACTTGACACTTACTAGCTGTGTGACCCTGGGCAAGTCACTTAACTCCCACTGCCCTGCAAAAATAAATAAATAAACAAACAAACCAGCCAACCAACAATATAGTGTTTGTATAAAAATTGCTGAGTTTTGTTATATATGAATTTGCTTTTTGTATTTAAGAACCATTGCCTGAAGCAAATCAAGGACACAGCCTATTCTTTCTTTCTTTTCTTTTCTTTTTTTTAGTGAGGCAATTGGGGTTAAGTGACTTGCCCAGGGTCACACAGCTAGTAAGTGTTAAGTGTCTGAGGCCGGATTTGAACTCAGGTACTCCTGACTCCAGGGCTGGTGCTCTATCCACTGTGCCATCTAGCTGCCCTTATTCTTTCTTACAAAGTCATTCCAGCAATAGCATACATCATTTGAAGTCCTAAGCATATAAACATAATTTGAATTCTTAAATAACCCTAATACTCTTCCCAAAGGAAGAGATTAGAGAAGAGACAATTCTGTCCCTTAGTTAAAATGTGTGCATTAAAACTCACCTTTAGTCTCTATCAGGTCAAGCATCTACTTCCCAGGGTCCTTTGTACACCTTTTTTGATACTGTAGATTAAAATCTTCCAACTTTTGTATTTCTTTTTTGAAACTAATTCTAAGATCTTTGTTGTTTCTTAGGAAGACCTTCATTGCCTCTACATTTTTTATGATCTGAAATAATGAAATTAAACAAAACATTAAAATAAAAAATTACTACCACAAGCTTTTCATTTTAAGCCCGGCCCTGGGGGTAAGGATAGTTATCTTGTGGTGGCAGGTAATCATTTATATCTCTAATTATCTCAGCTATATGTCATATAATATATAACATATAACAATGTGTCAGTTCCCCTTACCTTTCTAGTTTCTCCTGTCAGTGTACCTCTTAAAATGTCACAGAGTTGGGGCAGCTAGGTGGCACAGTGGATGGAGCACCGGCCCTGGAGTCAGGAGGACCTGAGTTCAAATCCGGCCTCAGACACCTAACACTCACTAGCTGTGTGACCCTGGGCAAGTCACTTAAACCCAATTGCCTCACCAAAAAAATAAAAAAAATTTAAAAAAATGTTAGAGTACTTAACTCAATACTCCAAATGTGATAAAAACCAGTACTGAGTACCATGGAATTATTATTACCTCTTTTGTCCTAGATACTCTGCAATTAGTATGACATGACTTGTTCAGCTGTTTCACTCGTATCTGACTCTTTGTGACCCTTTTTGGGGTTTTCTTGGCAAGAGATACTGGAGTCGGTCTTTCTCCAGCTCATTTTACAGATGAGGAACTGAGGCAAACATGGTGAAGTGACTTGCACAGGGTCACACAGCTAGTAAATGTCTGAGGTCAGATTTGACTTCAGGAAGAGTAATCTTCCTGACTGCAGGACCAGCACTCTATCCATGTGCATCACCTAGCTACCCTGAGCATTTTGCTTGGTATATATTGCATCATCTCAACTAAATATAATATACTTGCCATGTAGATTAATACTTAACATTAATATAGGGATTTATACTTACCAAAGCATTTTATGGATCTGATCTTAATTTGATCATCGCTGCAGCCATGTAGGTGTAGTAGTTTCTACTTAAAGCTCTCAAACAGTTTCTGAAGAGATACTTCCCTTAACTAATGCCTAAAGAATAGTGCTTTTGTTGGTGTGGAGTCCACTATATTTTTCCCCCCGGATTTTTATTTTTAGCTATTCTAAGCTTGACAAACACAACAAAAATGGACATTTCCCAAAGTCAAAAACAAGAACTATATGAAACATACATATAGTTTTAAATTAAAATATATAGTATGTAATATATAATATACATCATTATATAATATAATAAATTTAACCTATTACTTTTAGAGCTATGTTTCCCTCTGAATTTGCTTTTGTTCTCTTCTGTTCATTAAAAAAATTTGATCCTTTTTTTCTTTCTTGGTATTATATCACTATACCCCCTCCTACCATTTTCTTCCTACCCCAAGCCCCCTAAATGCCTTCCCTTGTAACAGATAAGGAGAGTCAAGCAAGGCAAATCTACACATTGGCTATCTGAAAATATATGTCTCATGCTGCACCTTTAGTCTACTAACTCTCAAGTGGGAGATAAGCTTTATCAATTCACTTTCTGCAATCGTGTTGGTCAGTGCATTGACTGTTAAGTGTGTTTAAAAAAAAATGTATACCAGTGGTCAAGAGCTGTTTTTAACCTTAGACTGCCTGCTTTTGAATCAGAGCAGGGAGTACCAAGGCATTTAGTTTTTTTTTCCTATAAAAGGATTTTAGTTGAATTTGTTAAAAAGTCCATAAAAAGAGTGGTGAGCATCTTCACACTTTGAAGGATGTGAAAGATGCCTTATGGCTCCAGCCCAGCCCGACATGGGGCTCTGCTAAGCCTGAAGCTGCATTCTGATGAACACCACTCGTTAAGCTGTCACTTGATCCAAACACAGCATGAACAGTTTCTGATCCCATTTGGCTCTTTTTCTGAAAGTATTTTACTATCATTTGTATACATGTGCTGTATATTTTAACATAGCCCCCCCTTTTTTTATAATTTTATGTATCGTTAAGGCTCAGGCAAACTTCAGAAAATAAAAGGAGATTACGAGCTATGGCTGCCACAATGTCCTTTGCTATCCCTGAGGAGTCTTCACGCTTTCCACTCACATACCACTGTGCATTTACTTTGAAGTGCCAGTGTCACTCTTAGCTTCCTAATGGACCAGCTTCAAGTCAAGTCCCAAGTCATTCCACTCCTATTATCTGTTTTGAAAAAAACTTTGGATTGTTAAATATAAGGGGAAAAGGTTATTGGGCCCCATACTTTAATGAATGGAAGACACAGAATTATAATGAGGAAAAACTATTCTCATAGTGTTTCAGGACTAAGGCCCTGCCTGCTCTTATGACACTGCTTTTATTTTCTTCTAGTCCTATGAGCAAGAAGATTAAGTATAGGTGCCTCAGGAGAGAAATGAGAAAATATGGTAGCAATGGTAGTGGAAATGAGAGTGTCTTAGGATGGGCTTTTCTAGCTCTAACCAGACCAGCATTCCACAGCTGCTAGGAGGTAAGGTGCCAATTTCTACCTTGGTCATTAGGACTTTGCAGCAAAGGGGCTTTGAAAGGAAAATGAATGCTGACTCAAATGTCATTTGAAAATAGCGAGGCAGAATTAAAGATGTGCTAGTAAAACAGAGGATTTGGTAAATAGCACCTTCCCCTTTTTTTTTTTTTTTTTGGTGAGGCAATTGGGGTTAAGTGACTTGCCCAGGGTCACACAGCTAGTAAGTATTAAGTATCTGAGAAAGGATTTGAACTCAGGTCCTCCTGACTCCAGGGCCGGTGCTTTATCCACTGCGCCTCCTAGCTGCCCCCTTCTAATATTTTAAAATTCTTAAAGCATATTATAAAGTAAAATATAAAAATGTTTTAAAATAAAATTCAGAAAGCTTATAAATAAAACCAATTATCTTATAGACAACAAAATGTTTTTTAAAAACCAAGTTTATAGGGGCAGCTAGGTGGCGCAGTAGAGAAAGCACCAGCCCTAGATTCAGGAGGACCTGAGCTCAAATCTGGCCTCAGACACTTGACACTTACTAGCTGTATGACCCTGGGCAAGTCACTTAACCTTCATTGACCCACAAAAATAGAATAAAAAAAAATAAAAAAACAAAAATAAATAAAAAACAACCCATGGGGAAAAAAACAAACAACAAACCAAGTTTACAGACCCCAACTTAAGAAACTTTAAAAGTCTAACACATCCATTAACAGAATCACAGAATTCGAGATTGGAAGGGACCTCAGTGGCCATCCAGTCCAAACCAAAAGCAGAACAGAGAATCTTAAGATTTTAAGTATTTACTGTCAATAAATAGTCATTAAGTGAATAACAACGCATAATTAGTTTTAAGTAGTCTTCCTTGTGTTTAATCCAAAGTTGTCTTTGACATCTCTCCTGCTGAATTTTCTCCTTATTGTATTTCTGTATTTTTGAGTTATAAATCTTTTATTTTCAGAATATCTGATACTTTGGAGATTCTCTACCATATTTTAACTTACCTATTCTAAGTGTTTGTCTTATATATTTCTTGGAGGCAGGTGGTGTTGGGCCTGGAATCAGGTAGACCTGAGTTCAAATGTGGTCTCAGACATTTATTAATTGTTTAACCCTGGGCAAGTCACTTAATTTTTGCCTCAGTTTTCTCAACTGCATTGCACCTATCCTGCAGGGCTGTAGTGAAGGTCAAATAAGATAACATTTATAAAAGTACTTAGCATAGTGTTTGGCACATAGTAGGCACTATATAAATACTTACTCCCGTACCCCCTTCCCCTTCCTTGGGAACTCTGTCATGGAACTTTTTGGTGATTTGATAAAGCCTGGGGACCAACTCTTAGACTGTTTTAAAATGCATAAAATAAAATTCAGAAAGCTATGAAGGAAACCAATTATCTTAATGTACCATTATAAAAATATTTTTTAAAAAACAAGTTCATGGACCCCAAGATAAGAACCTCTCGTGAGTTTTAACACCTATTAAAAGAATCATTCAATTTGGGATTGAGAAGGACCTTGGTGGCATCCAGTCTGACCCATATGCAAAAGGAATCTCTATTAAAATAGAACTGGATAGCTGTCATCAATCTTTTGCCTGAAAAATTCCAATGAAAGAGAATTCACCACCTTTTATGGTACCCCATTCCTGTTTTGGACAGCTTGAATTTCCTACAACATGTCTCTTGGTAACATCCACACATTGCTTCTAGTTTGGCCCTTTGGGGGCAAGCAGAACAAGTCTAATTTCTCTTGCACATGAGAGCCCTTCCAATAATGGAAAGACAGGTATCATATCCTACCCTCCCTCCCCCAATTCAGACCAGTCTTCTCCAGTCTTCCCCGATTCTTTCAAGTGATTCCCCATTTAGTATGAATCCTTTACTGTCCTATTCCTGTCCTCTGGATATTCCTTATCTTATCCATGTCTTTCTTAACCTGTGATATTCAGAACTGAAAACAATGCTCCATATGTTGACTGCCTAGAGCAGGGTATGAGAGACTATTCTTTCTTTGTTCTTGGAAATCACACTTCCTAATGCAGCCTTGTCTTGTGGTGCTACAGAATTAGTGCATTCTTATTCTGAGGCTATTGGAATAGAGTAATTCCATGAAAAAAAACATCTTCCTTCTATTTAAGAGGCCAGTGGAAAATGATAACCATGCTATCAGTAGTACAGGTAAAGAAAAGGAATCAGGTGAATGGAAGTAGTTTGTTCAGGGTCGTCTAATGATTCTAAATCTAATTAGGCCTTCAGTACTTCTGTCTGTCTGTATACAGTATTCTTTCTATTGCTATTTTATATAGTTCTCAACTGAGAACCTTGTTGCCTCATATTTTACAGAAAAAACTGAGACCATTTATTCTGAGCTCCGTCTTCCTCATCATATAGACCACTTATGCCACTATCTCCTCCTTCACTCTTGTCTCACATGATGACGTAACCTTGCTCTATTAAGGCTAAACCCTTAAACAATTCCATTCTATTGTGTATCCTCCAACAAACAGCCACCCTTTTGTCATTCCCACTCTTTCACTTATTTTCATTCAGTCAGTCTTTTTTTTGGGGGGAGGGGCTCGAGGCAATTGGGGTTAAGTGACTTGCCCAGGGTCACACAGCTAGTAAGTGTCAAGTGTCTGAAGTCAAATTTGAACTCAGGTCCTCCTGAATCCAGGGCCAGTGCTCTATCCACTGCGCCACCTATCTGCCCACTTATTTTCAAACTCTCCCAGTTTATTACCTACAAATATGCCCAAGGCTTCCCCAAAAAACCCTCACTTGATTCCCTCATCCCCACTATTGTCCTATGTCTCTTTTGCCCTTTGTGGCTGAACTCCTTGAGATGGCCATTGACAATAAGTGCTTCTACTTTGTCTCCTTCTACATTTTCAGTCTTCTTATACTTTACCCCTTGACATGTACTGTTTGATCTAGTGACCTTGATCTTCTGGCTGTTCCAAAGACTATTACCCCATCCCTAGTATGCTTGCCCTCCTGTCTTTGTTAACTGGCTTCCTTTTAAGTCTTAACTAAAATCTCATTTTCTACAGAAAGTCTTTCCCAACCCCTCTTAATTCTAGTGCCTTTTCCCTTTCATTTATTTCCCATTTTATCTTGTATATACCTTTTTTGGGTACATATTTGTTTGCCTGTTGTCTCCCAATTAGATTGTGAATTCCTTGAGGACAGGGACTGTCTTTTCCCTCCTTTTGTATACTCAACACTCAACACAGTGGTTGGCATATAGTTGGCACTTAGTAAATGTTTATTGACTGACTGACTTACTTATACTTTTGATATAGTGACCAGGATTCATATTTTAAAAAAATACTAATCTATATTTATGAGATATTAATTACCAACAATTATTTGGTTTATAAACCAGAACAGGAAATGTTCATTAAGCATGCTTGGACTACTAATCTCTTCTAATGGATTTTTTAGAAAGAATTTTAACACACAACATGTGATTTTTACCTCTTCAGGTGATACTGCTTGCTCTTCTGCTTGAAGATAACTCTCTTGAAGTTTTTCCCTTAATAATTGCATTTCAATTTCATTAATTTCACTTTCACTGAGGTAAAGCCTATTTTCACTTTCAGGCCCATCAAACTGATCGTCCCCAGGGATATGGACAGCCCAATCAGATGTTAGTAGCTATTTGGTTACAGAAAAGAAACATATTAATTAACTTATATTCAAAGCATAGTCTTTAAAATCATTTAGTAAGAATTATGATTAAAAGCTGTTGAGACTGTGTTGATATCCTTTTGAAGTAGGAAAAAAGCATCTAAATAACGGAGGATTTCACATCATATGTGAACTTACCTGGAGCACTTCTCTTTTTTTTATATAAAAATCTTAAAATGTGCAGTAAGCCCCATAAGATCCAAACTCCAGATGTTTGAACAGTTTTCTTCTTTGTCCCATGTATTGTTGTTATAAGTTTTTACCTGTTCTACTCTGGCACTTGTGGCTGCAATCTCTGGAATATTCCTGAATTCATTCAAAAAACTTTGAATCTTCTTCTGAAAATCTTGCAGCCATGTAGAAGAAACTTTCATTTCTGAAGAGTGCATGATTTCATTACGACACTTAATCACCTAAAAATAAGATGAAGTCACAGAATCTTCAAGTTTGTATAGGACCTGGAAGCTCACCTAACTGAATTCATACTCAACTGGAAATGCCTCTACAACACATCCTCAACATTTCAGGGAATATACTACTTCTCAAATCAGCCCTCTCCAATTCTCAATAGTTCCAATTGTTAGGAAGTTTTTCCTTACACGTAGGTGCAACTTGCTTCCTTGGAGTTTCACCAACTGTTCTGAAGAGAACTGTCATGTCACCTTAAGTCTTCTCTTGTCCAGATTAAACATTCCCAGTTTGCTCAACTGATTTTCATAAGGTATGAACTCAAGACTCCTTACCATTCTCTTTCTGCATGCTTTCCAGCTTATTAATGTGCCTCTGAAAATGTGACATCCAGAATTGGATACCCCTGATGTGGTCAAAGCAGGGTAAAATAGAGCAAAACCATCACCTTCTTTATCTCTCTTAAAGAAGTTTAAAGTTTGCATTAGTTTTTTGACTGCTATATTGTACTCTTATCTCAGCCCACCAAAGCCCCCAGTTCTTTTTTAAGTTAATTGCTATCCAGCCAAGATTCCCCCATTTTCTCTTTGTAAAATTGATTTTTTGAATCCAGGTATGGTACTTTACAATGATTAGAGTTAAATTTAACATTGTTAGATGTGACCCATTGTTAGCTTAAAAAAAAAAAAGTTAGATCATTTTGTATCCTGGTTGTCATTCAGTATATTAGCTCTTTTGGTTTTTGTGTTATCAGTAAATCTGACAGACCTGCCATCTTACCCTTCTTCCAAGTTACTGATAAAAAGGAGGGCAGTATAGGACCAAAGACAGATCCTTGAGGATGATCATAGGAAATATTCTTAATCTCTTGGCAACCTCATCAGCTCTCATGGGTTTAATTGCCATGTCTATGTAGATTACTCAGAGATCTATATATCTAGCACCTCTCCCCAACCATCAATTCTGCATCACCAATTGTCTATTGTACATTTCAAAATGTGTTACTATGACATCTCAAACTCACCATGTATCAAACTGAACTCATTATCTTGCCCTCCCCTCCAAACCTTCCATCTTCTAAGCTAATTGATTTCTGTTGAAAGCTACCAACAATGTTCCAGTATCCCAGATTCTTAACCTTGGTATTATCCTATACTCCTCATTCTCCCTCAGTCCACATATCCAATCAGTTATCAGACCTTACTATTTCTACCTCCACAACATCTCCTAAATGTAGCTCCTTCAGTAACCTTAATTTAGGCCCCCATCGCCTCTGAGCTGGATTGTTGTTATAGCACACACTGTCCTATCCATTTCAATTCAAATGGCTCCTCTAGGATATTGTCACTTCTAGGATAAATATAAACTCCCCTGTTTATCTTTTAGTGCCCTTGACAACCTACTCCTAATCTATTTTTCCAGCTTCACTGAAGTAGCCTCACAGAGGCAGTTAGCTGGCTCAGTGAATACAGCACTATGCTTGGAGTCAGTCAGACCTAAGTTCAAATCTGGCCTTAGGTACTTACTACCTGTGTGACTCTGGGCAAGTCACATAACCTCTTTTTGCCTCAGTTTCCTCAACTGTAAAGTGTGGATAATGACAGCACCTCGAAGCGTTGTTCTGAGGATCAAATGAGATATTCGTAAAGTGCTTAGCCCAGTGCTTGGTACATAGCAGGTGCTATGTAAGTGTTTATTTCCCCCTTCATACTCCCTGGCTTATCCTCTGTGATTTAACCTCCCTCCCAAACTACTCTGTGTTGAAACTACTTAGTATATATTTGTATTTATCCGCTTTATATTCATACTGTATATATTTTTGTTGTCTCTTGTTGTCTCCCATATTAGAAGGTAAGCTTCTTGTGAGTGGGGGTTCCTTCATTTTTTGTACTTGCATCTTCAATTCCTAGCATGTAGGAGGCACTTGACACATACTTGTTGAGAGATTGGTTGTAAGCTCATGCCCCATTAATAAATACCCTCTGTGTGTTGTTATTCAAAACCGTGTCAAACCTAGCTGAATCTATTACTGTGCAGCTCACCCCTTTCCATCAAGACTAGCAGGAAAAGCTTTGTCAAATATTCTGAATGAATGAAAATGCATTTATTAAGACCTTGCTACAGGTCAAGTCCTTGCTACTGGGGATACACATAGAAAAAGACAAGTCCTTACTCTCAAGGAGCTCGAACTCTAATTTGAGGAGACAAGACATTTTGTTGTTGTTGTTGCTAGAATCCAGGTAAATGCTAGCTAAAAATCCCCCTGATTTGGTCTGAAAAATTGTGTCAGTAAATGAGGTTATTTGGGCATGCCCTCCCCCTTTTTTTGAAGAAACCATGCTGATAGTGATCAGTACCTCTCCTAGATGTTTATTAATTACTGTTTAAACAGTGTATTCTAGAATTTTGTCAGGAATAGAATTCAAGTCCATAGGCCTATAGTTTGCAAGGCTCAGTTATCTTCAATTTTTAGAAAATTGGCGGGGGGTGAGGGGGAAGAAAATAGGGAAATTTTCCCTTTTCCAGTACTGTAGCATCTCTCCCATTCTTTACATCCATTGAAGATCACTGACAGCTCAGCAATCACAGCTATCAGTTCTTTTAGTACATTGGGATGAAGGTCATCTAGATCTAATGACCTGGTTTCAAATTATTTCAACTCTTTATTTAGCCATTTTAGTTTTGTCTAGCTCAAAGAACATCCTCTTTGGCTCAGAAAACATGCAGAATAAAGAGCTGAGCAAGTATGTTTTTTCTCCATTTTTGCTGTCCTATCCATTTCTTACAATAGTCCAATCCATCTGAAACAGTAGTCTTCTTATCCTTTTCTCATACTCTTTTCTCCAATATAGTTAAGGAATATATATTTTTTAAAAGTAATAGTTGGGGCAGCTAGGTGGCACAGTGCCCCAGAGCACCGGCCCTGGAGTCAGGAGTACCTGAGTTCAAATCTGGCCTCAGACACTTAACACTTACTAGCTGTGTGACCCTGGGCAAGTCACTTAACCCCAACTGCTTCACTTAAAAAAAAAAAGTAATAGTTGAAGAGTAACGCAAGTTTAAATTATGGGAATAAGTAGTAAATGGATCATTATGTCAGGAACAGCATATATGTTAGGGTCTGGGGGATGTGATTTTTAAAAAATTTATTTTGTTTATTGAGTAAACAATTTAAAAAGTGGAGCATTTTACATTTCTGTATCCCTTTGACACCCCCTCACAACCCACCAAAAATTGAATTAAGTTGCTTTACTTTTATAATCCTTTTTTTTCCCCTATGAATCAGAGGTTCTCAATAGGAAAAAGATTTTCCACACTCGATTTATACTATTATTTTCCAGTGACGGCCACTATTAAACTCATAAGATTCGCTGGCATTCATGGTTGACTTAAAATTTCAAATCAGACAACTTAAGCATTTAGAAGTACCTGGGAATTCTTACCTCTATGACTTTCTTTCGATCAATCCTGAAATGATCACAGGAGTTGATAAGATTCAGAAGAGCAACTGCATCACATTCCTCTGGTCCTTTTTTGTCCGCCAATCCCCTGGGCATAAAAGCCTGCATCACAGAGCCCACAAAATTCCCATTTGCTTAAGGAAGCTGCAAATCACTTGTCATATCTCTATTTTCTTAAGGATAACTTAGTCTTTAATTAACAAACAAAAACTTGCCTGAATCAGATTTCTGGTGAATCCTAAGTACAAGTTGGGCAGCAGAGTTCTAAATAATTAAGAGAACTTTCTGAAAGAAACCTCAAAGGAAGGGTTTATCCAATCTGTTTTTCTTATCTCACGTAAAACTGGCTAACCCACAAAATTTGGCATTTGTCCTGTTTTCAAAGGTCTTTAGGAGCACTCCATAACCTCTGTGCTAGCATTTCACAAATTGTAATAGTAAGGAGGTTTTCTCATAGAAAGACAAGTGGTTGTGCTGCTTAAGTAGAAGCTTTATAAAACACAGATGATGCTCAAAACAGACACTTTTTATAGGAGATAAGTAAAAGAAAAATCTGTACAACACAACCCATCACAGCTCAGGATTCAGTGTAACACAGAGGGAGACAGAAGTCTAACTGAGATCACACATACATACATACATACATATTTTACTAATAAAAACAAAATCAGAAGAGTGATTGGGTTTGACCATATACACACAGAAGGCTGTGCTAGAGGTGACACTCCAACAGATCAATTCTCAAGATATCTGAAATTAGAGAGGATAATAAACCTTTGGGAGGGAATCATGTACTTTATAGTTACTGAAAAATGAAACCAAGGAAATGGCAATAACCATTACATCAAAATGTGTGTGTGTACATACATATATGTGTATATGTACATATAAAATAATCTAAATAACCTCTCTTAGATTACTGCATGTTTTCAGTGCATACTTTTAAATATACACACATACATATGGTAGTATCCCAAAAATTTTATGAAGTTTTAAGCTTTGATATATGATTTTAAAAAAGTTAATGTACTTAATTTTGAATTAGCTTTTTTTTTTTTTTGCGGGGCAATGGGGATTAAGTGACTTGCCCAGGGTCACACAGCTAGTAAGTGTCAAGTGTCTGAGGCTGGATTTGAACTCAGGTACTCCTGAATCCAGGGCCAGTGCTTTATCCACGGCACCACCTAGCCACCCCAGTATTTAATTTTTAAAATATAATTGTTAAGCACTACTATCCAGTGTAAAATAGCTTCTTTCTTACTAACCTGGCCCAGCTTCTTTCCCTTTCACTCCATAAATCAGCTCCCCCCCCCCCCCCCCCCCCCCCCCCGCTTAAAACCACACTGAATGTAATAGAAAAAGGAGAATCTAGAAATTTCACGGATTCTCTAGCCCATGGTAGTAATGGTCCTAAGACTTAACTATTATATTTTTCTTCCCCATTTCTTCTTGCCAATTCAATAATGTTTTACTGTGTATTTAAGTCTTATTGTCTCCTTTTATTTTAGTTCACAGACTATTAGCTTTTCCTAAGGAAGTTTAACTTGATGTAAATCAATTACCACAAAGAAGAGACCAAAAGAACCTGCAAACTGCTTTATCAGCAAATCCTTCATCTCTTTGCCAAGCAAAGAGAAAGGGTAGCCAAGGGCAATACTGGCATAGGTTATAAACTCTTGTGAAATCTTATAAAGGAAGATGGTGGAAGATTTTGTGCAGCATCAGCTCATAAAACAGTGAAGGAAGGAACAAATTTATAGAAAAACTTGACATGAAACACCAACCACGCCAAATTATTTGAAAAGCAGTTAAGAATAAAAATGGAAAGAGGACAAACACGATTTTTGTGAAAATTGTTCTCCCCAAAACAAAACAAAACAAAACAAAAAGAAACTTGTTCTCCCTAATGCAGTATAGCGACGTCATGTCTACTTTTAACATATGGTTCCCATGTAAAGAAGTAGAAAAAGTGCTAATAAAACCACATGGGCAGAGTGGCTGGGCTATACCATGTACACCCAGAAATGGTCTGTGCTAGAGGTGAAAACTTGAGGGATCAATTCTCAAGATATCTGAAAGAGGGAAGAGAGGATGATAAACACTTGGGAAAAAATAATGTATTTACTGAAAACTAAGACTAAGATAATGACAATAACTATTACATCAATAGCAACCTTATTTCTACAAACCCATCTCTACAAAAATCTGTTGAGAGAATAATGCCCTCACATACATATTTGAGGCATCTTCAAATATCTGAGAAGGGAAACAGGAAGGTTTTCACAAGCAACATTCCAAAGTGGACTAGATTCACCATCTTTAGTATCACACAAATGACATATAAGATTCCATTATCTTATTTATTAACTACAAAAAAATAATTGATTTGGTAGAGTTAAACATTGCCTTAAAGGCTCTTTTCCAACAAGATGGCTCCCATGAATTGGTCACCATCATCCAAGATTGCTATTAAGTAAGATATTACAATAGGATCATAGTCACACCTGGAAAAGGCTTTGGAGGTTTTTTAGCCCAGTGCCCTCAAGAAAATGAGGCTGAAGGTGGTGACAGAACCAGCATTCAAATTTAGGTCCTGTGACTAAATTGAACACTCTTCTCATTATACTATAACAGAAACTACTTTGTTCGCAAGTCCTCTGATGATTACTATGAAGCTAGGCATATGACAGAAGATGTATGTGGACCAAATATTTGATGCTGCCATGGAAGATGCCCATAATTGGATCTAAATGGAAGAGGTATATGACCTCTAGATCAGGGGTTCTTAAACTGGCTTCCATATCAAAGGGTCCATGGATAGATTTCAGAAGGCCTATGAGCTTAGGGGTTGGGGGGAACCATATCTTTATTTTTACTAACCACTAAATGAAATTCTGTACTTCAGTTAGTTAAAAACATGATTCTAAGATGGGGCACCCAGACTTCACCAGACTTCAAAAGGTATCCGTGGTATAAAAGAGGTTAAGAAGACTTGCTGTAGAACAGCTCTCATGTACTCCTGTTAGCTGATGACACTGTGCTGCTGCACCAAACCCTTGAACACTGTAGAGCCACCTAAAGGAAATGTGTAATCGTTATCCACATGGGACCAGAGGAGAATGCCCATTGTCCAAATTATGATACACTGTTGGATCCATGAGACCATATCCTAGACATAGGCAAAAGATGGGCAATGAACTGTACCCACAACTGATTAAAAGAAGGGAAGGCTTAATTGAATTTGAGAAACCTCACGGTGCTTTTAATCATCCTAAACTTCTCCTGGAAACCAGGGCTTGTCTTTTTGACATCAGTGTTATTCCAGTTGTGCTATGTGAAAACAAATCATGGGAACAGCTACAGACTCTGGAGTCTCTGAATGTAAGGGATGGCCACCCAAAGAGTAACATACATACAGATGGGTCTGAGATGGCTGCAGTCTATTACCAGGTAAGAAGTGAACAGAAGCAGCATAAAGATCAGAGAGATATATGACCTGAAAAGTCTGCCAGCTCCACTGAAGATCTAGATGAAGGCCCCTAGCACATAGATCGAACGGCCTGTGGAGAATTTACAGGAGGAATATAAGACAATAAAGACCTAGAAAGGACCTCAGGGGTCATCTAGTACTACCCCTTAGGAGAACAGGGATAAGAGACACAGGATAAATGGTGGTGGTTGTTATCTGCACTGGTGGATGAGACAGGAGCACCTCCTAAGTATCATCATAAGACACCTGAAAAATTAAAGGCAAGGGATGGTTTCTGTATGAATTGACATTGCTACCTAGTGACCCCTCCCTCATAACAAAGAGGTATAAAGAAAAACGAACACTTACCACGTCTAACAGCAATGCTTCCTTCTGTTCCTGTAGCCTAGCATCTTTCAACTAAGAGACTGGAGGTATGCTTCAGTCCTCAACAATCAATTGGTCTCTGCATTTATCTGAATTATGTCTCTGTGTTTTTCTTCATATTTTTGTGATCACAATATATGACGACCAAATAACCCTCTTGGTTCTGCTTATTTCAGTCTGAATTATTTCATACAAGTCTTCCCACATTCCCTGAATTCCTTGTATTTGTTATTAATGTGAAGCAATAATAGTCCATCATTTTCACAAAATCACATTGAGAGCTAGAAGGTAGTTCAGTGGCCCATTGTCCAAAACATACACAGAGAAATCATACTCATAAACCACAATTTGCTTATCCATCCCCTAATCAATGGGTACCCCCTTTTCACTTCTAGTTTTTTGCTATTATAAAAAGCACCATTATTTTGCAACATGGCCACATGGAATATAAAGTTAATCTGGTCTAAATTAGTCTTCATCTCCTTAGGGCTATCATATCAACCCATAGGGTAAAAATTCCATCCTCCTACTCTCCAGAAATGGTTAGTGCTGGTCAATTTGATTTGACCTAAACAGTTTTTATTTGCAGAGCACCATAAGTTTCTTCTTAGTTGAGGGTGTTGTTACAGTCCCTGCTCATTTGGGGACATGAGAGAGAATCCACAATACCTTCTCAGTCCTGAGGTTCTTTGTATTTGGCACAGCCCCCAAACTCTTGAGGTTCAGCCTGGTTGTTACTGGCCCTGTGTTATTCTCAGTAAATCTGTGTCCTAAGTAGCCTCCAGATTTCAGGGGGGGGGACAGAGATTCAAATGTAACTATGGAGGGAAACTTACTTTAGCTTCTAAAACACAGAATGTTGTGGGGACCCCACTTATTCACTCAGTCAGTCAATAAGCATTTATTGAATGCCAGGCACTGTGCTAAATGCTGGGAACACAAAGAAAAGCCAAAGACACTCTCTACTTTGAAGGAATTTGAAGTCTAAAGGGGGAGACAACATGAAAGCGACTGTACAATACAATAAAAATGTAGGATAAATTAGAGACAATCAGTAGAAAGCAGGCACTAGTAAGAAAGGGAATGGCTTCTTGTAGAAGATGGGGTTTTAAAAGAAGTCAGGCAAGTCTAGAAGCAGAGATGAGGAAGGACCATATTCCAGCCATGAAGAATAGTTATTGAAAATGCCCAGAGTTAGGGGCAGCTAGGTGGCACAGTGGATAAAGCGCTGGCCTTGGATTCAGGAGGACCTGAGTTCAAATCCAGCCTCAGATACTTGACACTAGCTGCGTGACCCTGGGCAAGTCACTTAACCCTCCTTGCCCCATGAAACAACAAAACAAAACAGAAAATACCCAGAGTCTAGAGATAGTATCCTGGGCAAGGAACACCAAGGGAACTGGGGTCACTAGATTGCAGAGCTCATGGTGGGGAGTAAGGTATAAGAAGTCTGTTGAGGTAGGAGTGAGCCAGGTTGTGAGGGATTCTGAATGAGTTTTATTTTTTATAATTTTATATTCGTTCCTGGACGTGATAGAGAGCCACTGGAATTTATTGAATGTGGGGAGGAGTAAGATCTGAGCTTTAGAAAGATACATTTGACAGCTGAGGGGGTAGAGGGAAAGCCTTGAGGTAAGGAGAGAAACCAGCAGGCTTCTGCAATAGTCTAGGTATGAGGTGATGAGGGCTTGTACCAGGGTTATGGTGGGGACAGAGGTGAGAAAGGGGCATGTATGAGATATTACTCCACTCCTTTACAGTTTGCAGCCCCTTGAAATCTGATTTATAGTTCCACCATTCCAGATTACCAAAGATCTCTTAATTGTTAAATTCAGTGACCTTGTCTCTCATGTTCATCTTTCTCAATTTCATTGTAACACTCAACCTTCTTGACTTCTCTGCAGCAACCTGGATATTCTCTTTACCCTCGGACATCTTCCTAGCCATTTCCTTGGCATGATACTTGAGCATTAGCCTCTTCTTTCAAGCTGGAATTCAGGCTCCCACCTCTTTAACCACAGGTTTCTGCCTTGGAAACATTCACCTTTTCTTGCCCATGCCCAGCCCTATGCCCAGCCCCAGAACAATACTTCTCTACCATTTCTTCCTTCATTGCATTCTAACTGTAACCCTGAGAATATAAATCAAACCAACACCACCATTTCTAGAAGGGAAGTACCAGTTAATTGTGGAAGAATTCCACTCACCATCCTCTAGGCCTTTGCTGTGCTAAGCACTCCTCCCTGCCACCATTCGCCTGTGTGTGTTCTCTACCATTAGAAATTTAAGTTCCTTGAGAACAGGAACCATCTTGTTTGCTTTTATTTGCCTCGGAATGTCTAGAACATAAGATTTGCTTTATCATTCATTCATTTTCTTAGTTTTAATGACTGTTCTTTTTCTGGTCTTCTACTTCTCTGACTGATTCTTCTCAGTCTTTGCAAAATCATTATCTACCTCCTGTATCCTGTGTGTAGGTATTCCTCAAGGCTCTCTTATAGATCTTCTCTTCTTTCTCTATGCTAGCAGATGACTACCAGATCTACATATCAAACCTCCCCTTTCTGAGTTCTAGATCTATAATTGCCTCCATGGTATATGAGTCCATCCCCTTCCTTCTATTCACACTATGACCAACATAATTCAAGTCCACATCAGTTCTCATCTAGACAACTTGCAGAAACCTAATCTTCTCTGTTCACTTCTGCCCTCTTCAATCCATCCTCTGTATTGATGCCAAGCTGCTATTCCTAAAGCACAGGTCTGTCCAGATCACATCCCAGCTCAGAAAATCCAGCTGTTCCCTATGCCTTCTAGGACAAAATACAAACCCCTTTGGCATTTTAAAAACTCTCATTCATAATCTACTTCCAGCCTATCTTTCCAGGCTAATTCATTACATTTTTTCATTTCTGCTAGAGTGTCCTACCAGCCCAGTAAACAACTTCTCCTACTTAAGTGCCTCCCCACACCTGGAGGGTTCCCATCTTCACCTATGCTGCTTGGAACACTCAGCTCTCTGCACAGCCTAGTGCAAGGTCCTTCTTTACTCTCCCAGTTGTAACTGCCTGTCCTCCACCCTCTCCATTACTTTGTATTTGTCATATACATATCTATGTACCCATCTCTCTCCCACCCACTATCTTATTTACTTGTATTCCCAGAGCAGAATGTAAATTCCTTGAGATTGAGAACTGTCTTGTTTTTGTCTTCATCTTTCTAGCACCTAGCACAGTGCCAGGTAAACAATAAGGGGCTTAACAAATGCTTGTTGAACAGTTCCCAGCACATAATAGATGTCTAATAAATATTTACTGACTGATTGAATGGATCTGAATTCTCCCTGTACTCCATATCTGGGCTCTCACAGCGCTATATTTGGGTCACACCTTTTGCTCCTTCATGCTAGTTTAATATAGGTTCCTGTGGAAAATGTATTAGATAAGAAATTACCTTTGCCAGTTCCCAGGGGTCAAAAGGCCAGCGCTCAGGCTTGCAATTTCCCCAGTAGATGTCTCCATTTCTATTGGTGTGATGTTTCAAAATCTCCCTTTTCCATTCTGCACACAACTGACATTGAGGCTGAAACTAAAAGGGAGAAGGGGAGGCAGGAAATGGTATACAGAGTTCTGAGAATTTCCGGATGCAGTGTTTGCTTGCTTGGCAAGGTGGCCAACATGTGCTTGTGGACTGGGCAAGTATTTGGTATCCTTTTTTGTTGTAGTTCACAAAGCTCAATCATAGTTATAGCTGGAAGGGATCTTAGAAGTCATCTTGTCCAACCTCATTTTATAGCTGCTCACACAGCTAGGAAAGGCCAGAGCTTGGCTTTGGATCGAGGTTCTGGCTCCAGATACAGTGTTCTTTTGCCCCACTCAGCATTACTTAGCAAACAGCTGAAAAAAGTTTTCTGGTGGAAGGTGGGCTGCATTTTAGCACCTGACATTCAGTTCATTAAAAACAAAGTCCCACATGAGCAACCCCTGATGGAAAATTTACCCGTTGTAATATTGGGCTAGGCTGTCCACAGGATTTCCACCTCGAAAGTTTCATCCATGGAGGGGAGAGGAGAGTGTCACTGGCCACCCGCCTTAGCCAGTAAGCAGGCCTATACCAAGGAAGGTGGGTGAGTACAGGACTTGGGGCTGTCCTGGGATTTTACAAGGTAAGTTAGTTGACAAACATTTATTAAGCAGGTATGGTGGCTAAGCCCCGAGTGTATGTAGAAAGGCTCCTCTCAAGGAGCTCACTGTTTAAAGGGGGAGACAACATGCAAACTAGGTAAAAATAAGATGTACAGTAAATTGGAGCTAATGAGCAGAGGGAGGCACTAGCACTAAGAGGAGTTGGAAAAGGCTTCTTGATGGAATTTTGGCTGCGACTTGAAAGAAGCCAGAGATTAGGGGAAAGAAGGAGGGAAAAGTGAAAATGTCCATTGTCTGGAGATGGAGCGTCCAGTGGGGAGCAAGAGGTCAGTGTCTGGATAGCCAGAGTACCGGGTGCAGGGGCGTGGGGAGGTTAAGGTGTGACAACACTGGAAAGGCAGGAAGGGGCCAGGTTGTGAAGGGCTTTGAATGTCAAAGAGAGGATAGATCAAATCTGTGAGAGGACTCAAGGATGACACCTAGATTGTGAGCCTGAGTGACCGTGACCGGGAGGATGGTGGTGCCGGCCACAGTAATAGTGAAATTACGAAAAAAAGGAGGGTTGGGGGAGGAGGGGCAGAAAGAGAACGAGTTTAGTTCTGAAAAGGTCTACACGACATCCAGTACGAAATGTTCATGAGGCAGTTGAAGATGTGAGACTCTGGACGTTGGAAGAAAAGTTTGGGTTAAGTAGATCTGAGTCCGTGGGAGCTGAGACCTACAATTCTAAGTGGGGTGGGGGAAGGAGGGAGTCTGAATTCTTCCAAGTTTTTTTTCCTTCCAAGGGCAGCTTGGTCGCCAGTGGTAGAGGTGATGGCTGCGGTCCCTCACCTCCTCTGGCCAACTCTGCTACCTGGGTCCGGTCGGAGGCCCAGAAAAGCTAGGTAAGTTCCTGGGGCAAAGCCCTAGGGACAAAGGGTGCGGGTGGGAAGAGCACACAGCCAGGTAGGGAAGGGGAAGGGAGCGGGGAGACGTGCGGGCACGCAGTTCCGGGACGCCCTTCTCACCTGCCGAGCGCGGGGGGTGCAGCGCACGCCTCCGCTGCAGGAGGCGTGGGGGCCCAGGTTAGGGGCGGCGGCTAGGACGCGCTGGTGGAAGGCTTCCACCTCTGCGCGGATGAAGCCTTGCAGGCAGCTCCGAAGCAGCAGCAGGCAGTGCCCCGCCTTGACCCAGTTCTTGTACTCCGTGCTGTTGAGGCGCACGGCCAGCTCCGACAGCACCATCTGCCCCAGAGCAGGCCCAGTGGAGACCTGGGAGTGGCACCGAGGGACTGTGCGCATGCTCGTCCTTTTGATTCGGAGGGCGGAGTCAGTAGCCATCTAAGTCCGGCACTCTCCTCCCTTCCCTCAGCTTCCGGAGGTCCGGTGTCGAGCCCTGTTCCCTGTCCATAACCCTCCCTGTTGTGATGGGAGCAGGACACGCGCCGGTATCGCAGGACTTGTTCCTAGGAGTAGCCGTGCGTCTGTACCTCGATTAGCCGGGACCATCCGCAGACGCTCCAAACCGTGGGAAAACTGTCGTGTTTAGGCTTTCTTTAGAAAGACCACGCTTTTCTGTTTTCCTCGTTTTCTTGTTAGGCTTGGTGCCCGGAGGATTTTTTTTTTCTTTTAAAAAGACCTTTTAAACCCATCTTTAGTCGTTACCGTTGTTTACGAATGTATCCATTAACTCCCTCTCCGCGAGTCACCCCAGAGACAAAGATTAAGCAGCAGCTCAGCAAAAACAGCCGACGCACAATTGGCGTTCTCGGGATATTCTACAGCCGCTGTCTCCCTCCTCAGCAAAAGAGAGAATGTGCTTTTCATATGGGTTTCGGGGCGTTAGGCAGGACTAGGAGTCAAGAAGACTCGTCTTCCGAGGTTCAAAGCTGGCCATAGACACTTAACTACGTGACCCTCGGCAAGTCGCTTAAGCCCGTCTAAATTTAGTTCATCATCTGTAAAAACGAGCTGGAGAATTAAATGGCAAATCACTCCAGTATCTTTGCCAAGAAAATGCTAAATGGGATCACGGACAGTCGGAAACGACTGAAGAATGAGGTGGTTTTTGATGTAGGAGGACGACTCACGATCAATATGACCCTAATTCCATCCCACATCAGGTTTGGTGAAAACCCTGAGGGCCGGAGTGTGTGTGTGCGCCTAAATATGGCTTTAAAAGACTTGGAAATATAAATGAACTATAATCTTCAAACCAACACCTAGCCCAACTCATAAGCCCTCAATAAATACTGATTATTTGAAGGGTTTCCTTATGTTTTCCTGGGCATTCCAATCTCCCTTGGCAAAGGACAATTGGGTACTAATTGGATTAATAATACAAAGTTACTTTTTAGTTTGTAATAATGTCCACTTACTTCCGTCCTACCTATCCAAATTCCTTCTACCCATACCTTAGAGAGAGACAAAGTTCGGGTCTTCAGTGCAGCATTCTCTGAACACTTGACTTTCAATTCAGTGGTTGCTCTAATAGCTACTTTCTGTCAACACCACTTATCCCAATACCCTGAAATGATTACTAGTTTTCATGCTTATGTATCCTTCCTTTGGATACAGTAATGCTTCATCTATCTGACTGAAAGAAAATAAAGAACCTAGAAACAATAAAAGGACTCCTAGGCTACCCCGGGTAGTTCCTCTTATTTACAGACCCATATGTAAACGATTCTACAACACACTTTTTACATTACTTCATTTGTTCACTGGTGAGACAGTGCAAGTATCCCCATTTTACAGATAAGGAAATTAAGTCAGAAAATGTGTTATCAGTAGAATGAGAGGGTTTAACTAGAAGTTCTCTAAAATTCCTTCTGCAGACTTCTACAATGTCTAAGATTCTGAGCTTGGATTGTGACTTGCCCAAGGGAACAGACACTTTATTAAAACCAGATCTTTTGATCAGGTGTTCTATACCACATTGCTTTTAAAATAAATATAATTTAAGACTTTGCAATAAAGCACATGCCCCTTTACTGGTGGGCAGCTTCCCTTATTTAGAGCCACTTTTTTTTAGAGCCACTTCTAATAGGGTTTTTCTAAGTTTCTGTTTTCTAAGTCTATGACAAATTAGGAGAGGACATTGTAGAGGTCTACACATCAATAGGAGCAAAAAGTGCCAAGTCATAGGGGAAAGAAGTGCCTAACTGTAAAGATAAAGCAATCTGGGGTTGCTTGGCCCACAGTAGGATGTGAGAGCATAGATTGCACATTATCAAGAAGAAGGATGTATGTGGGAAATATTTTCTCATCTGAAGCCTTGGTGCTAACCATTTACTAGGTCCTCCATTCCAGCCAACTGGTTTACTTTTTTCTTTTTTGTGGGGCAATGGGGGTTAAGTGACTTGCCCAGGGTCATACAGCTGGTAAGTGTCAAGTGTCTGAGGCCCGATTTGAACTCAGGTACTCCTGAATCCAGGGCTGGTGCTTTATTCACTGTGCCACCTAGCCACCCCTACTTTTTTCTCTTTAGAAGCCTTATGCTATCCCCCTTTCTGCTTTAGTCTAATCCTAGTCTCAATAGACCCTGAATTACTCATTTGCTGGATCATCTATCAATCTGCTATCCCGAAAACTTACTCATTCTTGGGCATTTTTTTCTCTTAGTGACCTCATCAGTGCCTACTCTTTCAATTATCACTGAAGAGGTCTCCCAAAATTATATATCCAGCTCCATTCTTTAAGAATTCCAGTTACACACTACCATTTGTCTTCTAGACCTCTCCACCTGGGTGTCCCATTGGCATCTAAAACATTCTAAATGGAACTCATTCTTTTTCTCCTAAACCTGCCCCTAGTAACTTTCCTGTTTTGACACCCAGAATTATTTCTGACTTTCTATCACCCTCCACTTCTGGTTAGTTACTAAGTCTTGTCAATTTTATCTGCTTGCATGTATCCTCTATGATGTGGCCATCACTCTAATGTAGAGCTTCAATACTCCTCACCTATGCTATTTTTTTTTGGTGAGGCAATTGGGGTTGAGTGACTTGCCCAGAGTCACACAGCTAGTAAGTGTCAAGTGTCTAAGTTCAGATTTGAACTCAGGTCCTCCTGAATCCAGGGCTGGTGCTCTATCTACTGCGCCACCTAGCTGCCTATGCTATCTAATGCTCCCCCACTCTACCTACCCCTGCCAATAAGTCTCCCTGCTTTCTGTCTTTTTTCTTTAGTCCATCTGCTGTATAACTCAAAATGACGTGGTAACACACAGGTCTGACCATACCACTTCCCTGCTCAAAAACTTTGTGGCTCTCTGTTATCTCTACGATAAAATCCTCAGACTGGCATTTAAAGTTCTGTTCTGGCTCTAATTCAATTTTATTCCATTGCAACTACCTGCTCCCCAAACTCCATTCTACCTCATCTTGAGGTACCTACAGAGTCTCATTGTCTGCAACCTCCTCATTTCTTAGAATCTTTAGCTTCCTTCAAGGCTTACCTCAGGTGCCACTTCCTATTGAGGAGCCTTCCCTAATCCCCTTCCTCCTCCAAATCCCTTTCCTGAGTTGTGCTTTCTCCCTCTCAAATTACCTGCAAAATCTCAGTTCCTTGAGGACTGAATGATTTACACATAGCTTCCAGAGGGCTGGTTAGCTTGCTATCTTGCACTTGAGAAACTCAATAAACATTAATTTTTCTCTATGCCCTCCTGGGCCACTGAGGAATGTAGTAGTTTGCCTTGTTCTTAGAAATACCAAGGGGTCCCAGACCTTTTGGAATTGTCTTAAAAACAAACTAACAAAAAAACAACAAAATTTTTGCTTTTTTACTTGCTAGGCTATCAATTTTTGGGGGGTGGGGTGGTTCCACTTCAAGTTTGTTGCTCCTAATTGCCATGGGCCTCAAAGTCAGTAATTAAGTTAATTAAAACTATGTCTAAAATAAGGTGGCTCTGGCAGACTTGAGGCTGTCCTAAGACAGTCTAGAAATCTTTTTGTCATTATCTTATTTCTAAACAGACACATTAAGCTAAGTATTTTTATTTGTGGTTTTCCTAGTCTAGACATTTTTACAAATTTTTAAAACCCAACAGGATGGTACGGAGGCACTTCACAGGAAACTTCCAGGAATATTACTACCTGCAGACTCTTGACTTTGTTGTTCAGTAGTTTTTCAATTGTGTCCAATAACTTTTCATGATCTCATTGGGGGTTTTCTTATTAGTAACTGGAATAGTTTGCCATTTTCTTCTCCAGCTCATTTTATAGATGAGGAAACTGAGGCAAACAGGGTTCAGTGACTTGCCTAAGGTCACATAGCTACTAAGTATCTGAGGCCTAATTTGAACTCAGGAAGACTTCATCTTCCTGACTCTGGGCCTGATTATAACCACTGTCACCTCACACTGAATTCATTATGAGTGTCTTCACATGAAATCCATGCATGTAGCACTATCTTTCTACACTAAAATGAAAAACGGGTGGGGGATCTTGAAGCATGGTGGGGAGAGGAATTCATTGGAAGTAGTTTTCACTTTGGTATCTATTTTCCCATTCTGTTCCAGATGTTTGTTGGGCACAGAATTTTTTATGCTTTTCATATTGATAGATCATAATGAAGACTACCATAGGTGCTTAAAAATGCAACAAAATGTTGCAGGCTTTTGTTCCTTCTTTTGACTTCAAACAAGGGCTCACACTGGGTTGGTTTTTTTTGTTGTTGACAGTTCCTTGAATTCTGAGTAACTCAGTAATTCCTTGAATTTTTCAAAGCTATCAAATCAAGCATAGCCCAGGAAAAAAACTAAATTGTAGTCCAACAACTGTGCCTTGACTGTTGTGATGGCTAATATGTTCCTCAGCCAACTGGCCCCTTACATAATTTACATTAATTGGTTTTCTTCTGTTACATACAACAGTGGATTCCAATGTCTCCATTTGTTGAAGTTGAACAGTGAAAGAAAACTCACTGTTGGTGATACTATCCTGATGTATATATACAGAACTTTAAAGTTTACAGAGCACTTTATATAGGTATTATATAATTTGATCCTGACAACAATCCTCAGGCTAGTCCAGTTTATTTTTATTAGCACTAATGTAGCCAATACTATGATTACAAATATAATATACATTTATCATTAGAATAAGCTATTCTTCACCTTTAGCTTAATAACTATACTGATGAAAATATAAATGGGTGCTTGACAAATTCATATTAAGTAAAGCATTAATGAAGTCTTTATAAAGAGGGCCTCAGTGTGTGTATGGTGGAAAGAATAATGGAATTAGAGTCAGAGGGCCCTGATTGAATTTCACCTCTGCCACTTACCTATATTTGACCTTTGGCAAATGCCTCAGTTTCCTCATCTGCAAAAATGTGTTGGCTGTACTAGATGGCCTCTAAGGTAGTTTTTCCATTCTAAATCTATGATATACAAGTTATAGTGTAATTTGGCAAGATCCCATAATGAAACTATATTCAAAGTACATTTTCCCCCATCACTTACAAAAGATAACAAATGCATTTTCTGTTACTAAAATTGCTCTGCCACTGCTTTAAATGGATTAATTTAAATGCTAAATGTAATGAATACTAAGGATTTATACAATGAGAAAAATTTAAATGGCTGTTCAACAAATATATGTTTATGCCTTTATTTGGCTCAGGAGCTGTCAAACAAACAGAGTTCAGCCTCTATTAAAAGTCTCTCCTCTCATAACTGTTTCTTAAAATATTAAAATCAATTCTAAAATTTTAGAAGATGTTAAAAAATGCAGTAACATTTTAGTTATGAGAAGTTTAAAATTTCATTTCAAGGAAGTTATTATGCACCTAAAATAAACCAAGCTACTGCCTAAAGCATCTTCAGCAAAAATAAATACCTAAGAGAAGTGTTCTCTAAAACTTGTGGTACCATTTTTGTTCAGTATTAGTTGGTATTAGAATTGTATTGTAAGACAACTTTAATTAAGGCTGAAGGCATTCACCAACCCTAATGTCTGTCTACCACCAAGAAAGCCCATGCTGGCTGCTGCCACTCCTGTCACTCAGCAGCAGCAAAAAGCTCAGGACATCCTGCATTTTCTTATCACCAAATTTAGAAGCCTAAATTCATGAGCTTTTATTCTGTAAGTATCCCTCATTGGAAGAGATGGATTCCAGCAAAGTTTACTGTAAAGGAAACTTTTGTGAAGTAAATCGTCCTTTGATTTACACTATAAAATCAGATGGCTGCACTGTAAAAAAAACCCATGGCATATAGATATGGTAACATCACATTTAAGAATGATCTATGGCCTTCCAAAGTCACATATTTAAAAGGAAAGATAACATTTTTATAAGAGTATTCAAAATAGTGAAAATAATACTGTACTAGAAGTCATGAAATAAAAAATTAAAAAATTAAATCCTCTTTGTGCCCATGGAAATGTACATGTAAGATTAAACCCAAAAGAACAGAATTAGTCCAGTGTTGGTATCCTGCATCCTCAAATTGATGTTACCACCATTTTAATGATGAGAGAAAACCGAAGGAAAATGAAGTTAAAAGAAGAATTAAATAAAGGAAAATATAAGTCACCAGGAGAAGGTTCCATAAGAGCCTCAAGGCTGGGTGAGAAGCACAGCAATATCAGGAGGTAAAAGTAAAAGAAGCCTTAGAAGGAAGACAAAGGAAAGGTCTTGAATCTGATTTAGAACTTAATGGAGATCAAAAAGAGGGAGAAGAAACTGATGGCAACTACATTGTTCATGAAATGTGAGTCACAACAGGTAGCATGCTGGAAATTGGGGGGATTTAGTAGCGATGGAAGCCCAATCAACCTATGTAATTTAAAAAACAGAATTAGACAAATGATTAAAAAAAATATACAGGAAGATCTTATGTTGATTAGTTAACTCAGCATAATACCATTTTAAAATTTTCCGAATGTCAAATCACCAGAAGTTCTCTCTCCTTCAGATACATTCTCAAGCTAGTCAAAAAAGTCAATGACTTTACCACATATCAATGCCATTACCATATCATGGCAAGAGCACAAATGGATTGATGTGGAGACTGAGTGAACTAAAGGAAATTTCTTCCAAGGCTGCAACACATTAATGCTATTTCTTGATTTTAGAAATAGGGTATTTCCCACTGATGCCATGGCAAAATATCTTGTGAACTAATTTTATCCAATGAAAATTTCCCATTTTTTTCAATGGATGAAAAATATTACTGCAATACTTATAAACCATGGTCATATTTAGAACTCACAATATGCGCTCTACCCACTCAAGTCCTACAACAAAGAGCCATGATTTGGTGAAGATAAACTACAAGAAGCCATAAAGGTTAAAAGAAAAGGAAAACTGGCTCAACTCCAGGGTATACAATCAAGTATTTGTAGTCAGTTTCAGTCATATTATTGCAAATGAATGCTCCCACCAAGTTAAAGGTCACGGGAGGAACTAAGTTTATATAGAGTTTATACACACACATTAGTACTATTATTCTTTTTTTAACCTAGTTTTATTAAATATTGCTTCCTTGGGATATGTTTATAACAACTCCCAGAACATTTTCATGTAAGGATTCAAAGCGGTCATATTAAAATACAGCTTCAATATAAAGTTTATCACAGTTTTACAGTATTCAAAATGACAGACCTGCCTTACAAAAAAAAAAAGACTATTACACCCAAAACATAAGAAAAACAATTAAATAAACAAGTTTGGCATTTTTTTTCATAATTTTTGTAGTATAAAACAGAATATTAAATCTATTACTGGCAAGCTGACACTGACCTATAATCTAGTTTGAATGTGTCCCATTTAAACACACTATACAAGATCACTGTACAAAAGGTTGATGCGCATTTTGATGAAAGAAGTGCATCCCTGAAAGTTTTTTTTTTTTGCCAGTTTAGTATATTTATCTCTTTAAAAAAAAACAAATCATGTCAAAATGTCCTTTTCCTTTTTTAAACTGAAGGCTTATTTCAGATTTTTTTGTGTTGTTTTGTTTCATTTTTCAGCCTTGTTTAAAAACAATAGTGTCTATGGATGCCCACCAGGGGGCAGTGTAAGATTAGCCATTAAATCACGAACAGCTGGGAATATTGTGCATTCACCTGTAACAGAGAAAAATGTTAATTAGCTATTCGCAACATAGGAAAGAGGTTCTTAACACAACTCGTGGTGGGGAGTGTTTAACTTGTAAGTAGTAATAAGAAACTGGACAATGAAAGAAGCTTAATTTTTAATTGCCCAGATTATAGCTATAAGGCAATTTTGGGGGTTTTAGAAGAAATTTCTAGTCAATTCACATCTAGGGTTTTTATTTATAAAGGTACTGATAAGATCATCAACACTGAAAATTTCATGTAGTTAAAACCTTTGCCTTGACTAGGTATTAACAGAAGTTAGGTTTTTAAGGCTGTACTTGTTTCTATCCCTTGAACCTAGCAAATAAGAGAACTATTTATCCTAAGTGTTGCTACCTTACCTACAACATCAATGTGTTTGGTGCAAAATTTTCATTAAGAGCTTACCAAGCATTGCCTAGGAAATCCACCAGGGTTTTCAACAAAATTTCAGGAAAACAGTCATCCTTCTCAGTCACAGTAGTTTTAAAGATAGATCAACATTCCTTACTAAGTGTATCAAAACTGAGAATTTCTTCAAGAAAAGTATTATATCCATTAAAAGCATCTTGAGAAGGGATTTTTTTTTTTACCAAGAATGCAAGTACAAGAAATTGTTTTGGGGTTGGGATGTGTCGTTTTATGTTTTTCCACACCCAACCCCTACCCCTTGACTTGATCTGGCCAAACAAATCAGAAGCTGCCAGTCTCCCTGATCTTAATTTGGTCAGTTATGATAATTCAGTAGTTAAGAGTGCAACTATTTATACAGAATAGTCTACTTTCACGCACGTAACACCCTGGAAGAAACTGGAATCAAGCCATTAGATGTGATTAACTGTACTACTAAGACAATGATTTTTGGTTACTTTTAACTTAATCTTTTATCCATAGAAATGGCAAACTAGATAAAGGAAATTGGAATGTGAAAATTAAACTAAATTGTTTTTAAAAATCCCCCTCCAGAATTAATGCAAATTCTAAACACCAAAAAAGTTTCTATCTTCCATTTATCTCCATGATTCCTAGTGTATAGTTTTCTGTAGTTCAGTGAAAAGTCATCACTCTAGGTGGAAAAGCTTGCTGAGTTAATACAAGTTGAAATCATTCTCCCCCAACCTCCCAGAAAGTATAATCTTAAATTCTACAAAATACAGTAATGCCACTCATCAGCCTGTGAAAAATGAAGATTGTTAGGTCAAAGACTCTGATAGCATTTAACTTTGATTCTTGAAGAATTCTACTTTTCGCCCAAAGAGGTGAGAAGCCAAAGGAAGAAATGAAGATAGCAATATGAAGGTTGAGGAAGTATTGCAATAAATAAAGCATAACTCTCCCTACTGCTACTGTACTTCTTATAAGTTCTAATTCAATGAAAACTTAAGAGGTAAGAAGAAACTACTGTGGTTACTTCTGAAATGAAAAATACCTTTTCTTGATCCCTTAGTCATAAGCATGCATAATATGGAGAACCACAATTTTTCCATCACATGAAAAAAAACCCTGGTAAGTAATAAAATATAATTTCTTCTATGATTCTTACTCCTAGAAATTGTTTGATAAGTACTTTTAACTAAAAATAGACAGAGTATAATCTTTTTGGAGAACAATTTCACTTCATTTCAAACTGTAAATTGCTATCTTATTGAGATTAAAGAGAATCTTCTTTGGGATAAGTCAAATGGAGGAAAGTACCCCCTTTTGAATTAAAAAAAATGTTTTTTAAACAAAATTTAACACTGCCAGAAGTAAAAAATTTTAAATTGCATGCTACCACATAAAGTAAAAATTAAAGGGGTTTGACATTTAATAACATCTGGTTTCCTTGAAAATGTTAGGCTTGAGAGCTTCACTGAGCACTTGGTGAAAATGTTCACTTGCACCCAACCTGACACTTACATAAGAAGCCCATACAGCAGTGATGCTAGTTGTATCAGCTTTTATTCTTCACAAAACATTTGAATATACAGAACTTTTGAAGATTATTCTATTAATTTGTTATTCATCAGCCATGAAATATGATAAAGAAACATGCATTTCAACTTTGTTGAGTTACAGAGCAAGTATCAATGCTGGGGGAAGCAGGGCTATGGAGAATTTTGTTGTCCTAACTACAGTCCTCTGGCAACACGTGCTATACATATAACTTTCTGGTAGTAGCAATGGGGACAGTCCCATTATTAAATCATGAACAAAAGTAAAGTCTTGGCAGCAGAGAAATGAACAAAAATAACAAGTGAGGAAGGAGATAAAGTGAAAGGCAGACATTAAGGGGTCACAACAAAGAGAAGTAAGGAGGAGGGCGCTTTCTCGTCAGAATCTTAAGACCCATGTAACAAAATACCATCTACTGGTCATGTACCTTGTCGTGGTGGATTCATCTCTGCAAACCTCTTTAGAATGTTGCTAACCATCATGGGTGCAGCAACAGAAGAATTCTGCTGTCGGGGAATGTCTGCCTGTTGGGTTGTACCTGAAGCCATGTCATAAATAATTGGAACAATAATGCTAACAGGTTCCTGGGGAGGTACTGACGTTTTCTGAGTTAGCTGAAGCTGTAGGTAATACAACATACACACAAAAGAAAAAATTAAAATATTTAATAAAAAGAAAGTAACTGTCTTAATTTTAAAAAGTTGTTATTACTATACATAGAAAATGAGATACTATATATAAACTTGGATTCTTTATTTTCTTGACAATGTAAGCTCAAAATGCTCCCTTTAAAGAGGTAATGTCTAAATTAACTATTGCAAGACTCAACTTCCTCTCCCATACCTGGCTGCAAAATAAGTAATTTCCCTCGGTCCATTTTAACATGCACTGAGAGGCACTGGGGATACAAAGATAAGTTATACATCTGCTCTCCTTTAGCTTAATCATTTAAGACAAGTAAAACTACTACTTTGAGTTGCCAGGGCTTTCTGGTGGAGTTATCCAGGAGACATCTAGAAATACATGACTAGAAGTTTTGGGGAGAGACTAGGAAAAATTTTTTTAAAAAGGGGGGGTGTGTATGGATATGATGCATAAAAACACAAATGAGGAATCGAAGAGAAGAGTGGGAGTGTGCAAGGAATAGAATGTAATTAGAGAAGAGGGCACAGGTCTAGATTTAGAAATAAGGAGATCGTGACTTCATGGAGACACAAGACAGATTGCAAAAGTTGAATAGGTTAAAGTGAAGAAAGGATCAAATATAGCCTATTGATTGTGTAATCTGGACTTGACACATGAAATTCAAGCTTTCAAAGTGCAGAAAACGAGGCCTATAATTTGGCGATATCTGATTGTTCACATATTTACATAAGGGACACAAAACTTATTTACTACAATAAAGCCCCATTTACCTCTAAATCACTTTTAATTCAGATATTGGATAATACTTACAAAAAATAGCATTTTGGATTTGAGTACTACAGCAGGTGTCCCAGGAGGTGCAATAGGTGGTGCACTGGGAGGAATTGTAAGACAGAATTGCACATTCCATTTCAATTGTGTAGCTTGATCAGGGAACTATATTTAGAAATAAAGAGAAAGTAACTGGTAAGTCTATGTAAATGGTATTTTAGTATGCTATTTCAATTTGGCATTAGATGTCCTAATTTTTTAGATTTCAAACATTCATTATTACAAGATCACAAAAATCAGTTATTTTCTAAATTTTTATGAATTGATCATTTGATAACTGACTTATGGTTTCATATATAACTATCATATCTACTGCCTGCCTGGACATATGAGATGGTAATTTTTCTCCACATAATTTCCCTAGTAAACTAAATAGTTCACCATGAGGAGGTCCAACAACTACTCTGAAAACTTGGTCAGGGCAACTTAAGATGTGTCAATCACTATCTCAAAAGAGGAAAGGCGTTAATGAATATTTTAACAATGGTTAATTGCTCTAAGACTTCAAAAGCTTCACTGTTGCTTTTTTTTGGGGGGGGGGGCAGGGGGAACATTTGCTTTTCCTTACAAATCTTAAGGTGCTTGGTCAGACTGATGGTCTAGCCAGCCCAGTATTTCCTCTCTATAACCCTAACAAGGAACATGGACTTAGAAGGGTAGTTTAACCTTATACTTTCACTATACTTTTACCTTCAATGGGATTCTCAACCATCATTCAATTAAACTATTATTTAAGCTAATTATCATCTCTTCATTCTATACTACTGGCCTTAGAAGGTAACTCATACCATAGTTTTCTATCTACTGTGTTAAGCGATGGTTCCTTTAATTTGTATATTCACCTCTTCCAAGTTGTTTCCTTTTTAATAATGGATATTTGTCACTTGTTGATCAAGCTTACTTTCTGTTTCCTATCTTTATGTCAAGTATCCCATTGTGATTCAAAACATTTAAGACTGAGCCTTTGCCACATGGAACCCTAAATCAAAGGTTTTTTTGAAAATGTCCTTAGATGAATGAATCTATGATCAAATTCACATAGGTACTCCCTAGCTAGTGCGGGTCACAACCCCCCCCCCAATACTGTGCAATCCTTGGCCATGTATTTGTGCTACAGAATACCTACCCCACAAGCTTCTTATATGCCTTCTTCCAGTTCTTTTATTATCTCAAGGGTACCAATGTAGCACTTGCACTATCATCTACTGGCTTAAATCCTCACTACATGACTAGCTGATTTCCATTTCCAATCATGTCTGTCCTCCATGGTGTCTTTCACATAACTTCTCACGGGCAAGTAGGTTATCACTTTTTTTTTTTTTTTTTTTTTTTTTTTTTTTAGTGAGGCAATTGGGGTTAAGCGACTTGCCCAGGGTCACACAGCTAGTAAGTGTTAAGTGTCTGAGGCCGGATTTGAACTCAGGTCCTCCTGAATCCAGGGCCAGTGCTCTATCCACTGCGCCACTTAGCTGCCCCAGGTTATCACTGTTAATATCTTGTAGCCTACTTACACACCTAAGAGTCTATCTTAGTATGGATCACTTGTCATTTTGATTTTCATGAGGTTCAATGTTTTGGAGCCACACAGATCCTCAGGAAAAAGAGGTGGGTTTCTGCAGCAATGAGCAGTTTGAGAACAGGGAACATATTCTGTAATTTTCCATATAAGAGCCTTTTCAACTCTGGGCTCAGCTTACTGTCCAGCTGTAGCATCTATCCAAGATATTAATATACTCATTGATGGAAGAGCCAAATGGGCTATTTGTCCATCAGAATGTCATAGGCAGGGCTACCTCCATTTTCATTCACTGTTTTTTTCAGTGTGGATACTTAGACAAACCTCTGTAGATTTCATTTTAGAATGGTGTTCTGATGATCAGTGAGATTACTACAATATCAGTTGTAATAAATATCTGGAGAACCTTGCATTTGATAAAGATACTTTTTTAAAAAATGGTAATTAATTTTTTTTCAATGATCAAACATTTATTTTTTTCTCCCATTCCTGGCAAAAAAGAAAAACAAAATATACTTGCAACAAGTACATAGTCAAGCAAAACAAATTCCCATACTGGCCTTTTCCTAAAACATGTGCCTGTTTTGTATATATTGTGCATCATTTTCACTGTCAGGAGGTGGTAGCATTTTTCATCATCTACCACCCTCTGGAAATACAGTTGATTGCATGGTTCAGAGTCCTGATCTGATCTCAAAACTATTCATTTTTACAATGTTGTTATAATATAAATTGTTCCCCTAGTTGTTATGTCGTCTTGATCCCTCGAAAAAATTTGTTATCTTTTCCATTCTTTCAGTCATTCCCTCTTAGAGCTATCTTAGCAAGTAGGTCCCTGAATGTCTCTAAAATGGTATCACATATAGATTTAACAACATATTGTTAGAGCCAAAAAGTAATTCAGAACATCTTATTAAAAAACCCTTAAGAGCTAACTATGTGCTTGGCTCTAGGGCTAAGATTTAGACAACAAAAAGCTGGGGTCCGGGGAAGTGGAGTCACAAAATCAGTTACCTAGTGGCAAAACATACCTTGAATCCTGCTTTCTTGACTCCAGGTTCAAAGCTCAGTTCAGCACTACCAATGCCATTGCTACTTCCTCATAAAGCTGATCCATTACTGGAGATTTGCGAACTTAAAAGGTGATACCATAAGCATTGAGCCAGGGAGTCATGCCAGCGGAGCTGCCATCTTCCCTATGGTCTCAGTCAGGAAAGCTCTCTAAGCATCCTGCTTCAATAGTTCTCACACCAAGGTCTGTGAAGCGCCACTGCCTCCTCAATTACTTTTTACTGTTTGGAGACATGACACTGTCACCTTCTATCAATCTCCCTGCATCAATCTAACAATGCAAAAAAGCTTCTGTGACAAACATGGGCTGCCCTTCGATTCTCTGCTTGGCAAAGAGATGAAGTGTCTCCTCTCCTGAGCCCCATGACTGTAATGCCCTCAACAGCATCAGTTAACTTCTCTATGAAATGACCTGTCATTTTCTTTCTTTGTTCATTTCCCATGTTTTTCAGTCAACAGCCAAGTGAAACAGATGAGGATGGACTTGTAATTGCAGTTAGTGTTGTCCTCTCATCTTTATTGTTTCTTACTTTGCCTTTGCTCTAACTAGTCAATACTGACCATAAACAAGTTGCTGCACCTGTCATGTAACCAGCTGTTTCCTATCTCTTAAGATGCAATCAATTTCACTATTATAATGTCACTACATCCACTGCCTTTCAAGTCTTCCTGAAAAAGTACTCATGATTTAGTAACGTGAAGTAATGAGTAATCTACAAGGTTATTTATATATACCTCAAGGTATCCCTTACTGAATTAGAATCACAGAATTAAAAGCTAGTAAAGACTTCAGAGGCCATCTGGCTACCTCCTCTACCTCTCTACCATTATAAAGACAAGGAAACCGAGGCTGCTCAAGATTAAATGTTGCCCAATGTCAGACAGATAGTAAGCACTGGAGACGGGATCTGGACCCATATTCTCCCAAGCCTATCTTCTTTCCACTGTAGCACCATGCCTCCCTCCACAAACAACCGTGCCAGCTCTTCACTCCCTCCCCCAAACATGTGATGAAGTTATAAGCTACCTAAGTTCACAATAAAGGCAATTTAGCCAAATAAACCCCATTCCTATTTTTAGCTGAAATACCTCTAGGCAAAAAAAAAAAAAAGGGGCAGAAAGGTAAACAAGGAATAATCACAGAAATAGAAAACAGAGCTACTGCTTTTATTCAAGGCATACTTTTGCTTCTTCCTGTACAACTCACCAGCTCTAGTTTCATGATATGCACACAATCCCTGAGGATATGTGTCGGAGCACCTAATAGCTTGGTGAAGGCTATTAGTGTATTGGCTTTAAATGGTGGTCCTGCGACCTAAAGAAACATAAGAAGTAATTATTTTCCCTCTCAACATGACTTTACATTTCATTTTTTAAAATGCATAAGTTATTAAAACTAAATACAAACCCTTGTTTCAAAGAATTTCTCCAAAACTTGAAGTTCATCTGGTTTCCACTGTCCTGCATTTTCAGGTGTTACTTTTAGCTGAAGAGTCTGGTTGGTCTTGGGGCTGAGAGCAACTCTGCACTTAAGGGCATCAGTCTTAAACATTATTACTCCAGGTTCATTGGAGTTTATTAGCTGTAGCTACAAAACCAAATCAATTTATATAATTATTAACATATTCAGATTAGGGGCAGCTAGGTGGCACAGTGGATAGAGCACCAGCCCTGGATTCAGGAGGACCTGAATTCAAATCTGGCCTCAGACACTTTACACACTTACTAGCTGTGTGACCCTAGGCAAGTCCTTAACCCCAATTGCCTCACCAAAAAAAACAAAAAACAAAAACATATTCAGATTATAGGAGAATTGAATAATACTGAGACTACAGGCCAGAAATAAGCTGACAACTATATTCAAAATAAGGAGCTTGATAAGCAGTTACTAATGCCTATCAAAAAGCCAAAAGTCTACTTTACATCTCAGTTTTTCATAAGACATTTTAAAAATCTGAATAATTATGACCAAAATGGCTACAATGACAGATATTTTAAAATTCACTGTTTGTTTCCTTAAATTCAAACAATATTTCTAATGACTGGGCCACAAATTTTACATAAATTTAATCATATGTATTGTTCCAAAGTTTTACAATCAAAAGTGCCTTATAGTGCCAGCTAGGTGGCACAGTAGATAGAGCTCTGGCCCTGGATTCAGGAGGACTTGAGTTCAAATTCAGCCTCAGATACTTGACATGTAGTAGCTGTGTGACCCTGGGCAAGTAACTTAACCTCAGCTGCCTCACCAAAAACAACAACAACAACAACAACAACAACAACAACAAAAAGTGCCTGGTAACCATTCCCCAAGCATATTTAAACATGTGAAAAGAACTATCAATCTTTGTTGACTTAAAATGATGAAATTTCTATAGATATAAAGATCATTAGATTCTTGAAAGTCTTCAAAAAACAACTATATTTTAATAAGGCTTAATGGCAAAATGTAGGGAATTCTGATTAAGCACCTCTTCAGTTTAAAGAAGACATCTGTCATATAGGAACTATAAAAAACTGAAGCATGACACCATCACATGAAAAACACAAAATAAATAAAAACCATTCATATGCTAATATTAAGAGAAGGATACTTGAGCTTAGTAACATTAGGGAAATCACATCAGTTCTGCTGTGGGAAGGAAAAGACCACATTCTACAATTTAGTATATTTCCTTTCAAAACTAATTTTGCTTGTGAAAGTCTATAAAAAGTACCAAATACCGTTTCTTGTTGAATAATCCTTTGAAGATGTCGTCTCATGATAACTGATCCAAGGAATCGCTCAAGTGGGGAGCAAAGGTAACTACCAGCCAGGCCAGGTACAAGTCCCGGAGTAGGAGAGGGTAAAAGTAAAATATTCAAGGCACTGTGAGTGAGGATGGTAGGTATGGATGCAGCCCAAGAGCGCTGAGGTAGTTTACGAGGTGGAGGCATGTTGGTTGGCATTGTTTGAGAACCTTTTGGAAAAAAAAATTGTTATTCATTTCAATTCTCAATGGCAATTTTATATTAATTTATTTTTCTCTATTTTCAACTTTACAGTCTTTTCCACTGGAAAAAAAACCAAACTGTGGGTGTTTCTGGTTGAGTAATCCATTCTGTACATTTATGGCATTAGTTAGATAGCAGCAAATTAGGTTAGATTGGCAGTAAATCTGAAAAGTTAGGCCAATATGAGTAAAACTCTAGAATTATAAAAAACAACTTTAAAATCTGAGCCATTAGTTTTTGACTCTATTGAATTAAAGAGTTCACCAAGTATTGTTGATGAATACCTACTGTTGCTAATCTATTTATTAAACAATCAAAGGACTGTTACTAACTAATCTATTTCAAAAGATGGGCCAAAACGCTAAGATTTTTAATTCATTATCTTGAATATCACAATATAGCATTAAACTTGCTTCAAATTGACTGTAGTCAGTATAAACTTCATGATAAGTGCAAAGACTCATAGAATTTCATGGGATCAAAACATTGAAGGATGGAAAGGCTCCTGGACCATCTAATGTGACTACCTTATTTTACAGATGAGCAAACTGAGGCTCAAATATAAGTGAGTTGTCCAATGTCACAAAGACACAAATCATTAAGGAAAATCGAGCCACCAGGTGATGAGTATTTTGGAAAAACTTGATGGCACAATAGATAAAAGTGCCAGACTTGGAGTTGGGAAGGCTCATCTTCCTGAATTCAAATATGGCCTCAGACAGTTACTAACTGTGTGTGACTCTGGGCAAGCCATTTAACCCTGTTGGTTTCAGTTTCCTCATCTGTAAAATGAGGTGGAGAAGGAAATGGCAAACAGCACCAGTATGCCAAGAAAACCCCAAATGGGGGTATGAAGAGTTGGAGACAACTGAACAACAAAAAAGTATGGATGAGATGGTCTTTTAAGGTATTTTATCGTCAGATCTTACTGATCTCTTTTGATCTTCAAATTTTCATTTAAATATAAAATGACTTAAAAATGATTTATCGGGGCAGCTAGGTGGCACAGTGGATAGAGCACTGGTTCTGGATTCAGGAGGACCTGAGTTCAAATCCAGCCTCAGACACTTGACACTTGCTAGCTGTGTGACCCTGGGCAAGTCACTTAACCCCCATTGCACCCCCCCCAATAAAAAAAAAAAAGATTTATCATAAACCCTTTATAAAAAGAAGCTACTACACAGGTCAAGACTAATAAACTTTTGTTATATTTAAATTATTTTAAATGTGAGGATATAATGTATTCAACTGATTAAAAAGATAATATTAACAAAATACATTAATCTATGCAAAATAATGTTATGAGATTTACTTGTTCCAGCCCGAGGGGAATGAGAAGCATCTGGAACAGGAGAATGTAGAGATGGATTGGCTGGTGACATTCCAGGCATTCGTGTTGCTGGTGAGGGACCAGACACTTGAGGAGACCCTGGCCAATTTCCCGCTCTTCCACTTGGTGACACCATGGTATATGGTGAACTAGGATCAATGGTACCTGTATAAATTGCAGAGTTATTCCTATTTCCATCATATTGAGAAAGTATTCAAACAAAAGGTTAAAAAAAAAATCTAATCCTGACTCAACAGCCATGATGTTCCTTAGTGTTTTCTTTTCAGAGCAAAGATATTAATGGCTACCCACTTTGATTTTTTTTCCTTTAAAATGACATTTCAACTGAAGATGACTACATCCTAGCTGCAACCTCAGAATCTATTAAGTGTAATATACCAGATGGAGTAACATCTGGTTTCACCACGATCATAAACAACTAAGAAAGGGTTCACTTTATCTAAGCAAATGCTTTATGCCATAACATTAAAGCCTTACGCAATTAACTCACAAGACCTAAAGAGAATGTTAAAATCATCTTCAGAGGACTTGAGACCTCATTTAAGTTCTATTATATCCTTTATACCAAAACTTCTTAAACTGTGGGTCGAGATCTGGCATGGGATAGGTAACTGAATGTAGGGGGGGGGGGTCACGAAAAATTCGGCAACAGCAAAAGGTTATATAAACCTATTTTACGTACCTATATACCCAGAATGACTAAAAATTTCTCGGGCAAAAAGGGGTCACAAGTGGCAAAAGCTTAAGAAGTTCTGCTTTATACCACCTAGCACATACCACAATACTTATGGTTACAGGATGCTTTAGATTTACCAGGTGCTAAAAGATACAGGATCTTTTGATCCATTCAACCACCTTGTGAAATTGATGAGAGTCTAAATAACTTGTTCAAGGTTATATAGCAAAGAAATGGGAGAGCTGGGACTAGAGTCTGTGTCTTTGGATTTTCTGCCCAGTTCTTTTTTAGTACATATCATGTATACAGCAGGTGTTCAATAAGTAACTACTGACTAATCAGCTAAAATCGAGCCTCTGGTTTTCTTGGATATGTTTTATTACACCAATAAAAAGCAGACAAAACTGAAAAAAGGATGACTAAGATTTTCTTCATTTGACAAATATTAATGCTAATGTGATTAGATTATGAGGCTGCAAAAGCCAGTATCTTTCTGAACCATATGGCTCTATTTATAATCATTTCTTTCTAGATCTTTATTTTAATCCAACATATTTTTTATTATGAACTTTACAAACATCAATAAACATGAACATTTCCTTTAGAAAAAGAGGCTTCTATATGAAACCACGAATCTGTGATACATTATGGCTATTTATTTTTCAAATGTATAAATTAAATTTAACTTGGTTGTACCAGTGCTGCACTTAACTGTCTGTCTCCTTAACTTCCTTTGGCTCTCTTCTGTGTATTTTCTAAACGTTTTATTGATGCTCTTTATATTCATTTTTTTAGTATCATTATCAGTAACTCTCCACTCCCATCTTTCCCACAACTCTTCACCACGAAATAAAAGCCCTTCCTTGTAACAAATAAGTAGTCAAGCAAAAAAAAAAAATGCATAAAAATGTTTAGATATTCTTAAAAAGATATTTTTTTTAAATGGGATCTGAAATAGTCTCCTACAAATATTCCAAGTTTAGTCCTTTTTTTGCTTTGTCTATCAGTCTGAATTTGTTCCTAAATGCATGATTTCAGAAAAATCTTTTACTCTTATTACTGGTTTCTGAAGACTTACCATGTGGACTGGCAAAGCTGGCCCCTGGTCCTATAGAGATTCCATGTGAGGAAGGGGGAGGAGTTGGAACAAATGAAGCTGGTGAAGGAGCTCTCAAAGCACCACTAGGTGAACTAGCAGCATGCAGATTTCCTAATCAAGGGAAAATTAATGGCTGATAAGCTTTTATTAAATATATTTCAATAATTAAAGAGATTTATCATTTTATTAGTGAGCTCCTTGATCCACAAATCTAGATTATGATCCCCCTAGACTGCTGAATGTCTATAGTTAAAACAACAACAACACCAAACCAAACATCCGTGGTGGCCAACTTTCTGGTGATAAGTCTTATACCAAACTGGTTCTTTGGCTACCTGTGCACTGCTGGGCCAGAATCTGATGCCTTTGCAGCTTGGTAGAGCTTAACTGTCACACATCAGTATGACTCCAGTGGACAATCACTATATATATGTTAAATGTTCACATAATAAAGAAATAATAGAGCTAAAATAAATGCTGCAAAGAGTACAGATCAATCAGTAGGAGGAAGACCCTAGGTGACAAATAACAAAACATGAGTAAGGCAAATAATACTAAAATCTAGTTTACTGCTTACCAATACATCGATTGCTTCTAATAAGGTTACCTGAAGACAAAACATAACAATACAATGAGTGCTATCTTACCTGGGGATTGTGTGTGCATCATAGAAGGAGACTGGTTGACGGTACTATGATAAGATGTAGGTGGTGAAGTAAGAGGATAAGCTCCTGATGACCCTGGCTGCTTTGAAAATTGCTAAAAGTTCAAAAATAAAATTGAAAAATAAAAGTGGCATAAAACTCAGATTTAAGCAGTGAAAACACACAAATATGAAACTGTACAACTAATTTTAACTCCAAATGAATGAATGCTTAAAAATCCCTTTTCAGATTTGTAAAAAGCTTTCAAACAAAAAAATCCCCCTTCTTAAATGGGAGGGGAAAAGGATAATCGTATATATCATTATGAAGTCTATTGATTTTTTTCCATTTGAGTTTTATACAGCTACAATGCCTATCATCCCAAGTACAACACCCCCCTCCCCCCTCCTCTTAGCTAGTCCTATTTCTCTCCTTTCTAACCTAACCCATGGACTATCTGGAGGACTGTATTCTATTCTAGGTGGCCCATTTTAAGAAGGACACTGGGGAAAAAAAAAAAAGGGGGCAGCTAGATGGTGCAGTAGTTAAAGCACTGGCCCTGGATTCAGGAGTACCTGAGTTCAAAGCCAGCCTCAGACACTTGACACTAACTAGCTGTGTGACCCTGGGCAAGTCACTTAACCCCCATTGCCCTGCAAAAACAAACAAACAAACAAACAAAAAACAAGGAGGACACTGAAAAGATGAAGAACACAGAAGGAAGCCAACCAGGAGGGTAAGGATCCAAGTCTGTACCACAAGCTTCATCATGTCATATGGGGATCAACTGAAAGATCTGGGGATGTTTTGTCTGGAGAAGAAAAGACCGGTAGGGGCTGGGGTGTGGGACGGGACATGAGATCGGCCTCAACTCCATGAAGCATGTAGAGGAGGGATTAAAATTGTTTGGCGGCCCCATTGGGCATAAAGAGGGGCAAAGAGAAGTTGAAAAGAAACAAATTTAGTTTTGATTTCAAGAAAAAAATTCTAACAATTAGAGCTCTTCAAAAGTGGAAGGGGCTTGTACAAGATGGAGGACGCTCTCCTCCTTAACGGAAATATTCAAATAGATTCTGGAAGAAGACTGGTGAGGTTTATGTATGGATTTACTTGATAGCTGCTGATATCCTTTCACTCAGTGCTCTTCCTAACTTGACAATTTTCTTCTAGCTCTGTAACTCCATTTTCACTAGCTCAAAAACAAATTTACATACTGTGTCATTCCCAGCTAACAGGGTATATATGTCACCTTTCTTTCTGGCACTACTAATAATGCTACTTCAAATTAAGATAATTTAACATATTCCCAGAGCATTTTAAGTTTTTGCCCTCTGCTCTTCAATCCTTGCTCTCATGCTCTAGTCTGATACTAGTATTCCCCCCTCCCTTCCTTCTTTCTTTAAAAAACAAAAAAAAGGATAACTATTATTACATAGAATAAGGCTAGGGTCTGGACCTGTGGTTTCACTGGAATAGGGAGTTCCTAGATGAGGAAACTCTGCCAAAGTAGACCAGGACAGTTTGAAAGAGTAGCTTAGAAGACAGGGAGATTAAATGACTTGCCTAAGGTCACAGAGTCAATACAAGTCAGAGGCAAGACGAACCAAATTTCCCTGCCTCTGAGGCTAGCTTTCTATTCACTACACCAGGTGTTTTCAAGCATTTTCTTAGGACTCCTATACTCTAAATAAAAGTGCTAATTAAAAAAAAAAAAAGTTTTGAATTCCAAATTTTATCCCTCCTTCCCTCCCTCCTCTCCAAGGCAATAAACAATCAGATATAGTTATACATGTGCAATCATGTAAAAAAGACCCCTATACTCTTAAAAATTATTGAGAACTCCAGGGCAGCTAGGTAGCACAGTGGATGGAGCACCGGCCCTGGATTCAGGAGGACCTGAGTTCAAATCCAGCCTCAGACCCTTGATACTTACTAGCTGTGTGACCCTGGGCAAGTCACTTAACCCCAATTGCCTCACACACACACAAAAAAAGGCATAAAAAATTATTGGGAACTCCAAAGAACTTTTGTTTATATTGAATGATATTTACCACATTAGAAATTAAAATGGATAAAATCTTAAGATACTTATTAATCCTTTAAAAATAATAAATGCATTACAAGCTAGCATAAACAACATGAAAAATAACTATACTCCAAAACAAGAAAAAATATTGAGAATGGCATTATTTTATTTTTATACATATATACACATATATATTTGGGGGGTGGCGAGAGGGGCAGTGACGGTTAAGTGACTTGCCCAAGGTCACACAGCTAGTAAGAGTCAAGTGTCTGAGGTCATATTTGAACTCAGATCCTCCTGAATCCAGGGCTGGTGCTTTATCCACTGCGCTACCTAGCTGCCCCTATTTTATATATTTTTGCAAATCTCTTTTGCATGTTTTAATGTCTGGCTTAATAGAAAACCACTGGATTCTTAAATTTGCTTTTTTTCAATCTGCTGTGATGTTATTTTGATTGAAGTATAAGAAAAAACCTCTGGCTTTACACAGATACACAGAAAGAAAAGAAAGGAGTATTTTAAAAGACAAGTAATGTCAGTATTAAGAAAACAGTTTAGACCTCAAGGACCTTTGGAAGTATCTTGGGAACCCTCAGGGGTACAGAAATCATACTTTGGGCAACACCATCTTACACCATGATGCCTCTGTTGTTACTAAACACAAAATACTTAATATTATAAAAGTCTAAGGTGTCACTCCAAACAGAGGTATGCACTGAAACACAAAAGCTACAGTATCAGAGTATGAGAGGCCTTCTATGTTTTCTCTTGCTGTTTTGTTGTTCTTTAGCTCTTCAGATCCCTTGGTGAAAAAAAAAAAAAGGTGAGACTATCGGTGTATAATTTTGTAAGCTAGTCATTTAAAGGTGTTAAGGCACTATCCAAAGCCACTATTACTATTCCCAAAGAAGCTGCTTAAACAAGAGAAAGAATCTACAAATTAGATTACATGGAACAGTCAATGATTGGCTTGGCTACTGAGGACTCAGCAGCCTACCTTTTTTAGGTCCTGTCCCTGCCCCCAACTTCTCTAGCTTTCTGTGGATCTTTTCCACAGAGGAAAATGAATCAAATTATGTGGCAGCTCTGCTAATGTACTAACACTTTCCTCCTTTTCCCATGTTGGCCTCTGGTGAACCACTTCAACCCTAACCTTGTCCTTCCTCAAAGGAGTGAGTACTGATTATTGTTCCTGCCCTGTCAAGTTACACCCTTAGATCACTCCCACCATCTGCTGCCTTCACTCCTACACACATGCTGCTGAATGAAGTTAGGGGAAACACATGACTGCATCTACTACAAATTTATATTACATAACCTCAACTAAGTCCCCATTGCTGCTGGGCAATCCTTTTAAACCTCCCTAATTAACTCACTATCCCACTCACCACAGAAGTTCTTCCAAATCTTTTCACTGCCCAGTAACTCCCTTGGTTCCCACTCCCCTCACCTTCTCAGCAGGGAACTCTGCCTCCTATTTTACTGAAAAAAGCTGAGGCTATTTACTAAGGACTCCTCTCTTTTCCCTTAGTCTTTATCCCACAACCCTCAGACACCTTCTGCCATGATCTTCTCTTTCATCTGTCACCCATGAAGAGGTGATCCTTCTTATCCACGTAAACCTCTCTACATGCACAACTGATCTCATTTTTTCCCAGCTTCTCCGGCAGACTGTTCCTTCCATCATCCCCAGTCTCTCAATTTATCATCAATCTGTCTACTGGCTGCTTACCAACATGTCAGGTCTGTCCCATTCACAAAAAAACCTCACTTGATCCATTCAGCCTTGATGGCTCTCACGCCATATCCTTCCTTTTGTGGCTAAATGCCTTGAGAAAGCTGTCTATGAAAGGTACATCCAATTCCTTTCCTCATTCTCATCCTAACCTCTTTATAGTCTGGCTTCTGACCCCACCATTAAACTGGAATGTGTCTCTCCAAAGTTACCAATGCTCAAATTACCAATTCTAAAGGACTTTTGTCTATCCTTATCCTTCTTGACTTCTCTGCAGCCTATGACACTGTTAATCACCCTTTTCTCTTTAATACCCTTGTCCCTCCAGGTTTTTGTGACATTCTCTCCTGGTTGATCCCTTACCTACCTGACCACGTTGGATCTTCATCCAGGTCACACCTGCTAACTATGGGTGCCCCACAAGGCTCTATCCTGGTGACTCTTCTCACTTTATACTATTTCACTTGGTGATCTTATCAGTTCTCAAGGATTTGCTTATCCTATCTATGCCAATGATTTCAAATTACTTCTCCAGCCCTAATTTCTTCGCTGACCATTGGTCTCACATCTTCAATGTTTTCCAGACTCAAATTGGATGTGCTATAGATTTCTTATACTGAACATGTTCAAAATTGAATCCATCATCTTTCTCCCCAAACCTTTCCCTTTTCAAACTTCTCTTTGTTTAGGGCACAATCTTCCCCATCTGCACAGGCTCGCAACCTAAGTGTCATCCCCTACTTCTAACTTTCTCTCATTCCCCATATGCAATCTGTTCACCCTCAATTACAACATCTTTAGCATATGCCTCATTTTCTCCTCTGATAGTGCCACAGCCCTTATCAGCTCAAGACTGGACTATTACAATCTCAATTGATCTATCTGCCACAAGTCTCTCTCTACTCCAATAACATCTTCCATTCAGCTGTCAGTGATTTTCCTAAAGCATAGGTCTAATCAAATCACACCCCACACACCCAGCCGTGCCTCAATAAACTTCAGTGGCTCCTATTACTCTAGGAACAGATATACTGCTTATGAAGGGCAAGCCTTTCATAACTCACCTCCCTATTTCCAGTTTTCTTGCATTCCCACTCCCCCCCAGTGATCCAGTGATACCGGACTCCCTGCTGTTCCTTTGGCAAGACACTCCCTTTCTGACTGGGCACTTTCAGTGGCTATCCCTCATGTCTGAAATGCTTGTTCTCCCTCCTCATCTTTACCTCCTGACCTCCTTCAAGGCCCAGATAAAAATCACACCTTCTACAGAAATACTTTCCTGGTTTCTCTTAATTCTAGTGCCTTCCTCCTCTGTTGACTATTTCCAACATAGCCTGTTTGCTCAGTTATTTCCATGCCGTTTCTCCCATTAAACAACAAGCTCCTTGGGAGGAGGGGCTGTCTTTTACCTTTCTTTGTATTTCCAGCACTTAGCACAGTGCCTGGCATACTGCAGGCACTTAATAAATGCTTACTGACTTGATGCTAATAAGGATAACATCCTGCTTCCTGCTGGGACTTAAGATTATATTCATGTAATTCAACAAAGAAACTGTAGGAAGACTCTCCAGGAAAGCGTGTATAATTAGGATAAAAAGAATCTAGCAAAAAATGTTAAAAATTTATCTACAATGGTAATGTAATTAAACATCCAGAATATGAAGAATTAATTCAGCTACAGAGCAACCAGGCAAAGAATACATGTCAAATTCTAATCAAGACAGGGTTAGCTAAGGACAACCAGGTGGAAGTTCATTGGTTTTAAATGTAGCTCACTGAAGCTTATTAGGATTTCTTCACAATGGATAGATATATTTTCTTCTGCTCTTTGTAACATGCTTAAAAACCTCACAACCTGTATGATATAACCATAGGAGACCACTGGTAGTACAAGAAATAGAACAATGGGCATGGAGTCAGGTAGACCTGAGTTCAAATTCAGCCTCAGTTGTGTGACCTTGGGCTAGCCACTTAATTTTTCCCTGCTTCAGTTTCTTAAGCTGTGAAATGGGGACAAAATAACACCTACCTCCCTAGATTGTCCTGTGGAACAAACATTTGTAAAAGTGCTTTGCAAACTTCAAATTGCTATATAAATGTTGGCTATTATTATCTGGGGTCTGCTATTTAACCTGAGATCATAAGAGTCTAGAGCTAAAAGAGACTTTAGAAGTTCATCCACTTTAGATAAGCAAACTGTTAAAATGCAGAGATGGGGCTTGTCCAAAGTCATAAATTGAAAAGGATCATATTGTCTAGTCTGTCATTTAAAGAGAGATAAAGCACTGTGGGCAATTAAACTAGCAGGACACAGCCTAAAACAGCAATAATCTGATGCTTCTTCAAAAATCTCAAGTCCCAGCATCTTAGATAATGTCTTACTAGAAGCTGTCTGAAGCTCCCTTGTCTATGTAAGTGTAAGAAAACACTTCTTCTAGTTGTCCTCTACTCAGGGTGAGAAGAGTAGGCAGGTTAAGGGAACCAATGCCTAGATACACCACAAAGGGAACACCTGGAAGCAGAGGGATCCTTTGTGAATTGCACCTGTCAAGAATGGTTGCCCTTCTGGAGATATGGCTGAGCATCTGATTTCTGATTCTGCACCAAAGTCGAGTTTGCCTGACCAGACATAAATAGTACTGTGGGATCCACAAGTACAAAATACTGTATATTATGATGCCACCTGTATACCTGAAACAAACTTCTGATGAGAGGAAAAAATTTGAAATGACATGTCAGTTAAGAATTTGCAATTTACTGTATTATGGTGAGTCGATCCCATACAAAGTAACAGATATTTTTTTCCTTAAAAAAAGTTTTAATGTTATATGATGGTATTCAAGTAATACTGATTTTCAGGTGAAAAAAATCAGATTACATGCATATGATACAATTTAAAACCTTTAGCATACTTACCTGTTGTTGGGAGGAAGGCTGGGGCTGTAGCTGTGATATTAAAGAATCCATCATATCACCCCCTATTGGGGAAGGGGGGTTATCGTCTTCATTTACAGATCGTCTTCGAGCATCTTGATTGCTATCAACAAACATGTTTAGGAATGTCTGTGGATACACATAAAAGCATTGTTTAGAATTTGTTTTAAAAATATTTTTCTTTTAAAAATATCTAAAAATCAGCCTAAAGAGACTTGGTTGGATATCCTAGCCTCAAAAGGAAAGCCTTCCTTACATCAATCCCACAACCTGAAACAGACATTCTCAGGATTTGTGGCAGAAAATACAGAATCTAAAGAATAAGCACCTTATCACATAACCATCAAAAAGTCACAGAGTTAACCCTTGAAGAATGCTAGGTGGCACAGTGGATAAAGCACCAGCCCTGGATTCAGGAGGACCTGAGTTCAAATTTGACCTCAGACACTTGACACTTACTAGCTGTGTGACCCTGGGCAAGTCACTTAACCCTCATTGCCCTACAAAAAAACCCAACAAAACAAAAGAAATGAAAAAAAGTTCTTTAGTCAATTTAAGTATTTACTATTTTCAGACTTGAAAAACTCCTAGGCCTAACCTGTAATGGTCTACCACTAACTAAGCTAGTTGTCCTTGGACAGGTCACTTAACTGAGGTCTAACCCCTAGGCTGGGGTTACCTTAGCTAGGTCTGATTTGCCTAATCTGTAAAATGGTAGGATTAGATGATCTTTAAAGATCCCTCTAGCCCTAACAATTTATGAACCTATAAGCAACTTTAAAAAAATTATTTTTCTTTCTTTCTTCTTTTTTTAAAAAAGAGGGAGTATACAAGAGAGGGATATTGGAACACTTAAGTAATGATTTCCTCCTACTCTTTTTTCCATCACATCTGGCCTGACTAGAACCAGGAGATGGAAGTTTTCATGATAGCAGGCCACAATGAGCATGACTTCCAAAGCCTGTAACATCTTTCAAGAGGGTCCATGAGGGATTTGGATTCAAATAGGAAAAAATGAGTTTCAATAAAACTCTTCTAGTAGAATGTAAGTTTCCTTGGTGGAAGCAACTCTCTTTTTTGTCTTTGTAGCCCCAAAACCTAACAAACAGGGACAGAGGCAGGGCTGGACTCATGCCTTCAAAGATTGAAGGAACTCCCCTCTAGCAATACAGGTTGGGTTCCTTCTCTGTAACATAGTCTTAGTTTTTAAAAGCACTGAGAGTTAAGTGATCTGTCCAGTCACACAGCCAGCAGGTATCAGAGGTGCAAGTGGAATCTAGGCCTTCTTCCTGGCTCCAAGGCTAGTCCAGGCCATGCTGCAGGAAGCACTACTACAACTAGCACATAGTAAGCACTTATTAAAGGCCTGTTGTATTGAATTAAACCAACCTAAATAAAATCCACCTTCCTGGTGTAAGTTACCAGGAAGGTAGGCTGAATGACTTTTAAAGTACTCTAATACCATTTGCTAAATGGATGGAAAAGAAATCAAAAGCATACCATTTTTTGGTCACCTCATTTTAATTAAAAAAAAAATTCTAAAAGACAAGGAAAAGACTACCATAAAAGGCAGGAAAACAAATGTAACTATAACAAAATTCCCAGTATCTTTAGCAAGTTTGTTCTTAGAAGGAAGTCACAGAAGAGATGAATTAAGCAGATGGAATAACTGTTCAACAGGCTTTTAAGGGAAAAAAAATTAATAAATTATTTTCCTCTGAAAAGGAATATTTCAGGGCACATTTTAAATGTTTCCTCACATATTTAATATGCTAGAATACATTAAGACTATTACCTTCAATCCTGGTGCTGGATAAAAACCTTCAACTATCTTACTGTTGTCAAAAAGACTGTAGGCTCCATCACGTATTGCCACAACACCCCTACTCCGGCAGTATATATCTATGCAATACATATTCCTAAAAGCCAGCCTGATATGAGTGGATGACTGAGGCAGAATTGAGAAGCACTGGTAGGCAGTATTAGTCCGTTGTGTCAGGCCTAACATTGGCACAGTTGGGAGCTTATTGATGGCATTTAATGGAGCTTGAGTATCAAAAAGTACCTATAAGAAAAAAAACACAATGAGAAAAGTTAAATGATCATCAACACATCCATTGGGCATTCAGTATATGGCATTCACTACTTTCAGATTTCATTCTAGGAAGATGGAAGCACTATTTCTAAGACTCTTCTGATGCTACCCATCAAAATTCCCCTTTGACAGTATCTAAAACACATTGTAGGACATCAAACAAATCAAACAGCTGATGCTGTTTTAAATTTGGAGGGTTTTTGGAGCGATCATGTCATGAGTTTGAGAACTCAGTGCTGTTTGAAATTTAAAAATTCTCAAATCATCCCCTAGTACCAAAATGCATTTCTCCAATGTATCCTCTAAAGACAATGAAGATAAAGAACTCAACTTATAAACAATTTTGCATACAGCCCTGACCAAAGTTCAATCCCAGAAAGTTACGCTGGTTACCTGTAATAACTGGACCACATTTGGGGTTTTGTTAAACATCTCCTGGAGCTGATGGAGGATAGTATTGTGACAATTACTGCAACCTGAGTTTGGACCAACGGTTCCCAATGAAATATTAAATTTCTGATGTGAAGAGTTCCACTGAATGCTAATCTAAGTAACAAAGAACACACATTTCAGAACCTAAGAAGTATTCATTTGGATTAGGCAAAAGAATAACCATAACAAGGACAAGGAGAAACGTAGAAAACCTAAGCTCTATATGTAGGAGTCACTTTTCTTATGCTGAGTAAAAAAAATCTAAGGAAGACACTAAGACAGCAGAGCTTAAGCTCTTTCCTTTATAACAGGTGGTGAAGTATTAAAAAATCAACTTCTGAGACACTCAAATTTTGCTAAGGAAAAATGACTAGAGAGGTCAGAATGCACCCAAGACAAATTTTCCATCAAATGTTATGTCTGAAACAATATCTGAGCTTGACCAGTTTCCCTTCTAAATTGAAGCAATTTTTTCAGGCTTACTCTAAAGTACCAGAGAGCACTTAAATGAAGGGCATTTACTGATTATGCCATAAGACATGCCCAGCTAGTTAATAACAGATTTCCTTGAATATCTCCACACCCATCCTTTCATGCTTGGAAAGACCATCATGAAGGGGCTACAGGGAGGAGAGACAGAATTTAGATGTAAAAATATCCAGCCTTAAGTTTATTTGTGGGAAAAAAAATTTAATTGACAAAAAAATGTCCCCTTAGTTAAAATGCCAGCAGTGTTTACATAAATTCTGCAAGATTTCCTTGAATCTATTTAACTTAAAAACAAAACAAAACCTCACCATTTTTGACATATATAGGCTGTTTATAACCATAAAGTACTCGAACAAAAGTTTTCTAAGTCGCTTTAAAACTATTTAAGTCTTGCCTGCATCCCGAATTAAGAGGGTTATTGAACTGATGTTTATAAAACTAAAAAGTGCAACAAGTCAAAAGGTAAACAGAAAAATCCCAGAAATTGTAGATACCCACTGGAAATGGGTGTATATACAATTCACAATATGAAACTATTCCCTTTGCCTAGCAAATTAAATTTTGTCCCAGTAAAAAGCAAAGTACAGAAAGAGTGCTGGACTTGAAGTCAGCTTAGACCTGGATTCAAATCCTGCTGCCTAAACTTGTTGTAGTTATGTGATACTGGAAAAGTCATTCAGTGTCTCTAAGCTTCAGTTACTTTAAAAAGTGGGATAATGACAGTACTTCCCTCCCTCTAAGAGTTGTCATGAGAACCAAATAAGATTTTTTTTTTTAGTGTCTTGCAAACCTTAACGCATGATATCAGCATTAGCTATTATTATTATCATCACAACTATCTGCTGAGTGAATCCAAATAAACTTCTTGAGGAATACAGAGATTTTGTCCGACACGATTCAGTCATATATTTTACTGATGAAGTATTTTAAATTAAAAAGCTAAGGAAAAACATATTTTTGGCACTACTTAGGTAAAAAAGTACTTGAAATATACCATTTTATACCTTGTGAATTTATATTTTGTTAAATGAAAGTTTATATCCTTTATAAGTAAATGCTTCGGGGCAGCTAGGTGGCGCAGTGGATAAAGCACTGGCCCTGGATTCAGGAGGACCTGAGTTCAAATCCAGCCTCAGACACTTGCCACTTGCTAGCTGTGTGACCCTGGGCAAGTCACTTAACCCCAATTGCCTCACCAAAAAAAAAAAAAAAAAGAAAAGAAAAGAAAAAGAAAAAGAAAAAAAAAAGTAAATGCTTCTTTAATAAAAAGGACTTAATCACTTACTGAGCTTCCCTTGGTGGTTCCATAGCACAAGATAAGCTTACGATAATTATAGACACGAACTTCTGAGAAAATATTTAGATGCGGGGGTATGTCTAGTGGAGAGATTAAAAAAGAGAAAAGGAAATAAGGTTACAAAATAACACAAAAATAAAAATAAGCTAAAAAAGAATCAGAAAAATAATACTTGCCTGGTAGAGACCTTGCAAACTCTAACACACATTCATATAATTTTGCAATACTATTCCAGTCATTAAGGAACATCTCCACAACTTTTCGACCACCAACAGGTTCAGACAATAAATTTTCATATGTCAAGTAAACATGCCTTGTTGGTCCTGAGATATTAAGGATAAAGAACTGTTAATAATTGGCAAATAAAAGTTGATAAATTTATTAAAGTTCATATACAATATATGAAATACCACACCTTGTTCTCTGGTAGAAGTGCTACTAAGTGGACAATTTGCAAACACTAATTCTGCCACCCATGTACGGTTGTTTCTACCTTGCAATCGGAAAGTGCAATCAAGAAGAGCTCGATCTAGAGCCTTCTGGGTTTCTTCACTTGTGCCTTTACATGGAGGTATTCTGGATAATGAAAAAAATAACATGATGCATAGATATATATGACATACACATAAAAGCAAAATGTGTACATTTTAGTAGGTTAAAAAGAAGCTTCAGCTGTAACAGCCACTAAAAGGTACTTTTGCCCCCCCCCAAAAGAGTGCCAATACACAGAAGTTATCATTTAACCATTAAGCATTAGTAAAATCCTTGATTATGAGCCTAGTCAATAATCTGATATGGTATAAAAGACTCATTCTCAAGGAAATAGTGACTAATGAGGTAATATTTGCCACCAAGCTCATCTAAAAAATGTTCAGAGTAGTGAATGCTAAGGGTAACTGAAACTATAAATGCATTCTATTTTTTTTTTTTGCGGGGCAATAAGGGTTAAGTGACTTGCTGAGGATCACACAGCTAGTAAGTGTCAAATGTCTGAGGCCAGATTTGAACTCAGGTCCTCCTGAATCCAGGGCTTGTGCTTTATCCACTATGCCACCACCTAGCCACCCCAAGGCATTCTTTTACTTACCCATTAAAACAAGTTTCAATTGCATATTGTTGTTATAAAACCATTGCACAGGGAAGAGTGGTCAAGGGGAAAGCATACTGGACTTTGAATTGGAGAAGGCCTCCGTTCCTTATCTACCGCTATTAGATATCTCTTTACAACTCTCTGAGCCTATTTCCTCATGTGAAAAATAAGCAGCATAGTTGGGTAGAAGAACAACTAGATGACAGGTTCTTAATATGAGCTCTATAAACTTTTTCTTTTTTCTATATTTTGATAGCGACATTTCAATATTGGTTCCCTTTGTGTTATTTTATGCATCTAAACACATTATTCTGAGGAATCTCTGGGTTTCATCAGACTACAAAAGGGGTCCATGACACACAAAGTTAAAAACTCCATAACTAGTTGATTTCTAAGGTCCCTTTTGGGGTCTAGTGTCTCCTGTGGTGGTTGTTTTCAGTTGTTTTCAAGTGTGTCTGACTCTTCATGACTCCATTTGGGGTTTTCTTTGCAGAGATAATGGTTTGCTATTTCCTTCTCCAGCTTATTTTACAGATAAGGCCACTGAGGCAAACAGGGTTAAGTGACTTGCTCAGGGTCACACAGCTACTAAGTGTCTGAGGCTAGATTTGAACCGGGGAAGATGAGTCTTCCTGACTCGACCCAGCACTGTGCACTATGGAGCTTGCTGCCCTCTAGTGTCTCCTATTCCAACATAAAACAAAAGGATTCTATTAGTCTAGTGTCTTCAACCCTCTTGTCCTGGATCCTCTCTTCTCTATAGATTTTCCTGACTTTGTTCTCTCCTGGTTCTCTTCCACCCTGCATGAATACTCTTTCTGAATCTCCTTCAATAGATCTTCATCCAGATTAAGTCCACTACCCATGAAGGTCCCCAAAGGCTCTGTCTTGGGCCCTCTTTTCTTCTCCTTCCAGACTACTTTGCCTGGTTCATCAGTTCCTACGAGTTTATTTATCATCTCCATGCATATGATTCCCAGATCTATATATCTATCCTAATCTATCTTCGAAGCTAGTCTTGCTTCAAAAACTGCCTTTTAGACATCTTGAAATATGATAGGACAGTTCAAAGTCAACATATACAAAACAGAATATACTATCTTTACCCCAATCCTTCTCTTTCCCCCACTTTCCTATTATTGTCTATGGTACTAGCATTCTCCCCGTTACCCATGCATGGGTGTCACTGAAGTGACAAACCTCAGAGCCATCCTTACTTGCACTTACCCCACATAACTAACCAGTTACTGAATATTGTTTCTACTTTCATAATGTATCTTATCTTTCTGCTCCATTCATACAATTTTTTCTGTGGTAAAAGTCCTCATCCCCTCTTGTCTTACCTTCTTGTTGGTCTCCCTATCTCATGTCTCCATTTCAAAATTCATCCTTCCCTCACTGCCAAGGTTATTTTCTTTTTCATCCTGTATTTTTTTCAGTTAACAAATCTATTTTTTCTCCTTTTCATTCTCCTCATCAAAAAAAACCCCAATGCTCCCTCTTCCCAAAGCTTTGTAACAAATATGCGTAGTAAAAACAAAAACAAAAACAAAACATGGCCAAATTGGCCACATCAAAAAAAAAATACATCTCAATATGCACACACTCTTCTTTTTGTTTTTTCACCTCTGTGTCAAGAAGTGACCCATGCTTTATCATGGATCTTCTGGAATCATGGTTATCACTGGCTTAGCGTTCTTCAGTATTTCAAAGCTATTTGTCTCAACAGTATTGCTATTAAATTGTTCTCCTGGTTCTGCTCACTTCATTGCACTGATTCATAAGTCTTTCCAGGTTTTCTAAACAACACGTTAGCTAAATCTGTAAAAAACAATTTCTTTTAGAAACTAAGCCAGTAGCAATAATTTTGAAGGCTTAACTCTAGCTTGTTAATGGCTACTAAATACGTAACTGAAAACTATGCACACATCATATTAAGAGAATTGTTTCCAAGCACTGTCTATTTAGATTTCCTTTTCTACTGGAAAGCAGCATCTGAAGAACAGATGTTTCTAATAGGTTTCTATGTTTTAGAACAAAATTTTAAATGAAAATACGAAGTGCCATACAGATACTTCCTAAATCTGGGTTGATATAAGGAACTAGAACTCTTCCTTGTATCCATTAAGTAGAGGGCAAATGGCCTATAAGGACGTCATAGAAAGGGTTCTTAGGTAAAAGAATTTGGACTAAATGGCCTTTGAGATCCACTCCAACCCTGCCATCTTGTGATCCTGAGATTTTTACAAAGAAAAGGACTGCAAAATGACACTTAACAGTATCTTTGCCTCTAGACCTCCTCCTGCTGATTTCACTGTTTATGGTGGTGCTAAGATTCTGTCTGTGGGTGGCAAAAATCAGCCTCGGATGCCCCAAATGGACCGCCTCTCCCCCAGCCTAACTGCTCTACCTGAAATCACCCACAGGAGGCACACGGGAGGCCTGAGGGATACTGGAGCTTCCTTCTCTGTGGTGGCCCTAGGGCGGCCAACCAATTAAGCTTGATGTGTGTGGGGGGCTTGGCCCTGGGGTTCCCAAGGAGAGAGGCCTTTTATATACCTATGCCGGGGTAGTTTGACAGTCGGGGGGAGGCTAGAAGAGAAGGGGCTTTTAGTGAGAGGAAGAACATAGGACGCTACAGAGACAGAGAGAGGGGCTGACAGTGGAGGAGAGCTAGCGAGAAGGTAGAGACACTGAGAGGTCAGTGGAAGAAGAAGCGCAGGGGAGGAGCTGGAGTGAAGGAGAAAAAGAGTGAAAGGGAGAGGACTGAAGGTGAACCAGTCCAAAGGAGGCCTGGCTGCAGGGAGCAGCAGAGTGGCCAGCATAGCCTCAGGCGAGAGGCGGCAATGGCAGGAAAGAAAGTGTAAAATGCAGTCAGGTCCTATTTTACTTTTGTTCTTTATCCCTAAGTTTATTCACCTAAATAAACCCTTTGCTGTTAAATGGAAAGAGGCTGTTTGTTATCAATTTGGGAGAAGCAGTTGTAGGAATTTGGGCCCATACCCCGTACTAAATTAAAAGCAGTCAGATGGCTAGCCAGGAGTTCACAGATTAGGGCCCAGTTAAGTTCAAATATTTTTTACATGTCTTTTGGAATAAACCTTTGATTCTTCCCCCTCATAACAAACAGTTATCAGGTTCTACTGACACTATAAATGGTGTTTCTTTCATCTATCCCTCCTTTCAACTTCTATAGCCACCATCCTCATAGTACAGGCAAGAGCCCCTAACAGGATTTCCTGCCTCTAATTTTTCTCCTCCACAATCCCTTATACCACTATCAGATTAATTTTCACTAAGAAAAAATAATATTGTATCATTATTTTAGTCAAAAATCTTCAGATGCCCATTATCACCACTGCTATTTACCAGTGCTAGAAATGCTAGCTATAGCAATAAAAGAAAAAGGCAGTTTTAAAAAAAGGCATGTAGGGGCAGCTAGGTGGCGCAGTGAATAAAGCACCGGCACTAGATTCAGGAATACCTGAGTTCAAAAACCAGCCTGAGACACTTGACACTTACTAGCTGTGTGACCCTGGGCAAGTCACAACCCCCATTGCCTAACAAAAAATTAAAAAAAAAAAAAAGGCATGTAGGTGGCCGAGTGGAAAGGGCATTAAGCATCAGAGCTAGATTCTGGAAGAACTAAGCCCAGATTCTACCTCAGACACTTATTAGCTGTGTGATCCTGGGCAAATCATTTAACCTTTTTGCCTTAGTTTCTTCATTTGTAAAATGGGGATAATTGTACCTACCTCATAGGGTTCTTGTGAGGATGAAATGAGATATTTGTAGTCTTTTGCAAACCTTAACATGCTATAGAAATGCTAGCTATTATCATTAATAGAAAGGAATTGAAGGAATAAGCATAAGCAAAGAGGAAGTAAAATCATCACTTTTTTGAAGATGATATAGTGGTATGGAGAACTCTAGAGAGAAAACTAAAAAACAATAAAATAATAGCTTCAGTGAAGTTGCAAGATATAAAATAAATAGGCACTCCTATATGTAACGATCAAAACTCAACAGGAAGAAATAAAAAGAGAAATTCCATTCAAAATAACTAACAGAAGCTACAAAAATATTTGGGAGTAGATCTTTGAGGATATACCCAGGGACCATATGAATCTAACTACAAAACACTTTGTAGAAATTAAGATAATCATAAACATCAGAGGACTATTAATTACTCAAGGGTAAGATAAACCTATGTAATAAAAGATGACAATCCCTCCTAAATTAATTTATTCAGTGCTGTTTCAAATTCTCAAAAGGCTATTTTAAAGACCTGGAAAAAATAACGAAATTCATATGAAAGAACGAAAGGTCTAGAATCTGAGGGGAATTGTGAAAAAAAGTGTAAAGGGATTCTATTAGTATTGTATCACAAAGCAGAAATCAAACACAGTAGCAGTGTTTGATAAACCCCAAGACTGGAGTTATTAGGGAAAGTACATAATATCTGACAAAAACTGCTGGGAAAAATGGACAGTCTGCAGGAATCAAAGCAACATCTAAAATCATAAACCAAGATAAATTCTAAATAAGATATAAGACAAACTTAAAAGGTAACAGCACAAATTAGAGCAGTAAGGAAATTATTTTTGGACCTATGGATGAGGAAGAGTTTGTGTCTAAACAAGTAATAGAGATGATCACACAAATAAATTTAACATAAAAGTTAAAGAGAGGGGGCAGCTAGGTGGCGCAGTGGATAGAGCACTGGCCCTGGAGTCAGGAGGACCTGAGTTCAAATCCAGCCTCAGACACTTAACACTAGCTGTGTGACCTTGGACAAGTCACTTAACCCCCAATTGCCTCACCAAAAAAAAAAAAAGTTAAAGAGAGACAACTGGGAAAAAATTCTTGGAGCAAGTTTCTTTGATAAAGGTCTCATATTCAAGATACATAAGAAACTGATTCAAACTTGTAAGACAAGAGCCATTCCCCAATTGATAAATAACAGCCAGCATTTCAATAATGCTTTTAGATTTACAAACATTATCTAGTTTCATTCTCACAACAAACCTGGGGAATAGGTGCTATTATTATTCTGATCTTACAGATAAATAAACTGTGGCTTGCCTCAGGACTCACACAGTGACAAAGTCCAGGATCACAAAGCTAATACAAGTCTGAGATTGCATTTGAACTCAGATCTTCCTGACTCTGGGTTCAGTGCTCTACCCACTTTATTACCTAACTACAAAAATGATCAAAGGATATGAACAGGTAGTTTTCAAAGGGATTAAGCTATCAACAACCTCATGAATAAAAATGCTTTAAATCATTAATAATTACAGTAATGAAAATGAAAGCAACTCTGAGGTTCCACCTCACCTATCAGACTAGCAAAAATAACAAAAGAAGAAAATGACAACTGCTGGAGGAGCTGCAGAAAGACAGTTCTACTAGTATCTTGTTGGTGGAATTGTGAATAGGTTCCATCCATTCTGAAAAGTCATTTGGAACTATGTCTAAAAAGTTAACAATCTGAGCAAACCTTTTTATACCATTACAAGGCCAATCCTCCAAAGAAAGAGGAAAAGAACCAATATGTACAATACATCTATAGCAGTTCTTTTCAAGGTAACCAAAAATTGGAAACTAAGGAGTATCATGTATCCTCCTACTGGGGAATGACCAAAGAAACTGTGGTATATGAGTATAATGGAATGTTATTCTGCCCTAACAAAAAATGAAATGGACAGCTCCAGAAGAACTTGGGAGGACTGCTATGAACTGATACAGAATGAAGTGAGCAGAAAAATTTAAACAATGATAACATAATAGAGAAAAACAACCTTGAAAGACTTTACAACTGATCAATGCAATGCTAAACTAAGTCTAAAAGAGTGAAGATGAAACACTATATTCACCTCCTGACAGAAGGAGGGTATGAAGACAAGTAATGTGAAATAAAGCTGCAGAGATAGATTTAAGCCAGACTGTAAAAGGCTTTAAATGCCAAAATTCATTGGAGTTTATATTTGGTCCAAGAGGTAATAGGGAGCCACTAGAATTTACTGCGTAGGGGAAAGAACATAGTCAGACCTAAGTTTTAGGTATATCAATCTGGCAACTGTGTGAAGAATGACCTGGTGAAGAGAGAGATTTGGGACAGGGATCACAACTAAGAAGCTATTACAATAGTCCACGCAAGTAGTGATAAGGAAAGAAACCAGGGTAGTGGCGTAGGGAGTATAAAAGACAATGTTTTGCAAATAGAGGGAAAGTGAAGAGTCATGGATGACTTCAAGCATAAAAACTTGGGTGACTGGAAAGATATGGGGGTGGTTGGAAAAGGGGGAGGTTTGGTGGGGATAAGATAATGAGATCTGTTTTAGACATACTGAGTTTCAAAAATGTTAAACAGGCAAATAGAGGACTGGAGCTTGGGGAAGAGGCTGGGGGAGGACATAGAGAGCAGGGGAGTCATTTGCATAAAGATGATAACTGATAAGTGAATCTATGGGTGATTAATATCCCTGAGAGAATTTAGAAAGAGAAGAGGACAGAATATCAGGGCTTGCCCACAGTAGTTGAGTGAGTCAATGTGACCAAGCAATAGAAGCTGAGAAGGAACAGTGAGACAGGTAGGAGAAGCAAGAGAAAGCACTGTCTTAAAACCCAGAGAGGAAAAAGTATACAGGAGGAGAGGGTGATGAGCAGTGCCACATACTGCAGAGCTAAAGAAGGATGAGGACTGAGAAGAGATCATCAAATTTGGTCATTTAAAAAAGCATCGGTGACTCTAGAAAGTGAATTTTCAGATGACTGAGGAGGTCAGAAGTCAGATTACAATGGACTGAGAAGTGTGAGTTGAGGAAGTAAAAGTAAAAAGTATAGACAACTTTTGGGGAGGGTCCTTCATTAATGGTTGGATAAAAAAGAATTTAGGAACTCAATCATGAAGTCCCTCCATAATTATATACAAGAAGAATAAGAATTCACAAAGAATCTTGTGGCAAATTATAAAGAATTCAATAGCTTAAGCACCGTGGTAATTTATATTGTAAAGCAACAACTAGGAAAACAATACGTACTATAAAATGAATACTATATACTGAATGATTAATCTCATTTCCTAATATATCAGGAGGGGACAGAGATTGGACCTGTGATTTAATAGGAAACTCCCTAGTGAGGGACTCCTTATACTAATGCAGGTCAGCACATTCTCTGGAACTTCATCTAAAGAGAGCAATCTGGGGGGCAGCTAGGTGGTGCAGTGGATAAAGCACTGGCCCTGGATTCAGGAGGACCTGAGTTTAAATCCAGCCTCAGACACATGACACTTACTAGCTGTGTGACCCTGGGCAAGTCACTTAACCCTCACTGCCCCGGAAAAAAAAAAAAGAGAGAGCAGTCTGGAACCCTGGTTAAAGGACTTGCCCCAGGGTCAGCGATGGGACTGATAATATAACTATAAAATATCCCATGCTATATAAAAGCATTTAGTGTAACAAGCAGCAATCCCTAAGGCACAAAAGTACTGAGGGAGATCCTCTTAAGGCAGCAGCAGGACCTCAAAATTCTTTAGGTTAAGGAATCAGTCCTTCATCACCACTGGTCTCTTCCACCCACCCAGCTAATCCCTTTTCAATGGTCCTGTGAAGTAACCTGACAGACAGAAAATAATGAAATCTCTCTATATAAACCACATATTTATAATTGTGCTTCTTACATAGAAAAAGAACTCCACTTTCTTAGGGTTTTTTAAAAGCAATTCTTTAGGGAAGTGTAACTGAACTTGTTTCAGAAAATGAAATTCATTAAAATAGTCTTACTTTAATAAACGAATAGCATGGCTGAAACCATCTCCTTCTACTTGTACTCCTTGATGTGGAATCTCCATATTACATAGCTATAAAAGAGAAAAAGTCAGTCAAATTATACAAAACATTTTACAAATTCCCCTAAGTATTACTTCTTTTGGTACAGTGATATTTAGTAACACTTTTTTCTCATCCATTTATGTCATCCCCTCTTCTAAGCAGTTCTGTGGGAATATTTGTTGCAATGATGCAACCATTCCTCAAAAGTGTATGAAATAATTTCAGAAACTGTCACACATTCCTTTGAGTATTCTCAAAGATGAATGTCAAATTTTAATCTCCCTAAGGAAAGAATTTACTTTAAAAAAGAGCCAAAAGTCATTCAGAGTCAAGTCTGGCAAATAAAAATGTTGATCACTCTGGGTAATTGTCTTTGGCAAAACAAAAATGAGGTAAATCTAATAATGCAATTGACTCTGTGAGCTTTGTGAAGTGGCTCTATGAAGTGTGTGTGCACGGTGCACATGTGAGTGTGCATGTATGTGTGTGAACACAAAATGTCCCAAAAGTCTAAATGCCATTTTAAGTTATTAAAACTATTCTTAACAATTAAAACTGAAAGCTGTCCTAAGACTTTTGGGAGACGCGGAATATAGAACTCTATGAGAGTCCTTTCTATGATTACTCTACTCTCATCTCATTTCTAACCCCAACAGTACCTACCAGCTTGTAACTTCTTCATGATATGTTTAATTTGTGTGTGATCTACTTAAAAAGAAACAAGAAAGCTTCTCAACTACTGTCTTTATTTGATCAGGCGTCTTACCCAAATGAATATGGGTGCTTATAGATGAAAAAGAACGACTATATCTAGAGCATGTAATATATAGTTTCATGCCTGAAACTATGGATCACTATCTAAAGTGAGCCTGGAACTAACCAGGTTTACTGGTGTAGCCTACCAGAGGCAACTTATTAGGCAGCTCAGTGACTTTTTCTGAAGGCTGGAGGATGCATATGAGGCTCAGAGATACTTCCAAATCCAAATCCAAAAATGCCTCTATTTTTCTAAAATGTAAAGATTATTTATCTGGGTGGCAAAAGGGAGAAGAATGAAATCCAAATATTTTGTAATACAGAAGTACCAACTCAAATTTCATAAATAAGCTCCTCTAAAATGTAAATAGTACCTCCGATCCCAATGGTTATACCTATATCAGTCATCACGATGAATTACTTCAATCAAACAACCCTACTGCTTCTATCTCATTCAGTCATTTCAGTCTTGACTCTTCCTGGCCCCACTTGAACTTTTCTTGGCACAGATAGTAGAGCGGTTTGCCATTTCCTTCTCTAGCTTATTTTACAGATGAGGAAACTGAGGCAAACAGGGTTAGGTGACTTCCTCAGGCTCACACAGCTAGTGAGAATCTGAGGTCAGATTTGAACCCAGGAAGATGAATCTTCCTGATTCCAGGACCAGCACGCTACCATCAACCTAGCTGCTTCTATCTTAGCACTAAGTTAAACACTGACACCACAGGGATGGGACTTGTGATAAGAGAAAAGTAGGCAGCTTTGGCTAAGTTAAAAGGCAGAATGAGGGAACTGGGTGCTGGGAAAGAAAGGTGCCGAGATATAGGGACAGCTTCAGTGAAAAACTTTACCCACTTTGCTTTAGGTCCCATATAGGGAAGTTCCTGTAAATTAAGAAAAATTACCTTATATATCACGCGTCAATTCACATTGCTAATTCAACTAACTGCATGAAAAGATACAGAAGCACACACCCAGATCAGCTAAAAATGTTGCTGCATTCCCTTCAGCAGCTTGAAGAGAACATAGTTCCAGGTCCTAGGCCTTGGCTACAAGTGCTCCAAAAACTCCAGTCACCCTCACCACAATCTAACAGCAACAATGACTTGTTAGTCCTGCATTTTGAAGCTTTCAGTGTTTCTTCTACTTCCTTCAGTTTTACTCCTGCTGGATAGAATGCCAATATTCCTAGGAATATATTTTTTTTCTGAATCATAGGATCATAGCTTTAGCGCTGAAAGGGACCTTAGAGGTTATCAAGTCTGGCCCCCTCGTTTTACAGATGAGGAAACTGAGGTACAGAGAGGTTAAATGATTTACCCAGGGTTACATAACTACAAAAAGGCAGCATTAGAATACAGGTCTCCCTGACTCCAAGTCCAGCACTCTATCCCCTACACCATGCTGATTTCACCCACTACAAGAAAATCTGTGTGCTACCATTTCCCATAATCAAAAATAAGTAGGGGCAGCTAGATGGTGCAGTGGATAGAGCACTGGCCTTGGAGTCAGGAGTACCTGAGTTCAAATCTGGCCTCAGACACTTAACACTTACTAGCTGTGTGACTCTGGTCAAGTCACTTAACCCCAATTGCCTCACTAAAAAACAAAAAACAAAAAAACAAAAACAAAAATAAGAAACCTGGTCAAGAGGATACAATTAAAACTGTTATCATTAAAATTCAAATGTCTTCAGCTAGCAAGAATGTTGGGTCATCTATTAAGGATCTGGTCTCACACATATAAGCAATGGTAAGGTGATAAGCAAAATATGCCAGGAGTCTAAACATTTGCTTTTGATGATGTCCCAAGAATCACACACATCCTCTAAAACTTGATATAATTTCATAACAAAAGAACAAAAAAAGGATTTACAAACATTTCAGTTTCCTTAGAGGGAACCACTTAACCTTGAAAAGACTACCTAAAGTAGAGAAGGGGAAAAGATAACAAACCAAACTGTTAAAAATCCTTACCTCCATACGAAGTCCTATAAATGGCATATTCGTGTCACATACAGCTACAAAGTGAGCTAGAACTTTATTGAAGGCACACATTTCTCCTGATTGTTTGGGTTTCTTCGGCTCTACAGGGTTTGGGTCACCAGATAACTAAAATTGAAGTAAAGAGTACAAAATAAATAAAAGTTCTTTTGATATAACTGCTTTAAGGCAATTTTTTAAAGTTACTACATCACAGTTCAATTTTAAAAGACATTTGTTACAAAATATTTAGAATGACACACATGACAACAGTGTCTATCAAATTGGCTTCTGGCTTCTCAATGTGTCATAAAATCCAAATAGTTAAAAAAAATGCACCTTTTTTATTTAAACCAAACTTCTGTTTATCCCTCATAAATTCCAGGTAATTCTTTCAAAGGTTGGGGTTGGTTACTTCCACGAAAACATCTAAAGCGACAAGTTCCCGACAAGGCCAAACAAATTCAAGGATCACTGGTCTCCCTTACCTTGCGCTTGACACCTGCTCTTACTTGTTTCCCAGCTTTTGGGTCCAGCAGCCGCTCTTCAATGTTAGTTTTGAATTGCTGTAGTAACAAGGCTGTGGCTGGACTCTCATCTCCTTCTGCAGAACTCACAGAGAGAAAATGATACTTGTACTCCAGCTCTGTGGGGTTGCTAGGAACTTCGAACATTTCCACCACCTAAACATTAATAAATAAAATCTCAGACCCAGAAAATTAAATAGTAACAATTAAAACAATTTATGGAATGAAGCATTTTTCTTACTCCTCTCCTAATTTGAAATGCAATTTCAAGTGGTGCTGTGAAATAAAAATCCAATGCAGAATTCTATGTAAGGACTAGTCAATCATTTCAAAACGAATATTCCTTTCTGATACACAAAAATGCATGTAACTAAATCTGTCAGAATTGAAATCCAGCAAATGGGGAGAGAAAAGCAAAAATACGTAAAATCTAACAAAGTTAGGAGAAAATACCAATATATACTAAATGCAAGAAGTCTTCGAGATGCTGACACACTGACAACAGATAAAATACTATGTCACACAAGCACTGCTAATTTCTAATTCTTACTCCCTCACCCTAAGAAAAATTTAAAGAAGGGTCACCTTAGTGGTTGTAAAATCAATTCCACTGGAGAAGACCCCTTGCATTGCAGAGGCTTTTCTGGCAAAAGCTATACCTATGTATCTGACCAATTTTAGCTCAATAAAGAATTCAGAGTATTAACACTTTTATTTATTTATTTTTTGTGGGGTGAGGCAACTGAGGTTGCCCAGGGTCACACAGCTAGACTTTGTTTCTAATAAATGTGTCTAATTTAGGTGATCAATCTGGAGAACAGTACTAGTGTTCCAATATACAGTATTGTGTTATTTTTTAAAATATGCTATCACTAATAAAGTCCAATGCTTTAAAAAAAGAAAAAGAAAAACCATCTTTTCATTCCATTTAGTGTGTGAGCAGATAAACAAAATGCAAAAGCCTTAGGTATACTGCTGAGAGGAGAATCGTTATATTTTAAGCCTAATGTCCTTAAAAATTAAAAAATATGCTAACTGAAATTTTAAAAAATATTTTAGATGTATATTAAACAATTTAAGATCTTTTAAAAGCCAGAAATAAGAACACAGGAGGATTCGACTCCACATTAAAAAGAAAACAGGATCAATGTCCAATTAATCATGGTATACTGTATTTAAAATGCTGTATTATCCAAGGCTGGTCATCAAGTGAATTTTTTCAGTCTCCGCAACTAAAGAAAATAACCTCTTAAGGGACAACAGGGCTTCCTTTGCACAAAAGTAATATCTACACAAACAAAATCATGGTTCTCTTAAAGTAATAAAGAAGCCAGGGAAATGACAGACTTAATGAACCCTAAAAAGGATTTATCAGAGAAGTTCCATTTGGTTACTTACAATGTAATACTGTGGGAGACGAGTGAGTTTGATAAACAGTTTATTCTTCGAAAGATTTCCAACAGGATGAGTTGAATAATTAGAAAGCTGCAAAGTTTCACTGCACATTATAGGGAGATGTTTTATGGATTGCTTGCAACGTTGCTGTCCAAGCCAAAATCTTAATTAAAAAACAAAAATAAAACACCAAGTAATTATTAGAGAAACAGACTATTCTGGTTAACCTGTTATGACTGATTAAGACTACAAATTCAGTTTTATTACAAGCAACCAATCAAATAAATTAATGTAAATTTCACATGTTAGAAATGGCTAACAGCTTGAATAGAGTTTGCAGCTCAAGTGTTGCTAGTAGCTCACAGCTCAAAGAATCCAAGCAGGCAGCAGAGTGTGGTTGAAGGCTTCTTTATTCATCTTCAAAGATGGGCATTCTTCTGAATATGCCAGAGAGTACACTGAAGTGAGTTCCCTCACCTCTATTTATACCCCTCTCAAGGGTCCCTCTGGACCAATCACATTATAGTTCCCATTTATATACAGCATTACAAAAACAACCAATCACAGCATATAGTACCAACCTCCCGCATAGGGTAACTAAGGAGCAATCAGATTCTATCAGTCAGCCAATCAGACTGCCCTGTTAACAACCAATCAGATTGCACCGGTCGACCAGTCAGATTTCGGCACTAGGCCTTATTAACCTTATTCTGGGCAAGAATGTCCCCATTCCTCACTAGAACAGTGCTGTGTTAACACACATAAACATACATAACTTGTCAAGAAACAACATTTAAGTCGGGGTTTAAACATCTGGGTCACGTGGGTATCACCTGAGGCACCTCAAGGTGAACTCTGAGCTTAGCTTGGCTCCCATAAAACCCAGGCCTCGTTCCAGGCCCTGCTCGGGCCTAAGGCCCAGGAGCCTCGGCTCCTCAGGGCCTCGTATGCTAAGCCAAAATCTTAAATTAAAAAACAAAAAAACAAAAAACCTCCCTGCTGGGAGGTTTGGGCAACAAAACGGTAGGGCCTGAAACCAGACTCACTCTCTGCCTTTGGGGCTCTGAGAAGAGTCCAAATATAGTCTTTTCTCTCACACAGAATCACTAAAAGCATACATAAAGAGGAGAAAACTCTCAAATGGTTTATATTCTCTACTCAATTTTGGTTTAGACAAGCTTTAAATAAGAGAAATGGATTACGGAGTTATAAGACAGTGCAAAAGATTATTAAGAAAAGTTCACAGAATTTCTTTTAGAAATTAGAACAGCAAAACAAACCTCTTAAGAGAGGGATTCTTAACCTGGGGTCTGGGAACTTTAAAAAATACTGACAACTATATTTCAACAAAATTGGTTTCTTTGTAATATTTCATATTTTATTTAATGCATTTAAACATATTATTCTGAGGAGTCCATGGGCTTTGCCAGACTGCCAAAGGGGTCCACAACATCTAATTCAATCATGTATTCCCTAAAGAACTTAAAAAATGATGCAAAGGATATATTTGTATGTGTGTACATAAAGGAACTCATATATAATAATTCTTGACATTGTCAAGAAGCTATTTCATATAAATGATTTTCCAAGTAACTGAAATTTATCCCTCAGGATAACAACGTCTGATTTTCACTATTTTGAATAGGAATCTTTCTTAAAATACTGCCTTCTTAAAAAAGAAAATATTGACTTGATTTTGTTTTTCTTAATGACAAATGCTCATTGTGAGCACCAATTATTATACTCACTTTAAAAGGGGATTTTTGCCCCTTACATATAAAATTACCTAAACTATTAGTGCTTTTTGAATTTGGTACACTGTTCTCACTTCTTGCTATGCTGATATATTCTTCTATAATTTGCCTTTATCATCTGTTATTTTCTCAGAAATCAGGCAAATAAACAGTAAGGGTCTCTCCAATACGTAAAAAGCATGAGCTGATTCACAGATTTTGTGACATCTGCTCTGGCTGATCATACTTTCCTAACCCCACTGTAAAAAAACTTAACAAGAAAAACCTAAAAACTTTCCATCTCGTGACTGTTTCACACAGTTGACATTGCCACATTGAGGCTTTCCAGAAATGTTTTAAATGTGCTGCAGTTTTACTTATTCATTATTCAAAAAGAAAAGCAGTTGGTCAAAATTTATAGAGAATAATATTAAACCAGTGGAGAAAAACAATAGTAATGACCCCCTTCCCTCCCAAAACAATGACATCTGCACAATGGCAACAAAAATATCAATTTTGTTCATAAAAGTTTTCTTCAGACAGAGCAAATAGCACAGTATTTACAAAAGCAAAACTGTAGGGCATGGGGAAGAGGGCGAAGCCAAAAAAGGAGTACAATGAAGTCTTTCCACCATCCTCAGCATAAATACTACAGAATTCCCTTTCACTACAATTCTTTTCATACTTAACTCATAACTGAGTTCCTTTTAAGAAAGAGTCCAAGATGAAAGTGCCTTAAATAAATTTCCTCTTTGAAGTGTGATTTCAGCACATTTGTATCAAGATTAACTTTAATAACATTTTGACTAAAAAAGCTGGCTTTTCCACACAGTGAAATTTTGTTTTGAATGAACATCTCACAAATGATCACTTATCCACAGCACATTTCTGCCCAGCAACTGCTCAATGTGATGGATTCTTATCATCTACCTCTTCTGAATTCACTGAATGTTCCCAGATACTATCCATGGTACAAATTCACATGCAGTTATTTCTGGAAGAACAGGCTCTGCTACTTGACTGATTGGTTAAAATACAACTTATCAAAATCCTAAGATGAGATTTTTCCCCAATAATGTGAAAAATGTGAGATTTTAGCTAAATTTGTCTCTTACAAGGGAAAGATCTTGTTACCAATGATCAAATCAAGTTAACAATATATTGAAAAAATGTTGAAAACTACCTTTACAGGTAACTGGAAAAAATAAAATAAATGTTTGTTACAAAAAAAAATCAAAAATATAATGAAAATAGATATATTCATATACAACCCTCATTTAAAAAAACACACAAACCTTTCTAATCAACTTCAACAGCATATTTCCAAGCAATTAGATTGAACTGAATGAAGGGAAAAGAATGCTAAAAAGCAACATATCAAGTTAAAGCTATTTCTCATTTGTCTTAAAAAACAAAACAAAACCAAAAAAACCTTACTTGAGTTGTTGAATCCAAGGGATGATTCTTTTCATATCATCATTCACAGATTTCTCTATGTCATCCAGAGTTGCCTGGTCTAAAAGTATTAAGCTTTTCATTAGTTGCTTAAATGAACAAAATCTTTTATACATAAAGCTTTCAAAGAATGAAGTAAATAGATTTTTTTTTTACAAAGTCTTATTTTTGAGTCACAAATAGAAGCTCAAATAAACATTAAGCAATAATCACAGAGTTATATGACCACATGTCATAGAATATGTGTCTAATTTTTGCCCAAAACTAAATAAAGTTCTAGCCACACTGATTTGGAGTCAGCAAGGTAGTTCTTCCCCAGGCTACTCCTGGAATAGCAATAGGCACAGTAATGAAAGGAAACAATGGTGGAAAGCTTACCTCTCGGTAAAACTAAACTTAAATAAACAAATCCAAAATTAATGAAATAAATAATTTGAATGAATTACTAATAAATAAAAATTTAAATAAACTTAAAATTAATTTTGGGGGAAATCTTTTCAAGGAAATGTTAATGTATTAAATATATTAACTATCATATACAATATTTTGAAAATTAGCAATAACACATCATTTTCAAAATTTGAGATAAGTGAATCCTGAATAACAAAACAACATATATGCATCATTCAAACTGGGGCATAAAATAATTAACATCTATAAATAAGAATAAAATGTTATCTTTTTAATAACACCAGTGTCAGAAAGCACATCATGTTATATGTAAACTGTTATAACAAGTTTTTAATTCAATAAACTTACTCTGTTTGGAGGATATAATTTGATCTGTTTGTTATATTACAAAGATGTTAAGGTTAAAGACTACAAAGCTAAAACCTATTTTATATAGAAGGGGAAAAGCAAGCAACAAATTCATCATTTTTTGGGCAAAACTTCAATTCCTAATATTAGTTTGGTGATTTTATTCATCGATCACAGATAGTTTCATATTAAAATGCCATAGAGCTTGGTTTAGTTATAAAATAAGGCTTCTGTAATTTCAGTACAATTTCCCTCTTTAAAAATCATCAATAGCTCATAGGCAGGACCTATTAAGTAAACAATTAGCTTCTCATTTTGAAGCATAAACACTAAGCAAAATATAAACTTTTAGGATATTTCAATAACCCTGAAATACTACAAATATGGCAGTGACATATTATTGGAAGCAATGGCTCCTATAAAACTTAAAGGTTGTTCTTTCTGCCGTAGTATCATACCCTTTCACTGCTGCTACTTGTCTCAACACCAAATACCTGGGAAAATAGACATATCTTTTATATTTGAATAGACATGGGTTAAACAACTATACAGTAAGTAGGTGTAATATTTTATTAACCTACCAAGTCCATAAAGCATCAGTTGGAACATTCCAGAATGCAAGTCCACAAAAATATGTAGACATTCTGAGCGGCTACAGGGCTCCAAGATAGGAATGACGAGAGTTGGAAGTGCAGTCTCTATGAATGCTAAACAGTCAAAGGTTAGAATTTATATCTTGCTATATGTTCTTTTATTTTATTTTTAAATTTTTTTTGTGGGGCAATGGGGGTTAGGTGACTTGCCCAGGGTCACACAGCTAGTAAGCGTCAAGTGTCTGAGGCCAGATTTGAACTCAGGTCCTCCTGAATCCAGGGCTGGTGCTTTATCCACTGCACCACCTAGCTGACCCTCACTATATGTTCTTAAAGTTCAACTCTAAAATCAAAACATAAGTCAGCTAGATGTCCATGATGCACGACCAAGACAAAGCAAGCAGTTTTGTTAAATCTGGGATACTACATTATAAATAGGAAGAATGAAATTTTCAAGTAGAGATTAATGTACTAGTCTTAAAATCTACATTAAAATTAAACTATAGAAAGGGAAAGAATGTCTTTTGTAGGAACTGAATACTCCTAATACCTCAATAGTGAGCCTTCTGGGCCCTACTTAATAACTCACTTAGTGGTTACAATAACAGTAATTTTTAAAAGATGTCTCTCTTTCAGGTCACATCTCTCCATTCCAACCCTCACCTTACAAAGGGAAGAATGGAGAAGAGATATTTAGGAAAATCTAAACACTTTAATTTATGGACTAAAGTTTTATAATGCCATTCTCAAGGAAATAATGCCCATATATTAAGACATAATATAAAAACTAAACTATCAAAAGCTACTGGATGCAGTAGCTTCTTTAATTTGACTTCGAAAAGTCAAATTAAAAACCCACCACCCTTTCATTTTAAATACACTTAAATTTAAATGTATACTTCATTTTAAAGTCACAGATGAGACTGGAATATAGGCAGTAGCTATACATATATCCAAGAGCTAAGGATTTACCCAATCTCATTCAAAGTGTTTCTAAAAAGCTCAATTAACTTTTCCCTAAATCCCTAATCAGACAGAGCAGAAATTCAGAGACATTAGCAGGAAGGAGATGCAAACCAAGGGCTAGCCTGCCCAAGATATTATGAAAGTCATTAAGATATTATAGGCAAAAGATATAAAACGACAAGACCTCTAGAGCTATGGTACAGTGGAAAGAAAACTGGTCTCAGGAGAATCTAGTTCTAGTCCCGGTTGTGCCACTAATTAATCAACTATATGATGATGGGCAAGTTCGGTACTTCTCTATGCTTCAAAGATCAGAGAACTTAAGCTGGAAGCAACCTCAGAGGTCATCTCATAAAACCACAATTTCTCAGAAAAGCAAAGTGAAGCCCAGGGACATTAAATGACTTGCCCAAAATGATACACATCAGAGGTGGGATATGAACCAAGGTCCATTGACTCTAGAGCCCACTGGACTGTAGGCCCTCAGAAAGAGATAGAATATCTGCTACCTACCTCACAGGGGGTCTGTGAGGATAAAATGGCCAGACTGTAGCTGCCCTATTAGATTTTTTTTTAATTAATAAAGTATTTTTTTCCCTATTACATGTAAAATAGTTCTCAACTTTTGTTTATACAAGCTTTGCCCTATTAGATTTTAAGCTTCTTGAGGGTAACAATAATTATTTGCATACAGTAGGCATTTAATAAATGTTTACCAAATTGAAAAAAGATAATGTATATGAAATACTTTGAAATATGTAGTGTTGTTCATAATTCAAAATACTACTTATCTTATTATTATTCCTCATTCCTATTATCAGAAGCAAACACCAAAATCTCATTAAGTTAAAAAATGTTGACAGTACAGACACAGGTGGGAATGTAGTTTCCTTCCAGGTTAACTAGGACAAAAGGATTTATTAAGTAAATTAATGGGTGATAGGACTTCAGAAGAAGCATCTGATGTAAGAAATTAAATAAAATCTTTCCCAATCATCAGATCGCAGACTGAGAATTGTAAAGGACATTAGCTCACCTAGTTCATCTCTCCTCATTTTACAGTTGAGAAAACTGAGACCCAGAGAGGTTACTAGAGGTAAGATTTAAATCCAGGTCCTCTGAGATATAAATCCAGTATTTCTTCCAAAATATCAGGCAGCCTCCCGTTCTCAATTATATTTAATTTAGCAAGCATTTATTAAGTACCTACTACATAAAAGGCACTGTCCTGGGCACTAAGGTACAAAGACAGAAAGGAAATAGTTCCTGTCCTTAAGAACCTAACATTCTACTTGGGGATACAACATACAAAAAAGTAAACAGAAAATAATATAAGATGAGAGGGAGCACTAATAATCAAAAGGATCAGAAAAGGCTTCCTAAAGAAAGTTGAACATGAGCTTAGTCTTGAAGGAAGCTAAGGATTCTATTTTGTGTTATTATATGTAATTGAAAGCAATAAAACTAAATTCATTTTATAATAAATTAGATATTACAAACTCAAGACAAGCTTCCTCCACTTATCTAAATTCATCGTCCTTTAAAAATCTAATGGGGCAGCTAGATGGCGCTGTGGATAAAGCACTGGTCCTGGATTCTGGATGACGTTAGTTCAAATCCTACCTCAGACACTTTTAACACTTACTAGCTGTGTGACTCTGGGCAAGTCACTTAACCCTCACTGTGTCCCTTCCTCCCCCCTCCCCCTCCCATCTAATGAAAAACATTCATAGCTCTAATTCAAATATATGACACACACTGTGCTAAGGGGCACACAAAGATTATCAAGGCATGGTCCCTATCCTTGAAACTCATAGAGTTAATCTGCCAGCTTACTGATATTTAAACAGGTCTGTGTTGTAATAGTCTACAGCATGGTTCAGGGTCAAATCCCCACGCTGATCCAGCTGGGCAGGGTGACCCCAGCAAAATCATTTAATCTCTCAAGTTCTCTAAGCAACTCTCCAAGATTAGATGTTGCAGAGAAGGTACCAAGCTGCCCTGGTCCAGGGAGTATCCTTTTCTAGAGGCTCCCTTTGCCAATGAATACCAAATAATACCAAAAAAAAATACCAAAAAAAAAAAATAATACCAAAATAATACCAAAAAAAAAAAAACCACCCAGAATTTCTACTTAAAAAGCCCAAACTCTTGAAAATAAACTATTATGTACAAATGATCAAGTAAGTGAAGTCACATTTTAATGTAAAGCTTTCATATGGAAAGGACTTATTTCAAAAGAATAAGTAAGCATTAATAAAAAGAACATACAATTTTCATTGGCATTGAAACCTTTAAGAATGGACTTCAGTTCCTGGAGTTTCTGATGAGATCTTGCATGTACACTATCAATTAAGAGTTTTTCTATTGATAAGTGATCGATCTGCAGAAATAAGAAAAATACATCTCTATAAGTTTCTGTTAACGAAAGAACTTAAGCTCAAATTAAGAGAATTTAAAACATTAAAGTTGATTAACAACGTACACCTTTATTTTAAAACCTTACAACCATCTGGAAATAAGTACATTTGATAGATAGTATTATATATAGAGTTCCTTGAGAATGTTTTAAAGAAGCAAATTAATCAATTTTAAAAAGAATTTAAATATACCTTATATGAAAAGGCTAAGTTAATTTGCAAATTAGGTCAATTTAGGAATTATACCAAAAACTTTATAACATGTTCAGTTATAGAAAATAATAAAAAGATAAACTTGTATAGTTTGCAGAATATCAACGTGAAGAGGTTTCAAGTTCCAGCTCTGCTCTCGTGAATGATAACAGTAAATCACCTTTTCAAACCTTAGTTTTCTCATTTGTAAAGTGGGGATACTAATCTTTACATTAAATTTGTACTAGAATTTGCATCTGCTGCCTCACTGTGGCTTGGAAACAGCTGTAGGTTTCTACAGGTTATTCTAGGGAAATAAGTCCCCTCCCTGCTAAAAGTTTAGCAACCAATTTCGCCAAAACATGAAGAATCTGGTTACAACTACTTTCCATGTCTCAATTAAATAGGTAAGTGGCCACAGAGACAAAATCCCAGAGGAGTAAAATACTGAATACTGTACTCTATAGCCTATGACTCCCAGGACACTTGGCAGGACACAATGTGATAGTAGAGTGCCTTTTAAGTCATGTTTGGTCCGGATCTGTGATTTCATCTTTGTAAGGAACTCCCTGGGAGGAAACTGCCCCAACCAATGAAGATCAGTGACTGTCAGCAGTCTGCACCTCCTGAGACATTAAGTGACATTACAGGGGGGACGTGAAACCAAGTCTTTCTAATTCCAAGACTAGCCATGTACTGTATTCTGTGACTCCTCTTTTATCTTTTTAAACCATAAAACCTTTCTTAAAATGGCACTTTCTCCCTGGCACTGCTATTATACATGTCTCACCCCTTCTAGGCTGCAAACTTCTTGAGAACTAAAAAGACCACTTCTCATTTTTGGATTCCCAATGTCTTTCACATAGTCAGCATGTAGCAAGTTTCCTAAATGGCTTTATGGAAGGTATGTTGAAGAGTTTTTGATAATGGCTAATGTGCTAAAAATAAGTTAAATTATATTCATTTCACAAATATCTGTTACAGATAGGCACTTACCTTCATGGCTCTTTCAACTAATTTGGAGTCAGAAGCTGGCAAAGGAGGATCATGAAAAATCTGTAAAGGTTTGGAGACATCATTCTCATCAATTTTGATCGTGACCTTGTGAACAGAGGCAATCCCTGTTTTTCTCCCAAGAACCTGTTGGCTTAACAGAAAACCAAAGTGTTAAGTGTGTTAATTTAATGGTAGTTCTGAGAAACAAACCTTCAATATTACAGTGCATTTTTAGAAATTGTATTTCATTTAACTTTGTATTTGCATGACACTTTAGGATAGCATGGAGGTAAAATTTAAAGTACACAAAAAATTAACTTTTTTGTGTATATCTGTTATCAGTTTTCATCCTTTTACAATAAAAGGCTAATATCAGTCATATATTATGATGAAGGCTGCAAGGCTAGTGACTTTGATGCTTGATTGATGCTTATTTCAAAATCCTAAAAAAGGAAAACTATATTACCACACAACCTTCTGAGAAAGCAGTTTTAGAGAATGTCAACATTTCAAATGTACATATACAACAATCCATTTTAATTATGTGTTTGTAAAAGGTACATAGGGTGTCCCAAAAGTCTTAATGCAGTTTTAAGCAATTAAAAAGAACTAAAGACTATTAAGCCATTAAAGCTCAAAGCTGCACTAAGTTTTTTGGGACAACCTGTATTTAAAAATAGGAAAACTCAGCAGGCTAACAAAATTATTTGACAAGTTTCTTGAAATAAATTGAAAATTGAAATAAAATAGACCCCTTCTTTTAGGAATCCAGCTTGAGTCAGAAGAGAATTATTTTGTTGTTCAAATTTTTGAGAAATATGAACAAACCAAATATGATCAAGTAGAAACATTTATACATTGCAGCAGGATCTCAGTCACAGGATAATGAGCTGGAAGAGATCCAAATGTCACTTAATGATGAGGACTGTACTTTGAATAACCATCTAACAAAAATAAGAAGCAGAAAAATGTGATTTAAGTAATAGCAAAATGCAACTGGAAACAATTTTACTTACTTCCAAACTGTGAGTGAGAGGCACTTCCCAGCATGATACTTCTCCACTTGAACAAGATCACCCCAACGTTCACGAATTAGCATTAGAGTTTGTGAATGTAATACTTCTAATTGAAGTGATAAGCAGAAAGAATCTGATAAACAAAGTTAAGAACATAAGCAACATTTCTCTTGTTCAAAAATAATTGGCTACTTGTTCCAATCAAGTAGAAGTAAACCTGATTTTAAAACCAACACTGGACAGAAAAGTTGCCTAGAAAACAAATTTTTACTTCCTGAATCATGCCATTTCATTGATTTACATTACAGAATTAGAGAAGAGCAAGCTTGGGACTACTTTTGGCCCTGTAACTAAAAAAAGTACATAAATGTCTAGTAATGGAGTCAGTCCTCCCCAAAATCTAAAAAATCAGGTATACAAAGTAAAAATAAATTTACTGCTATTACAAAAAAATGTTATAAAATGTAAATATAACAGCAGAAAGCACATTCTCTTGAGAGCTAGATCTCTAAGAAAGATTCACTCTTTTACATTTGTCTGACTTTCTATCAAATTGGCAATTTTGTTCTCCATTCTGTCAGGAAAAGACTGACACCATCTTTCCCACCTTTTCAAAAGTTTGAGAAATTAGACAAATTAATTTCAATATAACTTTAAATAGCAATAAGTCAACCACCCCCTTATAAAAATGTTAGAATTTCCATTTTTATGCTATAAAAATGTATATAAATTTATGCATTATAGAGACCCACTAATACTACTTATTATTCTCCATTAGTAGCTTTTTTTTTACATCTGTCAAGTCAGTATAATCCTAGTTTAAAAGTAGAATTTCAGTATGTTTTATTATAAAAAAACAACAATCAGTAAATAGCCTACTACACTTAATAATTAAGAGCAAAAAGGAAAAGGGAATAAGAAAGCCATATCTGGAACTACCACCCTATTTTCAAAAGGATACGTAGGCAATTGTACATGTCCTGAAGAGGCTTCTCATCAGCAAAGAGCCTAGACTGGACCAACTGATGAATAAAGCTGATCTGCATACTATGTACCAAAGCTCGACCATCTGTGTTAGGAAGAGAAAACGAGAAGACCAAATTAATCACAATTTTACATATCATGGAAACTCAAAAACATGTTTTTACAAGTATGTGATAAAAAAAGAGGCTAGAAAGTTGGCCTTAGAAGATTTGATACATACTAGATAAGCAATACTGGGCAAGTCACTTAAACACTCATGGCTCTCAGCAACTTTATAAATAAGCTGCAGGGAATTATGTGTAGTGAATAATCTGACTTAATATAGAGGGAATTTCGTCAACAGAGTTCCTTATACCAATAGTCACAGGATTGTAGTCTCTACCCTCTACCCTATGTGATAAAATTAAATAGGCACTAGACACAGAAATAAATGCTAAATGAAATGAAATAAAGTGAATAGAAATGCAGTCTATTGTCAGTGGAAACCAGAACACTACACCTCAAGAAAGACGAAAACCTACATATATCTTCTTACTAGATTTAAATCACTGAGTTAATTATGAAAAAAAAAGTTAATTATGATACTTTTCAAAAATGTTTATCATTCCATAGGCCATATTTCTATGAAAAGTGATGACAATGTAGTTTGGTAGATAGAAAGCCAGCATTGGAGCTTGGAAGACCTGGGTCCAAGTCCTACTTCTGATAGGTATTGAAATATGTTCATGGGTAAGTCACAACCTAAGTGACCCAAACAACTCTCTATGATTAAGTTACTGACCTGCCGACATGAAAAAATTAAAAGTCACTGATCTGCAAACATGAAAATTAAAGGTCCAGATTTTTAAAAAGGGAGAGGAGGATTTTTTTTTATGTGTAATAGGAATTTGTTTCTTAATTTATCAACCTCACTGGACCAAAACCTGACTCGTGGAATAATAATGTAAAGAGAAGGTCAGTGCCATTTCTCCTAGTTGAGAGATTACTGAGTTAACCAAGACCTGATCCCATAGGATGTGAAAATTTACTTACAACCTTAAACATTCCTCAGATAAGGAGCCAGAGGAAGACTCTCAACTGTCCCTGACCCCTTAGTGACATGTAAATCTTGCCCCTCAATCACCCTATTTGTGAACCTCCTAAATGTAGTTTAAGCTATAATCTAACTTTGCTTAAAGATTTTATCTGACAAAGTCTGTTTCCTTAGGGGAGTATGAGATTATGACTGCTTAAAAAAATCTGTTCGACTTTTATGCCACTGGTAGAAATATGTTATTATGAATCTACCTTTTCTTTAAGTCATAATCTAGGAGGAATATACAAGATTGCAATCATGTTAAAGAATTATTTCTGTCACTCTGAAGTAATTCTGTCTAAATGAAGCTTGGTTAAAATCCGAATGATGATTCAAGTGTTCTCTAAAGCCTACACTTCGGCTTAAGCATAAGAATAAAACCCAGGTTTTTACCTCTATAATTTCTGCATTGTGATGAATATATTTTGGAAACAGTCATCTACTACATGAACTCAGAGACAGTAGACGTTTCTCCCATAACAAAAGGATACAAAAATGATTAAATACTTTAACAGAAGAACAACTTTTCTGGTTTTACCTCCAGTCTCCTTATCCTCAACCAGAATCTCCAATTTGAGAAGACGCCAAGGGACATCAGGATCATCTCCCATCACTGTTAAGGTGGCTTCAAACTCTCCTTCCACTCGAAACTTTACCCGACCATTTGCTGGATAGTTTTACCACAATTTAAGAAAAGTAAAAGAAAAAAATTATCTTTAGCTTGTTAACTATTCTAAACTTTTATTTTCCACAGTTTAGGTAAGAGAATTTTTCTTCTGAGAGCTGTTTAAAAAGAATCCACGTCATGCTAATGCTACTTATTTGAGCTAGTTTTTAAATCAAGTACATGTGTACGTGTGAGAAGTGGCCAGTTTCTGCTCTTAGGTGATCATGAAGAGATAAAACCAGATGTTCTAGTAGTACTAAACAATATTTACTAGGTAATCAGTGACTAAGAAGCTGAGTAGACACCTGAGAAAAAATTTTACTAAACGAATTTGTTCTAACAGTAGTAAAGAGGTAAGACAAAGAAACAAAGTAGGTAATTTCCTGCCTAAACTGTGGTTCTAGTAGTTATATATTTTTCATCCACTTAACGTATTTATGTTTCCAAACCAAATTTAAAACTAGCTTTAGTAAGGGTTTATATTTCTGTGATTTGATTAGTAATTCCAAATGTCTATAATACAAACTAGAAGTCCAAAAATTTAAATCTCAAAACCAGCACAATAGAACATGCAATTTATTTATGCAAAAACTGATTAAGGGTTTATCAAAGGTCAGTAAGCTAAAACTGAAAAGAGAAAAATGAAAGGCATACTGATCAAGTCTGTAGCTTACAATTATTCACATATCAGAGCCTCAATTAAGCAAACAAGGAACTAACAATTAATAAGGTCTTACTATGTGCCAAGTACATGCTAACTGCTAAGGACACAAAGAAAGGCAAAAACATACAACTAGTCTCTGCCCTCAGGGAGCATGAGACAATACAATATAAATAGGCCCATGCTAACTGTTTTATGCTCCTTTGTCTCATCTCCTGAATTCCACTACAAAGGTCAATGGGCAGGGACTCTTATCTTACACTTATTTCTGTTGCACCCTTCGTGCACAAATCTGACCATGTTACAACCTACTTGATAAATTTCAGTGACTCCCTATTTCCTCTGGGATCAAATATAAAATTCCTCTATTTGGCATTTAAAGTTCTTCTCAACCTGGCTCCCATCCTACCTTTTCCAGCCTTTTCCCACATAATTCCCCTCCATGTACTCCACAGTTCAGCCATATTGGCTAACTTGTTCCTCACCCATACTGTCACCTTTTTGCACTTGATATCTCCTCCATGACAGAAATGTTCTCGGGGGCGGCTAGGTGGCGCAGTGGATAAAGCACTGGCCCTGGATTCAGGAGTTCCTGAGTTCAAATCCGGCCTCAGACACTTGACACTTACTGGCTGTGTGACCCTGGGCAAGTCACTTAACCCCCATTGCCCCACCAAAAAAAAAAAAAAAAAAAGAAATGTTCTCCCTACTCACCTCCATCTCTTGGATCAACTGGTTTTCTCAAAGACAGTTAGTTCAAGAGCTTCTTACACTACTCCCCATCGTCCCCCTGCCCCCAGCTTCAAGTTTGGTTCCCCTCCTAGGTCACTAAGTATCTGCTTTCTTGGTTTAGCTGCGTTATGTGTCATCTCCTCCACCTTAAGGGCAGGTACTGCTACAATTCTGCCTATATATCCCCAGCATCTAGCAAAGGCCTGAAATATTTGAGGTACTGGATGGCCTAGCAATGTGCTACTTCTCTGGGATTCCCGGTAGATCCCAATTTTATGTACTCAATAAGTATTTGTTTATTGATAAAAAACAAGAAAAAAGAATGCTTTTTCTACCCAAGTCTCCCATGTTCTCATTCTTCTTTTTCTCCTGTCCTATGTAAAAGTACCATATATGGGGGCGGCTCGGTGGCGGAGTGGATTAAGCACCGGCCCTGGATTCAGGAGTACCTGAATTCAAATCCGGCCTCAGACACTTGACACTTACTAGCTGTGTGACCCTGGGCAAGTCACTTAACCCCCATTGCCCCACAAAAACAAACAAACAAAAAAGTACCATATATGTACTATATACTTTTCTCCTGTACTTCAATCTCTTTTTCTCATCACCCCTTCACAATTCTCTACTTCTTTCAAAGTGGGAAGGAAGTCTTAAATGGCTACTTCAGGCTGGAACAGATAACTAATATGGTTGTAATTTTATAAATTGTACTTAAGTACATGAAATGTATATTGATACTTTAAATACTTCAAAATCATTCTGGGGGGAAAAAGACATCATTTGAACAAAACTATTCTTTAAGAGAACCTTCGGATCCATACCCACTGTAAGATTTGCCAGCTGAGGAGGGAGGTCTGTAGTTACTAGTCGATGTCTAAGAATCTGGTTCAGCTGATGCAGTGTGGTCTGTTTCTCAGTCTTGGTAATAGGATCAGGAGGAATGATTTTATCCTAAAAAGATATGTTTAAAAGCCGTATTTAGAAAGACCCAAAGCAGGAGTTATTTTTTACATGCATCTAAGAAAACCCAACTATTTTCTTAATTTGAATTTTTTTTTAAACAAGACTAAACATTCACTTTACAGGTTTAACATTAGGAATAAGGATAGAAACTGGACTGATATCTTCATTCAGGTCAGGAACTTCCAGGTGAGGAAACTAATCAAAATGTAGATTAGTACCTTTCTCTGAAACTTAAGAATTTCAGAGAGTTGCTTATATAGTACTAAGGGTTTAAGGGATTGGCCCAAGGTCACATAGCCAGTATGTTTCAAGAGGGGAGACTTGAACCCAGGTCTTCTTGGCTGGCTCTATAAGTCAAAATGAGATACTCCATCTTATGATTTAGAACTTTAATGAAGTGCTCTAGATGAAGAAAAGCTATGTATAATTTTACCTACACAAGCCTTATCTTCTTATTCTATTCTTGAAAGTGAAGGTACTAGTTACATACTTTAACACAATACCTTCAAATGTTAATTCCCTTAGAGAAATCAATGACACATTTAGCTTATAGCATTTTCATTTTAAACATTTATTTTTCAGTCCAATGCTTGATTTCCTCACCTGCTTCCCAAAAGGCTCCAACACAAAATACAGATTTTTAGAGTACTTATAATATTTTAGTTCAATTGATTTAATGTAAAAATGTATTTGTAGGTGCAAAATAGAATAAAACCAAATAATAAACACTATGGAAAAAATTTTCAAAAACTACACTAAAAAACCCTTACCCTAATGCATGTTGGTAGACGTGGGTAAGACCCAGTGGTCAATACATCAATGGCATAAGGAATAGCAAAACTGGGTAGACGTGCATGGACCAAAGCATCTCTAGCCAACGATGCCAGACGATCAGCAGTGTCAACAAAGAGGATGGCTTGTTGATCTAAAAAACTTGATATCATCTTTAAAAGAAAGTACAAATATGTTAGACTTCTTAAACTATTTGGTCTTCATACCATTTACTCGTTCTTAAATTAAAGGTAAAATAAATGTAAACTTGAAATTAAAAATATTCCTAATGCAACAAAGCTTAAAGACAAAAAAGGAAAAATAGTTACTAGAAAAACCATTTAATACCCTTTTACCCGTACCCTTTTAAAATCTTTCCCACTTGGTTTCCCTTCCTTAACTACAAGTACAATAAAAGAATGCTAAATAAAATTTAGTCCTTTTACTCTCACATGCTGAGGAGATTAAAATATTTGCTAATACCATAAATAACACACTTTAAAAAACTTCACCTGTGATTTTTATCAGGGTAGGGAGCTCTTGGTAAAGAACTTCCTCTGACAATACAGAGTACTACCTTCTCTTCTTAGAGAGGTCTAGGGCACTGAGAAGTTAAATAACTTGCCCACAGTCCTACAGTCAGTACAGGAGAAGAGTTGGGACTAGAGCCCAAGTTTTCCTGACTTGGATGACACTTTCTGATCACCGCTCCCCCTGCTTTGCTATGGTTAGAAGATAGCAGTCAGGCCATAAGAGTCAGGAAGACATGGCTTCCAGTATCGGACACAAACTTTTAGTGCCTCACAACCCTCTAAGACGATAAAAGTTGTAGCATGTCTGCATTGGTGGTGGGATCTGCCACACAGGGAGTTCCCTATGTTGATCAAATTTGGCCCAACTCTCATGTATTTTCAGTTACAAGAGAACTTAAGGGATTGTGGGACTAGACTTAGGAGGAACAGCAAGGCCTGAGTTAAAAGAATACTATCCAACAGAAGTGATGACTGCAGCCACTGGAATGAACGAGATCACCAAGGAAAGTATAGTTTAAAAAAACACCTGGGGGATGACTACATAAGAGGTTGAGCCAAACAGCATGTAAGGTCACTTCCAACTTTGAGTCTATGAATCAATGCACTGCTCCCCCCCCCCCCTTCCACATCACTCCTGATGAGAGTCATCCAGCATCTACTTAAACTTAGTGATGAGGGACTTGAGACTTCATAAGGAAGCTTGTGTTCCACTATTAAGACCAGTCTTATGCTGATGCAAAATCTTCCCTTTTTGCAATTTCCACTGAGCCTTTGAAATCTTATCACTCCTTCAGCATGAAACCCTACAGATCTGTGGAGACATGTCTCCTTACTTTCTTCTTCTCTAATTACTTCAAACTTTTCTCCAATACAGTGGTTCCATTACTTCTCCACCTAGCTTTCCTATCTTGTGGATGGTCATTTAAGTTCCTTCCTGAAACTGTGTCCAGAATTATAGTTACCATCATCCTAATTAACTTAGTGTTTTATAATTTAAAAAAGACTTTCATATGTGACTTTATTTGAACCTCATAACAAATATCTAAAGTTCAGCAAGTATTATCCCTCTTCTAAAGCCTAGAAAATACTGCGGCTCAGAGTGGTTAAGTGATCTGCCCACAACCACAAAGCTAGTAGAGCTGAAAAGGCCAGAATTAGAACTTGTACCACAAAAATTCTGGTCCATTGCTTTGTGGTCTGACCAGCAGACGACAGACCATTTATTATGTCTCCAGCCTATATACTATTCTTAGCATAGTATAAGACTGCCTAAACACTATAGGGCTAGGTTATTTATTAAGCACCTATTATGTGGTAGGCACTGAGCTAAGTGCTGGGGTACAAAAAGAGATAAAAGCCAGTCCCTGCCCCTCACAAAGCTTACAATTTAATGGGGGAAGAGATAAGCACACAAATATATACGAGGTCAAGAAAAAGCACTAGATGGGGCAGCTAGGTGGCACAGTGAATAAAGTACCGGCCCTGGATTCAGGAGGACCTGAGTTCAAATCCAGTTTCAGACACTTGACACTTACTAGCTGTGTGACCCTGGGCAAATCACTTAACCCTCACTGCCTCTCCAAAAAAAAAAGAAAGAAAGAAAAGAAAAAGCACTAGAATTAAGAGGGGACTAGGAAAGGCTTCCTGTAGAAGATGGGATTTTAGTTAGGAAACAAAGGAAGCTAGGGAGGTAAGTAGCTGGAGCAGAGAGAAAGAGCATTCCAGGAACAGGAGAAAGCCAAGGAAAATGCTAGGAGCTGAGATATGGAATGTCTTGTTCTTGGAACAGCCAGGAGGCCAGTATCACTGGATCAAAGAATACCTGGAGGGGAATAAAGTGTAATAAGACTGGAAAGGTAGGAATGGGTTATGATGTGAAAGGCTTTGAAAACAAAATAGTTTGTATTTGCTCCTAGAAGCAACAGGAAGCCACTGGAGTTTATTGGGAGGGGGTGGTGACATGTCAGGTTCTTTTCTCCTGGTAAGAATTATTAAGTCAGGTATTCCCTATACTTGCTAATGATGTTTAAAAAGCCTAAAGATAAAAGTTTGCATTTATCCACGTTAATTTTCATTTTCCTAGTTTTGACCTAGCATCCCAATTTGTTTACATTTTGAATCATTTGTTCATCCAACAGATTAGTTATAAACGTAATTAATATATCTTCTTTGGTTCTTTTAAGTAAATGATAAAAATGGCACTGCAGGATTCTCTACAGGTAGACACTATTAATTACTCGTTGTTTTTTGTTTTCAACCAGTTGCAAATAAGCATAACAGTACTAACCCATTTTTCTCCAACTTATTTACAAGGGTAAAATAAGATACTTTGGGCAAATACCTTTCTTACCTTAAGATATGCTATGTCTGAGGTATTCCTTTGACTTCCCAATAGATTCACAGCTTGGCATTACTTTTTTTTAAGAAAACCCAGGCTTGACTAGCACTACATTCCATTCTAGAATTTTACCAGTGCTCAAAATGCTTACCTATCTAAAATTTCTGGAAACCAGGACAATATTCATCTGCCACTAGGCTTCTGGGAACTCTTATAAATTCTCCACAACTTCTCAAATATTACTGAAAAAGGCTCTAGGGCCACATTTCCTTGGGGTGGGGTTTGGGGAGAAGGTAGTCTTGAATCTTTATTTGGGCAAGTAAATTTCAATTCATTTAAAGTAACCAGATGTTCTCTTATATTTCTTCACCAATTCTGGACTTTAATCCCCATTCTAGCTTTTCACTTTAAAGACTATTATTCTTGAGAATGGAAAATAAACAAATGATGTGAATAGCTCTCTGCCTTTTAGCTCTCAAGCAGAGGAATTTCTCCTTCTTTCTTATTATTCTAGTTTTCAAAACTTGTTTTGCTGGGTTTTTTAAAGCAATTTTCCCCCAGGTCTCAGTTCATTCTAGAATTTGGCCCTGAAATATTTTTTTTTCAGAGCTTCCTGACATCCTCGGTATATTTTTCCATCTCTTCTCTTTACATATCCATCTTTTTAATCTCTATTAGCAGCTATAAAGTAGAAATTAATTTACAACTTCTCAACCTTGAAATCTTATTGCTCTTAAGAATCTCTAAATATATGATCATATTTCAATCCAAAAAGCAAACATTCATATCACTCACTGCTGGTGTAGAAATGAGACATGATTGAGAATTAGTGACACAAATAATTGTTAAAATTCCAATGGAATACATTAAATGCTATAATGAAGAAAGCATAAATGAAAAGGTGAGCTTTAATTAGAAAGTAAATTAATAACTAGTTTAAATATACCATAAATTAATTTGGTACCAAATTCTGAAAAAAAGACTTACCGCACATTTTTCCACCTTCCCAGCATTATTAGCCCATTTTACTAAAGCTAACAATCGAACAAAGAGTTGACGTGTTCGGCTAGCAAACTGCACAATTTCTATCTTCCTATAAAAATAAAGCATAATTGTAAGTAAACAAAAAATATCAGAAAGGTTATTTTACAGCCTGTTTGGTTCAAATGTAAATAAGAAAATTTCACCATTCTCATTTTAAAACCATAAGAAAACATTTCTTTTGCAAAAAGGTTGTAAGCAATTATTTCAGACTAAATCTATATTCTTGTAGGGAGGAGGGAAGAAACCAGTAGAGAGAAAGAGATTCAAGATTAGAGAAAAGGGTTATGAAATGATTAGGAAGACACTCTGCTGGAGAAGATGGGAGGAGATAGGATCAAGGATACATGTAGAGGAGGGTGGCCTTGAGGAGAATAGCCACCTTTTCATGAGAGACTAAAGGAGAAGAGAATGAAGAGGATCTTTCCAATGCATGAAAACTCGAGCCCTTCTACAAAGTCTTTTGAAAACATGAAGCTAGGTAATCCTGTACTCATTCCCCCCTATAATGTGACATCACTAGGGAAATCCAACAATGAACAAACCAAAGGGACCTTAAAATTGCCAGGTAACTCTTTACCCAAAACAAGATATCGTCAAGCTTCCTGAGAACAGAGACTGTCTTTCTTTTTTTTTTCTTTTTTTTTTAGTGAGGCAATTGGGGTTAAGTGACTTGCCCAGGGTCACACAGCTAGTAAGTGTTAAGTGTCTGAGGCCAGATTTGAACTCAGGTACTCCTGACTCCAGGGCCGGTGCTCTATGCACTGCGCCACCTAGCTGCCCCGAGACTGTCTTTCTTTTTATTCACTGTATTTCCAGTGCTTAGCACAGTGCCTGGCCCACAGTAAGTGCCTAATGCAGGTTTATTGGATTGGATCAATAACAGATTTTATCATGATAACCAACATATGAACTTGCCAGACACAATAGATTGTATGTACTGAACTACTACTATGTACTGTAAATTCTGTAAGCAGATAAATGAAGAAGCAGAGAAACCAAGTTCTGTTTCATGACAACCTCTAATAAGGTCAAGGGATAAAGACTCAAGGGTGAAGGAAAGTGTATTAATTAAAAGGTTGGTTCCTTACCCCCATAATTCCTCTGTACTTGCAAAAGGGCTTTAAAACATTTAAAAACAAAGTTCTACATTAAAAAAAAAACTACAAAAAGAGAAGGGGTCTAGATTTAAAAGGCCTTTTAAAAAGTCATACTATTATGTAAAGTTCTCTTCTAAAGGTCATTTAGGGATGTCTGGAAGATGAGTGGCTAAAGTAAATCCAACTCCACAAAAGGAATGTTTGTTTACTTAAGTGCACATCTTGTTCTTATGAAATGGGCACAGCTGAATGAATAATCTCAACTACATTTATGTTCAAACCATTCAAGAGGTTTTCAGGCGTCACACATTGTTTCCTCAACTACATTTACTTGCCAACCTTGTCCACTAATGTTCATTCAAAGCATTTAGAAGTGAATTAACTTACTTATCACTGTTGATCAATCCAGATTCATTTAATATATTCAACTAATCATCTTGGATTTCCTACCAACTCATAAAACTTTTATAAGGCCTTTATAAGAGGTGCCAGCCAATGTCTAAAAGTTTCCCTGTAGTGTAAAAGAAATGATTTAGTTATTAAATCCTGATTCTACTTCTATAATATTTTAAATTATTCCTTTCATTTCTACTTACACTTCTTTAGTCCTGCTAAAGAAGGACCTTTATTATACATCATCGGTGAGAACTACTTCAATAGCTTCCTCAATTTTCATCCATCCTTCATACCATGTCAGACTATATAAATGGTCTAGTGAAAATCCTTTGGTAGGGCTCTCTTGTCTGAGCTAAGTTAAAACTCCTTTGCTCGGCATTCAATGCCCTTCATAATACAGCACCACCTTACTTTTCTACTATTCTCTAATGCCAATTCCCTCCACCTACTCTATGCTCTAGTAAAACTGGACAATTCACAATTCCCCATACATGCCCTAAACTTTCCTGACTCCATGCCAAGTCTAGCTCCTTGGGGGAGTCAAATCCAGGTAAACACTTGTAATTAAAGCCAGTGCTCAGTCTAAACAGAAGCAAGGAAAGTTATTTTTCCTGCTGAGCATCAACCATAAGGTGAAAGGAATACAGACATAATTTGTGACAATTAAACTCTCACTACTACAAAAGAATATATCTAAAACTTGCTTATGATAACCGCCTGGGGTATACCTAGAAAATGAGCAAAATACAACCCCGATAAGTACCTCTGTAAACAAAAGTCACTATTCTTAAGTTTAAAAATTCAATTCAACAAAGACTGAAAAGGTATTTATTGTGGCTGCAAACACTAAGCAGAAGCTGGATGAAAAAATAAGTCAGATGTGGGCATTCCTTTCAGGTGTGAGTTGTATATGATGGTTGCTGAGGCTCCTTCTAATTTTAAAATGCAGTGATTCTGGAGGCAGTCCCAACCCTCAAGAAACTTGCCATCTACTGAAGGATACAACTTGTACATAGCGAGTAAATATATAAAGGCTTTTTTTGGTCTAGACCTTTCATTTATGAAGGGAGCACCAGGTGAGAAACTCCCTGTAGTAATGCAGATCAGCAGCCCCTACTCTGCCACTTACAAGTCTGAAAGAGCTGCTTAGGACATAGAGAGGCCCAGAAAGACAAGTCAGTATGAGGAAGGGACAGGTCATGGGCAAAGGGCTTTCTGTATCGGTAAACTAAACAAAACCTTGGAGCATCAGTTGAAACTGCCTTTCCAAGGCTCCCCTAATTACAACAAAGTTTTCTAGCAAAAAGATTTGCCAAGTACTTCGGAGGAAGGGCCTTCAGAAGGCACTAAAGTCTCATTAAAATCTCTCACAGTATGCTGTTTCTGTGGCCATAATTTAAAATCCCATAAAATTATTTTAAAATTATTTACCAATGAGCCATGTGCTAACACTTATTTATGGCCATCTCAAACTTCATTCCTTTACAAGAATCAAGTTTTCTGTAGAGCAGCCATGGAAATAAGCAGATGTCAACCCAGTAAGACATCTAATAACAGGAGTACAGAGGAAGTGATGCATGTTCAACTGGGATGGACAATTCCACAAAGATGATCTGAATGTACTATATCCCTGCACAGTCCCAAAGGTTCTAGCACTTTGTAGGCATTCAACAAATATTTATTAAAAGAACGAAGTTCTAAGCAAATACCAAGTACCCTAGAGGCTAGAAAAGTTTCATTTCTTAAGGTTTCTTCTTCACATAACATATTCTTACAAATTTCTAGATATATTTAAGCTGAGATAGAGATAAGGATATCTGGAAAACTCACCTTTCCACATCTGACTTCCTTGGCAGTCTAAGGAAACAAAAATATTTTAATTATATAAATATAGCATTTGAATCAAAACATTACACTATTTTAATTATAACATTACATACCATTATTAATAGTTTTAGGAAATGTCAGTATAATACCTGTCATTGCACATTGTAAAGTCCAATTTAGCTAATAACCTGATTTTATTTGTATAGATATAAACTGCATGCAACAAAAGTATTTTTCAAAGTATGAAACCAAGGAAAAATAACAATTTTCTCTATTCAAAGAGCTTCATAGAATACTTACCTTATGCTAGTAATGAATCAACAAGCATTTACTAAATACACCTATTATTTGCCAGACACTGTAGCACAAATTCTGCCAAGTATGACATTTCTTTTGACACTGAAGTGCTCATAGGTTCAGGAATTCATAGGCCCATAGGACCAAAAACCAACTTCATCAAGGGAACTATAAATACACTCGCTGGAAAAAGGTTTTGGTAATGTTACCACTAATTTTCTTAAACTTTTTGACAAATTCATATTGTGAAAAGATTTTAAAACTCAATTCACAAAAGGCTGAAGGCTTATGAATATTCTTTATTCCTATAATAAAATTGGAGGTAGAAAAGTTAATACATAGTTACAAAATTTACTGTATTTTGTATTAGGCATGAAAGCAGCTGAGTAGTGATTGTAATTAGAACTATTTATACATAAAACAAACTTGTTAAGCTTTTCTTTTCTTAGTAGCTCTCTAGTATCTATAATCAGCAATGGACCCACTGCTCCCCCTTCCCCCAACCATCTATAGTTTAAACCCTATCTAATAGGGGGCAGCTAGGTGGCACAGTGGATAAAGCACTGGCCCTGGATTCAGAAGTACCTGAGTTCAAAGCCGGCCTCAGACACTTGACACTTACTAGCTGTGTGACCCTAGGCAAGTCGCTTAACCCCCATTGCCCCACAAAAAAACAAACCAAAAAAAACCCCCCTATCTAATAAACCCATGGGTAATCCCCATAGTCCTGTAGTTGATGCTCCAACAGTAGGTTCCTTTTACTCTGTACTTTCCAGTCCCTGCAACAGTCTAGGCCTGAGACTGGTTTTTCCTTACATTCTTGGCCATTCTTCTGAAAGATCCAGAATAGTGTATCTCAATATTCTATTGTCTCCAACAGTTCCTCTTACTCCCCTCTCCCATATACACATGTTCCAGGAAGTCCTGGGTATGCAACAGCCAAAGAAATAGAATCTTTATCCTTCCTTGGTTGTGGGATGGCCTGTCCCAGAATTACTGAATGCTAACCACATTGCAAGAATGAGATGGGGGAGACCTAGAGGATGGTGATATAGGAAACAGGTCCACAGGAAAAAAAAAATGAGTTCTAGGTCCCAGGCAATGGAGTCTTTTTTTTTTGGGGGGGGGGGGGCAGGGCAATGTGGCCAAAGTCACACAGCTATTACGTGTCAAGTGTCTGAGATGGGATTTGAATTCAGGTCCTCCTGAATCCAGGGCCTATGCTTTATCCACTTCACCACCTAGCTGCCCCCAGGCAATGGAGTCTTAAAGTGAAGGTGACAGGCAATATGGCACAAGTGGACTGGGATGGAGATAATAAGGGACCACACCTAGCTATCTTCAGAGAATCACCAGGATGGGCTGAACTATATATCCCAGTACTGAAAGAACTGACACCTATGATTGAGACCTCTAAATCTTTTTTTTTTTTAACAAAAAAATCATGAAACACAAGCAAGGTTCCACAGCACTGGAGGCAAGCAAATGGTAAATTTTCGAAAAAGGGGGAGAGAGATGGCCTTGATTTTCTTAGTAAAGTAGGAGATGCAGTCCCCTGCTGAGAGAGAGAAAAGGGACTTTGACAGAATAGAAGGTTTGGTACAGGCACTGCAGGATAAAAGGCAGAAACTCAAGAGAAAAATTAAAAAAACAAAACAAAACTATTTCAAAGGTCCAGGTAGGATTAGATAATTACAAAATTGTAGTAGACACAGTTATATGACCTTCTTTAGTGGCATCCAGCCCCACAAGAGAGGACTGGGTTTGGACAAGACATGAATGGAGAAAAAAAAGGGAAAGAAATTCAAGGCAGTAGACAGCATATGGTTAAAATGGTTAACCAGACTGTGAAGGGAAAGATATGAGTCCAGAGTTAGAGTGACTGAAAGAAAGGGGGAGAGGGGGGGAGGCAGCGTGTTGAGAACAAAGATGAGGCTTTAGGAAGAGTGAGGTGGAATGGATGGAGCAATAATAGTTATGATCAGAGAAGTAAATTTAATAATTCAATATAACAGAGGAAAGGGTTATGGAGTGGGCGAGAGCTAAGGATGACTAAGGTACTGTGAAACAGACTACAGGCCTTGAAGAAGTTGGTGAAATGGGAGGCCAAGGTATTCGAAGGGACATCAATATTGAAGTCATGTAGTATGAGGATAGGGGTTAGGATGAAGAAGACTGGGAGCCAAGTACTGAACTACTTGAATAAGGTTGGGAAATAAACTTCCAGTAGATGGCTATGACAAAGATTTGCATTAGGTGATGAAAGATGGAATGAAAAACCTCAAAAAGGGGGAGAGGCTGCTGAAAGATGGAGGCAGAGAGAGGGGTTTGGAAGTGGTAGTAAGGAACAAGGCAAATAAATCTACTACTGAACCAGTGTGTGAGGTTACATGGAAGTGAGCATTAGTAGTAGAAAGAGTGGTGAAGGATGCAGCATCTTCTAGAAGAAGTCGGGTTTCCACAAGAACAAAAATATGGAAAAACTATGAAAGGAAAAGGCTAACATTTAAAAGATCCAATATGAGTAAAGATGGTATCAACCAGAGCCAAAAGAACATAACCTTAGGCTACATTAAGATGGGTTCATTATCCTGATTGAGGAGGTGATGTTCATCCCATATTTTGCCCTGGTCAGACCACATATGAAGTACTTTATTCAGTTTTATGCATTATGTTTTAGGAAGGACATTAACGATGTGGAGCTCATAAGAAGAGAGCAACTACAACAGTAAGGATGAAGAGAGTTTTAAAAAACAGGGAGGTTTAATTTGGAGAAGGGTAGATGACAAGATAGGTGTCAAGGCTATGAATTATCATTTGGAAAAAGATTAAATGTTTTGCTTTTCCCCAGAAGACAGAACTATGCAGTAATAGGTAGATATTGCAATGGCAGAATTTAAAGAAAAACTTCCTAATAATTAGAGCCATGGGAAGTAGTAGGTTTCCTATCACTAGAGGTCTTCAAGTGGAAACTGCATGACTACTTTTCAGGGATATCGTGGAGATTTCTGTTTAGGCAGAAGTTGGATTAGATGACCTCGAAGGTACCTTCTAACTCAGATTCTCAGTGTCTAAATTAAAAGACATGGATTCTAGTTCTGACTTTACTACTGACTATCCATATGGCTTTATGTAAGTCACAAAACTTTTCTAAGGCTCAGTTAAATAAAGATAATATTTGACAGGCCTGGATCACAGGATGTTTTAAGAATCAAATGAGATCATTTATATGATAGTACATAAGAACAACAGAAACATACAATATGATTATTCTTCCAACAAAGGCTACTCCAATGTTTGATTGTACTATGTTGCTTACTCTGGGTTCTTAAAAACTGCTTTGCAGAGCATGAGCTCTGGCAGGTCCTATCAAGCTGAAAAATCTTCAAGTAGAACCAAGTGAGAGAAGTTCTGTTCAAGGACTAACCTAATTAAATTTGGATAACTTTATCATCAGAAGACTGGCCACCAGGTAATGTCTTTTAGTCACAGCAACTTACAGAGCCATCTACCATGATGAGGAGCAAATTCAATCTATGTTGGTAAAAAGAGTACACTGACATACAGATCTGTTGGTATTTAAATGCAATTATGAATAGGGAATGGACAAGGATACCTAGAGAAAGTAGTTCAGAAGGTCAAATCTATGATTCAAGCGGTTTCAGGACTCAAATGTACATAGAAATATAGCTGAAAGAGATGAGATCATCTAGATGAACTCCTTCATTTTATAGGTGAAAATATGGAAGCCCAAAGAAGGTAAGTGACTTGCCAAAGGTCATACAAATAGTAAACAAACCTGGAATTCAAACACAGCTCTTCAGACTCCAAATCCAATGCCCCTTTTACTACAGGATAAAAACTGAAAGCAACCAAGTGATCCACTCTTGTATCAGCAGATATATAAAATTCATTCCATGCCTTCTTCCTCAGAAGGAGACTGAACAATCCCTTAATCCATGTACTTTAAAAGTTTTACATTGGTCTGGGATTCAGAAATGGCCTTATGAATAGATTATATGACTTTGGCCAACATATACGCTAAAGTTCTTTATGTGAAGCAAAACTCTTCATTACACAATTTGAGGTGGTTTTTTTTTTTTTGGTCCAGACCTATAATTTCACAGTTATGGAGAGCTCCCTCTACTAACAATTAACAATTGTTGGGCACTTTACAGTCTGGAAGGGATTTCCTGGTGTTTAGGGAAGTAACATGACCTTTTCAGGGCCATTAAGAGTCAAAGGTAACTCAGACCCTAGAACCTTCCATCCACTATGCAATCTGAGAGACAACAATTAAAATGTAAACGGTGGTAAAGGTAACAGAAGAAATGATTCAAATAAAGGATGATCAAAAAATTTTGAAATGTTACAGGGTGCAAAAGGAGAATAAGGGTTAAAGGGAGGGCTGAAACGGGAAGACTTTTTAACTTCATAATTCTGCCATGGGCATTACTGTGTCAGACATAAGCAAGGACATAACCACCTTATCCTCTAAGGCATCTAAGAAGGAACATTTTTCTAAGTCCTGGCCCTTCTCCTCCGGTTAAGGCAACAAGGAGTTTGCTGCTTATGAATTTCAAAACTTTCTTTTCAAGGAATTGCTCCACATGCCTCATGTAATAAGATTCAAAACCCCACTGATTCACCAGAAAATAATGTATGAATAAACCCTTAGACAAAATTTAGAGATACATAAAATCTGGTTCTGCCTCCTCCAAAGAGAAGTGAGCTTTAAAAATTAATCCTATGGGGATGAATTTAACTGTAAAGAAAAAAACTATCTAAGACATATGCTATGATTCTGAAATCTCTTTGCAATCCCCCAAATTATAGCATAAATTACGTTATAACTAGCTGGCATTAAGCTCCCTCCTTTATAAAATGGAGACACTTCCACTAAATCCCAGAAAACTTCAAGAAACTTCTCAAAAGCTCAACCAACACTCCCCGCCCCTCCTACCCCCTCCCCAAATCTCTTTACATAGTATAGTTCCCAGGCGAGTCATTTATACAAGGTGATATACCGCACCTAAAGCAGGTACTTGGATAAAGAACTGGACTTGGACAGTAAGGTAGTACTGAGTTCAAATGTGAACTTAGACACTTAATAGATGTGTGATCCTAGGCAAGTCATTTAACCTCTGACCCTCAGTTTCCTCATTTGTAAAAGGGACAAGTCTCCTTCGAAAGTCCCTTCGAGCTCTAAATCTATGATCCTCTATACTAATTACCTGAACTTAAAACTCATTTAAGAAAAAAAAAAAAGAAAGGAAAAAGTCATAAAGATTCCCTCTCCCCCTCCCCCTTCCCCACCTCGGTGCTGAAAAAAAAAAAAATCATGTACCTGATGCACCAGGCAGATGACAGGCTCCCCCTTTGACAGATGGCCCGCCTTTCAAGTCAAGGGGCGCCCGGGGATGGGGATGGAGGGGTGTGTGTGACTAAAATTACGATAAAGCACACATTGAAGAGGCTTCTGCCGAGTCCTGAGAAAACCCTCCACCGTGACGATCCTGCACAAACCCATACCTGCCCACACTCCGGGACCACCCCAGTCCCTCCAGCCTAAGCATCGCAACCCAAGATCAGCTCAGCCTGCGCAGGGGGAAGAGAAGTCCCTGGGGCGGGGGATACTTACAGGTCCGTCAGCACCATGAGCTCCGCGTAGGCCCGGTGGAGCAGGAATTCGATGAGGGTGCTGAGCCGGTAGCCCGGGCTGGCCGCAGCCGCGGCCGCCGCAGCCACCGCGGCCCCCGGAGGAGGAGGCGCGGGCGCGGACGCGGGGCCTCCGCCGCCGCCGCCTCCGGGCGGGACCAGCTGGTGACTCTCCAGCTGCACGGGGGCCATGGCGGCTCGCGCGGGGAGGCGCGGGGGCGGCTCGCGCGCGGCGGCGCCGTAGAACGCGGCTCGGGAGACCCGCCTCCCTCCCCCGCCCGCAGCCGCCGCTCGGAACCCGGGGCTGGCGCAGCCGCCGCCGCCGCCTCCTCGGCTCGGCCTGTCGCCACCCCGCCTCTACCTAACGCTGCCCCGCAACGGAGCGGGGACCGGGGCGGACGGCGCGGAGGCCCGACCCCATTCAGCGAGCCCGAGAGACGGAAAGGGGACGGAGTCGGGAGAAAAGAAGGGGGGGGAAATAAATTCCACCGCCGCCGATCAGAAGCCACTAGCCCGAGAGGCCTCAGACTCCATGTTGGCGGACCAAACCGGAAGTGGTTTGTAAAGCGGAAGGGGAATTTGTAGGGGACTTCCGACAGCAACCTAAGCTTGTTTTGGCCATGGTCCGCCTTCTCTTGGCGCCGGGGGCGGGGCCTGGATGCTGGAGCTCGCGGCGGCAGGGAGGGGACGTCTGGCGGGCGTGAGGCCGCTGTTCGCGGGTGGCTGCTGCTTGGCGAGCGCCCTTTCTCGCCGGTGGGGCGGGACGAAGAGTTGGAGCCGGGCTAAGAAACTGGAAGAGTGGGGTGCGCGGGCCGCGTCGTCCCTTCCCCTCCCCCCTCTCATTCTTCCTGACAACAAGAGGCGGAAGATGCCGAATCGCAGGCTGAGGATGCTGCTCATCCGCCGGTGCCAGCCGGGCGCCAGTCTTCTCCTGGAGAGCGGCTCTCCGCTGCAGCCCGGCCTCCCTCTCCCCGACGTGCTTTGCATACCAGTGTCGACCCCTGGCTCTGGTTGTCACCCGCGGGGGGCTTAGGAGATAACATTGGGGGAATTGCCTTCCCTCCTTAGAGGAAACTTTAGGAAAAGAAATCCTCCATCCACTTAAGTCTCAATTAACGTCGTTATTGTTGTTAAATAAAGACTTGAGGTGTCTAGACTGCGCACACAGCGCAGGTTCTTAACCCGGCGTGGGTGAACAAGTTTCAAAGGAGACGGAATTTTTTCCCCAAATTATTTTGATTTCTTTTGTATCGTGTTATTTTATACATTTGAAAACGTTATTCTGAGAAGGGGTTTGTAGACTTAACCAGACTGCCAAAAGGGCACATGAATTAAAACTCGATGGGGGAGGGAGGGAAGAAGGGAAAGAATTTGGAACTCAAAATTTATTTAAAAATGTTAAAAATTGTTTTATATTGTAATTAGGGAAAAATTAAAATATCACAAAGAAAAGAAAAATATTTTGATAAGGTTATTTCATTTTAATTGGTTTCCTTTGTAATCCCGTGTATTTGATTTTATGTATTTAAAAACGTTGTTCTGAGATGGGCTTCATAGGCTTCACCTGACTGTCAAAGGGGTCTATGAAACATAAATTGGTTAATAACTGACAGCCAGGAGAAAGATCCATTCCTGGAAGCGATCAGGCAAGTCAGTTAACAAGCATTTACCAATCTGCCGATGTGCCAAGCACCGTGCGGAGCCGGGGATACAAAGGCAAAATGCATTCCCTTCTCTAAGGAGCTCTCAAGTGGGGAGACAACATGAAAACAACTAGGTACGAACAAGATATATACAGAATAAATTGAAGATAATAATGGAAAGGTTCCAGCATTAAGGGGAATTGTGAAAGGCTTCTTGTAGAAAGTGGTATTTTGGCTGGGGTTTGAAGGTGGGGGGAGGGCAGCAATGAGGAGGGAGAGAATTTCAGGTCTGGGCACAGCCAGTAAAAAGTGCAGCAGATTGTAGATGCAAATGATCTCCCTACTAACACTTAAAAACTTGTAAATTCCAAATACATTTTGATGTTGTTTTATGTTGATGGAAGACTTTCAGAGAGAGGAGGTTAAAAATTCAAATTGATTTCATTGTAAGGGTAGTACTTCACTAATTATTCCACCTTCTTTTAAGTACCACTTTTACTTTTAAGTAATTACTGTAATAAGGAATAATTTAAGTATTACTTTAAGTAATTACTTTTGCTAGGTAGAACCACTTCTTGCGGGGGCAGCTAGGTGGTGAAGTGGATAAAGCACCGGCCCTGGATTCAGGAGTACCTGAGTTCAAATCTGGCCTCAGACACTTGACACTTACTAACTGTGTGACCCTGGGCAAGTCACTTAAACCCCATTGCCCCACCAAAAAAAACCAAACCACTTCTTGGTTGAACCAATCAACCAGAACCAGTGTGGACACGGTTGATATACTTCCTTGAATTAATCAAAGGCATTATGTGAGAGATTTGTTCATGCCCCAAGGAATTTGTATAAAAAGAAGGATCTTATAACTATATAGAGATTCTTAGCTTTGGGATCAGAAATGGAAGAAGAGCTATAGTATTCAATTAATTTAGTTATTCAGTACCATGCCAATCAAACTACCAAGTAATTACTTTATAGAAATAGAAAAAATGACAGAAATTCATCTGGAAGAACAAAAGGTCAAGTATTTGGAAGGAAACAAGAAAAGTGGGGACAGATCTTCAGTTATACTTACAAAATAGTAATCATCAAACTGTTGGTACCTCTTAAAAAATAAAAAAGTTGATCAATTGGACAGATTATATACATAAGATCTAGAAGCCAGCTGTTCAAAAAATCCAAGTACTCTAACAACTAGGATAAAGACTTGCTATTGGACAAAAACTGCTGGAAAGCTGTTTGGCAGAAATAAGTCTGAGACCATAAGAGGTGATACCATAGGTAAATTAGGAGAGAAAGGAATAGTGTACCTATCAGATCTTTGGAAAGGAGAACAGTTTTTGACCAAACATGAGATAGAGTATATTATAAAATGCAAAGTGGATGATTTTGATTATATTAAATTAAAAAATTTTTGTACAAACAGAAGCAATGCATCCAAAATTAGAAGGGAGGCAGAAAGCTGGGAAACAATTTTTGAGGCCAGTGCTTCTGATAAAGGCCTCATCTCTAAAATATATAGGGAATTAAATCAATTTATAAGAATCCAAGTCATTCCCCAATTGAGAAATGGTCAAAGGATATGAACAGGCAGTTTTCTGATGAAGAAACCAAAGCTATCTATTCCCATATGAAAAAATGCTCTAAATCTCTAATGATTAGAGAGATTGCAAAATTAAAACAACTCTGAGGTACCACCTGACACCTATCAGATTGGCTAAAATGACAAAAAGGGAAGATAATAAATGTTGGAGAGGCTGTGGGAAAATTGGAACACTAATACATTGTTGGTGGAGCTGTGAGCTGATACAACCATTCTGGAGAGCAATTTGGAATTATGCCCAAAGGGTGATAAGCTGTGCATACCCTTTGACCCAGCAATCCCACTTTTAGGTCTTTGCCCAAAGAAATCATGGAAGGGGGGAAAGGGGACCCACATGTACAAAAATATTTATAGCTGCTCTTTACGTGGTAGCAAGGAATTGGAAGTTTGAGGGGGTGCCCATCATTGGGATATGGCTGGACAAGTTGTGGTATATGAATACAATGGAATACTATTGTGCTGTAAGAAATGATGAGCAGGCCGGATTCAGAGAAACCTGGAGGGTCCTACGTGAGCTGATGATGAGTGAGATGAGCAGAACCAAGAAGAACATTGTACACAGTATCATCAACATTGAGTGTTGACCTACTGTGATGGACTATATTCTTCTCACCAATGCAATGGTACAGAAGAGTTCCAGGGAACTCATGATAGAAGAGGATCTCCAAATCCAAGAAAAAAAAAAGAAAGAAAGAACTGTGGATTATAGATGCTGATTGAACCATATTATTTCTTTTGTTTTGGGTGCTGTTGTTTTTTTTTTCTCTATTTTGAGGTTTCGCATCACTGCTCTGATTCTTTCTCTTGTAACAGGATTAATGCAGAAATAGGATTAATGTTATTATGTGTATATATATATATGTGTGTGTATATATATATATCTATATGTATACGTATAGAGATATATAGATATAACCTATACCAGATTACCTGCTGTCTTAGGGGAGGGGGGGAGGGAGGGGGAGGGAGGGAGAAAAATCTGAAATTGTAAAGCATGTATAAACAAAAGTTGAGAACTATCTTTACATGTAATGGAAAAAATAAAATATCTCATTAAAAAAAATTTTTATTAAAAAAAAAAAGAAATAAGTCTGAGACCAATAGCTCTCACCATATCCCATAATAAGTCCCAAATGCATACATGATCTAGACATAAAAGGTCACATCATAAACAAATTAGAAGAGCAAGAAAGAAGATACCTTTCACAATTATGGATGGGAAAAGACCTCTTGACCAAATCAGGGATTGAGAAGATCATGGGAGAAAAAATAGATAATTTTGACTGCATAAAGTTTTTTTTAATAGAATTTTATTTTCCAAAATATATGTAAAAAACCAAAATTTTAACATCAATTTAAAAAAAAGTTTTACACAAAATCAATGTACTTAAAAATCAAAAAGGAAATAGTTAACTGGGATTGCTTTGGTAAAAGTCTGATATTCAAGATATATTAGGGAACTGATTTAAATATATAAAAAATAAACATTTTCCAGTAGGTAGTCAAAAGATCTGAAAAGGCACTTCTCAAAAGAAGACAAGCAAGTCGTCAACAACCATATGAACAAAAAAATGCTCCAAGTCATTAATAATAAGGGGAAACAACCTTGAGTTTCCATTTCATACCCATCAGATTGGCAAAGATGACAAAAAGGGACAATGACAATTATCAGAGGGATGTGGTAGAATAGCCAAGAGATCTTTTGTTGGTAGAGCTATGGATTGGTACAGGTACTCTGGACAACAATTTAGAACTATACCCAGGAAATAACTAAACTGCCCAAACCGTTTGACCTATTTATACCACTGTCAGGTTTATGCCTCAAAAGATTAAAAGAAGGAAAGGACCTATCTGTACAAAAATATTTATCACTGCACTTTGTTGTATCACAGAACTAAGAGGAAAGTCATTAATTGGAGAGAGTCTGAATAGATTATACATTAAATTGTGACTCCATTACATATAGCTTGGCTTTTTTAAAAAATTATATAATACATTCAGCATGTTAGTTCTAGAGATGTCCAGTCTATTTCCCTTTGAGTTTCCTTCTGTTCTATTTTGTACATTTAAAAAAATACTTAATTGGGGGCAGCTAGGTGGGGCAGTGGATAGAACACTGGCCCTGGAGTCAGGAGGACCTGAGTTCAAATGTGACCTCAGACACTTGACACTAGCTGTGTGACCCTGGGCAAGTCACTTAACCCCAATTGCCTCACCAAAAAAAAAAAAAACCAAAATTACTATATTGACACTTTTTTTGCATCAATATTATCATCCCCCTATTCTTCCCCACTTTCCAATAAAAACCTTCTTTTGTAAAAATAATGACAATAACAATAACTAACATTTATATAGCACTTATTATAAGACAAGCTCTGTGCTAGGCGTTTTATAAGTATTATCTCTTTAATCCTCACTACAACCCTGAGAGGTAATAAAAAATTATAGTCAAGCAAAACAAATCCACATATTGCCCAGCTCTGAAAATGTATGCCTTGTTCTTAACTTCTAGTCCATCCCCTCTCTGTCAAGAGATGGGAAGCACATTTAATAATCAGGTCTACAGAGCCCTGGCAGGTAATTGAATTTATCAGAGTCCTTAAGTTTCTCTACATTGTTTTTCTTTACAAGTTGTAGTCATACTCATGATGGAAAATGCTCCCCATATCCAGAAAAAGAACTATGGAGTCCAAATGCAGACCAAAGCATACTATTTTCACTTTTTTAGTTGTTTTTTGTTTGTTTCTTTCTTGTTGTTTTCCCCTTTTGTTCTGATTCTTCTCTCATAATATGACTAATGTGGAAATATATTTAACATGATTGTACTGTATTGCTTATTTCAGATTGCTTGCTGTCTTGGGGAAGGGAGAGGGAAGGGAAGGCAGGAGAAAAATTTGGAACTAAAAATGAATATTGAAGTGGGCAGCCAGGTGGCGCAGTGAATACAGCAGAGGCCCTGGAGTCAGGAGGACCTGAGTTCAAATCTGGCCTCAGACATTTGACACTAGCCGTGTGACCCTAGGCAAGTCACTTAACCCCCATTGCCCTGCAAAAAAAAAAAAAAGAATATTGAAAACTATCTTTACATTTAATTGGAAAAATAAAACAGTTTTTAAAAAAAAACAACTTGTCATAGTATAAATTGTTCTCCAGGTTCTTCTCATTTTACTCTGCATAAATATATTCAAACCCTCCCATGTTTGAATCATAACACAAAATTAATTCTTACAACACTTTTCTTTGTTTCTCTAAAGAATACCTGTGAGGCATGCTTCCATTTAGCTGCAAATTATTTTTTTATTTAATTTTTCTATTTTCATGCTACCAAGGGAGTATTTTATAGAAACAGAAAAAATAACAAAATTTAAAGGTCAAGGATTTGAAAGGAACCAAAATAGACTAGAAGAATGTTGGACTGGATTGCACATGTAAGGCACTGGGCCACAAATAGAAAAGCAAGGCAGTCCCTGATCTCAAGGAGATAACTTTCTAATAAGAAAAGAGACAAGTCAGGTGGAAGAGTCCCGTGGTCCTTAGGGTACAGAAATAAAGTAAATGGTAATGTATCTTCTTTAAAGTAAATTCTATTGAAAGAACTATTTCCATTTCTGATGTTGAGCCATTTGACAGCGCCAAGGACTTTGGTGGCAAGAACTATTTTTACCAGATCTTCAATAGTTGTGGCTGCTTATGGGGCAGGAACTGCAGTACCCTGAAAAAGCAGCTTGGTTTTATTGCCTCAAGAACTGGTTCCCTTAGATATAACTGCTATATGAGCTGTTGCCTAGTCTCATGGGTTCAGTGTCTTGGGCTGCGTTCATTGAGGTCCGAGGGGAGATGGTAAATATGGTTTTAATTTCTTGGAGATTTTTTACTTTCCATCTGTCCCTCAGGGTATCTTGCCTGCTTCAGTTAGGCTGACTTGCCTGCCCTGTGGGTGGCCAACTATTGGACAAGGCAAAGGGCATTGCTTTTACTTTAATGATTGAACTTATCTCTCCATCATGTGTGGGAAAATAATGGGTTTTGGGATGCCCAAAGGCCCCACTCAAGAGGATAATATTGGGGTTGATTGGACTGACTTTGCTGATTAACTCACTTAAAGTTGACTTGATTAAAACCACACCTACCGGGGTCAGCTAGGTGCCAAAGTGGATAGAGCACTGGCCCTGGAGTCTGGAGGACCTGACACTTAACCCCAATTGCCTCACAAAACAAAACAAAACAAAACAAAACAAAACAAAACAAAACAAAACAAAACCAAACCACACCTACCTGAGAGCCTGGCCCTCAGGGAGTATGTTCTCTGAATTCTGACCTTGGGCACATTGTGCTCATGGACCGCCCTCAAGTCCAGTGAACCAATGGATTTGGGTGATGCTAGCCAATTAGCTTGAAGCACTGTGTAAGGACCCGGCCCTCTCCTTGGGACCTGCAGGAAGCTTCTGGTCACACAGGGAGAGGGACTTCCTTTTTTGCCTAAGACTCATAGGTGAAGGCACCTTTTTCTCTCTTCTTCCCTAGATCCTAGTGAGGCTTTCCTAACTTTCAGAGAAATGTGCTCTATCTTTACTAATACCTAATATGCTTGAATAAATGCTTAATGCCCCAAAACTGGTGCTAAAGCTTCTTTTTTTAGTGAGGCAATTGGGGTTAAGTGACTCGCCCAGGGTCACACAGCTAGTAAGTGTTAAGTGTCTGAGGCCTGATTTGAACTCAGGTACTCCTGATGCCAGGGCTGGTGCTCTATCCACTGCGCCACCTGGCTACCCCATGCTAAAGCTTCTAATTTATAAGTAGCAATATATTAGAAACCCCAGCTAATTTTCCCCAAACTTGGGACAGAAGTAAGGTGACCACATATAGTTTTACTTGCCACACATGGCATTTGGTCAGTGATTGATGTTGGTGACGGCAAAGATGGTGGGTCAATTCTCCACAAAGGTTTTTCCCTTTGATGTTGGATGTAGGGTCTAGGCTAGAAGCAAAGCCACTGGTATGAGATGCTGCTTCATCCAGGACTCTTGGGTTTAGGGTTCTGGACTATCTCTATCAAGGTCTGAAGGGAGGCAGTGCTAATGATTTGATTCTCTTGGGATATGCTACCCTTTGACTCTCCCTCAGCTTCTTCAGTTAAGCTGGCTTACCTATCTTGTGCTAAACTCATCACTACCACAAAAAATTTTCTTTTTTACTTTTATTTGTATCTTTGATCTTTAAAGAATATGTTTCAGAATATATTTCCCTTCCCCCAACCCCTCTAACAAAGATTAATAAAAGAAAGAGGGGAAAAACACTTCAGCAAAACTAGTCATTCATGACAATTCAAGCAATATTTCAATTCTATGGTCTACAAATTCAGCAAAGAGGCTATGAGGATATAGTTTCTCAACTTTTCTCCAGGGATATGCTCAGTCAGTATATTCAGAGTTTTAAATGTTGGTTTTAGTTGTTCTTTTCCATTCACATTGTTGTAGATATTGTCTATGTTGTTTTCCTGGTTCTGCTTATTTCATTCTTAATCAATCCATATAAACCTTCCAGTGTGTGTTCGAATTCTTCATCACTGTTTCTTACAGCACCACAATATTTCATTAAATTAAAGTATTACAATTTGTTTAGCCATTCTCTAATGGACAGATATTCCTACTTTTTATTAAGCAGCAATATTCTCCCAGTCATGTTCAATGGTTATGAATCATGGGATCCTACTAGCTTAGAAAAATCATAATCACAAATGACCCAAAGGGCAATAGAAAAATGCAGTGTGGGTGGACACAGGCTGTAGCACGTTATCAAGAGTGATTTGTGTGAGAGAAGCAGTATAAAATCAAAGAAGTGATCAAATGAGTTACTATATGCAAAGTGTTTTGCAAACTTTAACTACCACATAATGATGATGCATGTGACCAGACAAGAAAGTTGACTTACGTATCAAGAGCAAGAGGTAACAGATTGACAGATTGGGAGAGTGTTCACTAGTATCCATAAAATACTAAGAAAATGGGAGGAAGGTCTCTTGAATGGTAGATCTTCTATGGAGAATTTGCAGAAAGATAAACAAGAATAACAAAGAAAGAAAGGGCATTAATAGATTGGGTTCTGCACCAATAGAGGGAGTACTCACACAGGGGACACCACAGATTCATTTATGGAATAAAGTAATCAACAAATTGAAGAAAGGGAGGAAATGTGGACTATTCAGGGTAGCCCAAAACACAAAAGGTACATTAAAACCTCAATAGGTAAAGCACCAGCCCTGGATTCAGGAGGACCTAAGTTCAAATCCGGCCTCAGACACTTGACACTTACTAGCTGTGTGACCCTGGGCAAGTCACTTAACCCCCATTGCCCCGCAAAAAACCAAAAAAAAAACCAAAACCTCAATAGGGCCATTTTATTTGGTGCTTGGATAAATTGTTGTTGTTAGTCCTTCATTCTTGAAGAGGACCCCTGACATCAGGGTGATATCATGACTTGCACTGAACTAGACTTAGGGGAGGCAGTGCTGTGCAAGGTCAACAACCTCACTCTCTCCTCCAGAGCCATCTGGGTCCAGTGGCAAGATATGTTCAGGAGGACTAGAGATGGCTCTGGATGTTTAAGGCAATTGGGGTTAAGTGACTGAGAGTCACACAGCTAGTAAATATCTGAGGTGAAATTTGAACTCAGGTCTTTGTGACTCCAGAGCCAGTGCTCTACCCACTGCATCAGCTAGCTGCCCCCCCAAAAAATATGGAATGCTTCACAAATTGTGTGTCATCCTTGCGCAGGGGCCATGCTAATCATTCCAATTTTAGTATATGTGCTGCCGAAGCGAGCACGCTGCCCCTATTTTTAATGAACATTAGATTGACCCTATATTATGACTTATTGAAGCCCAAAAGGTGACTTGTTAGATCAACCTATGCTATAAAAAATTTGAATAGCACACCTGTAACTTCAGGTTGATAGGAATGGTGTGTCCACCTCAGTTGGCAAGATACATTATTCAAGTTCTGAGGGCTTCTCCCCCCCATCTCCACCACTCCTTCCTTTTTCCTGCTGAGTTGACAGTTAACTAGTAGAGCATATTCCTCTCAGATAAGAACAAACTATGTAATTCAAGCCCCAAAGGCTTATTCCTACTCCCCAAAATTTCCCTTCCTTTTCCTCTGCTGAGTCAACAGAGGTTTCCTGAAGTTAGATAACAAAGAATTGTAAATCTTTGGGTCTGGTTGTCCCACAGGGTGGGGGCAGCAGTGGCGCCACATCTGGGGGGTGGTCTACATGTTTAGAAGTGTCATGAAGAATGTGAACCCAGATCGGGGAGGGACCTTGCATTAGATCTAGGATGAAAAGGAGAACTTCACTGGGACAAGCTGCACCACTCCTTTGGAGTATCTGCCCATTCTTGCAAGATCAAGAATAAAATGGCCTTCCTTCTTTGTACCAGACTGGGAGTTGTGCCTCAGTCTACCCATTTCTAACAAGGTAGAGCACCTTTGTTTAAGATAATCCCGTCAGATTCTCTATTAAAACTTATAAATACTCCATTTTATTTTGCATTTAAAAAATTAATTCAATTTTACTTTATTTTCAATTCTGAATTATCTTCCACCCTCCTCCTCCTCCTCCACATATTGAGAAAGCAAGAAAAACAAAACTCATTACATATGGATATAATAATGTAAAACAAATTTCTATATTAGCCATGTCCAAAAGAAAAAAAAAGAATGAAAAAGGTGGGGAGAGGCTTCAGTCTCCACTTTTAATTCATCAGTTCTCTATCTGGATGTGGATAGCATGTTTTATCATGAGTTCTTTGGAATTGTGATTGATCATTGTGTTGATCATGGAAATCTGAGTGGAGAAGTGCATAGAGTTCTGGGCCTGAAGTCAGAAAGATTCATCTTTTTGAGTTCAAATCCTTCCTCAGACACTTACTGGCTAAGTGACCTTGGACAAGTTACTTAACCTGTTTGCCTTAGTTTTCTCATCTGTAAAATGAGCTGGAGACAGAAATGGCAAACCACTCCAGTATCTTTTCCAAGAAAACCCCAAATGGGATCATGGCATGACTGAACACCAAAATGGTGTCGATCAGAGTTCCTAAGTCTTTCAAAGCTGATTATCCTTACAATATTGTCATTGTATAAATTGTTCCCTTAATTCTAATCACTTTATTCTTCACACAAGTATGTACAAGTCCACCCAGTTTTTCCCCAAAATCATACACTTCATTTCTTACAACACAATAAAATTCTATCACATTCATTTACTATAACTTATTCAGCCATTTGACACTTGATAGGTGTCCCTTCAGTTTCCAATTCCTTGCCCATACAAAAACAACTGCTATAAATATTTTTGTGCCTATGAGTCCTTTTCTTTGTTCCTTGATCTCTTTGGAGCAATATCACAGGGTCAAAGGGTATCCATAGTTTGAAAGCTTTTGGGGCATATTTCCAAAATGTTTTCCAAAATGATTGAACAAATTTACAGCTCCACCAGGCAGTGCATTAAAGTAGCTCTTTCTACCTTGCAATTTAAGGTGATACAAAGACAAAGTCAGTATCCTGTATTGCAGCCCTAGGCAAACATAAATTCAGCATGAATTATTATCCAGATACAGATCTGTGGATACAGAAGCTTTGACCCAGATGTACCCATGAGTGCACATTATGGTGATGCCTATAGGAGGGTGAAGGTAATCTCTGATATGTAAGAAGTTGGCCCCATATCATATGAAAGCAAAGTTATGAGACCCTGGGACTTCCATTTGAGAGTATACCCTTGGTCAATGTGAACCTGTTACACTAAATAAATTTTCCTTTGGTGACTGATAGAGGGAACAACTTTATGGTAAATAAGGACAAGAAATAATAGGGTGTGTCCCTTGGAGATTCCATCTTAATTCCCCAGAAGGCACCTCATCTCAAAGGTTGTTGTTGTTCATCCTTCATTCTAGAAGAGGACCAATGATATCAGAAGATGATGTCCTGACTTGCTTGTGAATTGGATTTGTGAGGCAGAGCTGCACAAAGTCATTAGCCTCACTCTCTCCTCCAGAGTCATCCTCCAGTGGCAAGACAAAAGTCAGCATGATTAGCAATGGCCTGGGATGCAGTGGGCAACCTTAGCTTTTTAAAATTAAGGTATTTCTGAGGTAACATCCATTCAATGACAAAGGGTAAGAATAAAAATTGCGGGCGGCTAGGTGGCGCAGTGGATAAAGCACCGGCCCTGGATTCAGGAGTACCTGAGTTCAAGTCATGGCCTCAGACACTTAACACTTACTAGCTGTGTGACCCTGGGCAAGTCACTTAACCCCAATTGCCTCACTTAAAAAAAAAAAAAAGATAAAAAATTGAGACAAAAGATGGCCTAGCTTACTCTCACAAAAGTAAGGACCTGGGAGGGGAAGACCTTCAGAATTTATGGCCAGAACAAAAAACAATTGCTACTCACACTCAATCTAAACCATCAAAACCTAAACAATGAGGCCACCAATGCTTGTGGAGGCTATTACTGACCATTCAAGGAAGCCAAAGTGATTTGGGTTAAAGACTTCATTAAGTAGCTTCATTGGAATCACCAATGGGTCTTTTAAAAGACTTTTTTTCTGAGCTTTATTTCAAGAAATCATATATGAGGGGCAGTTAAGTGGCACCCTGGATAAAGCACCAGCCCTGGATTCAGGAGGACCTGAGTTCAAATCCAGCCTCAGACACTTGACACTAACTAGCTGTGTGACCCTGGGCAAGTCACTTAATCCTCATTGTCCTGCAAAAAGGAAAAAAAAAAAGAAATTATATATGAAAACTGTGTAGGATAAATGGTATCATCTCACCTTTTTAAAAGCAAACAAAAGTAATAAAAATAAACACACAAAAAATGAGTGAGTGAATAGGAACTTTTTTGAGAGAGTAGCAGAACTTATCTGGCGTTGTACCAGACTGTAACCGATCCCATGTTAGGTACCAGGAAACAAGGTATTTTGTTCTACAACGATAAAGCACTATATGATAACTCTTAGGTCAAGATTTCTCTAAAGGTAATAAGAACTAAATTATACTGTTTGATGGTGTCAGCATATGTTTGTAAGAAATGTGAGATTTGTGTTCAATATGTCATGGGGTGCAGGGCACCACAGAAGTTCTCTGGGGCACACCAAGGAATCTTCTCCTTGAGAAACTAAACCAGAGGACAGATAATGCCTAGAGAGATAAACTGAACCAAATCGGACTGAGCTAGCTTTGGATTACTACCCTTCATTCTGGTCTCCCTTACCCTGGGGAGATAAATTTGGGTGTGGCTTTGGCCTTTGCGTTCTGAAGAGGGATCTGTAGCCACCCCTCACCCAATTCCTTTAGTCACTACCAGTGGGGGATGGTCCTCCACTCCTCACCCAATTCCCCCAGGTACCACCAGTGGGGGATGGTCCACCTTCACTAAAGGAACTTTCCACAGGCAGATGGTCCACCTCCATCAGGCCTCTATAAAAGTACTTTCCAGTCTCCTGTTTGAGGAGATTTGGTACCTCTGAGCCATGTGCTTTATGCCAATCTCCCCATAAAAAAGTCCAAGGATTTCTTTCATGGTTTCCCTCCCCCCAACCCTTCCCTTCCCTTGCTCCTAAATAAACTATCACCTTATTCTAACTACTTTTGTGTGCAAGAGGATGCAATTCTTTAAAGAGGAATTCCTAAGAACCCCAACCCCTACCCCAACCCGTACCCCATTTTCCCACCATTACAAATATATTCAAAGGTAAATGTTACCAACATGTACTACAAACTTGGAGAGCATAAGTATCAGTGAACGTTTGGGGTTTCTTTGTTTGTACTTTCTTTTTTTTTCAGCAGTGGGAAAATATGATCAATGTCCTAGTTACAAAAGACTCAGTATGTACAGGTATGGGATAGGTGGATTTGAATCAGTTTAGACTCTGAGGATGGGGTCTGGAAGTACCAAGCCCCCAGTCTCTGTAATAGTCAGTTCCATTTGTCTCTGTTTTATTGGTTGTAATAGAAATCATGTATTTTGCTTTACTGAACTTGATGTGCCCTGGTACCCCTTTCCCCTCCCCTGCATACATTCCAAACCCCCAGTCCTTGTTATGGATTAATTAGGCATTGCTATGGACCAGATAGGAAGACATTTCCTGTTAACTCCCAGACACTTCTGCCTCCCTCTTTTACATTCCTAAGCCCTAACTGATAGCGGCTCCTGGTACCATCCCTCCCTTCTTCCCCTTCCCTCAGTTTGACCTTGTTCCCTCTCCCCTTTTCCCCTTTGTTCCTGGAACATGTATACATGTATCTATACCTTGATCACGAACTAAGACACACATCCTGTGCAAGACAGGTATTGAATGTTAGATTGTGAGCTCACCCAGTGCATGAGGGGACTCCCCTCTCAAAATCCCTATAAAAACCAAAGCATGAGCCCCTTGTTGTGGATTCAATCTCAGGCATGAGTTTGCCCATTCTCATGAGAATGCAATAAATCTGTCTCTGCTTGACTTGGTGGTCCTCCTCGAGTTATTTGGGTAAACTGAGGCAGTTTGTCCCAAACAATTATCCAAACAAGAACCAGAAAGCTTATACAGTAGGGTATTATAGGGGAAGAGTTTCCTTGTAGAAGACTTCCTGAGATCTATTCTGACGCAAAGTTAAAATTTTGCGAGTACACTAATTAATTGAGTGATTCTTTGGCATGGGTATGCTGGTAAATGTTTCACAACCAGGCTCTGAAAATGTATGCTTGGCCACAATTTTATCTGCACTGTTAGGCATTTCTCTGTTACTTCTTCATTCATTCTAGATGGGCAACAAAACAATAAATCAAACCCTTGTTTGTAGCATTAGCCAATTTTAGACTTATAAATACACTGAAGATTTAACAGTTTGGATCTCAAGAGAGTTGGTATGAGCTGAATCCAGCACGTCACTAGGTGTAAACCACATAGGATGATGAGATCCAAGGAAAGAAGAAGGGCCCAGGGAGTGGTGAGTCAGTTGCAAATGAAGAGCACTACTGTTCGGAATGCAATATAATATTGAGTAGTTGGAGCTGTGTAAAGAATGAACTGACTAGATAGAACTTGCTGTTTCCCTGACTATGACTTCCTTACTGCTGATGGATCTAGTAAATTTATGCAATCTCTGTTTCCTCTCCTTCTCTGCCATATAGCCTAGCAAACTGGCATTACTTATCCATAGGAGTCTTTGACTTATTTATTCCTTGTTTATTTGATGTCTGTATTTTTTATAATGGGCCATTTGTTTTATAACAGCTAAACTATTTTTATTGCATCCTGAGCAGGGAAGGATGAAAAGGTGGACCACAGGGAAGGGGGGAAATTCATAAGTCCAAAGTTTAACTTGTTCATGTGTGTTTGAGACTTAGAATATGAAAAAGACATGATGGCTCATAATAAGTTCCTCTCTTGGCTGAGAAACTGCCTGAAGGAGACCATGCTGTCTAGGTATGCCTTTAGCTCAGAAAATCTCAGAGAGGAATAAGCAATGTTATAATGTTTGAGTTGGCTGTTGAGAACTCAACACAGGAACAGTCCTGCCAAAAAAAATCTTGGGTGTTGGGAGTAGGAGGGAAGGAGGACACATAAGGTAAAAAAAGAAAAAAAACAACTAATGGAAATCCATTGATCTTAAGTAGTTGAAAAGACTGGGCAACTTGCCAACATATAAAAAATCCCCAGAGAACAATTGGAGTCTTCCAAAGACAATACATTGCAGCCATCTGTTGCTCCCAGGGGAGTTGGTCCAATTCCCTGGCATAAGGAAAGATAAGACAGATGGAGATTCAGCCAAACTGGCTCCAAGAAGAACCTATTGACCAGTTGTAGTGAAACAGTCAGAGGGCTGGATTAAAGCTTATGTGGTAAAACTTTATTTGTGGTAAAGATTAATATTCCCATTTTTAGTTAACTCATTTGGAGGGGCCACACCTGGCCCACCTGAGGTTACATATGCTACTGAAGCTCAGAAAGGGCAGCTTTGAAGGACCTCCCCTTTTGGGGAAGGGGAGATTGAATGTTCCCTGAAGGGAGGGCAGGCTGCTTCTGGAACGCTAGGCGTCTTCCAGAACTCGGTCCTTTTCCTTCTTGGCCCTTGTGCTGGTGGCACGTGTTCGTGCTCTGTCTTGGGCAACCACTGTTCTAGTGACCAACTTCGACTGTCATGGGGGGTTGGTAAGTTAATTACAGAAAACCCTAAATTCCTTTGAACTAGCTTAATTGGGAATGGTTCTGGGCAGTGAATAGGTTAAACTTAGAGTTAAGAATATCTATCTGTATTCTTTTTCCTATTTGCTTATCTTTGATTTTTATTAGTTTCACCTTTGTAGTTTAATTAATTCCCAAGTAATAAAATCTGATCCTTTTGAGAACTAAAGCTTCAGAGGCTCTTTCTTATTGACCTGGGAGAAATATCTAAAAAAGGGGTAGTCAGAGGGGAGGGTATTAAACCTAAAAGGGTCCCTCCATATTTCTGGGACCACCAATATTAAGGTTTCCGCCCAAATAATGCTCTGTATATCAAATTTTGGCCCTCACACTTAGAAGGGGACAGTAATATGAGGAAGAAACTGTAAATTCCTTAGTTCCCCAAGACCTGGAGCAGTCAAAAAGGTGTCCCAGGCCAAAAGTAGAGAGAATGTCTGCCTAGACAGCAAGGAAGGCTGAATCTAGTATATTGTGGCCTAATGCTTCAGTTGTAGAGAGGGGAGCCTAGGGAACAGAAGTTAGCTACAGAGACTGAGAGCTAGCTGTTAGTTCAAGACTGGGACTGTAGGTCAGGGAGCCTAAGAAAGATAACAGTCACATGAATGCACTGTTGGTGGAGTTATGAACTAGTTCACCCATTCTGGAGAACAAATTAGAACTATGCCCAAAGGGCTATAAAACTGTGATTACCCTTTAACCCAGCAATACCACTACTATTCTGTATCCCAAAGAGATCAAAGTAAAGGGGAAAGGATCTATATGTTCAAAAACATTTATCACAACTCTTTTTGTGGTGGCAAAGAACTGGAAACTGAGGGAATGCCCAGTAGTTGGGGGAATGACTGAACAAGTTGTGGTAGGTGTATTGTGATAGAAGATTATTGTGCTGATAAGAAATGAAGTGAGGATGGTTTCAGAAAAACCTGGGAAGACTTATACAAACTGAAGGAAAAGTGAAGTGAGCAAATCCAGGAGAATATTGTATACGGTAACAGCAATATTGCAACAATAATTAACTGTGAAAGACTTAGCTACTCTGATCAAGACAATGATACAAGCACAAATCCTAAGGTCACATAATACAAATGCAATCCACCTCCAGTGAGAGATGAAGTCTGAGGCAGTTTTGAAGCATATTTTCTTTTCACTTTATGCACTCTTGCTTTTCATTTTTATTTTTTGGCAACATGCTTAATATGGAAATATGTATTACATTACCTTACCATGCATAATTGGTATAATATTGCTTGCCTTCTCAATGGGCAGGGGAGGGGAGGAAAATTTGGAACTCAGAAGTTTTTTTAAAAAATGAAATGTTAAAAATAAATATTTTTTAAAAGAAAAGAAAGACAATCTCAGTCATTTACAAGCCAGGAAAATGACATACAGGGCTAATAATCTGAGGATAACAGATGTACACAATTGATAGTAGATCACTTGAAGACAATCTCAGGCCTATCCCAGTGACCAAATCAATCAGAAATTCAATAAACATTTATTTAGCACCTACTATGTACCAAGCATTATTCTGGACACTGAGGATACAAAACCAAAGGGAGACAGTTCTTTCGCTTGAGAAATTTACATTTTACCTGAAGAAATGACATGTACATAAAATACATGCTAAATAAATAAAATGTAATTTCGAGTAGGAAGGCCCTAGCACCAGAGGGAAGAGGAAGAACCTAATTAGGAGGTGTCACTTGAACAGAGCTTTGGAGGAAACCAGAGATAGAAGTGATAAGGGAATACACCCAAGGCTCAGGGGACAAACTCTACAAAGGCTGAGACAGGAGATACAAGGTTTTATATGAATGACAGAAAGTAGGCCAGTTTTTAGAATTGTAAAATGCATGGAGGGAAGTAATGTATAATAAAGTTTGGAAAAAGAGATTAATTTAGGCTTGAGGTATGTTGGGTGAAGAGATTATATATGTAGCCAAATGATGCTGAGTATACATAATGGGTACTTGGCATAGATTTTTTGCTACAGTTTGCTTCTTCGCTGCATCCTCAAATTGTATTGTATAACGTACCTCCTCTATGTATTGTGAAAATTTCTAAGTCCTGTAAAGAAAAGAAACAGTGAAGTCTCCAAGCCATAGGAAAATAGATTTATTAAAAGAGGGCCTATCTCACAATAAAGTCGGGCAGGGGTAGGACCTGCAAGACCCCAGCCTGGGGCTAGACAGGGTTTTATATTCCTACAGGGGTTCTAAGTATTTATACACTACTATTTTTAGACAAACCTCCCACACATACAACAGATAAAACACTCATGTACAGAAAGACAGAAATCATGAACTAGTATAGGATGCAGTCCCTTGTCCCAAGTTGCAATCATTATTACACATTCTCTTGACCTGCTCTTGATCTCTTTCAATCTCTAATGCTAGGGGCAGCTAGGTAGCACAGTGGATAATACACTGACACTGAATTCAGGAGGACTTGGGTTCAAATGTGGCCTCAGCCACTTGACACTTACTAGCTGTGTGACCCTGGGCAAGTCACTTAACCCTCACTGCCCTGCAAAAAAAAATGTTGATCGGTCCTGCTCCAAGGAAGTACATGACCTTATACATGTTTGGTGACAACATATAGGTCCCTTTAGAACAGTTGATTTTGGTCTGATGGTGGTCCTTCTTTCTCTGAAGCTGATTGGTTATTTCAGCTTAGAAGATACTATTTTGGGGGCCTTGATTAATTACAATGAACCACAATGAACACAGTAGAAGGGACTTAGTTATCCAGACCAAGAGCAAGTTTACAATTCACTGATACCTGAGAACACATTAGCTTAAGCCACTAAGGAATATTTTAGAACACATTAAGAATAATTGCATAATACCTGTGCTCTGTGCTATAGTATTATTAATTTAAGAGACTAAGAACACTTAAAAATGAGTGAAATCGGGGCAGCTAGATGGCGCATTGGTAAAGCACTGGCCCTGGATTCAGGAGGACCTGAGTTCAAATCCAGCCTCAGACACTTGACACTTACTAGCTGTGTGACCCTGGGCAAGTCACTTAACCCTCATTGCCCTACAAAAAAAAAAAAAAGAGTGAATCACCATTTGTAGTCTATTATACTGATTACTATCATAGTTTAAATCACTTATATTTTAAGGGGGTGGGGAAAATCTCACTCACATATGATAGTAGCAAAATATACCTATGGCATGCATGATGTCACCTACTATTATTTACCCATGTGATAGTAATATATTGAATATTAATTCTATGGAATAACATTAGTATATTAATACACAATTTATATTAATAATCAGAAGATTATTGAACAAAGGTTTCCCCTATTGGTGATCTTTGAAGGAACCTTGTATTGGAGATAGCTTGTTGGGGTAGAGCCTTAAGGTGGCCCTCAGTTCTAAGGAATTAATACAGTTTTATAGTCAACAAATTGTAAACATGGTGGGATCTTATTTTTTTCTGCAATTTTCACTCACCTCTTTCTCCGAGATTGATGTTCAAATCAACACCATCTTTGTTCCTATGAAGGGCATTGCATTCTATTGTTCCATTCAGAATCCCTAAGACTAAGCCCTGAATCTCTGCTTGTAGCCTTCTAGGACAATCTCCCTTCCCAAACTACTTCTACCTGCTCCTTCACACTCACAAATGTGAATCCCATTGCCCCAGTATATCTTTCCCTTCTTCTTTATCCTTCCATTATGCCCTTCAGAAACCTTGTTCTACTGTTGATTCACTCTCATACTATACCTGTGTTCTATACCCTAGAAATGACTATTTATTCATATGTATAAATATTATCATTGTTTTTGTTTTTTAACTGATAGAATAAGCTCCTTAAGGACAAAAATTTATTTGTTTGATGATTATATTTATGTCACTTAGCACTGTGCCTGACAGATGCAATAGGTGTTTAGTAAATGTTTGTTGAATTGATTTGTGTAATTGTAAGGGTGTGGTCTTGCTAAGGAGTATCATCTGTAAAACATGCCTGTTCTCTTCTCTCACTTTCATAAAGGATACTCATAATGAGTGTAAGTGATAAGAGTATTAAAACTTCTAGCCATTGACATAAGACAGAAAAAAGATAATAGAGGAATTAACATTGGGAATGAAGTAAAAATATTATTGTTTGTAGATAAAATGATAGTATATTTAGAAAATACAACTTGCCTCAACCATGAAATTAAAGATGATCAATGAGTTCAACAGTCACAGGATACAAGATTAACCCTACAAAAAAATCTTCATAAATAAAATAAAATAAAAATCTGCATAAATTATTATTTATTAGAGGAGAGAGAGAGAGAGAGTTCATGGTTAAGTCTATTTGGCTTATTTGGCTATTTGTTTAGAGGTTCCCCTTTGTCCTTGACCCCATAATATGGCAAACATTTTCCCAACATGCAGTGAAAATTAGTTCATCTTTATCTGGAGACAACACCTATCTTAAAAGTACAGACAGCAAATACATAAGATTTAAGGGTAAGCAATATGAAGTAAGGGAAGATATGTAGAATGGGATAAATTTACCTGGCCCCAGTGCAGCAGCAAATTCTGTCCAGAAAGGTCACTCTTTAAGTTGCTCAGTGAGCCCAAAAAAGGCACCAAAGGTTCATGGTTATATTTAGTTTGGGATAGTAGTATCCTTCCATATAATTCAACAGTGGCCACAGTGGCATCTTGTGTAACATGGATTTTGTCTCCTGTGATTTTTCAGTCTGTCCTTCCAGCTGGAAAAATCCTATACTTCCCATCAGCCCCATTTGCCAATAAAGGGCTACAATAGCATGATGGGGAAAGAGCATGCACAGAGTTGCCCCACTTGCTTCCTGTTGACAACATAAGCTCAGGACTGGCAAGACATTACTTTAGAATGACACAATAAACCTCAAGTAGTTTCTTGATCATTTCTCTTCCCTATCACTCTCTCTCTCTCTCTCTCTCTCTCTCTCTCTCTCTTTCTCTCTCTCTCTCTCTCTCTCTCTCTCTCTCTCTCTCTCCCTCCCTCCCTCCCTCCCTCTGTCCCTCCATTAATTCCCCTGTGTGGAAGTGTTGAAGAGATATCCCCAACACCTCAGGCATATCCCTAGAACCTTGGGGGCATGATGTAGTTGGGTCCCTTGCTCTGGAACCCAATTCATCAGTGTGAATGTGAGTTATGAGGATTGCCAGAATTTAATAACCATTATCTACATCTATATTTGCTTCTCCCCCCAAAATGTGTAACAAATAAATTATTTGTTTTCGAGTGTTTGGATGAATATCATTATTAAACCATCTGGATTCTTTTATGACTCATCTTAATTCTTCCTTCGGAATAGGTCTACTTACATTATTCATTTCCTGTTATAAGTTTTGGCAACTTATATTTTAGTACCTATATTTAGTACCTAATCATATATTTCCTTTAAGTTTTCTAATTTATTATAGTATAGGTATGTGGGTTATCTCATAATAATATGTCTCTTATTTCTTTTTCTTTGTTGTGATCTCTCTTCTTACATTTATAATTTTGCTGATTTGTATTTTCTCTCTAATATTTTTTGGATTTGGTTTGCCAATTTTATTGGTCTTTTCAATTTGTCAACTACTGGTTTTGTTTTTCAATTCAATTTCCCTTCCCATTCTTTTATTACTGCTTTTACCTGCATAATCTCTCTCTTTAAAATTTCCTTTGTGTTATCATTTTATTCCTTTTCAGTGCTTTAGATTTAAGCTTTATTCCTTTATTTGTTTTTAAGGCCAATATTTTCTAATCTTTTGCTGTCTTCCTTTGTAATGTTTTTGCAAATGAAAATCATTGTTTCTCTGGATCATTGTCTTTGATATATTTCTCTGACAAGGAGATCAAATGTTTGCTTTCTGAGGTGATTCATGGGCTCTTTTGATCTGTTCATGTAGTAACTGCTTCATATTGGTGAAAATTCTGCAGAAAGGATAGTAGTTTTGTGTAAATATATTTTCCTTTAAATGTAATCACATTTGGGGGGCCTTATAATAAATGATTTGAAGAGGGACAGTTTAACCATAGTAGATAAAGTGGCCTTGGGAGCTAGGAAAACCAATATCAATGAAAGCACAAGTAAAATATCTATTTCTTGTTTGAATAAATCAGATTGTGATTATTACAATTGTCTGCAATATCTCCTTCTTTTTGTAATTTTTTCCAACTTAATGTAAATTGTGTTTATTGCTTAATTAGTGATCATATTGCACTTAGGCAGATTCCTCTGAAATGGTTTTCCATTCAATAAACTAGATATTTCTTACCAAGAAGAATTTAGTTCTTAGTGATGCGTTTTAGTGCTTGCCATATTAATCATGTTCTGATGAGAGGATAAGGCACTAACTAGACTTGGAGTCAGAAAGACTTGGTTTCAAGTCTTGCCTCTGACTTTTTTTTTTTTTTTTGGTGAGGCAATTGGGGTTAAGTGACTTGCCTAGGGTCACACAGCTAGTAAGTGATAAGTGTCTGAGGCCAGATTTGAACTCAGGTCTCCTGAATCCAGGGCCAGTGCTCTATCCACTGTGCACCTAGCTGCCCCATTGCCACTGACTTTTAATGGTTGCATAACTCTGTAGTGTTCAGGGGTATTCATGGAAGACTAAGTACCTCTGGTATGAAGAATTACTGAGCCTTTTTCAGGGCTGCTCATCTACTTTTCTTGTCTACTTATCATGCTACTCTGCCCTCTGGCTCCAAGAGCTGTATCATGTGCATCAGTCACACCCTGGTAAAAACTGTCTTAGCAGATTGAGGGTATTGACCAGTCCTTAAACCCACTGGTGAGTTAGGGGGATGTCTACTTCAAGCACGTAAAAGACTTCTCCTGGTAGAATAAGATGAGAAATAATTTGTTCCATGGCCACAAAATTGGCTGAAACAGGTGTGGAGCACTTAGAGCTTGGTTACACATCAAAGATGCTAATACCATCCACTGCATTTTGGGCCATCACAAGCCATCCTGACTTTTGCCTTGCCATTTGACTTCATGACCCTGGGAGAGAGAGTGAGGCTGATGACTTTGTGCAACTCTGCCTCACTTAAAATCCAAAATTGCATGAAAGTCAAGAATCATCCTGTGATGTCATTGGTCTCTTCAAAAACAAAGGGATGAACAACAACCCTGGCAAAGGTAACAACACCAGTGAGCCTCAGTCTCCTCACTGTAAAATAAAGAGGTTAGATTCAACATATTTTCTTTAGGGTTCCATTCCAAGTCTAAATTATATGATCTTATTACTTTCTTCTTGAAGAATGAATTCATGATAAAGGTGTATGAGGCTTTTTAATAACCTACAAGCCTTGGGTTTCTTACAGTTCTTAATCTTGAACAATACATACCAACATATCTTTCACTATTTCTACTCTTTTCTATCCTTTACCCTGAAGTCAGTGCCCCTATCTATCTATCCAGATATTATATATATTATACAGAGAGAGAGAGAGAGAGAGAGTGTGTTTGGAAAATCTTGTATGTGTTCTTATCCTAGTAGTATTGCTTTTGTTAATACAAAGGTTTCTAAAATTCCCATATAATATAAATTATATATTTATGTAGATAGGACAATATCTACCAGGATCTTGGCCATGTAGGCTAGGATAATTCTTCCTCCCAAAAGCAAGAAAACTGTCCTGGAAACTTGATTGGCTCCAAAGATTAAGGCTCAGGGACTTGGGTGCTTTGGGGATGAGAAAACAATTCTCTTATTGACTACTGAGCCATTGATTCAGTAGATCTTTAAAAGTAAGTGGCCTGCGCTCAGTTGTTGTCTTTCTTCTTGGCTAGAGAGCATGTTGGAACCATGTAAGTGGGAGAAAATAATGCGTTTTGGAACACCCAAAGGCCCCAGCTAGGGATTGATTGGATTAAGATTGATTGGATTGACTGACTTCACTGATTAACTAACTTAAAGTTAATTCAGTTAAAACCACACCTACCTGGCCCTCAAGGGGGTATGTTCTCAGAGGGTGTGAACTCTGACCCTCAACACAGGACCACCCTCAAGTCCAGGTGAACCAATGATTTGGGTGATGGCTAGCCAATTAGCTTAAAGAAAGGTGTAAGGACTGCCTCTCCTCTGGACTCAGAGGAAGCTTTGACTCTCAATTTGGCTCTTAAACAAGCTAATGGAAGAGGACTTGGAGGAAGAAGCAGACCAGGCTGGAGCTCTAGGCTAGATAGGCCTTTTCTTAACTTTCTGACCTAGGTGTTCTCTTTTTATTATACTTGGTATGCTTCATAAATGCTTAATGCCACCAAACTGGTGCTAAAGCTTCTAATTTATAAGTAACAAATACATTAGAAACCTCAGCTAATTTTCCCCAAACTTGGGACAGAAATAAGGGGACCAACACATATAAGTTTGGTTTCTTTGGTGGGTGCGGGGCAATGAGGGCTAAGTGACTTGCCCAGGGTCACACAGCTGGTAAGTGTCAAGTGTCTGAGGTCAAATTTGAACTCAGGTCCTCTTGAATCCAGGGCTGGTGCTTTATGAACTGTGCCACCTAGCTGTCCCTACCAACACACATAGTTTTACTCATCACATAAGACACTCATACAGTTCTCCACACCCCACATAGTAGCTAAAGTAAACACTCAGTAAAGTATGTAAGCCTATGTCTTAGAGTCTCTAACTGCCGTTTCTGCTTTGTATCCTTTCCTATATATAGATAATGGAACAGTAATCCTGATGAAACTGTGTCCAGTTTTGGAGACAACATTGTGAGTTTGAGCATTTGGAGATCATACGTCCCTTAGTCTGAATTAACTTCTGGAAGGGATGGGGGGGGGGGTTTTCCTGCATTGAAAGAGGTGAATAGTCACAAAAGAATGAGCCCAAACCTTAGCTTGGGTTGCCCAGAAGACAGGGACTTTGAGGGGAGTGGTATAGAGCAAAATGAATCATAACTATATATTCAACAGTCCTTCAAAATACTTCATATTCTGATGTTTAAGTCTCACCTCTGAGGAGAGGCTAACAGTAGTGATAAAGTATTATATCTTTTTTTTTCATTCTGTTATGCATACTTGTGAGAGCTTTTTGTGTGTTGTGTTTCTATTCTCTGTAATGTAGCATCCCCTCTGGTTTCATTCTCCTAACCCGAAGTCCACTGATAGGTTGGGTGCCCAGAAAGTAGTGACTACTTCTAACACATGTAGCCAAGAATTACCTCCTGGCCCCTGGCATCCTTTTCTCTTTTTGTGGAATGCTCATCAATTTCATTTCTGTGTGTGGCATAGCTAATGGATAATTTGCTGCCTTTCTTTCAGAATACAGAATCTTAGCTGCTATGTGGATTCATTACTTCGGTTGAGTTAATTTATCAAGACTGCCTCCTCACCAGACTTGACTTGTGAGGCTATCAGACTCTGCCATCAATCCCAGTTTCCAGATTTCTGATGACTTTTCTAAATTTTTAAAGATCATAAACTTACAACCTGGCCCATTCTATCTTTAGATACTCATTCACCTAAGATTAGAGGAAAATAAACCCAAAAGACAAAAGGAACTGAGACACCATGTGTTCATTGACATTTGATGTCCTGTGTTGAGGGCTGTGAGTTGGGGGTTCATAGATGAAACAGTTTCAGCCCTAAACACTGCTCCTTTCCCAACTTGGAGGCTCACAGCAGTTCTTGATTTGCCTGCCATCAAGAAGGAAAAATCACACACAAACACACACACACACACACACACACACACACACACAAACGGAGGGAGGAGCACACATATCCTTTTACATGTGAATTCAGTTATGGCTCTACCATTTGTCTTTCTGGCTCTGAAGCCAATTAGATAATTCCTTGTCACCATAAAACACCAATCTCTCATGGCTAGAACCTAGCTTTAGCCATGTTCATTTGCAATCAGCAGAGAATATTTAACATGGTTGGTGTAACCCACCAAGAAATGCGAGCATGTCTTTGCACACTCCAAGGACCAGACCCTTACTGGCCAGTTTCTATTGCCCCCGTCAGGATCCCCATGACAAGACCACCCCTCCCTTTTTACTTCGCTCTTTTTACTATTAGAAGATACCCTGTTTTCCAGAGCTAAGACCCAGAAAGCAAGCTGTCCTTTGCGCTCTCCCTCTGGATCAACTCTGCTGCAGCAAAATCACAGAATTGTTTTACGTCAGCCCCAGGTGGTTCCTGAACTGAGACAAGCACCTGCAGGAGGAATCACATTCGGGTCATGAAGCCCTGCTATGGTTCAAATTTGCCTCATTGTTGCTGTTATCTGCTCATAGCCACAGCTACACCTCACAGTTTGGTTCTTTGTCTAGCCACTACTATATGTATCAAGACATCCTCCAACAAAATAAAGAAAGCCTTTTGCTTTTAGACTCTGTGAGCTCTTTGGTCACATATGTTCAAGGTTTGACACATTCTTCCCTCCCCCTTTCCCCTACAGCCAGTTAAAATTTTGACATCCTTGGTAAATTTTATTTTATTTATTTATTTTTGCGGGGGGGGGGGGCAATGAGGGTTAAGTGACTTGCCCAAGGTCACACAGCTATTAAGTATCAAGTGTCTGAGGCTGGATTTGGAATCAGGTCCTCCTGAATCCAGGGCTGGTGCTTTATCCACTGCGCCACCTAGCTGTCCCCTCTAGGGTACATTTTAAACAGAATTGGATAACCCCAATCTCTCAGAAAAGTCTCCTGGAGTCTTAGAGAGGCTCAAGCATTGTCTTTTCTCTTAGCTTCCTACTGTCCGACAAGAAAGAATTTCAAAATAGTGTGGTGTAGAGATACAGTTTCACATATGGATAGAAATCACAATTGTCCCTAAAGACAGAGTTATGCAAAGTCAACAAAGGACATTTTACAGTGTTTATTGGTGGTTACTGGTTGCTTATTACTGTGAGAATTGGAATGACACCCCCTGCTGGGAGGGACATTGTGAGCTCTGGCCTGAAAAGAAACCATATGACTTTAGCATCCAGAAGTGACCTTTCTGGGGTTTTGAAGGTTAGATCAGCGTCAGGAAGTAATGTTTGCCAGCCCGTGGGTCCTATCAATCAGAGCTGCCAACCAATTAGCTTGGAGCTCTGTGTGTGTGTGTGTGTGTGTGTGTGTGTGTGTGTGTGTGTGTGTATGGCCCTGTTTCCTGTTTCACAGGAGGCTTCTGGGAAGAGTGAGGTTTTTTTTTTTTTTTTTTCTGTGGCTGGACAGGGGCTTGGCAGCAGAGACAGGCAGGATAGGGAGAGCAGGCAAATCTCACACTTTATCCATATATTTCTCTTTACTAACCCCTAATATACTATAATAAATATTTAATGCCCAAAGATTGATGCTATATGTTTTCTAGTTTAAGGAGACCACTCGTTAGATTTTAGACATCATAGCTAGAATTTTAGGCCCTTACATTACTTAATTAGTGTTTGTTTTCATATTTAAAATGACCTACCCCAAACCAAAGCTAATAAAGAAGAAAAAAAGAGAATAAAATAGCGTTTCCTATGTCAGAAGGAAATCTTGTCCCTACAGAATTTCCCACTTGGAGTTTTCCCCCTGAGGGATTCAGGACCTGCCTCATACTCCCTCAGATATTTTCTGCTTAACTTGGGAGTTTTGCAACTTGGCTATGGCATTCCTATAAGTTTTCTTCCTGGGATCTCTTTCAGATGGTGAGCGGTAGATTTACCTCCTCCCCCCTATTTCTATTTTGCTGTCTTGTTTTCAACCCATATTGTGCTAGAAGGTGGGGTTCTACAGATTGTCCGGCTACTTCTGCCTCGGCATATTGTGGAAATTTATTTTGATTTGGGGACCCTATCTTTGGGCTGAGATTAGAAAGTCTTAGGCCCTCAGGTTTTTCTTCTCTGTGTGGGAGGGGCTGGTGCCCCTCCCCCTCCGCTTCAGCTGAGCCAAAAAAGCCCTATGGGCTGTACAAGACACCAGGTCAGATGGCTGGGGGGAAAAGCCCCAGTTCCTTTCACCCTGATCGGATCTATCTGAGAGATCCCGGGCTCATCCAGGCCGGCCTCTGGCGTAGCCCATGCAGAGGTCCCTGGGCGCACAGCATGGGGCACGGGCCCCTGGAGCCCTGGGTGTGGTACGAAGGGGATGCTCGAGTCTCGCCCCCTCCCCCTTCCCCCCCCCCCACCAGCCGCAGCCCTAGTTCGGCTGGCAGATTAGCTTAGTGTGTATGTGGGGGCAAAGGGAGCCTGAGATTTGAGGGGTTAGAAGGAAGATATATATACAGGGGAGTTAGACGAAAGGGGCGTGCCAGAGGACTAGGAGACGGCAGAGAGCACAGAAGCAGGCAGCACAGGGTACAGGTTGGAGAAAGCGAAGATTAAGAGAACAGAAAGGCAGGAGCTCTAAAGAGACGGGGAAGGAGACAAAGCTAAGAGCAAGAAGGGACAGAGGCCAATATGGAGCAGGGGGGCTTTTCAGTGAGGGGAATGCTAGAAGAAGGTCCATTGGTACTCAGGAGGAGGCTAAAAAAGTTTCCAGGAGCAGCAGGTGGAAAGAGATGTGCTGGAATGCAGTCAGGTTGTACATTTTATTTCCTGTATTTTTATGTTAAAATTAATATCTCATAAATAAACTCTGCTTTGATTATTTAGTTAAGAGGCCTCTTAATCTTTTGCTTATCAATTTGAGAGCAGTGTGGAGAAATTTTTAAATGGCCCATATTAAGTTAATAGCAGTCAGATAGCCAGTGAGTCAAGAGGCCACACATTAGTCCTCCAGTCAGATTAGTCCCCCCAAATTAAGCAGCAAGTTAATAAAATATTTTTTACAATATGATTACTGCATTTGTCTAATACTATTGTTCATGAACTCTCATCTGGTCTGTAATTCAATGTTGATTAATCACTTGATAGCAATTAGAGTCAATTAGCTTCTAGAAAGAAGTATTAACTAATGGGGTATACAAAGAACATTCAATACTCTCCAAAGCCTGGGATGCACTCTTCCCTTGCACATGTTAGGTCCCCAGGGAGACTGTGCTGAAGCTTAGAGAACATATGGGGTAGAGGGGTAATCCACAAATCCTGGTTTCTAGGAGTCCCTTTCTTTATGGAGTCCTCATGAAATGTCCTCACAGTAGGTGGCTCTCTATTTTCACCTAAGTGTTGGTGCTCTGGTAAAGTTCTAAAGTTGCCTTTCCACAGTAAGTCTAGTTTGTCCTTGCTTACTCATGCAGATTTTGCCATCAGACATTGCCATCAGTCATACCTATGGTGATGTCCAAATCTTCTGACCTTTTGAAGTTAGCAAGGTCATCTTCCAAGTGAGGGGGGGAGAGTCAGAAACTCTCTATTTCCCAAGATATTTCTTCTCAAGTTATAGCTAGAGTTGTTTCATCACTAAGTTGACCTGTATTAAAATGGTATTTTATTTATGCTCCACAGGGTACAACTGTTTCTCTTCAACAAACCAAGACAAATCCCTCCTTGAGTCATCTGTTTCCATTCAAGTTTGCACCTTTGATTAATTGATTCAATAGAGGATTCTAGGAATTTTTCACACCTACTTTAAATCTTTGATTGAGTGAGTGATTGATTGATTCTAAAACTCAAGAAGAACTGCCTGATAAAGGTATTAGGGCTTAGAACAGTTTGTTTATTTAATTGGGATTGATGGTGTGAGATAACCTTATTATGCTAGGAAATAAATACCTGCCCCATACATGATTTATATTTTACATTGAGTTCCTTTATACACCCTTTACACCCTTTAGGAGACCCTTATACATGAACCAAACCTAAGTTTTAAGTGACTTTTTATCTGCATCTCTGCAGTGGGCAAACATAATGATCCAAAGTGTGAAAGAAATGGAATATGATACTTCTAGGTGGTCAGGCTCCTGCAAGATTAACCTGATCTGTATAGTGTGTGTGTGAGTCTAGAATAGATGGACCCTTTAATGATGAGGGAAAGGGTACCCTCTCCCCACTCCACCTTCAAGACTAGCAACAGTTTTATTATTAGAGAAGAACTTTCAAGAGGGAGAAAGTGCTAATAACTGAAGACTCAGGAAAAGCCTTGTGTAGGAAGGAGATAGTACCTGACCTGAACTTAGAAGAAAGCTTAAAATTTTAAGTGATGAAGGTGGGAAGAATATGCTTTCCTGGGAAGCTAGGTGGCGCAGTGGATAGAGCACCTGCCCTGGAGTCAGGAGGACCTGAATTCAAATGCAGCCTCAGACACATGACACTGACTAGCTGTGTGACCCTGGGCAAGTCACTTAACTCCCATTGCCTCACCAAAAAAAAAAAAAAAAAAGAGCTTTCCAGACATGAATGACATAGGCTTTGAGGTGGGAGATATTAGGTATAGGAAACAGCTAGTAGGTCAGTTTGATCATAGGAAGGAGTTTTTGGAGGAGTGAAAAATGAAATAAGACTGGAAAGTCAAATAGGAGCTAGATTATGGAGGACTTTAAATGCCAGGCATAGGGGCTTATCTTTTATCTTAGAGGCAATACAGAAGCTGTTAAAATATTTCTGAGTAGTGTGGTGATGTAGTTAGATCTGTATTTTAGTAATATCCATTTGGCAGCTCTATGGAGGATAGATTGGAGAAGGAAGTGGTTGGGGTCCAGGGAGACCAATTAAGAGGCTATTATAATAGCCCAGATAAATAGAGATAAGGGCCTGAAGTAGAGCAGAGGATGTGTAAGTGGAAGGAAAGAAATGAATACAAAAAATATGGAGGAAGGATCAATAAGACTTGCTAACTGATTGGATATGGAAGTTGAAGGAAGAGTCAAAGAGGTCCAAAGAGAAGTAGAACTTCCTAAAATAGCTATCATAAATTTGTCAACTAAGCACACAAACCATGATGTTTGAATAATGGGTAATAACGATCTTATTTGTTATAATTTATACAGTGTTCTACTATGTCACAACAGTACTCCATATACAATAGGTAGTCATACATCTGGTTTGATTGATTGGAGGGATGGAGGGAAATAAACTATTTCAAGTAAAGATACGCTTATTTCCCCAAAAATCTCCATTGCTACATTTCAAGGACTGTTTTTAAATGATTTCTCATAGTGAGATTTTTCACTTTGTGTGCACACATTCTTCCATGATAGAAAAAGTGAAAGGGTTTATTGGAAAATCAAACAAGGAAAAGAGAATAAAACTTACCAAGAGCCTTTCTTCAAGATCTGCCAAATTATTAAAAATAGTTCCTTCACTTGTTTTATTTATGTAGCAAGGTTGATGGGGTCTCTCACCTCAATTATAGGTTGAAAGTCTGCTACTTGACTTGTTCCCACATTTAATATCATCATCCTTAATTCTAGGGTAAAATTATATTTTAACATTTCCTTAATAATTAATACAGTTTCAACAGCAGTCTAGATTGTTCGGCTAAGCTCAGAGCCCCCAATTCAGGACACCAGATGTTATTTATTTAATTAACTGGAGAAACCTTCTTTTTCATCAGGAGTTACTCATATCTTTATACTATAAACCCTAATCTCTCCTATGTACCCATTGATAAAGTGACACTGGATGCTAAACTCAAGAAAAATGCTCCATCTCCCAGGTCCATGCATTCTTACTGGCTGTCCCCCATGTTTTGAAATATTCTCCTGCTCATCTTCACCTCTTCACTTCCCTGATATCCTTCAAGTCACAGCTACAATCCCACCTTCTACAGGAAGTCTTTCCCCATGCCCCTTAATTCTAGTGCCTTCTCTCTGTTGATTATTTCACCTTTATCCTGTATGTGTCTTGTTTGTACATAGTTGTTTGTATATTACCTCCTCCATTAGACTGTAAGCTCTCTGGGAGAAGGAATGTCTTTTGCATTTCTTTGTACCCCATAGTGCCTGCACATAGTATAGGCACTTAATAAATGGTTTATTGGTCTGACTAAGCAAACATTAAATTAAAGTTACTGATATGCAATTTATTAACAATGAAACAAATAATAATACATAAATAATATTTTAAGACTATTTTAGCTGCAAAAATTATCTGTAACTGAAAACCATAATTGTAACTGCAGATTACTTTTCTTCATACCATTCAGTTCATTTAGGATAACAAAGTCTCTTCATAAGTATCCTCATTTCCTTTTCACAAAATAAAGGTTACAGTATGCTCATAAAGTGATAACTCTAGCTTCTTTCTATCCAGCTTATCTTTTCATCTTCTCTTTAAAATTTTTTAAAATCCATTTTGAGCTTAAATAGAAAAAAGAGAACATTTCCATGTATACAACACAACATAAAAAGAGAATTCAATATAAAACCATGAATTTCCATTTCACACAGTTTACTTTTGGGGGGAAAAACCCACTTTGTAATAAATACTACACATCATTTTTAAAGCTACCCTGCTTTTCTGTGCTTCCTTGTAAGTTTTCTTTTGTTCTCTGCTGTGCACTTTTTTTTCTCCATCCCCCCACCATAGAGAAGGCTACATTAACACAAATATGTGTATAATGTGTGGTGTGTGTGTATGTGTGTGTGTGTGTAAACATTCTATACATACTTTTATGTATCGGTTCTTTCTCTGGATATGGATAGCATCTTCCTTCATAGGTCCTTTGTAATAGATTAATAATGCTTGAAATGGCTAAGTTCTTAAACATTATTGGCTGTTACTGTGTACAACATTCTTTTGATTCTGCTCATTTCACTCTTCATTATTTAGTGCAAATCTATCCATGTTTTTCTAAGATCATCAAGCTCATAATTTCTTTTTTTTGTAGTATCTTATTTTATTTTCCAATTACATGTAAATATTATTTTCAACATTCATTTTTGTAAGATTTTTGAGTTCCAATTTTTTCTTCCTCCTTCCCTTCACTCCCACTTCCACAAAATAGCAAGGCATCAGATATAGGTTATATATGTACATCATGTTATACATATTTTCATATTAGTCATGTTGTAAAAAAAGGAATCAGAACAAAAGGGGAAAACCACAAGAAAGAAAAAATAACAACAAATAAAGTGAATATAGTATATTTCGATCTGCATTCAGACTCCATAGTTATTTTTTTCCGGATGTGGAAAGCATTTTCCATCATAAATCTTTGGAATTGCCCTGGGATCATTGCATTGCTACAAGTTCATAATTTTTTTTAGCTCAGCAATATTCCATCACATCATATACCACAACTTGTTCAGGCCATTCCCCATTGACAAGCATTCCTTCAATTTCCAGTTCTTCACCACCACAAAAGACCTGCTATAAATATTTTAGAACATATAAGTTATTTTCCTTTTCCCCTAATCATCTTGGGAAACAGACCTACTAGTAGTATTGCTGGGTCAATGAGTATGCAGTTTTATAACTCTTTGGGTATAATTCCAGTTTGCTCTCCAAAATGGTTGGATCAGCTCACATAGTTTCACCACCAGTGAATTAGTGTCCCAGTTTTTCACATCCCTTCCAACATTTGTCACTTTCTCCTTCTATCATTCTAGAATACCTGATAGTTATATGATAAAATCTCAGTTGTTTTAATTTACATTTCTCTAATCAATAGTGACAGAGTATTTTTTCCATAAAACTACATATAGTTTTAAAATTTTTATTTAAAATTTTTGGAATAAAATAAGCATTTCCATAGTATAGGACAATAAAAAAGATAATTGTACATGAAACTACAACTCTACTATGCACAACTTCTATTCCATTCAAATAATACAATAAAATTAACATGAAAATTTCTTCTTTTCTTCCTTTCTCCCCCAGAGATGGCTACTATTATATGTATACACATATACATATATACATATATATACATATAATTAATAGACACACACACACATATATATGTTAAATTATTCTGGACATACTTCTATTTATCAGTTCTTTCTCTGGATGTAGATGGCGTCTTTCTTCCTATGTCCTTTGGTTTTTGGCTGTTTTTTTTTTTAACATAGTACAATAAAAAAACAAACGATTTCACATGAAACTGCAAATCTACTATGCATAGCTTTCAAATATACAACAAAATTATCCTGTAAATTTCTTTTTTTTTCTTCCCTCCTCCCACCCCCTGCCCTAGAGAAAGCTACCATTAAACAGAAATAGGTGTGTGGGGGTGGCTAGGTGGCGCAGTGGATAAAGCACCGGCCCTGGATTCAGGAGTTCCTGAGTTCAAATCCAGCCTCCGACACTTGATACTTACTAGCTGTGTAACCTTGGGCAAGTCACTTAAGTCCCATTGCCCCGAAAAGAAACAGGTGTGTGTGTGTGTGTGTGTGTGTGTGTGTGTGTGTGTGTATACACATACACACACACACATATATATGTAAGTAGGTAGGTAGATATATAAAATTATTCTTTCTTCTGTTTTCTTTCCCTCGATGCAGATAGCATCTTCCTTCATAAGTCCTTTATTTTTAATTTGGGTAATTATAATAATCAGAATAACATTCACTCAAAGTCTTTCTTAAAACAATATTGCTGTTACTATATACAATGTTCTCTTGGTTCTGCTCATTGCACCCTTTGTCATTTCATGTAAGTCTTTCCATGTCTTTCTAAAATCATTGAGCTCTTCATTTCTTATAGTACAGTAGTATTGGATCATAATCATATACCACAACTTGTTTAGCTATTCCCAACTGATAGGCATCCCTGCAATTTCCAGTTCTTTCCCACAACAGAGAGCTGCTATAAACATTTTAGAATATATATAGGTTCTTTTCCTTTCCCCCTAATTATCTTCATAAATAGACCAAGTAGTGGTATTGCTAGGTCAAAGTGTATAGGTAGTTTAATAATTTTTGGACATAATTCCAGATTGTTCTTCAAAATGGTCAGATCAGTTCACAATTCAACAATGAATCAGTGTCCCAATTTTTCCACATCTCCTCAAACATTTGTCACTTTCACTTTCTATCATTTTAGCCAATCTGGTAGGCGTAAAATGATATCTCAAGGTTGTTTTAATTTGCATTTCTCTAATCAACAATTATTTAGAGTATCTTTATATGACTATACATTGTTTTGATTTCTTCATTGGAAAACTGCCTGTTCATATCCTTTGACAATTTATCAATTGGAGAATGACCCTTATTCTTATAGATTTTACAAAGTCCTTTATATATTTGAGATATGAGACCTTTGTGTGATATACTGTCTATAAAAGTCTCCCCCCCCCCCCCCAATTTTCTGCTTTTCTTCTGATCTTGGCTACATTTGTGTTATTTGTACAAAACCTTTTTAATTTCATGTAATCAAAATTATCCGTTTTACACCTCATTTTGCTCTCTATTGCTTCTTTATTCATAAATTGTTCACGTTATCTTAAGTCCGATAAGTAATATGTTTTGTGTTCTTCTAATTTTCCTTGTAAAATCTTTCTTTAAATCTAAGTCATGTATCTATTTTGACCTTATTTTGTGAATGATAAAGATTTGGTTTATGCCTAGTTTCTGCCATATTGCTTTTCAGTGTTCTCAACAACTTGTACCAAATAATGAATTTTTATCTGAAAATCTTAAGTCTTCACACTTGTTGAATACAAAGTTATTATATTTATTTGCTGCTGTAAATTGTATGTCTATTCTATTCCATTGATCTACCTTTCTATTTTTAGCCAGTACCATATAGTTTTGATAATTACTTGCCTTATAATATAAAGATTGATACATCTAAACCATCTTCTTTACCTTTTTCCTATTTCCTTTGATAGTCTTGACTTTGTGTTTTTTTCAAATTGTTAAGGGGCTAAAATTCTAGCTAGTCTGTCTAAAATATCTAATGAGTGGTCACCAATAAATTATAAGCTTTAGCAAGAGTTAGGCTTTTAAGCATTTATTAAGGAAAACAAGAATTTGGTAAAGAGAGAAAGGCCTAGATTCCTATCTATTAAAGGGAGAGCACATTTCTAGCTCCGCTCTCCACCAGAGTCCAAAGGAAAGAGTGTCTGAGACCGAGCGCCAGTCTCTCCTTCCTCCTCCCCACTCGCCCACGTCACTTCCTGATGCCAAAGAAAAGACTCCTGGTCTTGCCCTCAAAAACCTTCGCTGCATGGGTGGAACTCTTCTACAGTAGGTCTCCAGCCAGGTGGCGTCATTCCAATTGTTTACAAAATGAATATTCTTATTACTTTTCTAATTCAATAAACATTTTTAATAATTTAATTGGTATGGTGTTGAATATGTAAATTACTTTGGGTAAAGTTGTCATTTTTATTATGTTGGCCCTGCCTACCCATGAACAATTAACAATTAATTCTCCAATTACTTACATCTGATTTTATTTGTATAAAAAGGGTTTTTTAAAATATAATTTTGTGTATATAGTTCCTGTGTTTCTTCTGGCAGGTGTACTCCCAGGTATTTTATACTGCCTAGAATTATTTTGTTTTTGTTTTTTTGCAGGGCAATGAGGGTTAAGTGACTTGCCCAGGGTCACACAGCTAGTTAAGTGTCAAGTGTCTGAGGTCAGATTTGAACTCAGGTCCTCTTGATCCAAGGCCAGTGCTTTATCCACTGCCCCACCTAGCTGCCCCTAGAGTTATTTTAAATGGGGTATTTAAGAATAAAATTCTTCATACAGAATTTTGTTCATACTATATAGGATACTTATGATTGGTATGGATTTATTTTATATCCCACTACTTTGCTAAATTATTACTTGTTTCAACTAACTTCTTAATTGAAACTTTGGGATTTTTCAAGTATATCATCATATATGCGAGAAGAGATAGTTTTATCACCTCATTTCCCATTTGATTTCTTTTTATTTCTTTTTCTTCTCTTTTTTCTTATTGGGAGGGTTTCCAATACAATACTGAATAATATTGGTGACAGTGGGTATTCTTGTTTCATACTTGGTCTTACTGGGAAGGCTTCTAGTTTATCCCATTACAAATAATGCTTGCTGATGGTTTTAGATAAATGCTTTTTAAAAACATCAACTTGAGTAAAAATCCACGACATATAGTTTTGATTTCTTCATTGAAAACCACCTGTTCATATTCTTTGACCTTTAATCAATTGGGGGATGATTCATATTCTTATAAATTTGAAAATTTCCTTTCTATTCTTGGCTACATTGGCTTTATTTGTCCAAACCTTTTTAATTTAATGTGATCAAAATTATCCATTTTACACCTCTCACACGCCGCAAACTTCAGCTCACCCTTCTGCCCTGAGATGGAAACCAGGGATTCTGTTCTCCTTCAATTGCCCACAGCCAGCAGAGTCCCTGCCCCTCTGCTACTGCACTCAACAGGCTTATGCTTTCTTCCGCCACCCATAGCTGCAGGCACAGGACCAGGTCTGATCAGCACAACTGGGCCTGGTTTCATGTGACAGGGAGGGTCCTTCAATCTTCCCCTACTTAACAGTTTGATCCAGAGGTGAAAATTCCTGAAACTGAGGCTGTACCTGGCTGCCCCCAGGGCTTGCTTTTTGTTGATTTTTGTGCTGTCCACCTGGAGGTGTTTGCATTTCAATCTGGCCAAACCTCAACTTCCAGAGGTCCAGTCTTTCTTAAGGTCCTCCCAAGTTGTCTTCAGAGGACAACTGCTTTACCCGGACTTTTAATTGTTTCTGCCACTCAAAGTTCACTGTTAGTGATATTTTACCTTATTTGTAAGAGAATTCTGGAGAGCCAGTATTTCCTGTCTTATTCTGCCACTCTTCCCAGAATCCTCACTTAAGACTCACTTTTCCTAAAATGATTTGTAGTTCTTAATAACAGGAATACAGTTCTGGCATGAAGTTTCTCTCCACTTCTTTCTATATGTCTTCTCCACAAATTCTCATAGATCCTTATAGACTACAGATAAAGACACTGACTCCAAAAGAAGTATCACAATGAATGACAGTGACAAATTTTTATCTCTAGCAATTTTCAATCTTAAAGAAATAGTAACAGTCTCTATAGCCTCTAGAAGAAAGACTTTTGAAACATAGGTTACTTCTGGATAAATGTTTTAGATTCTATTTTCAACAAGAATATAAGAAACAGCACTTATTGTTCCATTTGTGATCTCACTTCACTTTCTGTTTCCTGGAATGTATGTTGACAACTGTAACATTCTTGTGCCTGGTGCGCTAGAGTGGAAAAAGTGTTGTTGTTTTTTTAAGTCAGAGGACTTCAGTTGAAGTCCCAAGTGTGTCATTGTTTGACCTGAGATCAATCATTTTATGTATATGGGTTTGTTTTCTCACTTTAAATGTAAGGGTTATGGGTGGCAGCTAGGTGGTGCAGTGGATAAAGCACTGGGCCTGGATTGAGGAGGACGTGAGTTCAAATCTGACCTCAGACACTTGACACTAGCTGTCTGACCCTGGGCAAGTCACTAACCCTCATTGCCCCATTAAAAAATAAAATAAAATAAAATGTAAAGGTTATGTTTGGGGGGATTTGCAACCTGGTTTGGGGGGCTAGCTTACCCAAAGAATTGGAGGCTTATCACAAATCCTGTAAAATAAAAAGAGATTTATTAGGAGAGAGGAATATGGCTGGGGAACAGATCACCATGGTGACTGTCCCCTCTGGATTAAGAGAAGACCTGGGTTTTTGTAGCTTTACAAAACAAAGCAAGGGGAAGGGGCTAGGTGGCTCAGTGGATAGAGCACCAGCCCAGGAGGTCAGGAGGACCTGAGTCAAATCTGTCCTCAGACATTTAACACTACTAGCTGTATGACCTTGGGCAAGTCACTTAACCCTTACTGCCCAACCAAAAAAAAAAAACCCACAAAACAAAGCAAGGGGAAATATAAAAACTGGTGCCAGATAACTAAGAGGGGATCTTTGATAAGTAGGATATGCAGCATCCATCCATATCCTGCATATCCTTTTGCAGACCTTAGTATTGTTTCAGCATAATGGGGTCATGTCCTGCCATACCTCATACCTGAGGTGGGAGAGAGAACTGTTTTCCCCTTGGCTTTGGGGGATGGGATCTTTAGGTTTCTTTGGGTCCCAGTGTATACCCACACCAGTTAGACTAAATGATTTTGTGGTCCCCTTTTAGCCTAAATCTTTCAAATATGAATTATATATGACTCTCCTTCTTTCCGACTCCTCACCAGAGCACCCAGGCAAACAGATTAAACTGCCCATTTTTCTTAACATGAGGTTTATGTATATGGCATGTGTAACTGCTGACTGTAATGATTGGAATGATGCCACCTACTGGGAAACTTGCTGTGGGAAAGCTCCACCATGAGGAAAATGCCTCAGAGACACTGTGGCTTTTCCTTGGCGTCAGGAAATGACGTTTGCTCATGGGTGCTGTCTATCAAGGCTACCAGCCAATCAACTTGAGGAGCCTCCTATTTTCTGGGAGGAGACAGGAAGGAGGAGAGGGAGCCTGCCCGGAGAGCTCTTGCGCTTTTTGGGTTCCTGACTTGGTGGTGGTGGCGGCAGAGGACTTCACAGGAAATTTGAGGAAAGATAGGAATGCCAGGCTGTTGGAATTCTGTTCTCAATCCTTTTTCTTTCTATTTCCAATAAACCCTTAAAAAACCTAAACTCGTTTTATCAGTGATTTTAGTCAGTTTCCCCCCAAAACTGGGGGAACAGATTAGAATCCACATTTAGAATCTTAAATTACACATGACACTGGTTGCTAAAAAGAAAAAGACTGCAAAAATGTTAAGATTCCAATGTAAATGTTCACAGATGAGGCAAAATTGGATTTATGGCTTATTTTTCTCCCAAGTGCCATAAAACTAATGGAAAGTGCCAGGAAGTACATAATAAGAAAAATGGAATTAAAAAGATGATTCTTTGTATAAAACCTTGAAGTGGTCTGATTTAAGACTGAAATCAAGGGGTAGTTGTGCTGAATACAGAAATATGAGAAAGTATATAAAGAAAGAAAGAGAAAAACATCAGAGCTCTCCTCTAGCTAAACTAGATCCTCTTTAAGACTAAAAATGCAATCCATTTTCTTCAGAGGTCACATGTTATGTTGATGTCATTGATTTCTCCTTCCTCTGAACCCCTAGAACCCTTATAGTTTATTCCACCCATTCAGTACTTAGCATATGCTAATATCCATGAAGGGCATTTATGAAAGTCATGACAAGAATAGCATGAGTAAAAGGCATAAAAGAAATTGTGATGAGAACTGATCCTAAGCCCAATAGAGTAGCAAAAATCTACATTTAATTGTATTGCAGTCCTTTTTTTTTTTTGGTCGTTGTTGTTTTGTTAGAATCCTTCTTTTTCTTTCTTTCTTTTTTTTTTTTGCAGGGCAATGGGGGTTAAGTGACTTGCCCAAGTCACACAGCTAGTAAGTGTCAAGTGTCCTGAGGCAGATTTGAACTCAGGAACTCCTGAACCCAGGGCCGGTGCTTTATCCACTGCTCCACCTAGCCGCCCCCCTAGAATCCTTGATATTGAGAGGACCATTACGTGTAGTGATCAGAGAGGCTTGTCTCAAAGCTAGCAGTTTTTAAGACAGATAGATAGATGCAGCATATATAATGAAAGTCTCTATCTTCAATGAGCTTACAGTCTAATGATTGTAGGCAAACATAAAAAGGGAGCTAAAAGTGGAGGCAGAAAATGTTGAGGGGGCAGGAAGTTACCCACATGGGACCAGAAAGTACCTATGAGGGGCCAAGGTAGTCAAGAGTGGAGCCAGGAGAGAACCTGAGCAGGGATGGTGTTGGCTCTTCCTCAAATGGAGGTTCAGTGAGGGAACTTGCCAATCAAAGGTGGGGGCTGCAAGGGCAGCGATGTCTAACAGATGAGAAGGTATCTGCAACAGAGGTGAAAAGTCCAGAGACTCAGAAGCAGAGCCAAGAGAGAAGTATGGCCTGGTCAGGATTTATTATTTTTTTTTTTCTCTTTCTTTTTTTATGGGGGGGGGGGTGAGGCAATGAGGGTTAAGTGACCTTGCCCAGGTCACACAGCTAGTAAGTGTTAAGTGTCTGAGGTCGGATTTGAACTCAGGTACTCATGAATCAGGCCAGTGCTCTATCCACTGCACCATCTAGCTGCCCCAAGGATTTATTATATTAAGGATTAAGGAATACTATGGGGATTTAGAAATGCTTCAACTAGTAAGACCTGAGTTCCAGTCTTGGCCTCTGACACATACTGCTATGTCACCTTGAACAGGTTACTTAACCCCTCATGGATCTGGATTAACTTTTTTTTGTTGTTTTTAGTGAGGCAATTTGGGGTTAAGTGACTAGCCCCAGGGTCCACACAGCTAGTAAGTGTTAAGTGTCTGAGGCTGGATTTGAACTCAGGTACTCCTGACTCCAGGGCCCGGTGCTCTATCCAGCTGGCGCCACCTAGCCTGCCCCCTGGTAACTTTTGAAGACTACTAGTTACCAAGAAGTATTTTAATCTGTATTGATAGAGGGAACTTCTTTACTTGGGAGCTAGGTCCCAATTGATCTTTTTTAATAGATTCGGGAAAGTACTGAGGGTAGTGTTCAGTGAATCTGCACCCGTAGATAAAAAGATTGTTGTAAATGAATGAGAGTTGGGATAACACGATCCTCCTCTGTAGATGCACTGAAAGCATCTTCTGGACAACCCTAGCAGAAGACGGGACAGCAGGGACAACATATACTTTTTTGTTCCCATGAGGTTTTCATTCCTTTTGCTAGGTCTCTACATTTTGAGACCATTTTTATTCCCTATAATTTGAAGGTTATATGTAATGATTCAGCCACTTATATTGCTATTGACTATTATTACTTATAATTACTCTCACTACTATATTGACAATAGCATCTCATTTCTGGTTTACAAAAGGCTCTTCTTCATAACAGCCCTTTGTGTAGGTAATATCAGTATTATTATTATTACCATTTTACAGGTAAAAACCTTATATTTAAGAACTGTGATTCCATGATGTATGTGTGGTATCACAGTTAGAATACGCAGACTAAGAAGTTGAACTCAGACTGCATGAGCAGATGAGAGAACAACACTAGCTTACAATTACATGCAGCTTTAAGGTTTGTAAGCAAGAGGCAGAAGGTGGCTCACTGGATAAAGTGCTGGGCCTGGAGTCAGAAAGATCTGGCTTCAAATCTGCCCTCAGACACTTACTGGGTAAATCATTTAACCTCTGTTTGCCTTAATCTTTTGGAGAAGGAAATGGCAAACCATTCTGGTATCTTCTCCAAGAAAAAACCCATGTTATGTATGATGTGCTATGGTCCACAGAGGTCATGAAAAATCAGACACAAACTGAACAATGACAAACAACAAATAAACATATTGCCTCATTCAAACTGCCCTGGGAAGAAGATGCTTTAATAACACCCTTTTTAGAGATGATAAAACTGAGGCTCAGAGGAACTTAAGGAAGTGATAGTAATGTGATATACTTTCAGGTGAACCCCCAGGAGGGATGTTGCCTCTAAAAATTTTTTCTCAACCTATTTCCCGAAATTCAGTTAGCTTGAGACTTGTTCCCTGTTAAAATGTAAATTCTGTGGTATGTGGATATGAAAGTCATATATATTTTTATATGATTGTAGAGCTCAAAAGGATCTCAGAAGTCATATAGTGGAATTCCCTCATTTTTTTCTTTTACCGATAAAGAAAGTGAGGCCCAGGAAGGGTAGAAGTGACTTTACCAAGACCATCAATGGATATATTTCAGAGCTTAGGTTTTGAATCTATGTCCTTTGACTTCAGAGTCAATTTTGCTTCCTAATCCTGATGGAAGACTTGTGTGTTGTTTAAAAATCTAAATTTGCATTCTATATCTGCCCCCCCCCCCAGTTTTTAGCGGGGAAACTGGCTAAAATCACTGATAAAATTCAGCAAGCATTTAGGCTTTTAAGGATTTATTAAAAGATATATTATAAGATAGTGAAGAGAGGAGAAAGATTGAGAACAGATTCCTTATAACATGGAAATCCTAGCTTTCCTAGCAGCCCACGTGAAGTTCTGCCACCAAGGTCAATGTCTCGAGTCAAAAGAGGAAGATTCAGCCAGCCTCAGCTTCTACTTCTGTCTTCCTCCCCAAATAGGAGGGTTCTTCAAGTTGATTGGTTGAGAGTGGTCTCCAGTTGATGTTGCAGAGCACAGCCTCAGAGAACACACTCTATTCAGGGTTGGCCATGTGTGGTCTCAATTTAATCAACCTTAACTAGCTTCAACTTCTAAGAACAACACCCTACTCAGGACCAGCCAGTGTGGTCCTGATTTAATCATCCTTAAGTAGGTCCTCAGTCTCTCAGTCTCACCCAATTCAATCAATTCCAAATCAGTCTTCAGGTGGGGCTCCTGGGTGTCTGCCAAGTCCCATAATGTTATCACACTTGGTAACATGTTTTGTTAGAAAGGCACTAAGTGATGTGTGTGAAATAACAAGAAGGAAACCATTCTGGTTGGTATGCAGAGTGTACAAAAGGGAGTAATATATAAAAAGCCTGAAAGGGTAGATTGGAACCAACTTGGGAAAGACTTTAAGAGCCAAATAGGAGGACTGTAGATTTGGTTCTTGGAAGTAATAGGGAGGGGCAGCTAGGTGGGGCAGCTAGGTGGCGCAGTGGATAGAGCACTGGCCCTGGAGTCAGGAGGACTTGAGTTCAAATTTGACTTCAGGACACTTGACACTTACAGCTGTGTGACCTTGGGGCAAATCACTTAACCCCAATTGCCTCACCAAAAAAAGAGAAAACGAAAAAGAAAAAAGAAAAAGAAAAAGAAAGTAATAGGGAGCCACTGAAGTTTAATGCATAGGGGAGTGACATAGTTCAGTGCAGGTCTGTTGAAATACTGACAATTGAATGCTTTTATGATTTCTTTAATACACATTAAACTGGTTACAACTCATTTGGATTGGCATTTCTATTCATATTGCAGAAATACTTTCCTAACCTGCCTGGTGAGCCATTAGCATTTTTCCTCTAGCATAAGTAATATCTCTTTTGTGAAGCTGTCCCCAACTACTGTGAAAGTCAATGCTTCTATTATTTTACTCTCTTCCAAATTGTTCTTTCTCCTCTCTGACCTCTTGTGTATTTACATTTGTTTAGTATATAAGTGCCCTTATAATTTAGTACTGCTGATTTAGGCATTTATATAATGTCTTGTATTGTTCCTATTTCATGTATATTAGTTTTGTCTTCTACAGTGGATGTGAGTTTTTAGAGGGTGGAGCTATAGGTCATAGAATCATAAAACTTTATAATTAGCAGGGCATCTTAGTCCAATCCCCCTTATTTTGGATGGATAAGGAGAAAATGAGGCCCAGGGAGACTGACATGCCTTAAAAGAAAATATATGTGGGAAGTTTAGGGGGCAGGACTTAAACAAAAATCCCTGTGCCTCCAAGTCATGTCCTCTTTTCATTATATCACACAGTCTTAAGTCGTATATGGTGTATTAATGACTCATTTACTTTGATGTATTAAGGAAGGCAGATGTTCCATATAAGTCAGTTTTCAAAATAGTTGTTCTTAATCCAGCAAACACCCATTAAAAATGAGAGGGCATGGCTATTTTGTATGGTGATCTTTGAAAAAACATATTATAGACATTTCTTCATCTATATATGCATGCTACAGGACCCAGGGAAACCAATGGAAATGTTGTAGAGGTGGATTTAATTGATCAAATTGATTGTGAGGTGTCCCAAAGAATTACAAGACTCAGTGACTCAGTTTCCCAAGTTTTTATTACAATACTGTGCTGACCGGAGCAGAGCCAAGATGATGGAGAGAATCCAGGAAGTTGCCTGAGCTCTCCCAGGTTTCTCTCAAAAACAACTTAATCAAGACTCTAAATGGATTCTGAAACTACAGAACCTACAAAAAAACAGAGACACAATCTTCCAACTTGAGATAGTTTAGAAGACTTCAGGAAAGTCTGGCAAAAGGGGGAGCGCAGCTCACAGTATAGTGCTGCACTGAGGGGGTCTGGGCAAGTCAGCAGGAAGCTCTTGGCCACAGTGAAACAACTGAGGCCCCCCTTGATCCTGGCTCAGCAGCTGGTGTCGAAGCAGGCCAGTGGAGAGATCCACCAGTAACAGCTGAGAGGGGCACGCTGCCAGCTTAGAGAGAGGGCCACCCACAGGAAAGGCATGACCAGGCCTGGTCATCCCAGCTCACTGGGAGCAAGCCCGCATGGTGAGAAATCCACAAGCCATAGAGGCCTCAGAGTAGAAAGCCAGTGACACAGCTCCTACATCCCAGCACAAGAAGCTTGAAACAGTCACCCTTCTGCCCCAGGAGCAGACCTTAACTTTAAAAAATAAACTGCAAATGAGTAAGAACCGAAGAGAGGTTTTACCATTGAGAGCATCTGTATGGATAGGGAAAAGCAAAACAGAAACTCAGATGAGGGACAATACTCTCAAATTGCTTGCATGTGAAGCCTCGAGAAAATGACTTGGTCTCAAGACAAAAAGCCCTCTTGGAAGAGCTCAAAAAGGATTTTCACAATCAATTGAGAGAGTAGAAGAAAAAATTAGGAGAGAAATTAAGCAACACAAGAAAATATGAAAAAAGTATCAGCAGCATGGAAAAGGAAGCACATTCCTTAAAAAATTAATTTGGCAAATGGAAAAGGAAGTGCAAAAGCTTACTGAAGAAAACAATGCCTTAAAAATTCGAATTGGACAAATGGAAACTAATGATTCCATGAGACACCAGGAATCAGTCAAAACAGAATCAAAAGAATGAAAAATAGAAGAAAATGTGCAATACCTCTTTGGAAAGACAACTGACCTGGGAAATAGATGCAAGAGAGACAATTTGAGAATTATTGGACTACCTGAAAGCCATGATCAGAAAAAGAGTATAGATACCATATTCCAGGAAATTATCAAGGAGAACTGCTCTGATATTATAGACAACAGAGGATAAAGTCATCATTGAAAGAATCTACCGATCACCTCCTGAAAGAGACCCCAAAAGGAAAACTCCAAGAATATTGTAGCTGTAAAGTTGCTATCTGTACAGGGCTAAATTCTAGCTAGATGGTCTAAAAAATCTAATGAGTGGTTGCCATAAATATAAGCTTAGCAAGAGTTTAGACTTTTAAGTATTTATTAAAGAGCATTAGGATCTAATGAGTAGAGAGAAAGGTAAAAACCTAACTATTTTTAAAGAGACCCTAGTATCCGACCTGCCATAGTGAGGTCAGGAACCAAAACGGCCCAAGGCTTCCTTCCTCCTCCCAGAAGCCCCCCTCCCCAACAGAAACAGGGCTGTCCACACACAAGCTAATTGGCTGGCAACTTAATTGACAAGTCCCACAGGTGGTGACCTTTGAAAACCCCAGAAAAGGTCACTTCCAGACACTTAAGCCACATGGCCTTTTCTCAGGCCAGAGCCCACAATGTTGCTCCCAGCAGGGGGGCACCATTTCAACTCTCACATAGCCAAATTCTAAATTATCAGATGAAGGAGAAAATACTCTGAGCAGTCAAAAAGAAGCAATTTAAATATCATAAAGCCACAGTCAGCATTGCACAGGACCTGGCAGCTTCAACATTAAAGGATCGCAAGGCTTGGGATATGATATTCTGAAAGGCAAAGGAGCTTAGATTGTAACCAAGATGAACTACCCAGCAAAACTGATCATTCTCTTTCAGGGGAAAAGATGGACATTCAATAAAATAGGGGACTTTCAAGGTTTCCTGATGAAAAGGCCAGAACTGAATAGAAAATTCAATCTTAACATACAAGGCTCAAGAGAAGTTTAAAAAGGTAAACGGGGAAAAAAGTTATTCAATATGATTAAACTGTTTACATTCCTACATGGGAAGATAATACTTATAACTCTTGAGAACTGTATCTCTATTTGGACAGACAGAAGAAGTATACATAGAGGGTATAAATATAAATTGTCTTTGATGTGCACGATATAAAGAAAATTAAGGGTGAAAAAAGGAGTTTATGGGGAGAAGAGGAAAGGGGAGGTGAATGGGTTTATTACATCATATGAAGAGGTATTAAAAACCTATTACAATGGAGGGAATGAAAGAAGGGATGAGCATTGTTTCAACCTTACTCTCATCAGATTTGGTTCAAAGAGGGAATAACATATATGTTCATTTGGATAAGGAAATTGAGCTTATTCTATTAGGGAAGTAAAAGGTTAAGGGGGAAAAGGGGGCTCTGATAGAAGGGAGGGCAGAAGAAGGGAGAAAAGGGTAAAGAAAAGGGGGGGCTGGTAAAAGGGAGGGCAGATAGGGAAGGCAGGGTAAGAAACAAAACGTTGGAGAGGTGAATATGGTGAAAGAAGGGGGGAAAGTACAAAGGGAGTAAATAGAATGGAGATAAATAGACAGTAATAATAACTGTGAATGTTAAAGGGATGAACTCTGTCATAAAATGGAAGCAAATAGCAGAGTGGATTAAAACCCGAATCCTACAATATGCTGTTACAAGAAACACATTTGATGCAAAGAGATACACACAGGGTAAAGGTAAAAGATTGGAGCAGATTATTTTATGCTTCAGCTGAAGTAAAAAAATCAGGGGTAGCAATCCTTATCTCAGACAAAGCAAAGGGCAAAAATAGGTCTAATTAAGAAGATAAGGAAGGAAACTACATCTTGCTGAAAGGTAGTATAGATAATGAAGTAATATCAATACTAAACATGTATGCGCCAAGTGGTATAGCATCCAAATTCTTAGACGAAGTTAAAGGAGTTACAAGAGGACAGCAAAACTATACTAATGGGGGAACTGAATCTTCTCTCAGAATTAGATAAATATAGCCACAAAATTAATAAGAAGGACATTAAAGAGCTGAATAGAATGTTAAAAAAGTTAGATATGATATATGTCTGGAGAAAATTGAATGGCGATAGAAAGGAATATACTTTTTTCTCAGTGATACATGGCACATATTCAAAAATTGACCTTGTATTAGGGTACAAAAACCTCAGTCAAATGTAGAAAAGGTAGAAATAGTAAATGCATCCTCCTCAGATCATGATGCAATAAAAATTACATGTAATAAAGAGCCATGGAAAGGGTAGACTGAAAGTCAGTAGGAACTAAATAATTTCATTCTAAGAATGAGTGGGTCAAACAACAAATCATAGAAATAATCAATAACTTTATCAAAGAGAATGACAATAATGAGACAATATACCAAAATCTATAGGATGAAGCCAAAGCAGTGCTTAGGGGAAATTTTATATCTCTAAATGCTTACATGAATAAAAAAGAGAAAGAGGAGATCAATGAATTGGGCATGAAACTTTAAAAGCTAGAAAAATAACAAATTAAAAATCTTCAATTAAATACTAAATTATAAATCCTGAAAATTAAAGGAGAAATTAATAAAATTGAAAGCAAGAAAACTACAGAATAATCAATAAAACTAAGAGCTGGGTTTTATGAAAAAAAAACAACAATAAAATAGATAAACCATTGGTTAATTTGATAAAAAATGAAATGAAAATTAAAGCAATAATTAGGAACTATTTTTACCAACTGTATGCCAATAAATTTTACAATCTAAATGAAATGGATAAATATTTGCAAAAATATAAATTGCCCAGGTTAACTGAAGAGGAAATAAAATCCTTAAGTAAGCCCATATTAGAAAAAAAAATTGAACAAGCCATTAATGAGCTCCCTAAGAAAAAATCTCCAGGGCCATATGGGTTTACAAGTGAATTCTACCAAACATTTAAAGAATAATTAATTCTAGTATTATACAAATTATTTAGAAAATAGGTGAAGGAGTGCTGCCAAATTCCTTTTATGACACAAATATGGTGTTTGATACCAAAACCAGGCAGAACCAAAACAGAGAAAGAAAATTATAGACCATTTCCCTAATGAATATTGATGCAATAAGATATTAGCAAGGAGATTGCAGCAAGTGATCACCAGGATAATACACTATGACCCAGGTGGGATTTATACCAGGAATGCAGGGCTGGTTCAACATTGGGAAAACTATTAACAAATCAACCACATCAATAAGAAAATCAACAAAATCATATGATTATCTCAATAGATGCAGAGAAAGCTTTTGACAAAATACAGCACCCATTCCTAATAAAAACACTAGAAAGCTTAGGACTGGGTGGGGCTTTCCTTAAAATAATAAGCAGTATCTACCTAAAACCATCAGCAAGCATTATATGTAATGGAGTTAAGTTAGAGGCCTTCCCAATAAGATCAGGGGTGAAACAGGGATGTCCATTATCACCTCTATTATTTAATATTGTTCTAGAAATGTTAGCTTTAGCAATCAGAGAAGCAAAAAGGAATAAAGGAGTTAGAATAGGCAAGGAGGAAACAAAACTATCACTCTTTGCAGATGATATGATGGTATACTTAAAGAATCCTGAAGAATCAACTGAAAAATTACTTGAAACAATTACCAACTTAGCAAAATTGCAGTATATAAAATACATCCACATAAATCATCAGCATTTCTATACATGACCAACAAAGTCCAGCAGCAAGAGATAGAAAGAGAAATTCCATTTAAAGTAATGGTTGACAATATAAAATACTTGGGAGTCTACTTGCCAAGACAAACTCAGGAACTGTATGAACACAATTATAAAACACTTTTCACACAAATCAAATCAGATCTAAATAATTGGAAAAATATTAATTGCTCACGGATAGGCTGAGCTAATATAATAAAAGTGACACCAGGATATTAATTTACTTATTCAGTGCCATACCAATCAGATTACCTAAAAATTATTTTATAGGGCTAGAAAAAATAATAACAAAATCATCTGGAAAAACAAAAGGTCAAGAATATCAAGGGAACCAATGAAAAAAATACACAGGAAGGTAGGCTAGCTGTACCTAAATCTGAAGCTTTACTATAAAGTGGCAGTTAACAAAACTATTTGGTACTGGCTAAGAAATAGAGTGGAGGATCGATGGAATAGGTTAGGCACAGGAGTAAATTACTTAGTAATGTAGTGTTTGATAAACCCAAAGACTCCAGCTCTGGGATAGGAACTCAGTATTTGACAAAAACTGCTGGAAAACTGGAAGATAGTATGGCAGAAATTAGGCATAGACCAACATCTTAAACCTTATACTAAAATGAGGTCAAAATGGGTACATGGGCACAGCTAGGTGGCTCAATGGATAGAGCACCAGCCCTGAAGTCAGAGGACCTGAGTTCAAATCCAGCCTCAGACACTTGATACTTACTAGCTGTGTGACCCTAGGCAAGTCACTTAACCCCAATAGCTTCACAAACAAAGAAACGAACAAAAAAAACCCAAAATGGGTACATGATTTAGACATAAAAAGTGATACCATAGGTTAATTAGGAGAGGAAGGAATAGTTTACCTCAAAGATCTTGGAAAGGAGAACAGTTTATGACCAAACAAGAAAACAAGAGATAGAGTATATTATGAAATGCAAAATGGATGATTTTGATTACATTAAATTAAAAAGTTTTTGTACAAATAGAAGCAATGCATCCAAAATTAGATGGGAGGCAGAAAGCTGGGAAACAATTTTTATAGCCAGTGTTTCTGACAAAGGCCTCAATTCTAAAATATATCAGGAACTAAATCAAATTTATAAGAATACAAGTCATTCCCCAATGAGAAATGGTCAAAGGATATGAACAAGCAGTTTTCTAATGATGAGGAAATCAAAACTAAACTATTGTCATATGAATATAAATGCTCTAATCACTATTGTTAGAGAAATGCAAATTAAAACAACTCTGAGATACCACCTGATACCTATCAGATTGCTAATATGACAAAAATGAAAATAATAAATGTTGGAGAAGCTGTAGAAAAATAGGAACACTAATGCATTGTTGGTGGAGTTGTGAACTGATCCAACCATTCTGGAGAGCAATTTGGAACTGTGCCCAAAGAGCTATAAAGCTGTGCATACCCTTTGACCACTATTAGGTCTTTTTCCCAAAGAGATCATAAAAAGGGGAAAGGATCCACATGTACAAAAATACTTATAGCTGCTCTTTTTGTGGTGGCAAGGAATTAGAAATTGAAGGGATACCCATCAGTTGGGGAATGGCTGAACAAGTTGTGGTATATGAATGTAATGGAATACTATTGTCCTGTAAAAAATGATTAGCCGGCCAATTTCAGAGAAACCTGGAAGGACTTGCATGAATTGATCCTGAGTGAGATGAGCAGAACCAGGAGAACATTGTACACAGTATCATCAACATTATATGTTGATCAACTGTGATAGACTTGATTCTTCTCAACAATACAATGGTCCAAAATAGTTCCAAGGGACTCATGATGGAAAATGCTCTCCAAATCCAGAAAAAAAAAAGAACTGTGGGATATGGATGTAGATTGAACCATACTATTGATATAGGAGACAAAAAAAGGGGTTAATAGAAAAAACCAAGACCCAAGCTTTAATTCAGATATTAGCTCCAAAAGGGAGTTAGACCCCAGTTAATGGATAACTTACAAGTCAGGATGCTAGGTTCTCTTACCCACAGAAATCAGTGCCCATAATGGAACAGAGGGAAAGAGGCCATGAAGACCTGAATCTCTAACAATAAAGAAAATGACAGGCTGTAGAAACTTAGACTAGAAATAAATGAAAAATGAAGATGTTTTGAAACTAGCTATGGGAACCAGAAGGAGACATGCGCAGAAAAGGCCAAATTTGTCCCCAGATTCACCTTATGACGTGTAAACCCCCAAAACATACCTCCACTGAAAAAGGTACCCACCTCAGGGGTTGGCTTAGGACCTCAGGAATTCCAAATTAGGATAAGCCCTCCCCTGTACCTCCCCAAGGTGGAGAATATTATAATGAGTAGGACAGGCCCTCCCTTGTACCTCCCCAAGGTGGAGATTATTATAATGAGACTGATAATCAGTTTATCCATACTATAAATATAACTGTCTTTTCTTTCCTTATTTGAGGGATACCTTTCCACTATTCTGGTTCTCTCCCTGTGATCACTCACAGTATTGCAATAAAACTTGGGAAACTGAGTCACTGAGTCTTGTAATTCTTTTGGGACAACTCATGATCAATTTGACCCAAAATCCATCCCACATCACGATTTCTTTTGGTTTTGGTGCTGTTGTTTTTCTTTTTTGAGGTTTTTTCCTTTTTGTCCTAATTCTTCTTTCACAGCATGACTAATGCAGAAATACGTTTAATGTGATTGTACATGTATAACCTATATCAGATTATTTGCTGTCTTGTGGGGGGGAGGGAGGGAGAAAAATTTGAAACTAGAATCTTATAAAAATGAATGTTGAAAATTATTTCTACGTGTAACTGGAAAATAATAAAACACTTTTAGAATAAAAAAAAATAAACCACAGGGAGAGTACCCAGGAGATGTTTCAATTTGGGAGAGGAAAATGGTTATATTTATAGTGAGAAAAAGTAGGTTATCTCCTCATTATCATAATCTTCTCCTTGTGGAAGGTTCATGGGAGGTCTTATCCTAATTTGGACTTCCTGGGGTCTTAAGACAACGTCTGAGGCAGGTACCTTTTTCCTTGGAGGTATTTTTGGGGTTTACACTGTCATAAGGTGAACCTAAGGACACATCTGGCCCTTTCTGCACATGTTCCTAAAGTGTAGGGACCAATTTTTAATTGGGGAGTGTTAGCTAAGTGGCTTGCTGCAATATTGGGGCAAGGAAGGAGACCGGTAGATAGCCTCCCTCAAAACAGAACAGGATTTATTTAACAAGAACAAACTTTTAAAAAAACCACAAACAGGATCAGTAGGATCAAGGGAAAGGAAATAAAATGGGGAAAGGGAAATTATACAACCTGAATAACACCACCACCCAAGAATCAGCTGAGAATACATAGCAGCATCCTACCGCCTTCCAGCTTCCAGCTAGAATGGCGAATTTCCTCCCTTCTTCTCAGCCGACCCTAGACAGCCCCCAACCAATTGGCTGGCCAGTCTGACAGTCACATGACTGCCCTCACTAGGCTTCCAATCATTCTAATTTTGCCTGGCCCATGTAGGCGTTGGCGAGTGGTGATGACGTGAGGTGCCAGTGTCATGGCAATGGCTACAACCAGTGGTTGGAGCACCATGCCATTTGCGGAGCCCCAGGCCAGTGTGCCAAGGTTTGTTTTTTTTTTTAATTCTAGTCAAAAGATGGGGGTCATAAAAACCTCAAATAACAATTAATTCTTTACAAAAGACATGCTTAAACTTGTCAGATCCAGAGGGTCTCTGTGTTTGATTTTGATATCTCTTAAGATCTGGTTTCTAGGTGTCCTATCATCTGGTTAATGGTCCCTGGTTACTATTTTTGTTGATGGTATTGGTTGATAGGGACTCAAACACTTTTGGTTACTTTAAGAACACAAACCTAAGTTTCTCTGTTAACCTTTGTAGGTACTATTGATAAGAACTCAAGCCTCAGTTTATCTGTTAACCCCCTTTTGCCTCCTCCATCACAATGGATTTAGTTCCTTTGGGTTCTATAGTTCTTTTTACTTTTAGAGTTATTGTTACATTACATTATATACATACTACATATTACCATTCTGCAGTAGTGGTATGAATAATTTTGAAACAATAAAGTTCTATCATTTTGAAAGTTTGGCACATCCCTTCTCTATATACTGGAATACCCTCAGCACAGAGGAATGGGATCTCCTGAGAGAAAGATACTCATCAGCAGGGGTCCAATGACTGTGAGAAAATAATTAATTAATAATAGATTTCTTGGGAGGACCAAGGATCGGTTTCTCAGTGCTTTCTTCCCCCCATTCCAGAAACTCCAGTTCTTGAGAACTTCAACAAATCTTATTTGAGACACATCCAAGGGAACAAAAGAAATGGAGATAGACTATTTTGTCTAGCTCAGTCAAGGACTGATGGGTTCAAACCACACCTAGATAATGGACTTTGCCTTAAGTAACTTAGAGGGAGGGTCTTTTCCCTGATGTCATCTGTACAGTTCATTTTTAATTTAGACCACCTTCAAATCATGTTAACCAATGGAATTGAATAATGCTAACCAATTAGCTTGATCAATATATAATGATCTGCTTCTATCAAAAGGGGATAAAAATCCCCCGAAGAGGTCAGGAGCCCTCTTCGTTCTTGGTGCTCTTTAATCTCTGGCTTGTAGGTCTTTTGTATTCTCTTGGGTCTCCTTGAGACCATGTGCTGTCTGTCAGGGAGACAATATGGGTCCTTGGGGGCTTTTCTCCTGCCCATGGTAACTGGCATGCTGAAGCTCTCTCCCTGCTTTCTCTACCACACAGCCTTGATGTAGGAGGAAAAAAAAGATTAATAGAAAAACCTAAGACCCAAGCTTTAATTCAGATATTAGCTCCAAAAAGGAGTTAGACCTCAGTTAATGGATAACTTACAAGTCAGGATGCTAGGTTCTCTTACCCACAGAAATCAGTGCCCATAACAGGAACAGAGGGAGAGAGGCCATGATGACCTTAGACTAAATGACAGCCTATAGAAATTCAGACTAGAAATAAAAGAAAAATGAAGGTGTTTTGAAACTAGCTATGGGAACCAGAAAGAGACATGTGCAGAAAAGGCCAAATTTGTCCCCAGATTCACCTCATGACCGTAAACCCCCAAAACACACCTCCACGGAAAAAGGTACCCACCTCGGGGGTTGGCTTAGGACCCCAGGAACTCAAATTAGGATGGGCTCTCCCTTGTACCTCCCCCAGGTGGAGATTATTATAATGAGACTGATAATCAATTATCCATACTATAAACATAACTGTCTTTTCTTTCCTTATTTGAGAGATACCTCTCCACTATTCTGGTTCTCTCCCTGTGGGTCACCCACAGTATTGCAATAAAACTTGGGAAACTGAGTCCACTGAAGTCTTGTGATTCTTTTTGGATGACTCACAATCAATTTGACCCCAAATTCCATCCCACATCAGCCTGAGACCATGAGAAGTTAGGGAGACTCGTGGTCATTCTTTATTGTTATAATATTGAATAAATTTATTATATGATTACCCCAAACTGATATCTATAGCAATACTAATTATTATTTAAAAAAAATACACTGTGGAATTAAGATAGAAGGCCGAACTGAAAACAAAGATATTTATTAACATGCTGAGAAAGATTGCTGATGCTATCACCTATAACCTTTCAAGTGCACTTAGAGAAAAAGCCAATCAGCAATATTCCTTGGCAACTTAGGATAGAAATATAAAACATTTCACAGGAGAGAGAGGGGTAGAGAAAGAGGGGGACCAGTCAGAGAAAAAAATGCAAGTGGCAGAATTTATCATAATAAGAAAACATTCCCTGCTCAAGAGCTGGAGATAAAGGAAAGGGACTGTGAGAAAATGGGTAATTGTCACCTCTCAGTGAGGACATAACAGTCAATCGTACTCCTCCTGAACTATTTTTAGGACAAAGGTCTCACTCAGATCCTCTCCTCCCCCTCTGGCTAACAAAATCACATGGTTCAAGAAGCACTGAGTTGGTCTCAATAAGATCCACTACTGAGTTGTGTCCATATGAGGAAGAATTGATTAGGGATGGGAATATTGCATTTGATTAACTAGGTTTTGTGCAAAGATTGTACCCTTAAATAATTGGACCAATGATGAAAAAAGGGGAGGGTCCATTTGCATTAGGGACTAGGGTTTAAAACAGGGCGTGTGAGCCCCCATTCTTGGCACCCACTAGCTGCACACTAGGGTGCCCCTTTCTCATGAGAAGGAAATAAACAAGCCTTTGTCACATTGCTGTTGAGTTCCCAAGAATTATTGAGAAGAGGATTGTTTTCCCCTCACAGGGACCAAATATTTTACAATTGTCAAAGAAGTTCTTTTAGACAAAACTGCAGGGTTTCTTATCTAATGATAAGAAATAATTCTTACAACACTGGATAAAACCATCCACTTTACCCTGTCTTTGCATAGAGTTGGAGATTTTCTAATATAAGGCCACCAGGTGGTTGGGATTTTCTACATTGTTAGTCTATCACATTGTCATGGATAATTTTGGTTCTTCCTCCCCACAACACCACCTTATTAGAAATCTAGGGGAAGCTACATGGCACAGTGGATAGAGCACTGGCTCTGGAGTTAGGATAGTCTCAGACACTTGACCCTTAACTAGCTATGTGACCCTGGTCAAGTCATTTAACCCCAATTGCCTCACCAAAAAGAAAAAAGAAATCTACTACCATCAATAAATCAGTCAACAAAACTTTATTAATGGTCTACAATGTATAGAATACTGTGCTAGGCACTGGAAGAGACACAATGTTACAAGGTCCTTGTCTTTGAGGAACTTACCTATTAGCTACATTAATTATTGTATTTCATCTGGTGGTAGGTTACATGTTACATCTAAACTCAAGATTACAAAAAGCAAAACACATAGACCCCTCAAATTGTAATTTTTTTGAAGGGGTGAGGGAAAATTGGCAATGAATAGTTATTGAGATATTTGCACTGGCCAATTGCCATGCCTGAATTTATAGTTACCTCTACCTCAGAGTCTATCTTTTCCTTGAAGATGCAACATGAATCTCATCCTCTATCTGATTCCTGCAGCTGCTAGTTTCCACCCTCTTGAACTACTTTGTATTTAGCGATTTCATATTTTTTATTTTTGTGTTTTTTGCTATGGATATTTCTATATATACTTCTCACTCCTGCTAATATGTAAACTTCTTATGAATAGGAATTCTATTGCTTTGTATTTGTATCTTCAGCACCTAGCACAGGACCTGGCACTAGGAGGAGTTTAATAAATACTTGTTGATTGATCGATTTTTTTCTAGGCCAGGGCTACATAGCTCTTACTGTCAGGACCCAGAATCAGTCAGAATCTTTCCTCCCACTATGAAATAAGGAGTCTTCCTCAATCAACCCAGGAAGGGTGTTCGTCTATTCTTTCTCAGGTTCCTCCCTCACTCAAGTGGGAGGAGGTAGCTTAAAAAATGATTAGCAGTATGCATGTGGGGCACTTCCCCTTGAAAGTGGAAGGAATCTTTGTGGTGGCAAAAAAATAAATAAATAAAATTGAAAATTGAGAGGATGCCCGTTAATTAGGGAATGGCTGAACAAGATGTGATATGTGAATGCAATGAAATACTTTTGTGCAATAAAATGATGAGCCAGTGGATTTCAGAAAAACCTTGAAGGACTTACATGGACTGATACAAAGTGAAATGAACAGAATCAGAATGTTGTGCACAGTAATATCAACAGTATATGATGATCAACTGTGAATGACTTAGTTTTTCTCAGCAATACAATGATCCAAGACAATTCCAAAGGGCTCATGATGGAAAATGCTATCCATATAAGAGAAAGAAGTAATGGACTCTGAATGCAGATTGAGGCATACTATTTCAGTTTCTTTATTTTTTCTTGTGATTTTTTTCTTTTGTTCTGTTTCTTTCACACATGACTAATGTGGAAATATGTTTTACATGATTGCATATATATAACCTATATCAAATTGCTTACAATTTTAGGAAGAGGAAGGGGAAAAAATTTGGAACTCAAAATTTGTAACAATGAATGTTTAAAATTGTCTTTACCATCCCCAAAAGAGAAAAATAACTATTTGTGCAAAAATATTTATAGCAGCTCTTTTTTGTGGTGGCTAAGAATTGGAAATCAAAGCAATGCCCATCAATTGGGGAATGGCTAAACAAGCTGTGTATTTCTCTTTACTTTGCTTTAATAGTTACATTGTTAGGCTGCTTACTTTGTTGCTGTTGCAAAACTAATATCTCTTTTCCTGTACTATAATACTCATTAAATTTAATTTTCTCCACCTGGTGTTGGAGTGTCATTTTTGTAGGAGCAAATCTGAACATTATCCTTAACAATACACATGACAAGCAGGGTGATTTCAGAAAGGCCTGGAAAGACTTGTATGAACTAATGTATAGTGAAGCGAACAGAACCAAGAGAACATTGTGCACAGAGACAGCAATATTGTTTGATGAAGAACTGTGAATGACTTAACTAATCTCAACAATACAATTATCCGAGACAATCCAAAGGACTATTGATGAAACATTACCATCCACCTCCAAAGAAAGAACTGATATTGATGGAACATAGACTGAAGCATGCTATTTTTCACTTTCATTTTTTTCCTCTTATTCGTTTTCTTGTACAAAATGACTAATATGGTCATGTTTAACATAATCATATATGTATAACTTATATATGATTGCTTACTGTGGTGTGGGGAGGGGGGGAGAGGGAGGGAGGAAGAAATAAAAAATGGAACCCCAAACTATAAATAAAAATGTTTATTGCTTTAAAAAAATAAAGGAAATAAAGGTTCCAGTTTGCAAATAAACAAATAAATAAAATTGTCTTTACATATATTGGGAAAAATAAATACTATTTTAAAAAAAGAAAGTGGAAGGAATCATGCTTAGCTCCACTTCCTGTTGGCTTAGAAAGTGAATGGCATGTTTACTGACAAAATGATTTTACTTGAAGTGTTTTTTTGTAATTAATTGACTTCAATTCCCAGCTAATAAGGAAATCAGGGGCCTCCCTTAACTGCTTGAAAGTGAACAATTAATTGATATGAATTACTTTAACCTCAATGAAGCTGCCAAAACAAGGCTAACAAGCCATGAAGAGAGAGAGAGAAAATCTTGTTTCAACATTTTTGTCACTTGTTTTAAGCCATGTACTGTAAGGAAACAGCTTTTTAAAAGGAAATTTTTTTATACCAAGCTTCTATTCAAACCTGAATGTTTTTCCATAAATAGTTAAGGCTCAGCAGAGAATGAAGGCCAATGGCTGTTGTCTTTGCACTTTGCTTAGAATGATCTCGTTTGGGGGTGGCTAGGTGGCACAGTGGATAAAGCACTGGCCCTGGATTCAGGAGGACCTGAGTTCAAATCTGGCCTCAGACACTTGACACTTACTAGCTGTGTGACCCTGGGCAAGTCACTTAACCCCCATTGCCCCGCAAAAAACCAAACAAACAAAAAAAAGAATGATCTCTTTTTTCACCTGAGAAATTTTTACTCAATCCCAGATATATAGGTATTTAAAATAGGTATTTGTAACCTTTCACTGTTGACAAATTTTTCTCAACCCCCATATTTAATCATGTGATCCCATATGAAGTCATGATCCACAGTTTAAGAAGTTAGGCTCTAGAGTTATGGTAGATGTAAGACAATTAATAAAAGTATAAATTTTGTAAACAAGAAGCAATCTTCTGTGCAGTTCAGGAATGTAAGGTAAGACACACATCTTCAATCTTTAGTGCCACTTCTCTCCAAGTTACCATTCCCCCCCCCCCCAGTTACTATTATGAGAAATATCACTCCAATAACTTCTGGAACTCAGCATTGGTGATGTGTCAAAGGCTCATTTATTGTCATTCTCACGAGAATGGGCTACCTGTGTCCAGCTGGTGGGTGACCTCAAAAATGGAGGCTCACAGGCTGGTTTTTATCTCCTCTCATCCCTAATGCAAAATGCCCCCTCCCCATTTCCACCCTTATTTCCATTACTCAAAAGTTACAATCTATGTGCCAAAAACTAGCTAATCAGAATGCAGTATTTCTTAGCCAATGGGGGAAGTGATACAGGGACAATTCTTCCATTCCTCCCTTATATGGACACAGCTCAGGAGCAGACCTAATTGTGACCAGCCCAGGCTTTCCCTGAATCATGTGATTTTCTTTGCCAGAGGGGGTGGGGGAGGTGGGAGAAGGAGACCTTTTTCCTCAAACAGGTCCAGAGGAGTGTAATTTGAATGGTGACTATTATATTCTTGAGAGGAGACCAATCCCCATTTCCTCACACTATGAGTTAAGTGAAATAGATTCATAGACAACTTACAGTGAAATCAAGCTTAACATTTTTTTGGGTCCAGGGTGACTTCTGTCCCTCTTTCTGTCATTATTTTCCATCTAGATTGGTGGACATTAACTTTTACTGAGCCAAGTCTGCATTTGTGTATCAAGTGCATTTACTAAATATTTAGCTGTCTTGTCTACACTTGCTAAAAAAAGATAACCGTCCCTTCACCCACTCTCCATTAGTAGTATTCTTACATCATAGTGCTATGACCTATTGACCCCTGATCCTTTGCTTCTCCCAATAGATTGGTTCTATCTGTCCTTTCCTTTCTCAACGGGCTTTTGATAAATTCCTGCCTTCATGTCTGAGTGGCCAGTCCTCTCTTGCCCTGATTCAGTGTCTTATAATGAGAAATTGTGGAACTAGTGAAAGTTGGGATTTTCCCCTAGTGAGATCACTCTTCACAGGTCTAGATCACCCTCAAGCCATTTTAATCTTTGCAACAGTTTCTATTCAAAGTCAAGGAGGTGTATTCACAGACCTTTTGTCACTTGTACCAACATCACCTCATTTATCTCCTCAAGTTAAAAAAAAATAAATTTGTATTGATGAGTTTTGTTTTTTGCATTTCCTAAATTTCCCTTGTATTGCACCCCACCCCCCAAGAGCTATCCCATGTAACAAAAGAATATTAAAAAGAAAAAAATCTCTTCTGAGAGACAAGACTGAGGAGTAATCAGGGAATCACCTGAACTGTCCTACATTAACTCTCAAACAACAATAAAATAGCACCCCAAAATGAATTCTGGAATGGCAGAACCAGCAAGAAGACAGAGTGAAACAATCTAGCCCAAGAATTTGGAAGATCTGTTGAAAAGGTCTGTCTCACTTGGCTAAAAAGGAGAGTGCAGTCTAGGTCAGGAAGCATTCTGGCAATCCAGCGACAGGCATTGACACAGCAAGCCAGTGGGAGGCGCTGAGCCCCAGTGTGCCAGGTAAGCAGGTAAACACTATGCCTGGACCCTCCCCCCCTCCCACCACGTACCTCAGCTAAACTCCAGGCACATGGGAAGACACCAGCATTAGGACCCCATGTGTCTCATTGCAGCACTGGGGTGACCTGACAAATCCCTGCAATATGAAGTAGCACCAGCCACCATTTTCACCCCACCTCCTCAGAGAAGCACCAGGGAAACGCTGGATTCCTTCAGCTCCACAACAAAGGGTCCCCTGTGGGCCCTCAAGAGAGTGTAGTGGGATGCAGCTCCCCAAGAAACTCAAAGACCCTAAATACCCAAGGAATCCTTAAACTTTTCCCAAGGGAAAAACAGCTTTGTCTCCTACCTCAGGAATGAGGTACGACCAAAGACATAGACCCTGTAAGGAACAAAGATGATACATCTATATGAATGGTAGCTATTCAAACTACAGGCACTCCTTCCTAGTTGTTTCCCTTCGCAGCTGTTTTTGCATTCCCCTTCAGTTGTTTTGACAGTTTTCTTTGTAAACATATAATGTGACCAGCTCTTCTCTTACTCATCAAGACAGTCTCCATAGTGATTCTGTCTCCTGGCTATATATTCCTCTCTCCTAATAAATCTTTTTATTTTAGAAGATTCATAATGAGCTTCCAATTCTTTGGGGTGAGCTAGCCCCACCTCATCCAGGTCACAAATCTCCTCAACAGCAGTACCAGTACAGCACTAGGCAAACAGCTAGTGACTGTAGGCTCCAGCACAAGAAACTCCTCACATCCCAGCAGCAGAACTCAATTTGGAAACTAAAAAATTAATTGGAAACTAAGCAATCTAATCCTAAAAAATAAGTGAGTCAAAGAACAAAATCATAGAAACAATCAATAATTTCAGGAAAAGAATGACAACAATTTATTTTTCTAAATTCTTACATCAATTTAATGAATTGGGCATACAACTAAAAATAATCCAGAAAAATAACAAATTAAATACCCCCAATTGTACATCAAATTGGAAATTCTTTAAACTGAAATATATCAATAAAATTGAAAGTAAGTAAAATTATTGAGCTAATAAATAAAAGTAGGAACTGGTTTTTATGAATAAAAACAATGATTTTTTAAAAAAAGAAAACCAAATATTCAGTATCAAAAATGCAAAGGGTGAATTTATCCCCAATGAAGAGGAATTAAAACAATCAGGAAATATTTTGCTTAGATTTATGCCAATAATTCTGACAATCTGAGCATAACTGATGAATATTGATGATATATAAACTGCCCAGTTAACAGAAGAAGAAACAGAATACCTAAATAACCCCATCTTAGAAAAAGAAGTTGAACAAGCTATCGATAAGCTCCCTAAAAAAAAATCCCCAGTGCCAGATGGATTCACAACTGAATTCTACTAAACATTTAAAGAACAATCAATTCCAATACTACATAAATTATTTGGAAAAAATAGACAGAGGAGTCTTGCCAAAATCCTTTTGTGATACAAATATGGTGCTGATACCTAAACCAGGAGAAGCTAAAACAGTTTCTCTAATGAATTTTGATGTAAAATTTTAAAATAAAATATTAACAAGGAGGTTTATAGCAATATGTCACAAGGATCATAGCTATGATGAAGTGGGATTTATACCAGGAATGCAGGGTTGGTTCAATATTAGGAAAACTATCAGCATCATTGACCATTTCAGTAACAAATGAACAGAAATCATATGATTATCTCAATAGATACTGAAAATGACTGATGCTTTTGACAATTATAGTACCCATTCCTATTAAAAAAAAACCCAACACTAGAGAACATAGGAATAAATGGAGCTTTCCTTAAAATGATAAGTAGTATCTATCTAAAACCATCAGAAATCAGTATCTGTTATGAGGATAAGCTAGAAGCTTCCCAAATAAGATCACGTGTAAAGCAAGGATGCCCATTATCACCTCTATTACTCAATATTGTACTAGAAATGTTAGCTATGGTAATATGAGAAGAAAAATAAATTGAAGGAATTAGAATAGGCAATGAGAAAATAAAATTATTACTCTTTGCAGATGATATGATGGTATACTTAGAGAATTCTAGAGAATCAACTAAAAAACTAGTTGAAATAATTAACAATTTTAGAAAGTTACAGGATATAAAATAAGCCTACATAAATCATCAGCACTTCTATATATTACCAACAAAGCCCAGAAGAAAGAGATAGAAAGAGAAATTCCATTAAAAATAACTGTAGACAATATAAAATACTTAGGAATCTATTTGCCAAGATAAACCCAAGGACTATATGAACACAATATTTTCAGACAAATAAAATCATATCTAAACAACTGGAAAAATATCAATTGCTCATAGGTAGACTATCAATATAATAAAAATGACAATTATGCCTAAATTAATTTACTTATTTAGGTCCATAGCAATCAAAAGACCAAAGATTTATTTGATAGAGCTAGTAAAAAAACAACAAAATTCATCTGGAAGAAAAAAAAGTTAGGAATATCAGGGAATTAATGAAAAAATGCAAAGAACATACATGTACAAAATATTTATAGCATCTCTTTTTGTGGTGGTAAAGAACTGGAAATTGAGGGAATACTCATCAATTGGGGAATGGCTGAATAAGTTGTGGTTTATGATTGGAATGGAATATTACTGTGCTTTAAGAAAAGATGAGCAGCCTGATTTCAGAAAAACCTGGAAAGACTTACATGAACCTATACAGAGTGAAATGGGAAGAACCAAGAGAACACTGTATACACTAACATCAACATTGTATGATGATCAACTATGAATGACTTAACTCTTCTCAGTAGTACAGTGATCCAAGTTAATTCCAAAGGACTCATGATGAAAAATGCAATTCATGTTCAGAGAAACAGCCAATGGACTCTGAATACATTGAAGTATACTTTATTTCTTTTGTTGTTTTTTCCTTTTGGTCTGTTTTTTCCTTCACAACACGACATGTGGAAATATGTTTTACATGATTGCACATATATAATCTATATAAAATTGCTTACCATTTTAGGAAGAGGGGAGGGGAGGGAGGGATAAAAGTTTGGAACTCAAAATTTTGTAAAAATGAATATTAGAAATTGTCTTTACATATAATTGGAAAAAATAAAATAATTTTTAAAAAAAGAGCTTCTGGGGCAGCTAGGTGGTGCAGTGGATAGAGCACCGGCCCCCAGAGTCAGGAGTACCTGAGTTCAAATCCGGCCTCAAACACTTACTGGCTGTGTGACCCTGGGCAAGTCACTTAACCTCAATTGCCTCACTTTAAAAAAAGCTTCCTTAGGTTATACTGTTTTTTTGTTTCTCTTAGCCTCTTTGTAGTAAATAATCCATAGACACCTAAAAATTAACAGACTCTACCTCTTTATTTGTTTGCTTGTTTTTTTTTTAGTGAGGCAATTGGGGTTAAGTGACTTGCCCAGGGTCACACAGCTAGTAAGTGTTAAGTGTCTGAGGCCGGATTTGAACTCAGGTACTCCTGACTCCAGGGCCGGTGCTCTATCCACTGCGCCACCTAGCTGCCCCTAGACTCTACCTCTTTAACTGAAAGGTGGTAAGATAAAACTTAGCATATGCTTACTATGTCATCTTCATCAAACTCACTCTCTATTATATGACTTCTGCATTGGTAGAATATTTCTATCATATGACTTTGGCATTAGAAATCTTTAGACTGTTTATAGGGCCAAATGTTGGTCCTTTAAGGTTCTCCCAAAGTTCATCAACTTTATTTTCCAACATTTACTTGTTAATGCTGTAGTTGGCAGTCAGGCAGTCAACAAACATTTATTAAGTACCTACTACATGCCAAATACTGTGCTGGCATGTGATCAAAGGCAAGAATGAAACAGTAACTGACTTCAAGGAACTTAAAATCTAAAAGCAGAAGATTGTATTAGATTGGTGGAGATGATGGGAGTGAGGGAAGATATCTGTAGAGCATGATGGAGAAGCCTAGAGTTCTAGGAGGAGATCTCTACTCCAACCTCCAATAAGCTGGGCCCCAAGGGCAGAGGGTAGGGACTGATGTGATCCTTTAGGATGAAGAGGTTCCTGGGTCATGATGGAGATATCCACAGGAATGCAGCTAGGTAGGAAATGAAGAGTAGTCCAGTTGCATGAGTGATTCAAGATATAACTTGCTTCTTCTCCAGTAGTACATGACTATTTCTAAGAAGATTCCCAAGTTAGGCTGGTGATATTCCTGTGAAACCTAACCCCACAGCATCTTTCCAAAGCATACATTTTTCACTATTCAGTTGTTCTAGATGATCGATCAGCAAACATTCTTTGTTTAGTAATGCTTCAATCTATGCTTTGGTCCTATATTCCAAGTACTCTCCAAATATTTTATCTCACCAGTGTTTTTATAATAATCTACTACCCATCCAGGTAATTTATAGAAAACAAACAGAGGTTGGTCTGTCTCTTCATGTCATTTAGTATTTCATTTCTTGCCAAAGTTTCTATAGCATGTCATGGAATAATATCAATATTGATTAATCATGAGGAATTACTTGAACTAGCAGACTTCTGGGTAATAGTAATAATAATAATCAGGATTTATATATCACCTATTTCGTGCCAGGTTCTGTGCAGAGCACTTTACAAATATTATCTCATTTGATCCTCACAACAACCCTGGGACATAGGTGCTATTATTATTCCCATTTTACAAATGAGTAAACTGAAACAACAGAAGTTCAGTGCCTTAGCCAAGGTCACATGGTTAGTATCTGAGGAAGATTTCAAACTCAGGTTATCCTGACTCCAGGCTCACTGCCCTCCCTAGCTGCCTTGTAGAGAAAAAAACAAGTAAAACCAGCTTAAAGAAAACTTGGTAAAAGCCCCAAGTAAGTGATGTTATCCCAGGGACGTTTAAGGATGAAAACTGAAGAATAAGAAAATTGAAATATTTTTATAACACAATTTTCCACATCAAGGCAAGTAGAAAACACCACACATGGATTCTAGCATCATAGGCCCATTGTTCCTAGATACATTGCTACATGATGTTGTTCTAAAGCCCCAACTTTGTTTACTGCTCATTTTTACTCCCATACTCATAATATGCACAATAATAAATACATATTGATACTTTAGTGAATGCCTATATAAAAGTTATCTTAAAATGATACATTGTGGGGGCAGCTAGGTGGTGCAGTGGATAAAGCACTGGCCCTGGATTCAGGAGGACCTGAGTTCAGATGCAACCTCAGACACTTGACACTTACTAGCTGTGTGACCCTGGGCAAGTCACTTAACCCTCATTGCCCTACAACAAATAAATAAATAAATAAATAAGCAAGTAAGTAAGTAAATTAAAAAATAAGTGAATAAGTAAATAAATAAGCAAGTAAATAAAATGAATAAATAAGTAAATGAAAATGATAAACATTGCCTATGAAGAAAATACACTAATCAGCCTGAAAACAAAAGGGAAATAATTTTCTATTCTACCTCTTAGTGCTAAAGCACTAATGTAAAGATTCTGGACATGTATTACATTTTTTAAAAGATTTGGACTTTTTTTAGTTTAAGGAATACATTATTGGAAAGTAGGTATTTTCCTTGAGAAGAGAAAGGCAGGGAAGGAAAAGAAGAGAGACAGAAGGAAAAACATGAGGGAAGAGGAAGAGAGAGAGAGAGAGAGAGAAACAAAGAAAGAGAAATGGATAGACAGAGAGGCAGACAGACAGAGACAGAGAAAGAGGGACAGAGCCAGAGCCAGAGCCAGAGCCAGAAAGGTAGCACAGTAGGTAGGGAGCTCTGGGCCTGGAGTCAGGAAGATCTGAGTTCAAATTCGGATTCTTATTTTTAGAAAAATAATAAACATAAACATTTTTATTTATAGTTTTGAGTTTCAGATTTTATCCCTCCTTCCCTCCCTCCCCTATTTTCTCCCTAAGGCAGTAAGCAATCAGATGTGGGTTTTACATGTGCAACTATGTAAATCATTACCACATTAGTAATTTTGTATAAGAAAACTTGAATAAAAGAAGAAATGAAAAAAGTGAAAAATAGCATGCTTCAGTCTGTGTTCAATTTATATCAATTCTTTCTTTGGAGGTGGATAGTGTGCTTCATCATGAGTCCTTTGGGGTTGTCTTGGATCATTGTATTACTGCAAATAGTTAAGTCATTCACGATTCTTCACCAAACAATATTGCTGCTTCTGTGCACAATGTTCTTTTCTTCTGCTCACTTCACTATATATCAGTTCATACAAGTCTTTTCAGGCCTTTCTGAAACCATCCTGCTTGTCATTTTTTATAGCACAATACTATTCTATCACCATCAGATGCTTATTAGCTATGTGACCCTGGGCAAGTCACAACCTCTGTTTGCCTTAATCCACTGAAGAAAGAAATAGAAACCACTTTAATATCTTTGTCAAGAAAATACCATAGATAACATGACCCACAGGGTCATGAAGAAGCATACACAACTGAACAATGACAACAACTTCCCTTGCTCTCACTATGTGGTTGGCCTACCTCTTTTTCTATTCATACATCTCTTTTGATGATATCCTTTACACCACTTCTGCACGATTTTTCTGAATGAAACACTGTAACCTGCTCCCTGCCTACCTTCAAAGACTGTGATTTCTCATGACCTGTAGCCATACATTATCCTTGGAAGAGCATTGATGTTAAAAAGAGGGGCCTTTATTTCAGGGAGAAGGTTGGTGTTGTTAAAAGCACTGAACAATTGACCAAAGGCAATTTCTCCTACTCTTCTGTTCAGTTCTGGGTCCATGGCTCAGTTTATTATCCACAGTATGTCTGAGATATTTGTGGTGACAGATCAGTTCGATGAACCAATGTCAAACTGCACATGATGAGTCTGTCATGGAGACTCATATCCCTGCTTGACCAGAGATTAGAACTATCAGCCACTCAAATGTAATGTTTTTAATTTTACAGAGGCTGTCTCCTATCTGATTTGAAAACACTTCCTCTCTCCCTTCCTCTTGACATAAACCTTTTATTTGAGGTGAATTTTATGGTTAAACTTACTATTTCTTTCCCAAGTGGTTTCCTTGTCTCCTGGTGGCCTAATAGATCTAATTCCTGCTGATTCCTTATGTGCTCCACCTAGGAGCGTTTGTGAATTCATTCTCTCTATCCTTCTCTCATCATTTATTCATTCAGAGCAATTATTTATTTATGTAGGTCACTTAAAAAAAACGAATAGGTTTACAAATATTGAAAAACAGATGTGCATTTATCCTTTAAAGGGCACAAGAGCTAAAGGGAGGGAAGGAGGAAAGGACATAGAGTTGGAGTAAAATGGAAGGACGATCATAGGCAGGGGACCTTTATCTCACTTCTAAGTATGTGTGCACGTGTACGTGCATGCCTGTGTGCATGAGTGTGCATGTGTGTGCATGTGTGTATGTGTGTGTGTAGGGGTGAGGTAGGGTTTTGGGATTCCTTCTTCTTTAAAATAAAAAGGATAGGGGCAGCTAGATGGTACAGTGGTTTAAGCACCGGCTCTGGATTCAGGAGTACCTGAGTTCAAATCCAGCCTCAGACACTTGACACTTACTAGCTGTGTGACCCTGGGCAAGTCACTTAACCCCCACTGCCTGAAAAAAAAAAGGATAATTAGCCTATAATCCTTTAGCATAGAATCACAAGATGAATGTATAAAGGGTTTGTGGCCTATGCTGATTGCTATTTTTCATCTTGTTTTCTTGGGTATCATTTTTATCTGCTCTATAAACCCATGGAAATATGAGAGACTGTGATATTAGAATTCCAGTGTGGTATTTCTACTGTCCTTGATGATGAAAATAGTGTTATGAAAACCTTTCAGTTTTCTTCTTTTTGATATCCACCTGTTTGTATCTGTAAATGTTCTCAGAATGACATCATTTAGTTGGGGCTTTTTTCAAATGAACTTACATTTAAAAAAATTTTTAATTTATGGAATAAAACAAGCATTTCTTTAACATAGTATAATAAAAAGATGATTGCAAATGAAATTGCAAATCTACTATGTACAGCTTGCTATTTCTTTTAAATATACAACAAAATTATTATGTAAATTTCTTTTCTTTCCTTTGTGTGTGTGTGTGTGTGTGTGTGTGTGTGTGTGTGTGTGTGTGTGTGTGCAGGAATGAGGGTTAAGAGACTTACCCAGGGTCACACAGCTGATAAGTGTCAAGTGTCTTAGGTTAGTCACACAGCTAGTTAGTCAAGTGTCTTAAGGTCCTCCTGAATTCAGGGCCAGTGCTTTATCTACTGCACCACCTAGCTTCCCCCCTAGTAAATTTCTTTTTTTTCCCTTTTTCTCTTCTCTCCCTCCCTCCCACCCACCTTAGTGATGGCCACCATTAGACACCAATGGGCATGCACACACACACACACATATGTAAAATTATTCTATACATAGTTTTATTTATTAGTTCTTTCTCTGGATGAAGATAGCATCTTTCTTCATATGTCCTTTATAGTTAATTTGGGTGTTTATAATAGTCAAAATAACTTGTTTGCTCAAAGATATCCTTAAAACAATATAGCTGTTATCATATACAATGTTCTCTTGGTTCTGCTCTTTTCATTCTTCATTATTTCATACAAATATTTCCATGTTTTTCTAACATCATTAAACTCATCATTTCTCATAGCAGAGTAGTATTCCATCACAATCGTAAACCACAGCTTGTTCAGCCATTCTTCAATTGGTGGGCATACCTCCAATTTCCAGCTCTTTGCCACCACAAAGAAAGCTGCTATAAACATTTTAGAACATGTGGTTTTTTCCCCTTTTTTCCTAATCATCTTAGGAAGTTGACCTAGTAGGAGGAGGGTAGAGCCAAGATGGCAGAGGAAAGGTAATGACCTGCTTGAGCTCTCCCCAAGACCCCTTCAAATACCTTCAAATAATTCCATAAGACAATTCCTGGAGCAGCAGAACCCACAAAAGGACAGGATGAAATTGTTTTCTAGCTGAAGACAACTTAGAAAATCAACAGGAGAGGGTTGTTGTACCGGGGTGAGAATGGAGCTCAGCCCAGCATAGGCCCCACCAGTACAGACCCAGCCCAGCACAGACCCAGCCCTATCCTCAGCCCCAGCAAACCAGGCCTCCTGAGCCTTTGAATAAGTGGCAGCAGCAACTACTTCTGGAACTCAGCCCACATACAATAAGGGGTTGATCAGTTGGCCAGAAGGAGATTACAGGAGTCTCTTTGCCAGCACTGGGGCAGGACTCTGTTGTTTTGCCCATACTCAGATCCAGGTCACAGTCTTGGGTGGTGACTCCATGTCAAGGAGGAGCACAAACACATGAGTTTGCAGCCACAATGGAGCAGGACTGTTCATAATTCCAGGGCAGAAAAGAAAGCTGCTGGTTGCTTGTAGACCAAAGCACAGGTCAGGAGAGTAGTAAACATAAATATCCTTGAATCATAACACCTTGGAAGAATTAAGGACTTACAAATTCATAGAAGTATCTCAGAGAACAGCTGTTCAAAGCCCCTGAAGCTTGGGACAGTGTGCCCTCCACCCTGGAAGCAGTGCCCCAATTTAACAAAGAGGTAAAAGTCAAGAAATAGGCTGGGAAAATGAGCAAAGAAAAAAATGCTGACCCTAAAAAGTTTCTATGGTGACAAAGAAGATCAAAATACAACCTTAGAAGAAGATAACAAAGTTAAAGCTCCTACATCCAAAGCTTCCAAGAAAAATAGTAATTGGTTTCAAGCCATAGAAGGGCTCAAAAAGGACTTTGAAAATAAAGTAAGAGAGTTAGAGGAAAAAATGGAAAGGGAAATGAGAATGAAGCAAGAAAATAATGAAAAAAATCGACAGATTGATAAAGGAGACACAAAAAATACTGAAGAAAATAACACCTTAAAAAAAAAACTGGGCCAAATGGTAAAAGAAGTACAAAAAGTCAATGAGGAAAAGAATACCTTGAAAAGCTAAATTGGCCAAATGGAAAAGGAGGTAGAAAAGCTCTCTGAAGAAAATAACTCCTTAAAAATTAGGATTGAGCAAATGGAAGCTAATGACTTTATGAGAAATCAAGACACAATAAAGCAAAAACAAAAGAATGAAAAAATAGAAGGCAATGTGAAATAGATCCTTGGAAAAACAACTGGCTTGGAAAATAGACCCAGGAGAGATAATTTGAACATTATTGGACTACCTGAAAGCCATGATAAAAAATCTTTCAAGAAATTCTCAGGGAAAATTCCCTGATATTCTAGAACCAGAAGGTAAAATAGAAATTGAAAGAGTCCACTGATCACCTCCTGAAAGAGATCTTAAAATGAAAACTCCCATGAATATTATAGCCAAATTCCAGAGTTCCCAGGCCAAGGAGAAAATATTGGAAGCAGCCAGAAAGAAACAATTCAAGGATTCTGGAGCCACAGTCAGGATAACCCAAGATCTGGCAGCTTCCACTTTAAAGCATCAGATGGCTTGGAATATGATATTCCAGAGGGCAAAGGAACTGGGATTACAACCAAGAATCACCTACCCAGAAAAATTGATTATAATCCTTCAGGGGAAAAAATGGGAATTCAGTGAAAGAGAGGGCTTTCACACATTCTTGATGAAAAGACCTGAGCTGAAGAGAAAATTTGACTTTCAAATACAAGACACTAGAGAAGCCTAAAAAGCTAAACAGGAAAAAGAAATTATAAGGGTTATTAAAATGTTAAACTGTTTACATTCCTACATGGGAAGATGATACTTGTAACTCATAAGAATTTCTCATTATTAGTGCAGCTGAATGGAGAATTTTTAGACAGAACGCACAGGTGTGAGTTGAACATGAAGAGATGATATCTTTAAAAAATTAAATTAAGGTGTGAGTGGAATGCACTGGGCGAAAGGGAAAAGGAGGGGTGGAATGGGGTAAAGTATCTCACATAAAAGAAACTGAGTGAATCTTACTCTCATCAGAATTGACTTAAGGAGGGACTAACATACACACTCAATTGGGTATAGTAATCTATCTTACCCTGCAGGAAAGTAGGAGGGGAAAGGGATAAGGAGTGGGGTGGTGTTTGAAGGGAAGGCAGATTGGGGGAGGGAACAATCAGAATAAAAACATTTTTTGCCATACAAATATTTTATTATTTTCAAGTTACATTTAGAGATAGTTTTCAACATTTGTTTTTATAAGATTTCTAGTTTCAAATTTTTCTCCCTCCCTCCCCCCTCCCCAAGATAGCAAGTAATTGGTTATAGGTTATATATGTACAATCACATTAAACATATTTCTGCATTAGTCATGTTATGAGAGAAGAATCAGAGCAAAAAGGAAAAACCTCAAAAAAGAAAAATAACAACAATAAAAAACAATAGAAATAGTATGGTTCAATCTGCATCTAGATTCCACAGGTTTTTTTCTGGATTTGGAGAACATTTTCCATCATGAGTCCTTTGGAACCATCTTCAACCATTGTATTGCTGAGAAGAGTCAAGTCTATCACAGGTGATCAACACATAATGTTGATGATACCATGTACAATGTTTTCCTGGTTCTGCTCATCTCACTCAGTATCATTTCATGTAAGTCCTTCCAGGTTTCTCTGAAATCCGCCTGCTGATCATTTCTTATAGCACAATAGTATTCCATTACATTCATATACCACAACTTGTTCAGCCATTCCCCAATTGATGGGCATCCCCTCAATTTCCAATTCCTTGCCACCACAAAAAGAGCAGCTATAAATATTTTTGTACACGTGGGTCCTTTTCCCTTTTCCATTATCCCCCTGGGAAAAAGACCTCATAGTGGTATTGCTGGGTTAAAAGGTACACACAGCTTTATAGCCCTTTGGGCATAGTTGCAAATTGCTCTCCAGAATGGTTGGATCAGTTTACAGCTCCACCAACAATGCATTAGTGTTCCATTTTTTCCACAGCTTCTCCAACATTTATTATTTTCCTTTTTTGTCATATTAGCCAATCTGATAGGTATCAGGTAGTACCTCAGAGTTGTTTTCATTTGCATTTCTCTAAACAATAGTGATTTACAGCATTTTTTTTTGGGGGGGGGGAGGCGATTGGGGTTAAGTGACTTGCCCAGGGTCACACAGCTAGTAAGTGTCAAGTGTCTGAGGCTGGATTTGAATTCAGGTCCTCCTGATTCCAAGGCTGGTGCTCATTCCACTGTGCCACCTAGCTGCCCCCACAGCATTTTTTTTATATGGCAATATATAATTTTAATTTTTTCATCAGAAAACTGCCTGTTCATATCCTTTGACCATTTCTCAATTGGGGAATGACTTGGATTCTTATAAATTTGATTTAATTCCTGATATATTTTAGAAATGAGGCCTTTATCAGAATTACTGGCTATAAAAATTATTTCCCAGCTTTCTGTCTCTCTTCTAATTTTGGATACATTGCTTCTGTTTGTGCAAAAATTTTTAAATTTAATGTAGTCAAAATCATCCATTTTGCATTTCATAATATTCTCTATCTCTCATTTGGTCATAAACTGTTCTCCTTTCCAAAGATCTGAGAGGTAAATTATTCCTTCCTCTCCTAATTTACCTATGTTTCAAAACACTTTTGAGGAGGAATGGGATGAAAGGAGATAGAAAATAGAGTAAATGTCATGGGGAGGGAATAAGATGGAGAGAAATACAGTTAGCAATAGCAAATGTTGTGGAATTTAAAATTATATGGGATTGCCCTATTTCTGTCCCAAGTTTTAGGGAAACATAGCTGGAGTTCCTAATATATAGCTACTTAGAAATTAGAGGCTACTGCACCAGTTTGGGGCATTAAACATTTATTAAAGCCTATTAAATATTAGCAAAGAGCACGTTGCTCAGAAAAATCAGAAGGCCTATCTAGGAAAGAGGGGAGAGAGAATAATGGGCTGGATGGCTGTTCCTTCCATGTCTTGGGCCAAGAGTGTGAGTCTAAGAGGAAGCCTCCTGTGGGTGTGGAGGAGAGGTGGCCCTTCCACTCTGCTCAAAGCTAATTAGCTAGCATCATTCAAATCTATTGGTTTACTGGACTTGAGGAGGATGGTCCATGAGCTAACTTCCTTTAGGTAGACAGGAAGTTCAATCTACATTTTCTTTGAAATTCTCCTGACTCTAGGCTGGCCTTAAGAAAGGTCAGGCAAGGCTCTCTGGGTTAGGCCCTGAAGTGGGGGCCTCTGGGAGACCCAAAACCTCATTATTTTCTCACGATGTGAAAAAAAAAATTTGAAGCAAGTTTGTCTTATAGGCCTCAGTTCTCAAACACATAGAGAACTGAATCAAATTTGTTAAAATAAGAGCCTTTATCCAATTGATAAATCACAAAAGGTATGAAGTTTTCAGATGACATAATTAAAGCTATCTATATAGCCACATGAAAAAATGCTCTAACTCATTATTGATTGGAGAGATACAGATCAAAACAATTCTGAGGTACTACCTCATACCTATTGGATTGGATAATAGGATAGCAGAGGGAAATGACAAATGTTGTAGGGGATATGGGGGAAATGAGACATTAATGCACTCTTGCTGAAGTTGTAAACTGATTCAAACATTCTGTAGAGCAATTTGGAACTATGGCCAAAGAAAGGGCTATACAACCATGCATACTCTTTGACCTAGTAATACCACTACTCAGTTGGTATCCAAAAAGAATTAAAAAACAAAAAATTAAAATCAAAATTGAGGAGATGCCCATCAATTGGGGAATGGCTAAACAAATTGCGGGATGAGATTATGATGGAACACTGTTGTTCTATGAGAAAAGATGAACAGGATGCTATCAGAAAAACTTGGAAAGACTTACATGAACTACTGCAAAGTGAAATGTACTATATACAAAGTAACAGCAATATTGTAAGATGATCAGCTGTGAATGACTTAGCTGTTTTCAGCAATACAATGATCCAAGACAACTCTGAAGGACTTATGAAAAATGCAATCCATCTCCAGATAAAGAACTGATGGTATCTGAATACAGATTGAAGTATACTTTTAAAATTTTCCTTTCTTAAGTTTTGTTTTGTCTGTTTTCTTTCACACTTGACTAATGTGGAAATGTTTTACATGACCACACATGTATAACTTATATTGAATTGATTGCGTTCTTAAGGGGGAGTAGAGAGGGAGGGAGGAAGAGTATCTGGAACACAAAGTTCTAAAAATCTACATTAAAATTGTATTTATATGTAATTTGGGAAAAATAATATTTTAAATTTAAAAAATGAAAATAGACCTAGTAGTGGGTGGTTTTTAAGTTGGCTTTACTTTTTTCTGCTTTATGAGGCAGCTACTGAATAGCACAGTGAATAGAAGACTGCAGCTGGAGTCAGGAAGACCTAATTCAAATTTGTAAATGGGGACAATAGTAGCATCTACCTCCCAGAGTTCTTGTGAAGATAAAATAAGATATTTATAAAGTGCTTTGTAAACCTAAAAGCTAGCTCTTATTGTAATTTCCCATCATCCTTCTTTGTAAGGTTTTACAAATGAATTTATACTCTAAACCAGTTTTGCCTTTGAATGCCTTATCTCTCTGCTTGGCAATAAAGTGAAATGTTTGCTAAGGTACTTTTTAGGCTTTTTGGAGGTCTGTTATGGCAAATGGTTCCTATCAGTTAAATTGCTGTTTGAAATTACTATAATCAGCATGTATATCCTTTTTGCCATCTGTTGTAGATAGAATGTCTCAACAATCCTAGTGTAATGTCAATCTTTTAATAAAAAAAAAAACTTCCCTAAGATTTTTTGGATACCCTGTATTTTTTTAGAATCAAGTTGTTTTAATTGGATAATTTTTCTTTTTTCATTATTTTTTTCTAGCTTTAGAGCATCCTATATTTTGATTTTTACTCTAATGATTCCATGGTATGATTTCTACATAGCCAACTGATTCAGGAAAGACTCCTGTATAAGTAACGAGTCTTTTCCTGTCTGTTAAAATAGAATCAATTTCATTTTTGGTGATGTCATTGGTGCTCACCATATGCATGCCTACCTAATTATCTTGTCAAAAAAATATCTATAATTCAGAGATATCTTGTATCTGTAGCCAATCTGTACTTGCAATTCAACAATGAGTTGACAGAAATGCATCTCAGTCCACTCTTTTCTCAATAAATTTATTGTCATTAAACCTGATGTTATTTACTATGAAACTACTTATCCTGGTACAAATTACATTCGTTAAATTGAAACCTCTTTCAGTTTCAGTCCTACTGATAGCAATAGTCCTATCTTTTTAGCTTTTTGTATAGTTGTAGAGACTGGAACATTGTTTGATTCTACATTATTATCTATACAATTCCAACATTATTAAAATCATTTTCATGTTTTAAAATTTCACTTAAATGATACATTTTTTTTTCATCAATGATCCGATCCATGGTAAAGTTAGGTCTTCATATGGCCAAGTAGATGATTCTAACAAATGAGAATAATTAAAGATACTTCCATTGTTCTTTCTGTACAATAAAAATATACATTCATGTGTTGAACTATATTTTCTAGTAATATTATGAGGAAGAACATCAAATTTATTATGTTCATTAAATGGAATATCTTTAAATGTATCAGACTTAACAAATCTTCAACTTGTTTCAGTACTAATCTTTAAATTTTCTGAAGCTCTTATAGTTCTTTTGATTATTTTTTGCATTTTCTGAATGTTAGTTGATCTTTACTGTACTGAAGTTGAAAATAATGAAAATTCTTCAAGAATGTTAATCACTAAATTTTGCACATATTAATATTAGCTAAAATGCATTCCAAAACAAAATAAAGAGAACAATGAAAATATAATTCAAGTTCCATATACCATAAAGTGGCAGCATCTCATAAACCATATACAGCCCAATTTTAATAATTTCATTTTCGGGGGCAGCTAGGTGGCACAGTGGATAAAGCACTGGCCCTGGATTCAGGAGGACCTGAGTTCAAATCCGACCTCAGACACTTGACACTTACTAGTTGTGTGACCCTGGGCAAGTCACTTAACCCTCATTGCCCTGCAAAAAAAAATTAGCTACTGATTTTATTATATTGGTTATTGATAGAATAAACTTTATCCAGAAATAATTTTAAATTATTATTTTGTTTTATTTCAGATACTGAATAGTCAATTGATCATTATAATCAATGATTTAAACAGTGCCAACTAATGATTTTTGGAAAATTTTCTAACAACTTAATAGCTTTCTTCCCAGCATTGTATTGGCACCATCAGAGTAAAATTCAATTATTTGTTTCAATTATTCACTATTAAATTCATAATCATTTAAAGTAGACAATAATGTATTGAAAATACCCTCTACTGTGTTTAACACCAGTTCATTTAAAATATGAAATAACATTAATGGTAAAGAAGCTGATCAAACTGTACTCTGGCTATGTTTAACAATCTGCTCACAAAATTCCTGAATTTTAACAAGGGGCTTTTGTGAGCCAGTATAAGCTGGGCTCAATACACCACTGTATCTCTCCAGTGCCATTTCAGTACCCTGATACTTCAGAAGAGAGGATCAGAGACTTGACTTTGAAGCTCATGGCAAATGGAAGAGGACAGAGCTAGGATAGCAATCTAGCTGGGAATCTTAAACTGGACTTTTCCAGTATAGGTTGAGCCGTGCCCTAGCAGCTTACAACTCCTGAATAACAAGGGCTCCAGAAATGTGTTCTAGAAAGTTCCAGGACCCATTGGACATTCAAGAATTGAGACTGTTTTGAAAATCTCCCCACCCTTTCTGCTGGGAGGGAATTAAGGGTGACTCTGAGATCACTGTCTTGGGTGAATGGAAGGATGGTGTCCTTAACAGAAATAGGGAAATTTAGAAAGACAGGGAGAATTTTTTTTGGGGGGGGAGATGATGCTGGATTTGACATGTCTATATAACTAGAGATGTCCAATAAGAAATTTGTAATGTAGTGCTGCAGTTCAGGAGTCTGGGTCCAGATATATTGATTCAAAAATTATTTGCAAGGAAATGATAGTTGAACCCATGGAAGATGATGAGATGGGAGGGGGAGCAGAGGAAGGAGGGGAAAAAAGGAGGTAAGATAAGAGAGAAAGAACAAGAAAGGAAAGGAGAGGAGAGGAGAGGAGAGGAGAGAGAACTGGGGTATATCTATGGTTAAGAAGTTCAACACAGGAAGCAGCTAGGTGGTGCAGTGGATAAAGCACCAGCCCTGTATTCAGGAGTACCTGAGTTCAAATCCAGCCTCAGACACTTGACACTAGCTGTGTGACCCTGGGCAAGTCACTTAACCCCCATTGCCCTGCGGGGGGGGGGGAAGTTCAACACAAGTTGATTCAGGAAAGGGAGACTGAGAAGAAGCATCCAAACAGGTAGAAGAAAAATTAGGGAAAAGCAATGTCATGAAAATCCAGGAAAGTTTCAAGGAGGAGGGTGTGGTCAATAGTATAAAATGCTACACTCAGTCAAGAAGGATGAGGACAGACAAAAATCCATTAAATCTGGCAATTAAGAGGTAATGGATAATCTCAGATTGGTTTTGGTTGAGGGATGTCAGATTGCAAGGGATTCACAAGTTAAAGGGAATGTATGCAGCATTACTGGAAGAATATTGGTGCAAAAAATGAACCTTTGTTTCAGCGAGAAGTATGAGGTTATTAAAAACACTGTAGCTTGAATTGTATTTGTAATGATGTTATTAGATTCTGTTCTAATAATTCTATGATTCTTTATTTCTATGCATTTCTTTTTTCTTTGAGGGAATACACCATTCATTCCATATCTGAATTGTGTTATATATTTGGACTTCTTTTATTTCACATTTTGGGAACCCTTGACAACAACCAAAATTGATTTATTTCTCAGGAACCCAAGGTAAGGAGGGAGGGAAGGAAGTGTATATACTGAGGAGACTAATCTCCCTATGCAGAAGACAATCAACCTCAGAGCAATGGATATAAAGCTGTGAGTGCAGGAAAAGGACAAGGATTGGTGCAGGTCATCAATCCCAGTGGCCTCAGTCAGGCAGTGCCTTGCTAGCCACAGTGCTATTGAAACTCAAGATAAGTGATGAGTTGATAGAAGAAACTGTGGCTGTGATGACTATGCCTCTGTAAGTGGCCTTGGGGAAAAGTTTTGAAGAACAGAAGTACTGTAAGACAAGAGATAGGAAGTGAAAATGTTCTGATTTTGCAAGAGAAATAAAATGGATGGAGTCTTCCAATTATAGGCTGATGAGCTAGTCTATGATTCCTGGAAAAGTTCTAGAATGCATTACTAAAAGAATGATTGGTGAGTAGTTGAGAAAGAACATACTGATGATTGCTAAGAGTCAGCATGAACTCATTCAAAAGAAATCATGGTAAGGTAAACTCACTTCCTTTTTGTACAGGAATCCTAGTGGGGTACATCAGGAAAGTGCCAGACCTAATTTACTGGGATTTCAGCCAGGGATTTGATGAAGTTTAACATGCTGTTCATGTGGTCAAGATGGAGTGATGTGGAGTTGGGTAGATTCTGGACTGATTGAACTCACCCCAGAATGCTGATTAGTGGATCTGTCAATCTGGACGGAACTGGGTGTCACAGAGCACTCAAGTCCTTCAGCTCTGTTCTGTTCCCATTATTATCAATGACTTGGATGAAGACCCAGGGTAAGTGAATATCAAATTTGCAAATAACTTTAAGTTTAAATGAGAGGCTAACCTGTTGTCTTACAAAACTGGGTCCCCCAAAATATCTCAATAGGCATGTTGGTCAAATCTAGTAACATTTTGTTTAATAGAGGTAGATTTAAAGTCTACTTGTGTTCTAAAGTCAATTGCATAATTATTAGAGAGAAATAACTAGATAATGGTTCATTTGAAAGAGATTTGGAATTTTTAGTGACCTGCAAGTTCAATATAAATAAAAATATTGCATATCAGCCTAAATGCTAATGAAATTTTATACTATATTAATAGAAGCATCAGTATAGCAATTTTAGTTTCTAAGGAAGCAAGGTAAATGGTTGCCAACCCCACCAGTTCTACCTAGCCCTTTCTTTCCCCACCCCCACCCCACAGGCTATGAGGGTTAAGTGACTTGCCCAAGGTCACACATCTAGTAAGTGTCAAGTGTCTGAGGTTGGATTTGAACTCAGGTCCTCCTGAATCCAGGGCTGGTGCTCTCTCCACTGTGCTACCTAGCTTCCCCCTATCTAGCTCTTTCTAATCTTATTCCTGAGATTACTTGAATGAAAGCAATTGAAAGGAATCTTCTCTGCATAGTTACAGCCTACTTCTTGTCAGTTTTGTTAAGTGGAACTCCTGAGATGATATGTAGAGACTCAAGTTGGCATTCAGGTGTATGATGGGAGTTAAAAGGAATTTTCTGTGCATAACTTGAATTTGATTAAGAGAGTCCTAGTGAGAGTCTGATTGAAAAAGATGGACTTAAATGCCTAAGGGCTTTTCTACTTAACTGGCTGGGTATGCCTGTCTGGAGTCTGAAATTATAAAAGAATAAAAATAATAACTTGGGTTATGAATTTAAAAAAACAATAGACCCTTTCCTAATAGAGGGGGGATCTGTATAGCAACTGAAGACCGGAAAATGACAGGATAGGGTAATAGAACAATTTTACATATTCCACTCCCATGTGCGGGATGTACCCCAGAGCTCTGTCCTGACCACTCCTCTTTTCTTTCTACACCCTTTCCCTTGATGATCTCTTCACTTCTCATGGAATCTACTATCATTTCTATATAAATGATTCCCAAATCTACATATCTGACTTTTGTCTCTAGAGTTCCAATCCTATATAATTCAATTGCCTGCTTGACATATCCACCTAAATGTCTTATAGGCTCCTCAAACTCACCATACCCAAAATTGAATTAATTCTCATTCCCCTTAAACCAACTCCTCCTCTTAGAGTCTCTGTTTTTCTTAAGGTCACCACAATACTTCTGGTCACTCATGTTAACAATTTTGGAGATATCCATGATTTTATTCTCACTCACCCCTCATACCCAATCCATAGCTAAATCTTGTCTATTTCACCTCTTCAGCATCCCTTGGATTCATCTCCTTTTCTCTACTCACACCTGAACTATCTTAATCCAGGCCCTCATCACTTATTTTTTGTACTATTGCAGTAGCTTCCTAATTGGTTTCCCTGCTTCCAGACTCTCTCCTCTTCAATTTATCTTCCCTATAGCTGCCAAACTTATATTCCTAAAATGCAGGTCTTACCATGTCATTCTTCTGATCAAGAAACTTCAGTAGTTCTTTGTTGATTTTATGTTTACATATAAACTCCAAGGGGGGGGGAGGTTTGAGGCAGTTGGGTTTAAGTGACTTGCCCAGGGTCACACAGCTAGTAAGTGTCAAGTGTCTGAGGCCAGATTTGAGCTCAGGTCCTCCTGAATCCAGGGCTGGTGCTCTATCCACTGTGCCACCTAGCTGCCCTCATTGTTTGCTATTAAAGTCCTTTACAACCTGGTTCCAGACAATCTTTCCAGGTTGATTAAATATCATCACTTCTCACACATAGTATGCTCCAACTGGCCTTCTTGTTTTTTCTTGTACACAACATACCTTGTTTCACCCCGAGCCTTTGTTCTGGCTGTCCTTCATGCCTTAAATGGCCTACATCTTCAATTCTGCTTTAGCTCCTTTAAAGGTTCAGCCCAAGTCCTGTCCTTTTCTTTAAAACTTGTGCTATATTTGAGGAAATATCAAATCTTGACTTTAGTATGTAAGGAAGATCATGCATAATGGATTACTAATTTAAGAAAGCCCACGATTTAGATCTAAAGGGGAGGGGTTTGGATTAGGTACTCCTTCCCATGTACAAAGGATGGATGCTATTGCTTGAGGCAGCACAGGAAATTTTACTATTTGCAAAAATATCTGCTCCCTACATGGTCACAGGAAAAGGAAGAACAGATAAAGGAAGGAAGGGGAAAGAAGAGAACAAGCATTTATTAGGTATCAACTCTGTTCCAGGAACTGTGGTAAGTGCTTTAAAAATATCTTCTTTGGTTCTCATAATAATCATGGCAGATGGGTGCTATTATGCTTCCCATTTCCCAGTTGAGGAAACTGAGACAAATAGCGGTTAAGACTTGCTAGTAAATGTCTGAAGCTGGATTTGAACTTGTTTATTTTGTCTCCAGACCCCAGTGTTCTATCCACTGTATTATCTAGTTGCCTAAGATGTGTGTGTGTGTGTGTGTGTGTGTGTGTGTGTGTGTGCACGCGCGCGCGCGCGCGCATGTGAATATCCAGGAACATCGACATCCTACATCTTAGTGCTATGGGTCAGTTTCTTCATAGCTTGGTCTAAAGTTTAAAATGGAAAATCATTTGTATAGATTACTTCATAAATTTGTCAGCTTGTATAACCCCTACCAAGAGTTTAAGATATGGAAAAATGACAAAATAAAACTCATGACCCATTTCCCTTTTAAGATTTACATCTTCTTCCCAATTTCACTGTTACTCAAAAAAGAAAATTTATAATACCAGTACATTTACTCTGTGACATCAGAATTGAAAAGGTACATGAAAAATAGGTGTGTTCCCATATAAAATATATATGTCTCTTGGGCATACACATGGACATGTCTAAATTTATGGACATTCAGTTAGTGGGTGGTATGGCTGGATATCTATGGAATCTGGCCTACTCTCCAAAGGAGGTTGCAATTTTTGCCAGACAAAATAAAGGAGCTCTCCCATTGCAAGAGAGATAACTCAACTCAAACCATAGAGAATTCTAGATCTCACCCAAGGGGAAATTCCCCCAAGTTTCTACTGTAGTCAGCTGGGGACAGAGACATGATGGAGATTGTCAGCTCCTCTAATGTCTGCCTGAATTGGGATTGGCCTCTTTCCTCTTCCTTCTTTTTTTTTTTTTTAAATGTTATTTATTTATTTTATTTTTTAGTGAGGCAATTGGGGTTAAGTGACTTGCCCAGGGTCACACAGCTAGTAAGTGTTAAGTGTCTGAGGCCGGATTTGAACTCAGGTACTCCTGACTCCAGGGCCGGTGCTCTATCCACTGCGCCACCTAGCTGCCCCTTTCCTCTTCCTTCTTAAAGCTGGAAGCCAGAAGCACCTGAAGTAACTCAAGACCTTGAAGAGTCCTGAAGAAGAATGAAGAACTCTGGAGCTCTCCCACTCTCACCAATACCACCCTGCCCCTCATATGGGGTTGGGGTTTTATCTCCACCAATAAGAGAGTGCCATATCAATAGGCTTTGGGGCAGGGGTTACATTCTTGCCCTGGGAAGAAACTCTTTGCAATGCCATCCAAAGACGAGCTGGGGCAAGTCTAAAACCTGTTGGCATATGGGCTAAACACAAACATCAGTTCTTTAAAACAATCAGGATGATTTTCCTGGTTTCCCAGACAACCAACCTTCAGTACCATTGAAACCAAAATAGAACAAATATACATTAACAGCACATGCAGACTGCACATGTATAATTGATATCATATTGTTTGTCTTCTCAATGGCTTGGGGAGGGGCAGGAGGGAATTGGGAGCTCACAATTTTAAAAGATGAATATTAAAAAAATTTTAATTGGGAAATATTTAGCAGAAATTTTTTTAAAAAAACCAGTACACATAATAGACACAACACTATACAAAGCATCACCTACAAGAATACACAGGAATAACATGTCTCCCTACCTACAGGATATATAGCACATGCACGTTCCAGAGACACCTAAAATTAATACAAGGACATGCTTCAAAAGGTATTTTGTAGTGATTGTAGTCGCCAGAGAAATTGACCAACCAAAAGTTGTATGTGGAAATGTAGCTTGCATCACTATGCATGTATAATCCATGTCAAATTGCTGGCCTTCTCATTGAGAAGGAAAGGGGAGGGAGAGAGTGAATTTGGAACTCAAAATTTGAAAAGAAGAATGTTAAAATTGGTTTTATATGCAATTGGGAGAAAAATAAAATATGGACTTTTAAAAAAATAAAAACCAAAAGTTGGAGAGTAACACTTTTTATTGTCATTCTCTACAGTCAGAGTATGATTTAACATGACCTATGAGGAGTTTGTGGAGAAGACAGAGAAAAATAGGAAGGAGAAGATTTCTGTCTTGAAAAACTATCTTAACTTTTTTTTTTTTTTTGCGGGGCAATGGGGGTTAAGTGACTTGCCCAGGGTCACACAGCTAGTAAGTGTCAAGTGTCGGAGGCTGGATTTGAACTCAGATACTCCTGAATCCAGGGCCTGTGCTTTATCCACTGCACCACCTAGCCGCCCCCTATCTTAACTTTTATGATGAAACATTATGAAGAGAATTTTAAGAGGAATGACTTAGAAGAGTCTGTTCAGTGTAATGCCTTAGGAAAAGGTGGAAAGACTTTTTGTGTCATGGGTGGAAAGAGGCTGGAGAATATATAGAGAAAATAAAAAAGATCTCTTTTGAGGGAACTATTTAATCTTTATATTTTGGGGGGGGGGCTGGGACAATGAGGGTTAAGTGACTTGCCCAGGATCACACGGCTAGTAAGTGTCAAGTGTCTGAGGCTGGATTTGAACTCAGGTCCTCCTGAATCCAGGTTCAGTGCTTTATTTACTGCACCACCTAGCTGCCCCCTTAATCTTTATCTTTCAAAGAAAATGAAGAAAATTCTTTTAAAGGGTCTGTATATGGTATTTTGAATGAATTGAATGATGGAACTGTGCCTTCACAGCTAAAATATTATTAGTTATGCCTTTCTGTTATTAATCACATTGCTAATAAATTTTACAGCCAGTAGCTTTCATATTTAATTAATCCTAAAAGATTAAGGATTTTGTCATATTGAGAGATATGGACAATTGCTTATGACAAAAGAAGTTTCTTTAGTTTGTTAAATAAGTAATATTTCATAAACTGAAGTGGGGGTTGCCAGACAATGAGAGACAGATGTGGAAATTTTAGTAACTAATGAAAAAATATACAACCATACCTTACACACAAAGTCATGTTTCTTTGTGTGTGGACATTTTTTTGTGTGGGGGGCAATGAGGGTTAAGTAACTTGCCCAGGGTCACACAGCTAGTAAGTGTCAAATGTTTGAGGCTAGATTTGAACTCAAGTCCTCCTGAATCCAGAGCTGGTGCTTTATCCACTATGTGTGTATGGACATTTATCATGTACAACACAAAAAGAGTAAATAAAAGTGAATTGTCCCTAATTTCACTTTAGTAGAATGTTTTTAATAAAAATTAATTCCTCTGTCTTTATGTGATTCTGCTTGATGCACACCATTGTATCTTTTTTTTTTAATCCATGTTTGGATTTTGCATTTTTGTATGAGTGTGAGGAACTGCAAGAAGGCTGATATGTATGGGTGGGCCATAGAATATAGGAAGGGGAGTAATATGCTTGGAAAGATGTTTGGGGCTATGCTATGAAGGGCCCAAAATGTTAGATAAAGAATGCTGGAAGCAACATGGAGCCAGTAGAGATTGAGTAATAGAGTGAAATGCTCAGACATGTGACCAGGGAATATGACTTTGGCAGCTGTATGGAGGTTAGATTGGAGAAGGGGAGAGACTGGAAGCAAAAAGATTAATCAAAGGGCTATTGCAATAGTCCAAATGAGAGGTGATAAGCTCCTACACCAGGGTTGTGACTATGTGAGTGGAGAGAAGGGGACAGATTGGAGAAATGTGTAGAGAGAAATGACAACATTTGACAACTTCTTAGATATAAGCAGTGAGTGAAGGTGAGGAGGCAAGGCCAAAACTGAGACTATAAACCTGGGTGACTGGAAAGATAGCTGGACACTTGACAGAAAAAGGGAGGTTTAGAAGATGAAATGGATTTGTGGGAAAAAGTATAATGATATATGTAATGTGGACCACAGCCCATCTATACCTATTTCTATTCATGTGCTGCTGAATAGAGATGGAGAAAATCATCAGACAATATGGATTGGGTCTACTACAGATTTATGTTACAAAATCTCAACTGGGCCCTTGCTGTAGCAAGACAATCCTACATCTTCCTAAATGATTCACTAACCAATTCATCACAGAGGTTACTCTAAACCTTTTCATTTCTCCTCAAGCATTCCTTGGCATCCCGCCCACCCCCACTATCTCAGCTGAGGACCTCACCTCATACTTCCCTGTAAAAACTGAGGTCATTTGGTGAGAGCTTCCTCTTCTCTTTCTCTCCTCCTTTTCTCACATCACTCAGATGTTTTTCCCCTCTGTCTCCTCCTTTACCCCTGTCCCACACAAAGAAATAGCTCTTCTCTTTGCCAATACAAACCCTCTACATGCACCTTACATTGCATCCCATCTAGCAAATTCCTCCCTCTATTATCCCCCTTCTCACTAATCTTCCTTCTCTCCTTAATTGATAGCTGCTTTCCCCTTGGCCTACAAATACACCTATGTCTCCTTTATCTTAAAAAAAATCCTCACTTGATCCCAACCCTCCTTTATTGCTCTCAGTAGCTCTCACAAGTTCAATGATCATCTCTATGCAGGTAGTTCTCAGATCTGTTTAATCTCTCCTAAACTCAGTTTCACATCACCCACTGCCTATTGGTCATCTTGAACTGGATGTCTCATATAGACACATCAAATGCAATAGGTTCAAAACAGAACTAACTCATTATCTCTTCCAATAAACCTTCCCCTCTTCAACTTCCTTATTACTGTTGAGTCTTTCCTGTCACTCAGGCTGAAAGCCTGGGTTTGCTATCCTTAATTCCTTTCTTCACTTCCTCACTTCACATAGTCAATCTATTGACAAGTATTATTGCTTCTACCATCACAACATCTCTCCTATGTCTTCTTCATTGCATTCAGCTTGTGAGGGACCCCCTGCTATGTGTGCATATGACCACTGTCAACCAATCAGCTTGAAGGCAGTTGGTTTTGGGAGTTGGTGGTTGGAACTTCATGGGGTTAGCAGCTGAACCAGGAGTGGTTGAGGTTGTTAGGGTTTCCCTATTCTTTTAGAGAAACTTGTTCTCTCTTTGTTAACCTCTAATATATTTTAATAAATGTTTAATACCTAAACTGTTAAACTGTTATCCTAGTTAGCTTCCCCCACACGGGGACAGGTAGGGTGACCACACACATTTAGTTTTACCCGTCACAGTTTTGGCAACTGTGAGGACCCGAACCTGCAATCTTCTGATCTCCACTTGGGTAAGAAATTTTCTCTTATTTACTTATGTCTGTCCCTTTAAGTTTTCAAATGGATCTCTTCAACCTCCTCAGTACTTAAGTCTGGTTAATGATACAAGTAGAGGTTAAGATCATGTTTAAACTTGGTTGGTTTGAATTTGAATATTCTATTCCTATTTTTATTTTTACCTTTTTTTGTTTTGTGGTAAGGAAGCTGAATATCAAGGAGAGGATTAGAAATAGCATACCCCAGGACTCCCCATTAGGAGAGCAACTCATGGATTGGGATAAGGGAAAACTTACAGTGAAATCAAACATGACCAAGGGAAATCTTATCAGACTGTGTTTTATATGGCATAGCTTATTAGAGGAAGAATGGCCTGAACATGGGTCATTTAATCCCCAATAACTGAGGCATTTACAAGTAATCCTGGGCCACTGGCCACCTGAACATTTACTTTATTGGAAAGTCTGGAGTAAAGCGAGCAGAAAACTGATACAAGGGGATGTAAGAGAAGGGGGATCCAAGCCTGAGTTTGAAACTGAGCCTGTTTCTCAGGCTAGAATGCCAAATAGCCCAACTTCTATTTCCTCTACATAAAATTCACCTCTAGAGGAGACAGAAAAACCCAAAATTCTTCCCCTTCAAGAAATCTTCACCAATGACTGAAAGGGTACTGTAGTAAAGCTCAGACGATATACACCTTTTGGGTCCAAAGATTTGAGTTCATGGAGACAAAATATTCCTAAATTTGATGAGGATCCCACAACAGTTATCAGTAAGTTTAGAACAATTTTCAGAGGATATCAGCCCACTTAGGGTGATGTCACTGATCATATAGAAATATTATTCCCAGGAGAAAGAGCTAATGTATTAGCTTGCTGCAAACTCCTTGGAAACATCAGGAAAAGTTACTATTCAATGGCCTTTAGAAGGCCCTAACTGGGACCCCAATATCCCTGAGCATTTTGATGAGTTGCAGGAAGCAAGGGGAACATTGTTGAAGGCAATGGAATCGTGTGCTAGCAAGACTGATAACTGGCAAAAATTTATAGATACAGTTCAGGAACCTAATGAAAGACCTAATAGATTCTATGATAGATTGTGTAAGAGTGCCAAACAATATACTAGATTGGACCCATTAGATTCTAGAGGTACCCACTTTATCTCTAATCATTTTATGCATCAATCATTGCCAGAAATATGGAAATATTTTGAAAGGCAGTGTCCAGGTTGGAATGCCCTGAGTACTGACAGAATTAAAGAAATAGCAACACATGGGAGCAGCTGGGTGGCTCAGTGGATAAAGCACCGGTCCTGGATTCAGGAGGACCTGAGTTCAAATCTGGCCTCAGACACTTGACACTTACTAGCTGTGTGACCCTGGGCACGTCACTTAATGCTAATTGACCCGCAAAGAAAGAAAGAAAGAAGGAAAGAAATAGCAACATATATTTATGAAGGAAATGAGAGAGAAGAAAGGAACAGACAGGACATTTTAGCTCCAGTACAGGAAAGCATGAGGCAGCAAGGTCAAGCAGTTGAGAATCACTATCAACCTCTGAATTGCTATCAACCCCCTAGATTTTGCTATTACTGCAATAGATGGGAGCACATAATGTGGTACTATAGGATTATGCAAAGGAAATGGAATCAGAATAATTACAGATCTTTTCAAAGGGGTACAGAGAGGCAGAATTGAAACAGTTATAGATCTTTTCAGAGGGGTACAGAGAGGCAGAATGAAAACAGTTATAAGCCCTGTCAAAGGGGTACAGAGGAGCAGAACCACACTAATTTCAGATCCTTTCAGAGAGAAACAGAGGACTGATGGTGTAGGGGAGGGTAAAGGATGGTAGAATCTGAAGACTTTACCTTTCCAGACCCTGAGATCTTTAGCCCTCTTGTGCCAGTCCATTCACCTCCCCAAAATAATGAACCCCATGTAACTAATCCTTAGGGTTGGGGATACTTACTATGATTGTTTATTATATACCAGAGCTTCAAGATCAGTCCTAGTGAACAAAACTGACCCCAAATATACATTTATTGAATCTCTAAATGCAGTTGGGGTCTCAGGGAAAACTCTAACAGTTGCAAAATTAATCCCTCACGTGGTATCTATGGGCCCATTAACAGTAGAACATTCATTTCTACTTATACCTGACTCTGCTGCAAATCTATTAGGTCATGACCTCCTTTGTAAACTTAGAGCAACCATATCTTGCTCTCCAGATGATGACATCTCCCTGGAATTGCCATAGGATACTGTCCACTTGCTACCAATTTTGATCTCAGACACTCAGGAAACAGTGAGGGATACATTTGAAATCCCTTTTGATATTCCTGAGTTCCTGTGGGCTTCTTCCTCTTCTGATGTAGGCCTCCTTAAATCTGCTGTGCCTGTTACCATTAAGACCAAAGGTGGCCCACCACCATCCATTCCACAATATCCCTTATCTAAGAAAGCCATTGAGGGAACTACACCTATAATTGAGGCTTTGACAAACCACAGTATTATTGTCCTATGCCATCATTCCCTGTGTAATTCTTCCATTTTGCCAGTTAAGAAGCCCAAGCCTGGGCCTGATGGCAAACCTGCTTATCATTTTGTACAAGATCTGTGAGCAATTAACTCTTATGTTATACCTAGACATCCAATAGTACACAACCCTGATACTATCATTTCCTCAATCCCATGTGAGACAACATTCTACACAATGGTAGATCTTTGTTTTGCTTTCTTTTCAATATCAGTGCATCAAGATTATCGACACTTGTTTGCCTTTACCTGGAAGAATACACAGTAGATTTGGACCAGACTCCCACAGGGATTTGCTGACAGTCCCACATTATTCTCTCAAATTTTGCAACAGGATTTAGTCTCCATTACCTTTAAAGGTTCCACCCTAGTTCAGTATGTAGATGACTTACTCCTAGCTGGCTCACCAAAACTATGACAGGTAAAACTAAATGTGTGTGGTTACCCTATCTGTCCCAATTGTCTTCTTAATGTATTCCCCACAGAAGGGTTTACAGTAATATTAACTTTAAAAAAAACAGAATTCAAATTTTTGTTTTTATTATATCTCTAAAAGATTCTGAATTTCCTTAGACATGTTTTTGAGAATTCTCATTGTTTGATTTGGTTATTGGCAAAGTTATTTAAAGTTGTGTTAAGATCAATTTTGTAGGAAACTCTCCAGCTGAGATTTTGTAGCTGATCATCAGTATCTGAAACACCTGAGAGACTTTCTTTTTTACAACCACACCTGAGACCATGCCCAGGATCCAGAGCCAGAATCCAGAGCTATACCCAGAGGACATCCCAAGAATCATCTGAGAAAAGACTTCCAAAGACTTAAATGGACATTTTCCTGTTTTCCTTTTCCCATTGTATATACTATTTGTAATGTCTACCTACTAACGGGGAGTTCCCCTTTTAGTTTTTGTCAATGAGTGGCTCAATTTCTTTTCTCTTTTCTTTATTCTCTTTACATTGTTAGTTATAAGTATATGTAATGGTATTGCTTCATGTAAGGAAACTCTGTTTTTAAATGAAGTACAGGGGGGATTGTGAGAATATTATTAAAATTACAGGGGCCCCCTGATGTGTGAGCATGAGACAGTGTGTGTGAGAATAGGCCCCCTGCTGTGTGAGCATGTGACCACCCTCAACTAATCAATTTGAAGTAGTGTGTAAGGCAGTTGGTTTGGTTAGTTGGTTTTGGTAGTTGGTGGTTGGAACCTCATGGGGTTGGCAACTGAACCAGGAGTGGCTGAGGTGGTTAGGGTTTTCCTATTCTTTTAGAGACACTTGTTCTCTCTTTGTTAACCTCCAATATTTTAATAAATGTTTAATACCTAAACTGTTCAACTGTTGTCCTAGTTAGCTTTCCCCACAAGGGGACAGGTAGGGTGACCACACACATTTAGTTTTACCCATCACAAGCTGTAAAAACAATCTTCCTAAAGTTCAGGTCTGACACATTATCTCCCTGAGAGCAGGTACTGTGCTTTTGCCTTTCTTTGTATCCTCACTGCTTACCATTTGTGTACAAAGAGAGAGAACTGTATTAAGGGCTGTTGTGTGGCTTGAAGGGAGATAGAATAGACATCTCTTACCTCTTCTTCCCCTACACTGCTCCAATGAGGATTAATTACTGCTAGGGAGAAGCAGGAAGTTGGGGCCAAAAGCCACTCTGCTTCTCAGAAAGATGTGGTACCAAGATAGAATTATGTCTTTCTTCTCCCTTAAATATTATTAATTTGGGCAGCTAGGTGGAGCAGTGGATAGAGCACCGGCCCTGGATTCAGGAGGATCTGAGTTCAAATCTGGCCTCAGACACTTAAAAATTATTAACTGTGTGACCCTGGGCAAGTCACTTAACCCCAATTGCCTCACCCCCCCCAAAAGAACTAAATTAAATATTATTAATCTAGGAGATATGATCAAATTCAATCTAACTTTTGATCACCTCATCATTATTATTGAGGGAATATCCAAGATTTAACCCTTTCCCACCAAATGCCAGCTCTACAATGAACATACATAGCGAATAGCAAGGAAAACCCATTTATCCAAATCAAAGCATAACAAAAAACCAAAGAAGGTATACGTAGGAGAATATACACTAGACAACACAGAGTGAAGACACTCTCCCTTTGGGAACAAGACAACTCAGCCCAAACAAAGAGAGAGAGTCCTTGATCTCACCCAAGAGGAAACTCCCTGAGGCCTCTACTATAGATAAGTTGGGAATAGAGACATGAGAGACTGCTGGCTTGTCCCATATCTTTCTAGAATCTTTCCCCTCAGCAATCTGAAGTGGTATTGTCCTATTCTATCTTCCCTCTTGTAATTGGAAACTTGAAGCACCAGAAGAGGCTGGAAGCTCAAAGAAGACTTGAAGCTTGGAGAGTCCCAAAGGGGACTGAAGAAGGCTAGAGTTCTCCCACTCTCAATAGCTCCACTCCACCCCTCATGTCAGGAAAGGCATTCATCTTCACCAATAAGGAGAGAGTTCCATGACAGTAGTCTTTGGTTGACAATAGTCTTTGATTGACTGCTCACTCTGTTCCACCCAGAATGAAAAGGGGGATTCTGTCTCACTAGTCACTGTTTCTGTGTATAGAATCTACCTTCCAAAAGATGCCTGATGTAGCCAGGAATTAATCTTGGAGTCAGGGGATGGGTACCTGTGTCTTAGTTTACACCTGTCCTGAGGGGCAGAAGAGAGAGGCACGGCAATGGGAAGGGGGTGGAATGGGGAATTATTGGGTGATAGTAAGATGTGTTGAAGACAAACTCTTGGTTGGTTTTCTAGGGTAGGGTAGGATGTTCTTCATCTTCCCACCCTCTGGTTGATCACATACTCCTAGAAGTCATGTCACAGCAACCATGGAGGCCAGGGCCCTCACTATATAGACCACTGCTCTACAGTCTAGCTTCTTAAACTGTGGGTCATGACCCTATATGGGGTTGTGTAAATGAATGTGGTTGAAAGAAAAATTGGCAAGAGTAAATGGTTACCTATGCCTATTTTTTTGTTCTTTACTTTTTTTTTTTTTTTTTTAGTGAGGCAATTGGGTTTAAGTGACTTGCCCAGGGTCACACAGCTAGTAAGTGTTAAGTGTCTGAGGCTGGATTTGAACTCAGGTACTCCCGACTCCAAGGCCAGTGCTCTATCCACTTCGCCACCTAGCTGCCCCACCTATGCCTATTTTATATACCTAAATATTCAGGGTCAAGTAAAAATTTCTTGGGCAAAAAGGGGTCTCGAGTGGAAAAAGTTTAAGAAGCCCTGCTCTAGAGTATTATCAAACCAGATTTGAAAATCATAACTCTAATCTGTTAAGGAACCTTATGTAGATAATTTAATAGTATAACAAGGTAGCCATTTAAAAAAGAATTGAAAAATGAAAAACTTAAAAGGATGAAGGTTAAATGTGAATATAAATAAACCCACTTTTCAATTGTAATTTTGAGTTCATTTTTACAATATTCCTCTATCCCTATCCTCCCCTGTAATATGTAGGGTCAACTATAAGAATACTCATATTATCAGCTTCCTAAAGTCAATGAACTATGAAGACAGTCTATTGCCATGGTCATGAGCTGGAGAAAGGGATGCTTTTTAGACTCCTATATATGGGGAACCAAGACATCATTTCACTGATACTACTTCTATTTCTGAACTCTTTATCAAAGAATTTACTCAGGGCATGTTCTCCTCATGCAAATGGCAACTTTGTGTGCCTGAGACAGTGGATTCAATTGTAATTCATTCAATGGCTGTGATGACAGCTGTCCTTTGGAGGACAGCAAGGACATGTGATAATGATTCTCTGTTACATACAGACAAATCGATTCAGGCCTCACAAGAGATGTCAGATTTATTAGTCAAGCCATAAAAAACTTAGACTCAAAACAGTATGACAATAAGCAGCCTCTAAACAGTAATTTAATTTGTATTGTCTTAGAATAAGGTGCCCTTGTGGGCTTGGGCATATGCAAAGATTTGATTTTGTGCTTGAATATATCTTTTACTTAAATTCTTGAAGACAAGATAATATAACCTCACATTTGTTTCAATGACCACTATGGATGCTTTCTTTGTGACCCAGTAAATGAAATGCCATTTGTCTCCAGGCAGATTTCAGTTTTACTGTAGCTCTATGAAGTTCATTTTAAAATCCAAAAAAAAATAACATTTTTCAGTGTGGTTCAATGAAAAAGAGGATAAAACTGAACACATCAGGTTTTCAGAGAAGAAAATCTTATCATTTGTCAGTCTTTAACTCATTTGTTTTAGGAATACTCCAACAGGTTAATACATGGAAGATAAATCTCTCTCAGCTTGTATTATGTTTTAAACGAAATTTTATTTTTGTTTGTTTATTTTTGCAGAGCAATGAGGGTTAAGTGACTTGCCCAGCGTCACACAGCTAGTAAGTGTCAAGTGTCTGAGGCTGGATTTGAACTCAGGTCCTCCTGAATCCAAGGCCTGTGCTTTATCCACTTTGCCACCTAGCTGACCCCTTAAATGGAATTTTAAAAATAAATGTTAAAACAGGCAATTAGTGAAATAGCATTTATATAATCCTTATTATATCTGAAAGATCAGTGTATCCTCTAGGGCTATCCTTAGTCAATAGACATTGTAAACAAATAAACAAAATAAAGCAAATAAAGCTTCTACCATGTGCCAGGCCACTATGCTGCCTACTAGGGATACAAAAAAAGGTAAAAACCAGTCCTCGATCTCCTCAAGAAGCTCACAGTCTAATGGGGGAGGGGAGGAAGCAATATGCAAACAATTATGTACAAACAAATTATATAGGGGCACTTAGGTGGCGCCATAGTGCACAGAGTGCCAGGCTTGCAGTCAAGAAAACTCATTTTCCTGAGTTCAAAATCTGGCTGTGTAACCCTGGGTGAGTCACTTAACCCTTTTTGCCTCAGTATCCTCATTTGTCAAATGATCTGGAGAAGGAAATGGCAAACTACTATCTTTGCCAAGAAAACCCCAAATGGGGTCATGAAAGTTTGGACAAGACTGAAAATGACTTGACCATTCAAGGTTACAGGAATAGTAAGTGTCAGAATTATGCCCTCCCTATCTCTAAAAGAGCTATCTGTCATTTGTGGCTATTTCTTTTTGTTAGTCTAAGGATTATTGTTGATTATTTCATCAGATCATGGCTTGTTCACCCCCATTCTACTATAAGAAATCCTTTCTCTTGTTCCTTGTATTGTGTATGCATTTCACAAATGTGGATTAAATTGAATAAACCAGATTCCCACCATATTTCCTAATTAATCAAGTCTCCATAGGTACTTAGGACAAATGTTTAAGCAAATTAATAAAAACTTAAAACACAAAGGGTTCAATGACATTCAGTGGGTACCAACTCTAATTCCCTTGTTCACATAACCACAATCTTTCATCTCCCAACTCAAGGGATCTCCTTCTGCCTAGCCTCCCAAGTATAGATAGGAGGAGGGTAAGGGTAAGAAGCAGCCACAATGTTGAGAGACTCACTTGCCTACCCTCCTATGGGGTAGTCTATGAATCAATTTGTTTTGACACAAGAATTCTGCTTATGACGGTTCTTGCTTCAGGTCTGCTTCTGGGACTCTAATTCTTCTCTCTTCTTACCGCCATGATTGCCAATCACTTACTGCTCATCAGCTCATCTTGCTACATTTACTGACTTTCTATATCTGGCTAATACTGATAATGGCACTCAGACTCTCTATTAGAATCAGGGTAGGTAAGAGTCTGGAGGGCTTTTGTAGGTGGATTCCCTTCTGGTCCTCCATTTTACTCTTTCTTCTATCCACCTTCAAAAGTCCTGCCCTTCTGTGATGTCTTCCTTTGCTTCCTTATCCTGAGCCCACCTCTGGTTACAAACCAGAAAAGTAAAATTAATATGAACTCAATTGGTAGAGTTGTTTCATGACTCTTGGAATCTCTTCCTTTTTTCTGGTCCTATTTAATGATTGTAGCCCAAGTCATCTTTATCTTAAAATGGAATATTTTTTCATCAAATTAACCCTTTTTAGAATCCTATATTTCTTCATGGTTTTTAATTCTGAACCTCACACAGTGAATGAATTACACAATCAAATTACATGCCATATGAAATGATAACTTTTATTGGTTTCAAATTTTCCAGCCATTAACTTTATTGAGTGACCACTTTTGCATTCAGGTTATGAGAGTTTAAAAAGGAAGGTTGGATCAGATTTCATTAGGTGATCAGAATTGTGAAATGTTTCAGTTATATCTTCTCTCCCTTTGTCATATACGAAGAATTCCACGCAGACTTAGCACCCTGGCTTATTTTCTCTTTAGGGTCCTCTGCAAGGTCTGGAATTCATTTCTCTTCTTGGGAAATCTTCTCTGTAGGTCAAGTCTCAATTGCTAGGGCAAGCTCTCTTGAATATATAGCAAACTCTTTTCTTTGCTACCAGAGGTGATGGTACTTGAAACTGTTTCCAGACCCAGCTGGCTGACTGTATCCATTTCTGTCTGATGAATGTCTATCTGCCCTCTCAAATATACCTCGAATTTTCTCAAACTGACTACCCACCTGTAGGATCCAGTGTCTCCCTCTGGGTGAGTAGTTGTACTGCTGGATGTTATGACTGATAGCAGGGTAGGAGAGAAAATTTTCTTCTGCCCCTCAAAGAGCTGGAGATCTGGGTTCTTCTCTGAAGGCTGGCTCCTTCCTAATTTTCCAGAGCTAATTCCTTCCAGAGCTGACTGGGTTCTTTTATCATATAGACCCAAGGAACATAACTGATTCAGCCAATCACTAGATGTTACCTGTGTGGTATCAGTTGCTTTCATTCAGTGGTCAAAGTTCTATTATCTTTTCAAGTGGATCAATGAACTTCATACCTTCTTGTGAGACTAGGGGAAAACTCCTTAACTTCTTTATATATACATCAATTAATATGGCTGAAAAAATTAAAACACTTTTAATCAGGAATTAACCCAGATTGTCTGTTTACTCTGCCCCAAGTCATGGAATAATTAGGATCATGAATTAAGAACTTGAAAAGACATTAGAGGACATGTAACTCAACTCCTTATTTTACAGATGAGGAAACTGAGGCCCAGAGAGGTTAAATAACTTGCCTACAATCTTTACTTATAGGCAGTTCAAAAAGAGAGAGAGAGAAAAAAAGAAAAATCAAATCAAGTTTTTCTGACTTGAAATCCAGCATTCCTTCCACTGCACCATGCTATTTTTGTCATTCTCTCCCTTTGTTTGAGCTGTATAGAACTGTCTTTAAATAGAGCAAGGGGCAAGTACATGGCACAGTAGATAGAGTGCTGGTCTTGGATTTAGGAAGACTCATCAACCTGAGTTCAAATCTGGCCTCAGACCCTTACTGGCTGTGGAACCCTGGATGAGTCACTTAACTCTGTTTGCCTCAGTTTCCTCATCTGTAAAATGAACTGGAGAAGGAAATGGCAAACCACTCTAAGTATCTCTGCCAAGAAAACCCCAAATGGGATCACAGAGAGTCAGATACAACTCAAGAACAACAACAAAACAGAGCAAATGCCATATAAGCTACAATCAATTCCCAACAACTCAGGAAGGGATTATATACTTTATGTTTTATCCAGGCTTTCCCATCTCTATCTTGCTTAGACAGCTTTAGGAACATAGTGTAATTCATTAGCCTCTCTACTATAGAGTGAACACATAAAGGGAGAAGTTCAAACCCCTCTATGCCTGGTATTGATTGGCAAATCAATTCCCTCCTCTCCTATCCACACCATCAGCATTTAATGTGCTACAAATCAGTATGTCTGCCTTGACAAAGGATGCTCCTTTGAAAAGCCTTATTTTTTTAAAAACCCCATATACTTTCTTTACTTGAAATTAGGAATATCCATAATCTAAACAATAAAGGGAGTGAATGGTTAAATAAATTATAGTACTGATAGTATAGTGTAGTATTAGCATTGTAATAGTATAGTATTGATATAATGGAATACTACAATGTAATTAAGACCAAAAAGTGTGGAGTATAAAGAAATATTTTAAAAAGAATACAAAGAAATTTTATTTATTTTTTAAAGGCAATCAGGATTGTTATGAAGAAATTGAAAAGTTTTGTAAAATTATTAGAAACAAAAAGAATAGAATCAAAAAGCAGAGTACCCATTAAGTATAATAATATTATAGGACAAATGAACAAGAATAAATGAAAATTTCTTATAAGGACTTGCATTCTTTCCATCTTTCAGTCAGTTTGTGGCTTGGTCCACCGTGTATTATTGCCCCAAAGCTCACCTAGTTCCTATTAATCTCCTCATCAAGAATGTCCTAGATATTTGTGTAGAAAACTGCTATATAAAAGCTACTGGATTCTGTGATGATGCCCTTAATCAGCCTTTCTTTGAAATGGTTTCTGAGTATCTCCATCATAGATAGAGAATCCTAGATCTTCTGAATGGTCAGGAATCTGTGAGATGGATTCTGTGAGTTGTACCTCAAGTACATCCCATGTCCCACTCCTGCAATGAAAATATACCTGTCCTCTTGCTGAGTCCCCAAGTCTCAATCTATCCTTCCCCTCTTGTAGTACTAGGAGTCCCCAAAGTCAAATACCTCAGGATCCAGTGCAGCCAGTGAACAGTTGGGGTGGCCTATTGTGTTCATGGGGAACACTTGCCTCCATCCTCTTGTAAACTTCTTGTAAGCATAGTCTGCATGGGTGGTCAAAGTGTGCAGGTATTGGCTTTCTTTCAGCTTGTCATTTGCAATATCCTTGCTAGGATTTTGTTTTTTTAGTTCCAATTAGTGATGACACTGCAGTGAGTGTTGGAGGGTATGGACATACCGGAGTCAGAATGTCCACTTTTCTGTTGACACGAACGTCATGCTTAGGAAATTTCAAGCTCATCAGATGTATCCCAACTTATGCATAGTCTTTATCACTCAAACCACCAAGTCAAGCACCGTCACAGCCTTTAGAGGTAGTTTATCCAAAACCCTGTCATAGAAATATTGGAAAATGATATTCACTTGAGATTCACCATCCAGGACAGCATTGCAATACACATTTTCAGTTTTTACCATCACCTCTGCACGAGGCCTATGAATCTAAATGGAATAGTGATTGTTGTTTAGTCGTGTATCTCTTCATTACCCCGTGAACCATACAGTCCATGGGATTTTCTTGGCTAAGATATTGGCGTGGTTTGCCATTAAGGTGAAGAGATATTATGTGATTTGCCTGGACTTACTCAACTTGTAAGCAAATGTCTAGGTCAGCTTTGAACTCAGGTCATCCTGCCTCCAGGCCCACCACTATCCCCTGAGTCACTAGCTGCCTCGTAAGCAGAATAGACCCATAGATAATTGATGACGAAGTCAATATGACTGTCCTTGTGGCCTGGGGTGACCTTTTTCCTTGGGCCCACTCTGGTTTTCTGAAGTGGGATCGGAAGATTTTCACTTCTTCGTGACCAAGGCTGCATTCTCTTTGCCAGTACAGCTAATATAAGTATGTTCATCTAAGCTACCAATATAACAAAAGGTGGATTTGTTATGCTGATGATAGAAGCAGCTTCCATGCCTTCCATTCCTTTGATTCCCCCACCTCTCCAAGGAGAATAGGATTGTGCACTGCTCCATCTCTCACCTGATTTTCTCAAGTTCTGTCATTGCAAGTTAGCACTGGTGAGCCCGCAGTCCTGCTTTGCTCCTTTGGCCCTGACTTGAGAAGTCCTGGAGCTCGCTGAGGTTGAGCCCTGTGGATTATATCAATCCTTTTGAATTCAGGCATACCGGTCTCACTTCAACCATTGTTGGCAATAGTTTCTGTGTCTGCAAAGATTTGATGACGTCAGCTGCATAAGGGTCATGTACCAAGCTCCAGAAGTCTCAGCAGTGTAATTTTTCTTGTATTTTGAGAATTCACAGTTCTCTGCACATTGCTGAGGAAGAATTCAAAAGGCTTTTCTCCTTTGTGCTATACTGTATTTAAGACACAATTAGCACAGCAGGTCTTTTGATTTGACACCCCCCCCCCCAAAAAAAACCGAGCTAATGTTTATATATATATATTCTTTCCAGTAACATTGCCTCATCTCTTAATTTTTTTTTGGTAAGGCAATTGGGGTTAAGTGACTTGCCCAGGGTCACACAGCTAGTAAGTGTCAAGTGTTTGAGGCTGGATTTGAACTCAGGTCCTCCTGAATTTAGGGCCAGTGCTTTATCCACTGTGCCACCTAGCTGCCCCTGGCCTTATCTCTTATGAGACAATCCCCCTTAGACAATAGCCTCACCACTTTGTTTGCCACAAGAGCCCATCAGTGTCTTAGGCACACTCTTGCCTGTTGAAACCAAGTCTCCCAGGATTATCCTGGGATGACTTGTTCATGTGCAGAGAAAATGCCAATTTGGGACCAATTGCATTTGTATACCACAGAGTTATACAAGAAGATAGAGTAGAGTGCTTGGGTATAATTGTGACATTCAGACTCTATAGGAATGCCTCCTCTGATTAGAGGGGTTTCTGTCTCTTTAATCAATTCCTCATCCTCAGAGGATGGACAAGTCTGACAGGAATATATATGGACACATACACGCGTGTGTGTGCATGTGTGTGTGTGTGTGTGTGTGTGCGCGCGTGTGCATAGTCTCCATGAATGTCCTTATTATTAAGGTCTGAGTCTATTTCTGATACTAGGAGACCTCTATGATTTTCAACTGCAAAAGCAAAACAATACCCTTTGTCAACCTGAAATTTAATGAAAACAATTAATATAACAAAATTAAGGTCTTTAATGGGAGCAGAGGAGTAGCAGCTCATGATACCACAGAGTAGGTGATGGGATACCCCAAAAAGAGAATGGGGGATAGCATTTATATGAGGTACTAAAACAGAGAGAACAATGAGATTACTTTTGGGAAGAGTAAGTTCACTGTTTCACTAGAGAGGTGCATTTGATAGTTTAGAAAGAAAGCTTGGGAATCTCAGGAAGGGAAGAGTTTAGAGTTTTACAAAATAATCAGAAGCCAGAATGATAATGTTGGGTTAACCCCAGGCAACTCCTTGGCCTGACAGGAATTTTTGACAGTTTCTTTCATACCACCTATCTACCTACCTACCTACACACATACATAATACATACATGTGTGTATATGTATATATAAACACACATATATGTATATATACACATATGGGATGGAATGGGAACTAGATGGGACTCAATCAGTTCTCAGTTAATTTTATTTGTCTTTTCCTCCTCTTGGTCAAGACAAATTCTGGAATTTCTTTGATGACCAAAAAGAAGTACAAAGTGTCTAATGTTTCACTGGAACAAGAGTTATCCTGCAAAAATGGACTTAATTTATGAAGGGGGTTGATTTTATACACATTTACCAATTTTGAAAAGGAATTTGCTCATGGGAATAGACAATACAGAAAGAATAACAACTAGGGTGGCTACAGTAGCTTCAGGGACATAGGTTGCAAAAGTTTTAAATTAATGGAAGCTGGGGCAAGGAACACAGGATTCTCAGGCTACATCCAGTGTCTTGGGAAAGTGATTTACCCCTGCTATTGTCTGCTTCTTTTTCCAGGTACTGGGAGATTCATTTGGAGATTAGAGTCCCTCTTCAAGTGAGAGAGGTATCCAGTTGTCAATTTCATAACAGAGGGATTAGTTGAGAGGACTTGGTAGAGCCTTTTCCACTTGGGTTGCAGGGAATCCTTGCATAGGTGCCTTCTCCAATAGACCTAAACTCAGAGGGGCAGCTAGGTGGCGCAGTAGATAAAGCACTGGCCCTGGATTCAGGAGTACCTGAGTTCAAATCCAGCCTCAGACACTTGACACTTACTAGCTGTGTGACCCTGGGCAAGTCACTTAACCCTCATTGCCGCCCCCCCCAAAACCAAACCAAACCAAAACAAAATAGACTGCAAGATAAACTGATTCAGGATTGAGTTCCTAGAAAATGACTGAGAAACAAGATGGTTAAGGTGATGAAGAGTTTGGATGAGTCTTCTGCAAAAGAGAAGCTTTGATGGTGAGGGAGTAGCTGGGCGGGGGGGGGGGGAGAAAAGAGGGGCATGGGATGCCCAGTGATGATTTCAAAGGGTGAAAGAGAATATTTACCAAAAGGGCTCATCTTAACGTTCAAAAGAACTAGGGAAAGGGCTTTTGGTCATGGAAAACCCAAATCATCCATAAATTTGGTAAGACAAACCTTAATAATTCCATTTATATGTTCTACCAGACTGGAGGATAGGGGCTGGTAAGCGCAATGTAAGTGCTGAAGCATGGGCCAAGCAGCTAACAATTGGGAGACAATTGAACAGAAAAATGAGTGCCCCAGTCACTGTGAATTTCTTTAGGAATTCCCCAGGTTGGGAAATCTTTTCTAATAAACAGTTGGCTAGTCTGGTGCAGTGGCTTGCCTATAAGTAAAAGCCTCCACCCACCAGGAAAACATACAGACCATGACTAATATAAATTTATAACTAGAAGAGGGCGGGAGCTGAAGAAAATCAATCTGTCAGACTTGAAAAGGGGCCTCAGGGAAAAGGAATTTCCCAGGGAGGATATCACAGGGATTTGCTAACATTATATTTGGGACAGATTTTACATTGTAGATAAACGTCATGCACAATGTCTCATTTTTTTCCCACCAATATTTGTGGGCCAAACTAAGGAATTCTAGTGACTTAAAGAGTGAAGGTATTCTATCATAGGACAAAACAGAGTCAGGGTGGACAGGGTGTCCATTTGGCCCATACTAGACCCCAGAGTTTTTATCCTTTTAATCTTAGCCTGTCTTGGATGGGACAGCACAAAGCAGCAAGCTCTGCTGGGCTCAATGTTAATTTGATGGCAGGCCTAGCAGATGTAAAGGAAGACAGGCCAATAAAGACTGGGTACTTCCCCACAGCTTGCTTGGCATGTAGGTCAGCAAGGGTATTAACCTGGGCATGGGAAGAGTCTTCATGGGAGTGTCCTGGAACTTTAATAACAGCCACTTCCGCTGGCAAGAAAGGGATTGAAGCAAGCTCTGGACTTGTGCCCCATTCTTTTTTTTTTTTTTTTTAGTGAGGCAATTGGGGTTAAGTGACTTGCCCAGGGTCACACAGCTAGTAAGTGTTAAGTGTCTGAGGCTGGACTTGAACTCAGGTACTCCTGACTCCAGGGCCAGTGCTCTATCCACTGCGCCACCTAGCTGCCCTGTGCCCCATTCTTAATGGGAGTGTCAGAAGAAGTCAGGAACAATCAATGTTTCCATAACATCCTGAAATCATTTGCCACCCCAAAGGCATACCTGCTATCTGTGTAAATCTTCACTCATTTTTCTTTTGCTAATTCTAGATGGAGTTCAGTCAGTTCTCAACTAATTGTGTTTGTCATCATCAAGGATCTTAGGTCTCTTAATTTTTGAGGTTATTCCATATGTGCCCACATTGATATACAATATTATTGTAATCAACAAATGTACAGTATTGCAGCAATAATGATCTCTTGGACTAATATACCATGCTTATAACATAGCAAAACATCTGAATTCAAATTGTTATGGGTTTTCAACATAAACTAGCCAGCTAAACTAAAGGACATGGGTCTGGGGTAACTCTCCTTGAGAAGCTAAACTAAAGGACAGACACACCTTGAGAAATAAGGGAGATAAGTCCATAAGGCATGGCTGCTGCCTGGTCAGTGCCAGGGGACAGAGGTAAACTCCAGAAATCAGAACAACCACCCCTCACCTGACTTCTCCCAGCCCACCCCCAATAAGGACTCAGGTGATCACCCCATCTACCATTTATGAAAGCTTTTACCTTTCTCCTGTTCAAGGAGATAGTATCTCAGAGAATCATGTCTCTGAACCATCTCCTCTTGAGAGAAATCCTTGACTCCTCTTTTGATCTCCTTTCTCTAGCGCCTAAATAAATAATTTTATTCTAAATGGATTTGTGTGTGAGAGGGTGTAATTCTTTAAAGAGGAATACTAAGGACCCCCCCCCCAGCATCAATTTCTCCTATGAAATAATCATGAAAATAATACCAATGACTTTTTCATGTGTGCAAAGTTAGCGCATCCTCGCCTGACCTTTGGGTACCTGCTCAGCCAGCCTGCAGGAGATGACAATCCAGAAATACCCTTGTATGTTAAAATTTACACATGGGAAAAAAAAGCTGAGCATGTACAAAACCCCTCTCCTCTTGATATATGTACCAAATCAAAGTTTCCCTGCCCTTACATGAAAGAGTTTACCCCTGCCTCCAAAAGCCAAGAGGTTTGAAATCGGGGCCAGCAGCACTCCAACCTGTTGAGTGCAGTTGACTTTGCCTGACTCCACAGCTGCAAACTGCCAGAGAGTGAATGAAACCATTTAAAGGAGGACTATCGAATTTTTTAAAAAGATGAAAGAAAAAGAAGCCCACAATTCTGACCAGATGTAGCCATTCCCAAGTCTCCTTGGCCTTCTCAATGGACTTTTGGTTGTTGTACAAAACGACTTATATAACAGCTTCTGGAAGCTGAGGCACTCTCCCAGTTGAAATGTATTTAACTTGGGCGCAGCTAGGTGGCGCAGTGGATAAAGCACCAGCCCTGGAGTCAGGAGGACCTGAGTTCAAATGTGGCCTCAGACACTTGACACTTACTAGCTGTGTGACCCTGGACAAATCACTTAACCCTCATTGCCCCTCCTCTAAAAAATGTATTTAATTTTGTCTCCTCTCCCCTTCTTGGGCACTCCAGTACCAAATTGCATTTTTCTTGCCTCCATTAATGATTTTAGCTTTTGTTCCTTTGGTAGTCTTTTTTATTTCAGGTTGACAAACCACTTGCTGCCTTGGTGTGTTAATAAAATTTGATTTTTTTCCCCCATGAGTTTGCCTTTTGACTAGGGTGAGGCCTGAACCAAGATTTTTTTAACATATATGTATCATCATAAAGTAATTATATATTCAGTAGCATTTAGACTTCTAAGGAACACATCATATAAATGTAGCAATTGCATAATAGCCAAGCCAGATAACCTTGTTACACATCCAAAAAAACTAATGTACTGATGTAAAATTACATTGAAAAAATACACACACGCACATATGTATATATATAAAATCTGTGATTTTAAAAGAAATTCTACTCTCTATGAAGAGAAAAATAAAAGAAAAAATGCAAACAAAAAAATGTTTTCCAGAATGGGAAGACAAAAACCCAAGTTTGAAATAAAACTGACCAGTAAAATACAAAAACCTTTCTTTCTAAAGCAAACTTTTCCAGACTTCAGTTTTTTTGCCTGAGGCAATGCCCAACCATTTAGGATTTCGGTAAGAATTGAGACAGAAAAAGGCCTCAGGATTCCCCAAAACAACACCAAAAAATCAGAGAGGGGAAGACACAAAAAATTTCCACAAAAAATTATTAGCATACAAACAAAAATGCAAACCAGGGTGTTTGTAAAAAACTGTAAACTCATTTCAAGCTATCAAAATTTAAGTAATTAGCCTTATAACCCTAAGGAGTGAGGCTTTTATTAGGCAGTCAATAATAGTCTGAGGCAATTTAGGTCCACAGGTGTAGCCAAGTATCCCCATTTCAAACACAACGGGCTGTTCTGGATTTAAAAAAAAAAACATGCTGAAACCCCAGAGAGAAAGTAAATTGACCCTACTTTTAGGGGAAAAAATACTGCACTCCTCCCAACCCTCACCAAATCTTGCAAAAATGACCAAAAATTATATTCCTAGGGATAGAGTGAATTGGGCTTCATATGTGCAGAGAAGCCTACATGTTGTCAGGCCTGTCACATGGTGGGGCTGGAAGGGAGGCAGAATAGACATCTGTAGCTTCTTCCCCAACCCTTCTCTAAGGCAGATTTTAATAACTTGCAGGAGGGAAAACAGGAGGTTAGGGCTGGAGGTCACTCTCTGTCCTAGAATTATATTTATCTACTCCCTTAAAAATTCGTTTGGGGGATATGATCAGTTTTGATCTAATTTCTGATTGCTTTGTTATCATTTGGGGGGGACCCTAATGGGGCAGCTAGGTGTCAAAGTGGATAGACTGCCAAGCCTGGAGTCAGGAAGACTCATCTTCCTGAGCTCAAATCTGGCCTCAGGTGTTTCCTAGCTGTGTGACTCTGGGCAAGTCACTTAGCTCTGTTTGCCTCAGTTTCCTCATTTGGAAAATGAGCTGGAGAAGGAAATGGTAAATCACTCTAGTATCTTTGCCAAGAAAACCCCAGCCTGAAGTGGGATTGACCTCTTCTATCTTCTCTCAAAGCTTGAAGCCAAAAGCCAGACGCACCTGAAATTACTAGATGCTCAAAGTTTGATGCTCAATTACTTGATGCTTGAAGTTTGAAAAGTTCCAAAGGGGAGTAGCAGAGAATTGAAACTCCCTCATGTCTCTCCAGCTCTTCCCTGACCCTCACAAAAGTCAGAGTATTTATCTCTCCCAATAAGGTGAGAGTCCATACCAATAGACTTTAGGACAGGGGTTACACAAAAAGTATGGAAAGACTTTTATGAAATCATGTGAAATGATAAGAATAGAATCCAAAAAGTAAATCACACACTAAGAACAACAATATCAAAGGAGAGGTGAATGAAATGAATGAACAGAATTCTTACAAAGGCTTGTATTCTCTTTATCTTTCAATCAGTCGTGAGACTTGGTCCACTGGAATATTTCCTGTACAAGTACCTACCGTTGTTTGTCCTCTGTTCTTGAAGAGGACCAATGACATCAGGAAGGTGATACCTTGACTTACAAGTGAATTGGATTTAAGTGAGGCAGGGATGTACAAAGTCACCTGCCTCACTCTCTCCTCCTGAGTCATTGGGATCCAGTGGCAAGACACAGATCAAGACAACTGGCTATGGCCCTGGATGCAGTAGGAGACCTTGACCTTTTTAACCTGGTCTTTCCCAGGTCTTAGTTTGTCTGAGGCAACACCCAATCAGAGGCTAGTTAAGAAATGAGGCCAAAAAAATGGCCTCTTTCACTTAGCAAAAAAAAAACAAAACAGTTTGGGAATGGAAAATCCTCAGGGTTTCTGGGCAGAAGAAAACCAATTGCTATTTAGACTCACTATGAACCAACAAAACACCAAAAATGACCAACTCAGGCTTGGGTTGGGGCCTTTTATTGGTCAATCAGTAAGAGGCCAGAGTGCTTTGGGTATAAAGAATAGTCAAGTAGCTCCATTTGAATTCCAATGGCTTTATCGATGCCTAATTTTCCAGAGCCTCATTTCAAGAAATTTATATTCCTTGTAATGTCTTTCCCAGGTCTCAGTTTGTCTGAGGCAACACTCATTCAGTGACTTAAGGTTGGATAAGAAATGAAGCAAAAGGTGGCCTCATTTGCCTATTCCAAAAAAAAAAAGGAAAAAGAAAAAATCCATTTGAGAGGGGAAGACTCTTAGGGTTTCTGTCCAGAACAGAACAGAACAATTGCTATGTATATTTACTCTAAGCCATCAAAACACAAACAGTGACCAACAGAGGTTTGGGTTGGAACCTATTATTGACCAATCAGTGAGAGCCAGAGTGATTTGGGCTCAAGGCATAGCTAAGTAGCATCCTTTGAATCTGAATGGGCTTCATCAAAACTTGGCTTCCCAGAGCTCAGTTTCAAGAAATTTATATTACTTTAGGCTGAGCACCCACATGTAAGTGCATGATTCCTCATGTGGAAGGGAGGGAAGTGAGGGAAGGAAGGAAGGAAAGAAAGAAGAAAGGAGTATTACCCAAGTAGAATTGGCCAGTTGGGTCCCCAGTGGGGCAGCTGCTACTCCTCACAGATTGTCCCTCATTCTTGAAGATGTGAGAATATTATTAATATGACATCAGGAAGGTAATGTCTTAACTTGCAAGTGAATTGGATTTAAGTGAAGAACCACTGTGCAGTCACCAGCCTCACTTCTCCAGAGTGATCTGTGTTCAGTGGCAATGTTGTGGGAGGACCTCCATGTTCTGGGAGGAATTTGTGAGCTGGCTCAGGAGGACTGACTCACCAAAAGAACTGGAGACTCACAAAAAATCTTGTAAAATAGAGAGATTTATTGGGAGAGAGGAATACATGGCCAGGAGGCAGTGGTAAAAATGGAGACTGCCTTTCTGAATAGGAGAAGAGTTTACCTTATATACATTTTAGAGACAAAGAAGACATGCTAAGTGAGGAGATTGCAAAAGAATTGGGAGGGGGTTTGGGGGGCGGGGTTGAGTAATGAACTATCAGTCACACATCCTGCTGATGTTTAAGAAATCCATATCTCAAACATATGGGACTTGCATATCATCCTTGCAGAGCTTGGTATGTTTATCAGTGCTTACACCATAGACGGAACTATCTCTAAATATCCCAGGATCTGTGTGCCCTACTTGATCTATGTGTCCTGGTAATATCACATTTCTGAGGTGGGAAGCAAAATTGTTTTTAATTTCTGAAATCTTTGGTTTTAGTGTTTAAAGTTTAAGGATTAGGATCCTTAAGGGTTAGGATCTTTGGGTTTCTTAGGGTCTCATGTCCCACTACAGCAAGTCAAAGGACAGGACAACTGGAGATGACCCTAGATCCAGTGGGAGACCATGGCCTTTTTAACCTAAGGTCTTTTCCAGTAATAGCATCATCAATGATGCTTTGGAGATTTGTGTAGAAGATTTTCATAAAAATATTATGTAGAAAGGAAAGAAGGCATGGAGGCCAGTAGTTACTGATTTTTCTTTTGGTTACATTTTTAGGTAAAAGGGCCTAAGATTTTTTCCATGACTTTCATGTTACCCCCACCTCCATGTACTTTGAGAATCAATCTCTCACTATTGCATTGCTTCCAACAGACTTTTTTTGTGTTCAGTTGCCTTTACTGTATTTTTCTCTTCAATGCTTTTCCTCTTTCCATATACATAAGGGAATGTTCATGTGTTATGGATACACTGTCCTTGATGTTAAAATAGTTTGTCATAAAAATCTTTGTGGAATTCTTCCATCTTCCTCCTGTTTGCCTTCCTACCATTTTATCCTTCAGTGTCTTCAGGATGATTTTGCAGAGTTGGGGCTTTTGCCAAACTCTCTTTTTACTTGCTTTACACTTCACTGTTTCTCTGTTCTATGAGCTGATATTGCACATAATCTCCTACCATCCATCCCTGCAAGATTTTACAAATTTAAGATTTTACATCTTAAGCCAGTGTTGCCCTTGGCTGCTGTATGTATCTGTTTGGCAAGTAAGTCAAGTGTTTGTTGGCTAAGACTCTTATTAGGTCTTTTGAACTCCATGTTATGAAAACTGACATATTAGTTAAACTTCACTGTGAAATTTTTGTAATTGATGTTCTTGGCTTTGATGGTCTTTCATCTGTACATATCTCATGTGGAGCATCCATAACTTGTTTAAATAAGTCAACTAGGAGTTATTTTAATTGCACACTATGTGTTTTTTCTCATTTGTATTCTTCTTGCTTTCTAATTTTGATCTTTGCTCTGGTTAGTTGCTCTTCAGAACATATACAGAAAATGATTCAGGAATGACTTACACAATAGGATAAATTATAATACAAAATAACAACAAGCAGAACTATCAGCCACGATAGTGGTTGTTGTTGTTCATTCTTAGTTTTCAAAGAGGACCAATGACATCATAGGGTGATGACTTGTGCACAAACAGGATTTAAGTGAGGCAGAGATGAACAAAATCATCAGTCTCACTCTCTCTTCTACAGTCATAACAATAGAAAAATAGATTAATGGAAAATGGTTAATCAATTAACCAACAAGTATTTATTAAATGCTATTATAGGTCAGACCCTGTGCTAAGAGCTGGGGAAACAAAAAAAGCAAAAATAGTCCTCGCCATAAATATGCTTACATTTTATTTATTTTAAAATTTTATTTTATTTTAAAATATTTTTCCAATTACTTATAAAGATATTTTTTGAGTTCCAAATTTTGCTCCCACCTTCCCTTCTCTCCCCCTCCCAAAGCCAGCAAGCAATCTGATATGTTATACATTACAATAATGTTAAACATATTTTCAAATAAATTTATTATAACAAATAAATAAATTAGTACATATTTGCTACATGCAGAGTAGATGGAAGATAGATTTAGAAGAAAAGACACTTGTAGCACCATGGACTGGGAAAGATCTCCAGAAGGAAGTGACATGTGAGTTGAGTGTTAAAGGTAACCAGGGATTCTAAGAGGCAGAGACTAATGGGGACAGCCAGTGAAAAGTCATAGAAATGGGAGATGGATAGACAATAATTGGTTTAGAACTCCATGAATATATTAATCTACTTAGGCCCTGCTGGGACCTGACAAGGTAATACCACCAGTATCAAGGTTAGACATTTGGAGGCCTTAAACACAGCACCACCAGGTCATCCTTGGGCCAGTGACAAGGCAAAGCTTCCCACGTAGAGGATAAATCTAATGGTCTTTTCTCAGTCCTCAACATTGCTTTGTGATGTCTTTAATGCCTGGGACACTGTTGATCATCTTCTCTCTGGATTTTCATGACAAAGCTTTTTCTTGGTTTTACTCCTCATCAGTCTCCTTTGCTGAGTCAACATTAGTATCATTCTTTCTAAGTTTTGGTGTTCCCCAAGGTTTTGTCCTAGGCCCTCCAGGGTTCTCTCTCACTACGCTCTCTCTGACAGCCTCAGATATTTCAAACTTGATGCTCTCACCATCTCTCAAACTAAGCATTCTAAAAGACAATTCATCATCTTTTCCCTCAAACTCACCCTCTCTCACACTTCCCTGGTTTTGGTTGTTGTTGTTTTGGAAGGTGCCATCATTCTCTCTGTCCTCCAGGTTTGTACCCTCAGCATCAATCTTGACTTCTCACTTTCCCTCCCCTCATATATCCCACCAGTTTTCAGTTTCTACCTCAGCCACATCATTTGCATCTTACCCCTTTTGTTTATTCCCATAGTCAGCACTTTAGTTCAGTTGTTATGTGGTTCTTTTTCAGTTCTATCCAACTTTCTGTGATCCCATTTAGGAGTTTCTTGGCAAAGATACTGGAGTAGTTTGGAGTGGTCCTTCTCCAGCTCATTAAACAGATGAGGAAATTGAGACAGATAAGGTTAAGTGACTTGCAGCCAGGAAGTGTTTGAGGCCAGATTTGAACTCAAGAAGATGAGTCTTCTGATTCTATGACACTCCATCCACTGTACCACCTATCTGCCCCAAAAGCTATTGCAATGGCCTCCTGATTGGTCTTGCTACTTCAAGTCTCTCCAATCCATTCTCTACAGTTAACAAAATGATTCTTTTTGAACTCAGATATAATATAATCATAATATTTATGTAGCTTATAGGTACCATGCTAAGTGCTTTACAATTATTATCTCATTTGAGAGAATAGTTTATTATTACTCTACTCAATTAACTCCAGTGGCTCCCTCTTGTCTTTAGGATAAAATATAAACCTACTGTACTTAGTATTTTTTAAAAAATCAATTTAGTTTTTGGTTTTGCTTTCAAGTTTGTTAATTTTTTTCTTTGAATTTTCAGAATTTCTACCTTGGTGTTTAGTTGACAGTTTTTTATCTGTTGTTTTCTTCCCCTATTTAAAAAATAAAGTTATGTGCCTAATACATTGATTAGATCTATTTCTCCTTAAAAGCATTTTAGAATTTGTACTGCTTTAGCTATATCCCACATTTTTTGTTGTCATTTTTTAAAATGGAATTTTCTATTATTTCTATGATTTTTTCTTTGACCTGTCACTTCTTAGGAATTAAGGTATTTAGTCCCTAATTAATTGTTTAATATTCTTTGGCTCAAAGGCTGTTTACTGGATAAAATTCTTATTATGTTATGATCAGTAGAAGATGTGTTAGGTATTTCTGCTTTTCTGCATTTGTTTGTGAGGTTTTTATGCCCCAAAACATTGTTAAATTTGTAAAGGTGCTATGCATGGCTGAAAAATATGTAAAATCCTTTCTGTTCCCATTCAGTAAGCCTGAGAGAATTATCATCTTTAATTTTTCTAAAGTTCTATTCAGGCCTTTAACTTCTGTCTTATCTTTTTAATAGATTTGTCTTATATACAGTAGACATGAACAGAAATGTTTAAATGGTACAGAACCAAGGTGAAATATAAAATGCCTATTTAGTAATGTACCAAATACCATTATGGAGGTGAGTGGCAGGTGGTATTTTCTTCAAATATGAAGAGGAGAATAAAGGGAATTAAGCTATTTGAAGCAACTGGCCTAACATAATGATAATGAAAATAATTATAATAATATATAATGGTAGGCCCTTAATAAATGTTTATTGACTGACTGGGACTGCTATAGGCTCAGTTGTGTCTACATTTTTTTGGACTTGATTCACTTGGTCTTTTTTTCCTTTGGAGAATTTATAAAATATGAATCAACAACATATCTTTTCTAGCCATCTCTGAGCCCTCGAGAAGTTATGGAAGTCTCACTCTATCTCCCTTGTGTACATTGCCACAAAAGTTGCACCCCACCTCACCCCTGCCAAGTGCATGCCAATCTATACAATAATAATGACCACATGGTCATCCAGAAATTGACATCATTTGGAGTAAGAAAACAGAAAACAAATATTTAGCAAAAAAGAGATTGGTAAAGCAAATTTTTTTTTGTCACTAGAGAAAATGAGAGGATGAGTGGAAGAAGCAAAGGATAGAAGTATAAAATTCACTTTGATCTATCTGTATAGCACAGTATACCTAGCACTTTGCTTTGATCTGTCTGGTTCACACTCAGCCTTCATCAAACAGTCCGAGCATCAGTCACAATGTCTTCCTATGTAGTCTCCCTGTGTTTGGGTATAGAGGCTTTCTCTCTCTGTGTCTCTGTGTCTCTCTGTGTCTCTGTATCTGTGTCTGTCTCTCTGTCTCTCCCTCTCCCTCCCTCCCCCACTCCTCCCACACCATCTCCAATGCAGTCTTGTGGAAGCCTCACCCTGTAAAGCCTTTGAGTCATCAATCAGTTACCTCTGAGATGTGCTTGCTCATTTTTCTCCAGTCAATAAAATTCAGCTCTCCCTTTTACTTTAGGAGACAAAGTCTCTCTTTGTCTCTGTCTCTGTCTGTCTGTCTGTCTGTCTGTCTCTCTCTCGTTACCTCTCTCTCTTTCCCCCTCCCTCCCCCACTCCTCCCACACCATCTCCATTGCAATCTTGTGGAATCCTCTCCCTGTAAAGTCTTTGACTCATCAAGCAGTTACCCCTGAGATGTGCTTGCTCATTTCTCTCCAGTCAATAAAATTCAGCTCTCCCTTTTTCTTTAGGAGACAAAGTCAGTCAGTCTGGTTGTCTGTCTGTCTGTCTGTCTGTCTCTCTCTCTCTCCCACCCCCCGCCCTGGAGTTAGAGTTCATTATGGATTTCTGTTTTGACCCAAAGGCATTTGTCTCCAGCTTCCATTACAACTCCATATCTAAGAGGTTACTACATGTGCAAAACCAATAATATCAAGGGACTTCTTCATAGAACTAGACACAAGACTGGTGAAATTTATATGGAAAAACAAGAGGACAGAAACATTAAGGAGCATACTGAAGAGGAAAGCTGATAAAAACCTTCTTGCACTCCCAGACTGTAAAACACATTACAAAGCACTTATCAAAACTACCTGGTTCTAGGCAAAAGTTAAGGAAACAGATCAATGGGATTGAACAGAAGCATCAAAGAGTCAAGCAAATGTAATATAAAAGATTAGTGTTTAAGAAAAATTTAACAAAAAAGAATTAAAAACTCTCCAGCAATCAGATGCCAATTAAAATAACTCTGTGATGCTACTGCCTTATATCCACCAAATTGTCAAAAGTAATTAAAAGCAAAGGAACTTAGTACAAGTAAGATTGTGAGGAACAGGTATGATCTTTCATTGCTGGTAGAATTGCAAATTTGTAGAATCTTTTTGGGGTTTTTTGTGTGTGTTTTTTGTTTTTTGTTTTTTGTTTTTTTAAGTGAGGCAATTGGGGTTAAGTGACTTGCCCAGGGTCACACAGCTAGTAAGTGTTATGTGTCTGAGGCCGGATTTGCACTCAGGTACTCCTGACTCCAGAGCCGGTGCTCTATCCACTGCACCACCTAGCTGCCCTGTAGAATCTTTTTGGAAAGCACTCTGGTGGTACAATTTGTAAAATTGACAAAAGTAAAAGTAAAGTAAAATTTATTATAACAGTCATGCCCTTTGACTTAATAATTCTAGTATTGGAAATATACCCTAAAATATTATAAAAAAACAAATAAAAGAGATCTTTCTAGTGATTTTTATATATGTAATTGCAAAATACTAAAATCAACATAAATATCTATAAGTTAATAGTTAAATAAACCATAGTACAACAATGTAGTAGAATATCATAATGCAATTGGCCCACAAGTATGAGAATATGAAAAAATCTAAAAAGCTCTTTATGAAAAATCTCATAGTTTAAAAAAAAAGCAGAAATGGAAAAATGGACTAATGTGAGGAAAAGTGAATGAGCAGGGACTTACTTAAACTATATCCCCTATTTTCTGTCTCCAGGCCAGTGCTTTATACATAGTTGTGTTTAATACATTTTATTTTATTTTATTTTATTTTTTGTGGGGCAATGAGGGTTAAGTGACTTTCCCAAGGTCACAGAGCTAGTAAGTGTCAAATGTCTGAGGCTGGATTTGAACTCAGGTCCTCCTGAATCCAGGGCCTGTGGTCTGTCTACTATGCCCTAATAAGATAGAACTCTTTTAAACTTGAGACTGAATGAATCTCAAGCTCTAAATCATTAGAAAAGCTAGAATCCAGTGGGAATTCAAGGGATACCTCTGACTGAAGCCAAGGGTTTGAGAAGCATTGAGAAGCCTTCCCTGATAAAAAAAAATATTTCTCTCATGGAAGTCTGAAATTCCTTCACCATTAATTTATGCATTGATCCCTTTCCAGAATCCTTTTTTAAAAATTCAAATACCCTTGGGAACTATAGTATGCATAGACTTTTTAATCTCCTGATAATTGTACTTGAGAAACACTGGACAAAGTTAATTAGATGATTCATACTTTTAAGCAACTCATACTGTGCATATGCTGCCTTAGTGGTACATTAAAATAAAATACTTATGCTAACTCTTCTCTCTATGTTTACCAAGTTCCTCTGAAGTGTACAAGTTCTCCCATTTTATAGAAAGATATCCATGGATCCCCAGACTACTAGTCCTGCTTTCATCCCACCCCTCACAGCCCTCACTTGGAGAAGCAAAGCCTATAGAGAAGAGGTTAATCATTCCCATCACTGTCAACTAAATGCCTTACATGGGACAGGGGACACAGCCTAGCTGGAGGATCGGGGGGCACCCCGAGAGAGAGAGAGAGAGAGAGAGAGAGAGAGAGAGAGAGAGAGAGGTAGGAGGCAGCATATGTCAGGCAAGTGAAATCAGCACCTTCACCTTGCCCATCATCTCTAGTCAGACCCTGATGGAAACAGCCCAGGCTTCTGAACCAAAGAGCTTTGGGGATGGCAATGCTTTTAGCCCAACTGCCTTGAATCATCATCCTGGGAAGCAGCACCTATGGAGATACAGCCTGGCAACTGTTCCTGTCAGTGCTTATAGGATGCCTATAAACTACTGAAAAGAAAGTTCTTCCCACCAAAATCCCTGACATTGTTAAATAGTTCAACATTCAAAACATACATGATTTTCAGTGGAAATAACATTAAAGAAGAAGCATTAATCTCCATTTTGTCAACATAGTCTAAGGACCATGGGACTTTTCCACCTGATTTATAGCTGAAACCTTTAATATGCATTGTCTCCTCCATTAAAATGCATTAAAAGTCCTTGAGAGCAGGGACCATCCTGCTTTTCTATTTATATCTCTAGTTCTTAGCTCAGGGCTTTGTACACAGTAAGTGCTTAATAAATGCTTTATTCATTCATGGAACATATTTGCTCAGTTAGTTGTTAATGCCTTCTGCCTCCTCAAACCGCTCTTAGGTTGTATTGTATCCCTCTAGTAGAATGGAAACCCACTGAGGACAGGGATTGTTTCATTTTTTGTCTTTGTATCCACAGGATTTATCACAATACTAAAAACATAATAGGCTCTTAATAAATTTTTGTTCAGTTGAATGAATTAGCACAGTACTCGGCACATAGTAGGAACTTAATAAATGTTTATTGACTGAACTACTTGTTTTGGGGATATTAAACTGCTTACTGACAAGAGGCTGTTAAAAGGAAAGCATCTGATGAAATGAACTCAAAAGGTTGTCTTTGGTTTTAATTTACTCATGAACTTCAAATCTTACATGACTGATTGCCCATTGGGTTTCAGTTCAATTCAACAAGTATTCATTAAGTCCCTATTCTATTTCAAGCTCTGTACTAGGTAGGTTCTGGAGATCCAAAGACAAAATTAAAACAGTCCCAATTTGGAAGAAGTCCCAATTTTCAAGGGAGAAAAGTTGGGGAGGGGAAAAGAAACATTCAGATGGGCAAGTTAATACAAAACATATACAAGAATGTAATATTGAGGGGATTGGAAAAAAGAGGAGGGGTCATAATGGATGGTCTCTATATTCTCAGAATAGTATGACTGAGGTGAGAAGGTGAGAGGAGGGATGGTATAGGTGATGAAGAGAGGAGAAAAGATTTGAAACAGATACACTGTGGGAGGTGTAAATGGGAGTCATTCAGCAAAGAGTAAAAGGATGAAAGAACAGCAGTGAATAGCATGTCTGTCTGACTTCTTCCAGTAGCAGTCAGGAAGACATGAAGAGGAGAAATGAAATAAGATAATAGGTGGCATTACAGAATTGGGTTTTGGAAAGGAATTAAGCTGTGAGAGGTCATGGGGGCAAGGTGGAGGGTACACAAAACCACAAAATTGAACATGAAAAGATGGTAAAGAGAGGCAAATGAAGCAAGAGCGGGGGTGATTGATGGTGAAAGCAGGGAAAAATGGAATGATTGGTGATTGCCAGGAGGATGAAAACTAAGTTTAGGAAAGGTAAGGTATAGGGTAAGGTGGAAGAAGAGAAGGTCATGGTTAGAGGAATTTCAGATTTTAGATGAAAGAGACAGAGACAGAAAAAGAGACACAGAGAGATAGTATTTAAATACTTGCTAGGTTCCAGGAACTATGAGAAACACTGGGAATGAAAACACAAGCAAGTAACACAGTCCTTGCCTTCAGGGAGCTTACATTTTTATGGGGGAAGATGGGCACATAAAAGAGTGCTGAAAGTGGGGGTGGGAGGGTACCCGTGAGTGGGTTGGGGAGGCAGTAGGCAGTGACCAGGAGATTGTGAAGTATCCTGTTATGCAGGCGTGGGCCCCAAGATGAGGCAAAAAATAAACTTGCTTATCTATCAGAACTGGGGAACCATGGGTCAAATCCTTATGTGTGCCTAAGGTGGAGTGAAGGGAAAGGTCATGGGAGTTGAGAAGATTAATGACTAGGAAGCCAAGGTATCTTAAAGTACAATGACATGTATACTGAGGGTGGAGCCAAGATAGTGGAGGAAAGGCAGGGACTCCCAAGACCCCTCTGAATACCTTCAAATAATGCCATAAGACAATTCCTGGAGCAGTAGAACCCACCAAAGGACAGGATGAAATAATTTTTCAGTCAAAGACAATTGAGAAGGTCAGCAGGAAAGGTCTGTTGTACCCAGGTGAGAGTGGAGCACAGCGCAGCACAGGCCATGCCAGAACAACCCCAGCCCCAGCACAGCCTTAGCCCCAGTGAACCAGGCCTCAGGAGCCTCTGAATAAGCTGCTACAGCAACTGCTTCTGAAACTCAGCTCACAGACGGTAAGGAGGTCAAACTATAGGCCAGAAGGAGATTACAGGGGTCTCTTGGCTAGCACTGAGGCAGAACTCTGTTGTTTTGCTCATACTCAGATCCAGGTCACAGTCTTGGGTGGAGGAGGAGCACAAGCACACAAGAGCTTGCAGCCACAGTGGTGCTGGAATCTATTCATAGTTCCAGGGCACAAAAGTAGGCCTGTGGTTGCTTGCAGACCATAGTGAAGGTCAGGAGAGTGGTAAACATACCTCTTCTTAAATCATAACACCTTGGGAGAACTAAGGACTTATAGATTCCTAGAACTATCTCAGAGAACAGCTGCTCAAACCCCCTGAAGTTGGGGACAGTGTGCTCTCCACCCTGGAAGCAGTGCCCCAATCTTTTAATTTTTTTTAATTTTTTAGGCAGGGCAATGAGGGTTAAGTGACTTGCCCAAGGTCACACAGCTAGTGTCAAATGTCAGAGGCCGGATTTGAACTCAGGTCCTCCTGAATCCAGGGCCAGTGCTTTATCCACTGTGCCAAGTAGCTGCCCCCAGCAGTGCCCCAATTTAACAAAGAGTTAAAAGTCAAGAAATAGGATGGGGAAATGAGCAAATAAAAAAAATGATGACCCTAGAAAGTTTCTATTGTGACAAGGAAGATCAAAATACACCCTCAGAAGAAGATAACGAATTCAAAGCTCCTACATCCAAAGCTTCCAAGAAAAATATGAATTGGTCTCAGGCCATAGAAGCACTCAAAAAAGACTTTGAAAATAAAGTAAGAGAGGTAGAGGAAAAATGGAAAGAGAAATGAGAGTGATGCAAGAAAATCATGAGAAAAAAAGTCAACAGCAGGGCAGCTAGGTGGCACAGTGGATAGAGCACTGGCCCTGGAGTAAGGAGGACCTGAGTTCAAATCCGGCCTCAGACACTTTTGGAAAGCAGTCAGGATAACAAAAGATCTAGCAGCTTCTACATTAAAGGATCAGAAGGCTTGGAATATAATATTCTAGAGGACAAAGGAACTGGGATTACAACCAAGAGTCACCTACCCAGCAAAACTTAGTGAAATCCTTCAGGGGAAAAATGGGATTTCAATAAAAGAGAGGACTTTTAGGCATTCTTAATGAAAAGACCTGAGCTGAATAGAAAATTTGACTTTCAAATACAAGACCCTAGAGAAGCCTAAAAAGGGAAAAAGGAAAAAGAAACCACAAGGCAAATTAAAAAGTTAAACTGTTTACACTCCTACATGGAAAGATGATATAAGAATTATATAACTTATAAGAATTTCTCTTTATTAGTGCAGCTAGATGGAGTATTTTTAGGCAGAGGGCACAGGTGTGAGTTGAATATGAAGGGATGATATCTTTTAAAAAATAAAATTAAGAGGTGAGAGGAATGCACTGGGAGAAAGGGAAAAGGAGAGGTGGAATGGGATAAAGTATCTCACATAAAAGAAGCAAGAAAAAGCTTCTACAGTGGAGGGGAAGATGGGGGAGGTATTGGGGAGTGAGTTAACCTTAATCTCATCAGAACTGGCTCAAAGAGGGAATAACATACACACTCAATTGGGTATAATAATATATCTTATCCTGCAGGAAAGTAGAAGGGGAAGGGCCAATATTGCAGCGAGCCGCCTAGGTAACACTCCCCAATTAAAAATTGTTCCCTACAATATGTCATGGGGAGTGAATAAGATGGAGGGAAATACAGTTATCAATAGTAACTGAAAAAAATTTGAAGCACGTTTCTCTGACAGGCCTCATTTCTCAAACACATAAAGAACTAAATCAAATTTGTTAAAATAAGAGCTATTCCCCAACTGATAATCAAAAGATATGAAGTTTTCAAATGAAATAATCAAAACTACCTATAGTCACATGAAAAAAATGCTCTGGGCAGCTAGGTGGCGCAGTGGGTAAAGCACTGGCCCTGGATTCAGGAGGACCTGAGTTCAAATCCAGCCTCTGACACTTGACACTTACTAGCTGTGTGACCCTGGGCAAGTCACTTAACCTGCAATGCACTGCAAAAAAATAATTAAATTAAATTAAATTTTTTTTAATTTTTAAAAATGCTCTAACTCATTATTGATTGCAGGTCAAAACAATTCTGGGGTACTACCTCATACCTACTGGACTGGATAATAGGACAGCAGAAGAAAATGACAAATGTTGTAGGGGATATGGGGGAAATGAGACATTAATATACTCTTGGTAAAGTTGTGAATTGATTCAAACATTCTGTAGAGCAATTTGGAACTATGGCCAAAGGGCTATAAAACCATGCATACTCCTTGACCTAGTAATACTACTACTAGGTCAGTATCCAAAAAGAGATAAAAAAACAAAAAGTTGAATTAGAAATTGAGGAGATGCCCATCAGTTGGGGAATGACTGAACAAATTGTGGCATGAGATTATGTTGGAACACTATTGTACTATAAGAAAGGCTGAGCAGGATGTTATCAGAAAAACTTGAAAAGACTTACATGAGTTGATGCAAATTGAAATGTATTGTATACAAAATAACAGCAATATTGTAAAATGATCAGCTGTGAATGGCTTAGCTATTTTCAGCAATACAATGATCCAAGACAACTCTGAAGGACTTATGAAAAAAGCAATCCATATCCAGAGAAAGAACTGATGGTGTCTGAATAGAGATTGAAGCATAATTTTTTTAGTTCCTTTTTCTAAAGTTTTTTTTGTCTGTTTTCTTTCACAACCTGACTAATGTGGAAATGTTTTACATGACTCCATATGTATAACTTTAAAAAAAACCCAACAATGATGACATGTGTATTGAAGCCACCCCTCCCCCCAAGTAAAATTAAAAGGGGTTGGGGTGGAGAAGAAGGCACAAGCCAGGAAAGGGAATTCACAAAGCTCCACCTAACTTTTCCCTCTTCTTAATGAATACTCAATCCAAAAAGAATTGATACCAAATTAAACAGATTTTATAGTTTAGTATAGTGGAAAGAACATTAAATTTGAAGTCAGAACTCTTGGGTTCAAATCTTTTTTTCTGTTACTTATTCTGTGATCTTTGTGCAGGTTGCTTCACCCTTTGGGTATTCTATTTATAAAATGAAGGGGTTGGAAGAAATGATCCCTACGTCTCTTCCAGCTGTAAATCTATAATCATGAATTGTGAGTTTGGTGGGAGGTCAAGGAGAAGTTAGGCCAGTTATTATTCAATGATGAGAACTTATTTACACTCCAAATTCTAAATATAGGTTATTAAATAGATTTCAGTAAAGTCAAATTCCAGCTCTTTTCAAATGCATACTAATATCTGCATACTTTTTCAAATCCCAGACCCGAAAGTACTTGTTCATTGTTCTCTAGTATGATTCCTATGTTAATACAACTCTTGTTCTGAATTACTTTTCTCAGGAACAGAATACGCTATAAGGAAATGTTTCTAAAAACTCATTTTATCCTAGAAAAGAAATGTCACATCATTTCAAAAGCGACCTATAAATGGGATTAGCTAGATTCTACCAGAATTCCCAGTAGACCTAAATGACTCTATTAACAAAGGAGGGAAGAAGACTATGGTAGTTGAAAACACAATTCTCCCCCCACCATTTCCCCAATTTTTTCCTCTTGAATCCTGCTGGTATACAGTGAAATTAGAAAGCACAAAAAGCCCAGAATGTAATCAATGATGATGAGGTGCTCATGTGTTAACAGGGTGTTAGAACCCAGGGCAAACATTTATTAAGCACTTACTATGTTCAAAGCTCTGTGCTAAGCTGGGAATACAAACAGAAAAGTATGATAGCCCCTGTTTACTTTCCAATGGGGGAGACAACACATCTGGAAGGTTTTAGCTAAAAGTCAGATGGAAAGGTCTGATGGTCCTTAGGGTATAGTGGGGGAAAGCAGATGGTAATGCTTTTTCTTTAATGTCATTTCCCCTGATAAACTAATTTCTGATGTTGAACAATAGAGCCAATGACAAGAACTTTCTTTTCTGGGTCTCCAATAGCTGTGCTTTCAGGACTAACAGGAGTAGTTGCCAGTTTATCAGGATGCCATCTTCCCAGAATGATGGGTAAGGGCAGTGGGCCAGAAAAATTACTATTTCAAAGACAGTTGGGTTCAGGGGCCTGAGATGTCAGGATCTGAGGATCTGATGGGGTGATAAATTTTAAGGAGGTGGTGGTGGTTTTTTGACTTGCCTGGCACATTCTGCTTCCTGTCTCTCCCTCAGGATGCCTAGCTGCTTCAACTGCAGTGTCTTGCTTATCTTGTAAGTAGTAATTGGTCAGCAATTCACAGAGATAGCTGGCCCCTTTAAGAAGTACCAATACCTTGAATGGAAAGGGCAACCCCATTAGCTCATGGAAGTTGCCCACACCTTTCCTCTATCTCCCTCTTCTTGGTGTGATCTTTAAAAGACTAAGAGTGAATGAAACACAGCTCAGGTTAGTAACCAGAAGTGGAGAGAGAACTTAGCCCCTGAGAGGTGATAAATGTCAACAGGAGAGGGAGAATTTTTCTCCCCTTACTTCAATCAACAGTGGCATGTAGCGGTTGAGCTACTCACTCAAATGGAAGGATCCCATCTAAAAGTTGGAAGTAAATTTGAAAGAGTTTGAGGCATAGTGGAGGGAGTAGAGACACTTCAGACAGACAGATAAACAGAGACAGACAGATGTGTCAACTGGCAACAGAGAAATGAGACTGATACAGGCTCATGAAAGAGAGTTAGCCCTGGCAACCAAGAGTTGGGCTACATAAAGGACTGCATAGTTAGGGACTTAGAGGCCCTACAGTTCCACATTATGAGTTGCTTCAGCCTCATGTGTTCCTTACATGTGTTCCTCACTACTCATTTTGTTCTAAATTTGTGCCCACTCTTCTGATGGATCCTGTGTGTATTTGTATATTTGTGTATATGCTCCAGGATTATTGGGGGGGGGATATTTTGTAGTTACCATTTTTACTATATAGTCTTAGTAAATGTCTTTGCTATGAAATAATTGTACCTACTGGCTGACTGTTAAGGGCAAGTCAACAAGTCAAATCAACTAGTATTTCTTAAATAATTACTATGTCCCAGGCATTGTGCTGAGAATTAGGGATAGAAATACAAGCAAAAAAACAGTCCCTGCCTTCAGGGAGTTTACATTCTAATGGGAGAAGATAACACATAAAACAAGCTCAAAAGTGGGGAACAGGGAGAAGGTACTTGAGTAGAGACATGATATAGAAAGTCAGAAGAGGGGAGGCAGGATAGGAATGAAGACATGGCTAACCTGAGTTCTTTCCTTAAAATGGAGATTCTGGGAGCAACTAGCCAATCAAAAGAAGGGGCTACATAGGCAAAGTGTATTTCCAGTGTGTGAAGTTGAGGAACAGAGTAAGTTTTCAGGGCGAGGAGATTGCTGTGGCATGATTGAAAAAATCCAGTCAGGAATAGAGCCCAGCAGGAATGAAGGAAACAAGCCAGTGGGGGGTTGCGAGTCATAGCAGTAGGAATAAAGCCCCACAGGGTCCCCTTAGACTCCAAAGTGGCAATTGTCCACTGTAGACCCAACCTGCAAATCTGTTAGTGTGGAATCAGGAGAATTACCAGGAAGCGTGTGAGTGTGAGTTTTGTGTATGTTAAACTTACAAAGGACATGCAGCCTTACCCCACCCCCAACCCCCACCTCTCTCTTTCTCTCTCCATCTATAGCTACATCTACACCTACACCTATATCTAATCTATACATACACCTATACATATACATACATATATGTACACATGTGAGCATATACATACATGCACACACACATATACATATATATATATATATTTTTTTTTTTGGGGGGGTGATCATTTTCTTTGTAACGATTTTTTCCTCTAACCTGTTAGGTTTCTTTGCTTGGTTGGAGGTTCTAATGAAATCTGACTGATCAAGCTAACCTCTCTCCTAGGCATGTTGTGAAAAATGATTAATTAATGATGATTCTAAACTGATGTGAGAATGAAGTATCCTACATCAATGCTAAAAGGTCAGGATAATTAAAAAGAAATGCATTAAATTATCTTCTTAGCTTGATTCCAAGGGTTTCTCAATACACAGTACTAAAGCAGAGAATTGTGTTCATGTTTTTATCCTCTGGCACTTCAGCCATTTTTATTTGAGTTCTATGGAGGATGTTGGCAGAATAATGTATGGTATTGCAATTAATAATTAAGTTATAAAAATGAAGTAAAGGGCAGTTAGGTGGCATAGTGGATAGAGCACTGGCCATGGAGTCAGGAGTACCTGAATTCAAATCTAGCCTCAGACACTTACTAGCTGTGTGACCCTGGCCAAGTCACTTAATCCCAATTGCCTCACTAAAATAAAAAAAAAATGAAGTAAATAAAATGGCAAACCCTTTTCAAATATCCATCTACAAGGGATCCATAAGGGATCCATCGTTATTATTATTATTATTGCTACTAACATCATCGTTCATTAAAGTCTCTCTTTGAAGCCTCACCTGAAGTGAATATGACTGGTTTTTTAAGTTCTATTTATACCTTCTGTTTTTACACCATAGTCATTTCCCAAGTTAAACCCTCCCACATAACAAAGAAAAACAATTAATAAAAACCAATCAGTACAGTGACCATGTTTGATAGCACATACCACAATTAATCTCTCTACTGAGAAGGGGAAGATGTGTCTTATCATCTTTTCTCCCAGTCCAAGATTTGCTCCTGGGTTCTTGAAATCTGTTAACAATGGAATGAATGTTCTGTCAGCTTCTACCAGGCTTCGTGAATGGACCCAGTGATGTTCTATGTCAGTTGTTCAAGGATCAGTCTAGCTAAGTTCAGAAAGTCTGGTCCGCAGAATGTTTGTTCCCTAGTGACAATTATACATGGCCATAGCAACTCATGAATCCATCTCATGTAGAAGACAATTGGAGCTACATCAGTAGAGGCAGTACCCACACAGAATTCTGAAATATTGAACCATCATCAGCATCAGCATCAAAAAAACCCTCAAGGGGCAGCTAGGTGGCGCAGTGGATAGAGCACTGGCCCTGGAGTCAGGAGTACCTGAGTTCAAATCCGTCCTCAGACACTTAACAGTTACTAGCTGTGTGACCCTGGGCAAGTCACTTAACCCCAATCACCTCACTAAAAAAAAAACAAAACCCTCAAGAATCTCTCCATAGCTGGTCCTAAGGTAGGTACTACACAAAGAAGAATAAATATAGTTCCTGACTTCTAGATGCTTATCATCTTAGACATTTAATATCTTGTAAGACAGAAAAGAACCTTTTAAATGTCTAACCAAACCCTCTCATTTTACAGATAATGAAACAGGCCAACAAAGGGGAAATGACTTTCTTAAGGTCACACATCTGGTACTTGCTTCCAGGTAGGACTAGAATCTGTCACAGAAGCATAAAAGGCTTATGCAAATGATGTAAGTTAGACATGACCCTTCTTCTCTCTCATCTCTTGAAGAAGGTGGACTGATACATGAATAAAAGCAGCTAGAATAATTGGTAAATTCACAAGGTAGAATCCCTAGACATGAATAATCAATCAACAAACATTCATTGAGCATTCAATTAAGTGTCAGGCAACTGCCCTAATTTCTGGGGAAACAGAGAAAACGCAAAACCTAGTTTCTGCCCTCAAGGAGCTTACATTCTAATGGAGAAAAAATTTTCCCAACCAAGCGGGGTATGCATTCTTATTTTTCTTTTCTAATTGAAGAAACTGAGGCAAACAGGGTTAAAAAACCAGGGTCACACAACTACTAAGTTTCTGAGTCTGGATTTGAACTCAAGTCTTTCTGACTCCAGGGCAAATGCTCTATCCACTGTGCTACCTGGCTTCCCCAAATAATATTATTTATAAATTATTTATGTGTTAGTAAATTATAATTTATATTATAAATACAAAATATAAATAATTATGTTATTATATATATAATACAGACATTCTTTACTGTCTTGCAACACTTTTCAGACATAATCAGCCTGCCTGAGTGACAATTCAGAATGGAATAAGGTCAAAGAAATTCAGGTCTTTAGAAGGCCAGGAGAACAGGATTAAAGGTAAGATGAGAAAGAGATTGGTAATGAAAGTATGTGTAGGAATCAGCTAATAAAAGTAACACTGGAATCCTCCTTGTCAGAAGCAAATATTGGGGTATGAGTACTTTGCTGACTGCTGATAGAATCTTTCTGAGAATAAAATCTCAGGAGCTGGGCTCTATAGGCCAGAAAATTCCTATAGATGTTTCTGGCCCAGAAGGAAAAGTATAAATAGAATTGTTTGTCCAAAGACTCCTTGTCTGGTTATGTTGAACCAAGAGGTAGAGATTGTTTGAATGGCCTTGGAATAATTACTTATGATAAGAATTTGGACACTGTGATACCCTTCCTCCACCTGATGAGATCTCCCTACTCTGCCCCCTACTCCCTACTCTGCCTCCAAGTGAAAAGAAGAAAATACCCTTGTTACATTGTCCTGAAAGCTCATTGGGTTATAGGCATACATACTCCCTGTAGGAGATGGAATTAAGAGGAATACACTAAAGGAGAATAAATAGTCAGAGTATTGGGGGGAGATGTTGCATAATTTTGGTTAGGAGCCTTGATTTGATAGTTTTGCCACTGATGATTTGTTTATATAAGTAACTTGAAGTGAATGAGGTGTTCAGAGAGTACCAGTGCCTCTGGTGTAAGGGTTTGCTGAGCCCTTTTCAGCGCTGTTCATCTACCTTTGGTAGCCACCTGTCACCCAACTCTTGCCTGTGGCTTCAAGAATCTGTAGCATACATGGTGGCCACATGCTGATAGAACAGTCTTGGTAGATGGGCTGAGGGTAGCCTGACTGACAAGTCTCAAACTGATGGAGGAGGCTAAAAGGGTTAACAGAGAAACTAAGGTTTGTGTTCTTACAGTAACCAAGAGGGTTTGTCCCTATCGACCTTCACCATCAATGGAGACGGGTCACAGAGACAATTGAAATGTTTGAATTAGATGACAGGATACACAGAAACCAGGCCTAAGAAAAAAGAGATAAAAAACAGAGACACTCTGACCTTGGCAAGTTGAGGTATGTTTTTATGAACATGCGTAGAAAAGGCCAAATGTGTCCTTAGGTTCACCTTATGATGTGTAAACCCCCAAAACACACCTCCAGGGAAAAAGGTACCCACCTTGGGGGTTGGCTTAAGCCCTCAGGAGCTCCAAATTAGGATAGGCCCTCCCCTGTACCTCCCTAAAATGGAGATTAGGATAATGAGGAGATGATCAATTATTTTCTGATTATAAATATAACCATTTTCATCCTCCTATTCAAGACACCTTTCTCCTTTGGGTGCTCTCCCTGTGGTCACTCACAGGATTGCAATAAAACTTGGGAAACTGAGTCACTGAGTCTTGTAATTCCTTTGGGACACCTCACAATCAACTTGATCACCTTAATTCCAGTCCACATCAAAACCCCTTGGTGAGTTGGCGGGGGGGGGGGGGGGGGGGGGGATCTACCCCAAGCATGTGAAGATGTCCACCAATGGCCATGAAGGAGGCTGAAGCTTTGGAGCACTTAGAGCTTGTTCATTCAAAAAGATATCAAGGTCATCCCGTGCATCTCAGGCCATCACAAGTCATCTTGACTTTTGTCCTGCCACTGGACTTTGATGACCCTGGAAGAGTGAGGCTGATGACTTCTTGCAACTCTGCCTCACTTAAATCCAATTCACACTCACTCAAGTCAAGATATCACCCCTCATGTCATTGGTCTTCTTCAAAAATGAAGGATGAATGATATAAGTAACTTATTTAGGAAAGGTCATCTGGACCAGGATCATTCTTGATGCTGTGGTTGATAACTAGGACTCTCTTCTCCGGCTCATGGCTGCTGGTCCCTTGGGAGCTTCATTTGGGTTTGAATCCCAGTTCTGCCAAGTCACTTATCCTTTTGTTGAGCCTCAGTTTATTAAGAAATAACATAGTGATTAATAATACCTGCCAAATCTTTCACATAGAGTTATTGTAAGAATTTGTTGAGATATCCACAATTGTGTTGTAAAATAAAGCACTAAAGAATGTAAACTATTATTATTGCATCAATAATTATAAAAAATTTCTTTTTTTATCTTGGATAAATATGCAGAACAAAGTCTACTAGATTTTAATTATTTTCCTTGTCCCCTGCAATCTAGTTCTATAGATTAGTAGCTGGCTGTGATCAACTGTACTTTGAGAAGTTATTCAGATCAACTTTGGGACATTACAGAATAGGTCTTCCTGCACTAGAAAGATTCAGGTTTTGCTACAAATACTTAAATAATCATCAGGAATATTATCCTTGGCAGAATTGTAAATGGATGACATCTTTCCTATGTTAAGTGCAAGATGGATGGGAAGAAAGAAAAGTCTAAGATACCCTTTCTACATAGCAGTGGTTCACCAGGGAAAGCAACTTCGCTCACATGAAAAGGAAGCGTTAGAACCCTGTAGGAGTCAACACATTCATGTCCCTTGGTTTGTGGTTATGGGTCCATGAAGGTTGTTTCTTTCCTTCCATCACTGGAAGGTCCATTTTAGGTGGCTTTAAGGCTGCTGGATCTTCTGCAATTCTAGTAGCCTGAACCCAAATGAGCTCCATTGGTGATGGCTTCTGAGTACCTTTGTACTGAAACCTGAGTCGGATTTCTGGAGGGTTCTTGGTCCAAAAAGGCTCCATTTTCAGATGAGGGCTTGTCGCTATCTGCATTTCCAGAGTCCATGATGCTGACATCTAGGCCAGGTAAGGAAGTAGAAGATCCATGAGTAAACCAGCCTCTGGGCTTTTGCTTGGGAGAAGAATGGGGTGTACTACTTGGGGTGGACTGGGTTGAAGCAGTCAGTCTATCTTCTTTAGTCATTTCTCCATTTTGCAACTTCAATTTATGGATTGCCTCTGCCATACCGTGGTGCTTAGCTTCTTCAGTGGTGAAGCCTTTATGGGGAGTGTATCCTGCATCTGTCAGCCCTGCTTGCTGCTCAAAATGCTGGATGCTCTCTTGTGTCTGTTTTGTAATTAGAGAATTCATGATGATGTGCATTGCCTTAGCCTTCACCACTGGGGCCTTGTTCATTTGGTCACTGGAAGCTGAGGGGCTTATGGAGAAACTATTTTCTCCTTCCTCAACCTTGGAAAGCTGTTGGTACTTCCGATCTGGGATGACCGGCTTTTTCCACAGAACCTTACTGCATATGTCAGATGAAGGCAGAGTCATCGGTGTGGGATCCTCCAGGACATCATCATAACTGAATGCCCGATGATGCATTCCAATTGGCAAAGACATCTTGCCTAGAAGCCTACCAGCACTGGCTCTCTGGATGATGCCATGAAAGACTGTGATACCAGCGTTTCTCTAAATAGATATCCAGAACTCTGATTCCCACAGTGAAAATCTATGGAAGTTTCGCAGATAGGACAAAGGTGTCAAAAGGGAACATTCTGCAGCTAGTGATGAGCTAGCAGAGAGTCCCAAGCAGCTCTCATGCAGAGGCTCTACTGACAGCTGGGTTTCCGTGAGGAAGGGGAGGGGGATGGAAGAAAGGGGGTGGGGGGGGGGGAAGAGATTGTCCACAGCCTGAGGGTCTGCCACGGACAGGAAGCTGAGACTAACAAGGCTCTAGGGCCCCGTAACTCCCTAAGCACCGAAGCACGGGGCGAACTGAGGCCATGACGCAAGTAGCGCCAAGACGCAAATGGACCTCAGTGAAGAGAAGCAAAGCGAAGCTCTATAAAATATTTCTATGGGAATATAGATCCCAAGTTCTAAATCATCAAGTGAACAGATGAACTTTTTCAACACAACTTCTCAATTGCCTACTTGTACAGGGAAGGTCCTCAATGGATCAACCAACTGAAGAGAATGACAATTTAAATTGTGGGTGGGAACTAATGGGTAAAATTCAATAGAGGACTTGAGAGGAAAAATCCAAAGGAATTTCAAGGTGAGAGTCAATGGGATTGACATGATGGTTCAGGAACAATACTTAGTAGAATGGTAAGAATGATGTTGCTTTTATTGGGACTTCAGTTCCACATTTTAATATGTGCACAATGTAATAGCAAACTCTAGTGAGCTGAGATTTGATAATTTGCCACACAGTGTGATCTCTAATTGCTTGAATAAGATTGCACAATGGAATAATTTCCTCCACAGTAAGAATGATTTCTCATTGTCAAACTGATAATATCCTATTTAAATGTAATGTATTCTCAGGCTGTGACTATATATTGTCTAGGGTGATTTTTCCTCCTCTTTACTTCCTTAAAAACTAAGCAATAGAAACTGACCAGTGGTGGATAATGATAATAATAATAATAACAACCAGCATTTGTATAGCACCTACTATGTGCCAGACACTGTGCTAATGCTTTACAAATATTATTGCACTTCATCCTCACAACAACCCTGCAAGGTAGGTATTATTCTTATCTCCATTTTTACAGGTGAAGAAACTGAAGCAAACAGAAGTTAAATGACTTGCCCAAGGTCACATAACTAATAAATGTCTGAGGTCAAATTTGAACTCAGATCTTTCCAACTCCAGGACCAGGACTCTATCTACTGTGCCACTTAGCTGCCAAGTGGCCCTCTTTGGATGGAAAAATCTTTTATGGTTGTTATTTTATGATTTTATAATAGCCCAATATCCTTATATAAAATAGTGATTCAATAAACTTAAAGTTGATACTCTGGTTTATGAATGCATTCTTTGTACTCTTTGTTTTGAAGAGATTACTTATGCTATAAGAATAAAAAATACATATTTTTCATAAAGCTACCATGCAAAGCCATCTCTTTATTTGAACAGGAGCAGTTGAAGAGTTGTTACTCTTAATGAGCCAATTTCATCCTTGTTATGTGTTTGGCTGGGCTCATAAAAGGTTTTCCTTTAGAAATGGAATTGAAAGACAATTGTTAGTCAGTGACCCATTGTCTATGAAGAATTCCTCTCATTCAGATGGGAATAAAGGCTCTAGGTGTCAGTTAAACAGAAGAATCCCTAACTTTGCAACTATAATTACTCAATTAATTTTATATGTGTGTGTGTGTGTGTGTGTGTGTGTGTGTGTACTATATATACACATGCACACACATGTATGCTTGTGTGTGCATGTGTATATACTACATGACAGGTGCTATGTTGGGTGGTAGGGATAAAAAAAAAACCAGAAATGAAATTTTCCCTGCCTTCAAAGTGTTTATATTCCATTGGGAGAAATAATATATAGATATATAAGCAAGGGAGCATTAATAAATGTTTAACAATCATCTCTCCAAAACAATGACATTCTTTTGTATCATTAACACTTTCTTTGGTCTAAATAATAAAAAAAAACAATGAATCAAGTGATTTGTAGTGTTTGTTCATTTCCAAAGTACACAAAGTCACACTAAAAACTTAATCTTCTCTCTGGCTGTTAGAAGCTGGCTAAAGCCTTGAACATAAATCTATGTAGTGAAGGCAACTTGTTTCCCTCATCCCTTCTCTAATTTAATTGATATAATAAAATAAACTAGTAAGTGGGAGAGAAAAAAGGTAGAGAAATATGTTTTTTTAAAAAAATAGCTACTTTTGCTATAGATACCAGTAAGCATATTATTATTAGTTTTTCAATATTATACCAATAAAGGATTGACCACATGTCTCCCTAATTTTTCATGGTCTCAGGCCAAAGACAAAGCAGGAAAGCTGGAAGAGAGTTTCAACATGCCAGTTAGCACAAGCAGGAGAAAAGCCCCAAAAGGCCTACAAAAGAGTGAGAGAGGCTCTAAAACCCCAAAGATTTCTAATGGCATCTTTCAAGGGTTTTTATCCTCTTCTGGTAGAGGTGGGTCATGATACGTTGATCAAAGCTAATTAGTTAACATCATTCAATTCCATAGGTTGACATGATTTGAAGGTAGTCTATATTAAAATGAACTCTAAGGGAAAAGAATTCAAAAGATCCTCACTCAAGTTGCTCAAGGCAAAGCCCATTATCTAGGTGTGGTTTAATATCATCAGTCCTTCATTGATCTAGGCAAAAGAATCTGTCTCCATTTCTTTTGTTCCCTTGGTTTTGTCCCAGAGGAGATTTGATAAAGTTCCTCAAGGAGAACAGGATTTTCTGGATTGCGGGGAGAAAAGACTATGAAACTGATCTCTGGGTCCCCCAAGAAATACATTATTAAAAATTGTTTTCTCACAATCACCCATCTGATTCCTTGAGAAACTACTTTTCCCTCACTGAATCGAACTCATATTACAAATATTTTAGTGGATAGAGCACCAGCCCTGGTGTCAGGAGGACCTGAGTTCAAATGTGGCCTCAGACACTTAACACTTACTAGCTATGTGACCCTGGGCAAGTCACTTAACCCCAATTGCCTCACAAAAAAACAAAACAAAAAAACCCAAATATTTTACAAATATTTCTTAACTATGGGGCTTATGGTAGTTAACAATGTGAGGGGCAAAAGGGGGTGGATTGAGTGGCAAATTGACAAAACTAAAAGGGGGCAACCCTCTTTAGGGGATAGATCTTACAGATAGTATATGCAAAAAGGAAAAGGGAAACAAAAAGGGAAATGTCCATTTAAGTCTTGGTAAGTCTCATCTCCTACAGATGATGCTGTATTCTGTATTCTATATTGTAAGTGTGATCACAGGTGTGATTGAAGAAAAATCTTTCCTAGGTTCTTTAGATCCTCTTCCTCAGCTGAAAATCTCCTATAAAATTAATTCTCACAATTTTGTAGTAATATAATAAATTTAAAGCCAACCCTTCATTTTGAATTTATTTATATCTTTATATCTACATATAACTTTCAATTTATTTTTGTCTTTCTTAGTTAAGTGTGTTTCCTATAAGTTGCATTTTTACTTTATTTTGTAACTGCTTTTTAATCCATTATGTTTTCATTTTTACATTTTATTGGGGAAGAAGTCCATTTACATTTAGGATTATTTGGTTTAGAAAAGTCAAAAGAACTGAGGAGCAGAAAGAAAAACCCCTGAAACCAGCCATATCTGCCTGGTCATCTCAGAATCTTGGTTGATGAGCCTTATCTCCCTTGCAGGAGTCTCTCAACTTTATGATCTTTAGAACAAAGAACAGGTTGACCCTAGCTAGCTAGAGCCCTCATTCACAGTATTTTTAGTGGTCGCCTCTTCCAGACAGACTTTATTCCTCCTATCAGAGATTTCACCATACTTATTGTAAGCATTTAATATACTTTGCAAATTTACATTTCTCAAAGCTAAACTATAAAATTAGTCATTCTTATTTACCTAATAATTCAGAGGTGGTTCTAGGATGCTGAGAGTTCCAGTTTCCAAAATCTGTCTTCTATTTTTCTATGTAGCTATGTGGGTGAGAAAACATGTACAGAGAAAACTAAGATGACTGAAATGATAGTAGTGCTTCTTGAGAAACAGGGAAATTGTAGAACTTTTATGCAATATAACCACTACAACCCACCAGGTGGTGCTGGTGAGAAGATCAGCCCCAATTGCCAATCACTCCATAGCCTCAGGGACTTAACTGATGAAGTGTAAGAGAGAACTTAAACTTTTTCATTTGTGAAGGTATAGTTTTGCACTCTTTTCCCAGCAATTTGATCCCCTACCCTCTGTAGAGGCATGGATTGCTTTTCAAGCCTACCATAGATTATTCCGCTACTTCTAAAGAAAGGGGACAATATGAATGGCTATTAACTTACTTATTCACTTCTGGGATGAATAGTTTGTATTTACCAAAAGTATGTGGTCCTGATGATTACTCTTTTTTCTCCCTCCTCATTAATAGATAAACTCTCATCTCTTTGAAATTGTGTAGGTTAGAGTGGAAGTTTCAACTTATATTAACAGATCCTCCCTAATTTAGATTTCTCCTCCTGGTCTTTCCAATTTCCTTGCTTGAATCCAAGTAACACAGGCACAGTTTAGATAGCTATCTGGCTTCTAATATAGTTCTATTTGCTTAATAAGAAAACTCAGAAAAACATTTAAAGAGATAACCATTCTAAAGAGGACTTTTAGGAAAGGAGAAATAGCATGGCTTACTCCCTGCTGTCCATTGGTGCATTAGTAGGGAAAGGGGTAAAAGTAGCAAGTATATGAAGGTGATAAGCATTTTGCCAAGCACTGGGGATACAAAAAGAGGCAAAAGACAGCCCCTATCCTCAAAGAAGTTACAGTCTAATGACAGAGAAAACATGCAAGCAAATACATACAAAGCAAGCTATATAAAGAATAAATAGAGGGGCAGCTAGGTGGTGCAGTAGATAGAGAACCTGCCTTGAAGTCGGGAGGACCTGAGTTCAAATCCGACCTCAGACACTTGACATGTACTAGCTGTGTGACTCTGGGCAAGTCACTTAGCCCCAATTGCCTTGCAAAAATAAATAAATAAATGAATGCATGAATGAATGAATAAGTAAGTAAGTAAATACATTTTTTTTAAAAAAAAGAATAAATAGAAAAAACTAACCTGGGGAAAGCGGAGGGCTTCCTGTGGAAAGTGAGATGTTAGTTGGGATGTCAAGGAAGAGGTCAAAGAATCAGAATGGAGGATAGTCTCCCAGGCTAGGACAGCCGGAGAAAATGGAACTGAGAGATAGGGTGTCTTGTTTTTGGAACAGCCAGGAGGCCAATGTCATTGGATCAAAGACTACAAGACTACAAGACTGGAAAGGTATGAGGGTCCTAGGTTATGAAGGGCTAGCAGAGGAATAACTAAGATCAAAGCAACTGAAAATAAGAAAATGATTAAAATGACTAATAAATTCAAAAGCTGTTTTTTTTAAAGACTCACAAAATTGATAATTAGCAAATTTAATTAAAAAAAAATAGTATCGGTGGCACAGTGGATAAAGCACCAGCCCTGGATTCAGGAAGACCTGAGTTCAAATCCGGCCTCAGACATTTGACACATACTAGCTGTGTGACCCTAGGCAAGTCATTTAATCCTCATTGCCCCACAAAAAAAAAAAAAAGAAAGAAAGAATTTCAATATGACAAATCTTCTACAAAAGTAGAAAAATAAAGACTACTCAAACTTATCATTAATTGCAGAGAAAGTCTTCCATAAAATATGACACTCATTTTATTTTGTTAGTGAAAAGAATGCTCTTTTGGAATTTATTTTTGTAGATACTGATTTAATTGTGCATACTGTCATTAGAATAATTCTGCTACTTTATTAAATATATTATAATAATCTTAATCTAGGGAATATTTTAAAAATTAAATATTTATAAGTAATTTTAAATTATAATTCATTTCTAATTTATTCAACTTGAACAATAGAAACAGCGAACTCCACTGTAACCCCCAACCAATAAGGCCCTTCCTGACACCTAAAAATGGGATTGCAGCTGTAGGATGGATGGCCTGTCCATCACCACAGCCAGTACTCTCTCCATCAGAATTCCCATTTTCTCCCTCTATTTGTTCCCTTCCTCTCTCTCTCTCTCCTCCCTCCCTCCCTCCATCCCTCTGTCTGTCAGTCTGTCTCTCCCCCTTCCATATATATATGTGTGTATATATGTATATATGTGTATATACATACATATACATGTTTATGTATAGGCACACATGAATAAACCTATGAATAGATATACATGAATAAATACATGTATACATGCACATGCACACATATATACATACACACATGCATACACACATACATATATATCCTTCCACTGTCCCCCTTCATTGAACAATAACAAAAACAACATCAATATAAAAGAACAGTAGAACCTTTCTGTACATAGTCCAGCAAAGAAAATTTCCATATTGGCAATGTCTAAAAATCTCTCTCAAACTACATTTTAGGGGACCTAGGTGGTACAATGGAGTGCAGGGCCCAGAGTCAGAAAGAATAATCTTCCTGAGTTCAAATCCTACCTTACTAGTTGTGTGACCCTGGCTGAGATATTTAAACCTGGTTACCTCAGTTTCCTCATTTGTAAAATGAGCTGGAGAAGGAAATGGCAAAACACTTTAGTATCTCTCCAAGAAAACCCCAAATGGGGTAAAAAAGAGTTAGACATGGCTGAAGTAAACAACAACATGCTACATTTTAAGTCTATCACATCTCTAGAGGAGGTGGGCGGTGTATTATATCTTCACTCCTTTGGTTTATTATTATATTGATCAGAATTCTAAAGTCTTTCAAAATAATTTTTCTTTAAAATGTCTTTTTTTTTCAGCAACAAACATTTATTTTATTTTCCAGTTACATGTAAGGGTAGTCTTCAACAATCATTTCCATAAGATTTAGAGTTCCAAATTTTTCTCCCTCCCTCCCTCCCTTTCCTCCCCCCCTCCACAAGATCACAATCAGGTTCTATGTGTACAATCCACAAGTGTTCTTTTTATCAGTTCTTTCTATAGGGGTGCATAGTAAGCTTCCTCATTAGTTCCTTGGGATTGTCTTGGATCATTGCACTGCTGAGAGTAGTTAAGCCATTCACAATTGTTCATTGAATAATACTGCTGTCACTATGCAAAATGTCCTCCCAGCTCAGCTCACTTCACTATACATCTATGTTCATTAGTCTTTCCAAGTTTTTCAGGGACCATCCTGTTTGTCATTTCCTGTAGCACAAGACCATTCCACTACAATCATATAAGACAGCTTTTTCCATTATTCCTCAATTGATGGACATTCCCTTGATTCTCAATCCTTAGCCTCCACCAAGAGTTGCTATAAATATTTTTGTACAATTTTTCCCCCTTTTCTCTTTTTCATGATTACTATTGTTAACTGTTTCCCTTACATCCTATTCTCTTCCCCATGATTATTCCATTATCCATCTTCTTTCATCCCATCACTCTTCAAAAGGGATGTGCTTCTGTGTGTCCCGTCCCCTACTCTGCCCTTCCTTCTCTTGCCCCTCTCTCTTTATCCCCTTCTCCTCCTACTTTCCTGCAGGGTTAGAGAGATTACTCCACCCAATTGATTGTGTACATTATTCCCTCCTTGAGCCAATTCTGATGAGTGCTAGGTTCATTTACTGCCCAGATTAAACAGATTACTCCACCCAGTTGGGTGTGTCTGTTAGTCTCTCCTTGAGGCAGCTCTGATGAGTTTAAGGTCTTCCAGCCTTTTCTGATGAGTGTAAAATTCATTTACTGCCCTGCTCCTCTTACATCTCTTCCTCCACTCCATAAGCCTTTTCCTGTTTCTTTCATGTAGGATTTTACCTCTGCCCTTCCCCCTCCCCCCCCACCCCCCGTGAATTCCCTTCACCCCTCAATTTAACCCTAAAGATGTCATTACCTAGCTAAGTGACACAGTGCACAAAGCATCACCCCTAGATCCAGAGTGATCAGAGCCAAAACCCAGCCTCAGACACAAGACAGTCGCCCACTGTACGACCCCAGGTATGTCCCCCAGCTCCAATTTTTTATGGTTCTCTAGGGTCTTGTATTTGAAAATCAAATTTGCCATTCAGTTCAGGTCTTTTCGTAACAAATATCTGAAAGTCTTCTTTTCCATTAAAGTCCCATTTTTTCCGCTGAAAGATAATGCTGAGTTTTGCTGGGTAGGTGATTCTTGGTTGTAATCCCATTTCCTTTGCCCTTTGGAATATCATATTCCATGCCCTCCGGTCCTTTAATGTAGAAGCTGCTAGATCTTGTGCTATCCTGACTGGGGCTCCACAGTACTTGAATTCTTTCTTTTTGGCAGCTTGCAATATTTTCTCCTTGACCTGAGAGCTCTGGAATTTGGCTATAATATTCCTAGGAGTTTTCCTTTTGGGATCTCTTTCTGGAGGTGATCGGTGGATTCTTTCAATTTCTATTTTAGCTTCTTCTTCTAGAATTTCAGGGCAATTTTCCCTGAGAATATCTTGGAAGATGATTTCTAAGCTCTTTTCTTGATCATGGTTTTCAGGTAGACCAATAATTTTCAAATTATCTTGAATTATATGCCTCCCCCCCCTTCTTTCCCTCTTGTCCCACTATAAGAGGGACAAAAGGGACTTCCAGTTAAGATCACAACATGAAAGGTTCTAATTTCCCACCAAAATCCCAGCAAAGGTTTGAAGGGGTCCAGATGTTATACCAGTAATCAAGAAGACCAAAGAGAGACACAAGGCAGTTTCTACAGCAGGTCCAGGACTGTACAAGGACCTGGGGAGGGGTGGAGCCTGCTGAGCTTCTCCAATCGAGTCTAAGGTCAGGGGGCGTTTGCAAAGAGGACCCCCAGGGAAAGCAGAAGTCAGTCTAATCTCATGTTAACAGGGACTAAAACTTGCAGGTTCTCTGAGCTGAGACCCACTGTGGAGAGAAGGAGCTGAAGTTATCCTGACCCCAGTAAATGGGGCCCAAAGCATGCCAGCAATGTGAGTGAGTAACCAGAGGCACATGAAATCAGCAGGCGATCCATTAAACTGGGAAGGCAGAGCAGCCGTTAGGGATGGGGACAGCCCTTGTTGAGCCTTTGGGGACATTCCTTGTAGCCCTTGGAGCCACAGCAGGAGACAGGGCCAGCTCTATTCTTCAGTGTGCATACTAGAGGCATGAGACCAGCAGTCTCCAACATCCGACTGGAAGGGCTATAGCAAGGGTCAAAGCCAAATCTGAATTGGGAATTGTGCTAGGAGGATGATACAGAATTGAAACTGAAGCTACTGCTTACAATGGGCCACTGGGAAAGGGAAGCTCTTTTGCCCTACTTGGTCTGGATTTTTCTTTCTTTATTCAAGGACACTCAATTTATGGGTTAGAAGCCTTAGCATACTGTGATCACACAGTTTATGGAATAGAACAAAAAAAGACAGGAGATCTGTTGAGTGCTCCTATTTGAAACCTCCAGCCATCTTCTAAACTTCTTTCTACTTAGAATTAAAGAGATTCCCAAACCAGACGTTCTCATATCTAATGGGAAAGAATTAGGGAAGCAATAAAATGCTTTTCATTCATTCGTCCATTATTTCCTATTGGGTGGCTTCCTGCTCATTCAGAGCTCACAATCCCTAAGTGTTTTGGTGACCAGGAAAGGGGAATCACCTTCTTGGTCTTGTGCCAAGATCAGCCAAAACACTCTCTCTCCAAATCAGCAACATCACCTCAGGCCAAAAGAAAATAATTCAAAAGGTAAAAAAACATGTTGATACAGGCTACATAGGTTACCATTTTCTGTAATTCTTCACTAAAGTTTATGTGTAGGAGTTCTTCACCTGGCATCCATGAACTTTAAAAATAATATATATAATTATGATCATTGTAAATTATATATAATCATATATGGTTATATATTTGTATAGAAATTACAATTACATAATTATAAATTGCATATGTATATAATTGACAACTATTTCAATAGACTTTGTTTCCTTTGTAATCCTATGTCATTTATTTTCTGCATTTCTTCTGAAGAAGTCCACAGTCTTAGATTAGAGGAACAGATTTTTTTTGGTCTGTAATACAAAATTCATGCCATAGAGAAACACTGGATTTACAGAGACACAGGGCATGGGTTCAAATGCTTGTTTCAGTTACTGTTGATGTCACTTGCTGGGACTGACGTATTTTTGCAGAAAAATAAGACAGACCAATCAATGTTGAAAGTAAAAGACTTTTTTTTTTTTTTTTTTTGCGGGGCAATGAGGGCTAAGTGACTTGCCCAGGGTGACACAGCTAGTAAGTGTCAAGTGTCTGAGGCCGGATTTGAACTCAGGTCCTCTTGAATCCAGGGCCGGCGCTCTATCCACTGCTCCACCTAGCTGCCCCATAAAAGGCTTTTGTTTTTTTGTTTTTTGTTTTGCTGGGCAATGGGGGTTAAGTGACTTGCCCAGGGTCACACGGCTAGTAAGTCAAGTGTCTAAGGCCAGATTTGAACTCAGGTACTCCTGAATCCAGGGCTGGTGCTTTATCCACTGTGCCACCTAGCTGCCCCCAAAAGGCTTTTTTATTTGTTGTGTTTGAGGTAAGGTCACATGACTTAAGTAGACCGATTAAAGAGATCATGGAGAGTGAAGCAAGGGCAACAATGTCAGGGTATTATTAGGACACCCTATAGGTCCCAAACTGGGGCAACCATTGATCCCTTTATAACCAGGTTGTTTTCCAATTCCCAGCCCTGGGGCTGGAGCAGGGAAGATAATCCAACCAGAGTTGTCCCAAAAGGAATGATGGTCTTCAGGCTATGGCAGATGGAGATGGTCCAAGATGGCCTGGTGAGAGTCTGCTTCCAGAACTTTGTATTTTGTGGCATCAAGCTCTCACTGGGATTCCTGGGTTTATTTTTATTCCATGCATCAGGACAGCTCCAGAATCAGGGGAGCAAGAAGCTGAGGTATTTTTACAGAGATTACAGGGAGGGAAGGGGTCCATTTTGGGATGATCTGATTGGTTCCCCACCCTTGAGGTCATAGGTAGGTGGGAGCAAGGAGAGGGGCTTTCCAATTAGTGAGGAAATTCACTATAAGTTCTACATACAGAGGGTTCCAGAAAAAGACAGAATAGGAGTGGGGGCATAGCAATTAGGAGGAGCAGAGAAAACTTGTGGGATAAAGATCAGGCTTTCTGCATTTTAACAGTTAAATATTCACTTGTTAACTTGGTCAAACCACTAAATTTCTGTGTGCCTCAGTTTCCTCCCTTATGCTACTCTTGTGGACAAAAGGGAAAGAGGTGGGTTAGATAGCAGTTCATATGAAAAAGAGATCTGGGGTTGTTTTTGTACTGCAAGTTCCATATGGATCAACAGTGTGATGTAGGAGGAAAGAGTGACTGAAATATGAGAATAGATTGAATGCCCTTGTGTCCAGGAGTAAGGATGTGATTGACGGTCCTGTTGTACACTGTACCTATCAGACCACATCTGCAATATTGTGTTTAGTATTGAATGTCACCTGACATAAACAACCTGGAGAGCAAAAGAGGAAGGTGACCAGGATAGGGAAGAATCCTAAAATAATAGTATTTAAGGACTGGAGGAAGAGATGGAGGCTGTTTAATTTGGAGAAGAGAAGACTGAAAAGAGACATGATAGTTGTCTTCAAGTGCTTGAAAAGGTGTCCTGTGAAAGGGGGATTGGACTTAATTTGCTTGGCTCTTGAAGGGAGAATGAGAAGCAATGGATCTGTTTCAGAGAGGCAGATTTAGAATTGATGTAAGAAAAAACCACACAATTAGACAATGAAAAAGTAGAACTGGAAAAAGGATGTCAGGAAGAATGAATGAGCATAAAGAAGATGGGCTGGTCACATGGCAAAGGTTAGGGATAGCTGATAGATAGCCTATGTGTTCCATGGGTATCTTCAAGACATCAGGAGAAAGTGAGAGACAACATAGGGGAGGATATGAACAAGAGCTGCACAGAAGGGTTGTGATTTCTACCACAGAAGAAAATTCGCACATAAAGGGGAATCACGGAGTCATTGGAATATTTAAATTAAATATTATTTATTAATGATTAAATATTTAAATTAAATATCCTAGCAATTAGAGCTATCCCAAAATGGAATTGGCTGGGTCTAAGGGTAATGGAATCCCCTTTGACTGGTGTCTCAAAGGGCTGGATAACCACTTGGGCATGGTAAAGAAGGTAGTCTTTTCAGGTAAATGTTAGACTGATAATAAAGCCATTATTTCTATGGTGCTTTAACATTTGCAAAACATTTAATATATCTCATCACATTTGACCCTCACAACAATCCTGTGAGGTAGGTCCTAGTCCCATTTTACAGATGAAGAAACAGATGCTGAGAAAGGTTAAACAACTTGCCCAAGATCATACAGCTAGTGTCCAAAGCAGAATTTGAACGCAAGTCTTCATGACTTAGAAGTCCCACACCCTATCTACAGCACTTTAGCTGCCTCTCAGTCTCAGAGTGACAATCTTAAAGTTCCCTTTTACCTCTAAATGTTATTATTTTATGAACTCTGTTTTATTTTTCTCATTTAAACGAAGAGGAAGAGGTTTTCTGAGTTCTTGGATTGTAGGGGGAACTAGTCCTGATCCTTGAGGTTTAGGGTGAGGCTGGTGGCACTGAGAAAAAAAAAAAAAGAGAGAGAAAAAGAATTCCCTGGAGAGCAATGTTGTAAAACAGCTTCCATCATTTCCAAGGGGGCATTTCTTCACACTGGACACCTGGAATGAGTGCATTTGAGTAGGGAATTCTGAGTTTTCTGGCACTGAAAGCAAAAAGGGAAACACATTGGTTCTATAGCTCTCATTGTTCAATGAAAGGAAGCATACAAGTTCATCCGGGGAGATAAATTTTTTCCTGGCACTGGATTCTAGGACGACTTTATCCAGAGGATCTTTACATAAGGAACTTGAGACCATATAATGGACAATGTCTTTAACTGTGATTTTACAAAAGATAAAGAAATGCTCTTTGAATGGCTATTTATTATATTAACTATCTATAAAAGCTGAAGGGATAACATTATATAAAATCAAAATTTAACTCATGAAAGACATTTATTTTTGTGGAGAGCTAAAGAAATGTGGCCCAAGTATGTAGAATTAGGATTTCCTAATTGAATATAAGGATAAGTTTAGAGAACTCAGAAGAAGAGGCGGTTAACATGTCCATTAAGCTGTCTTGTTTCAATATCAGATTTCTGAAGTGAGCTTTGGTAAATTCTGGATTGCGGCCAATTCATCACTGACTGCCCTGAGGAGTGCCTGACATGTTAGAGTTCTTTCTTGTTTGACAAAGTATCCATATGCTTTCAATACAGACAAAGATGGAGCCAAGTTTACATTCTCTTGTGGAAGTTTATATGCCAGGCATGTTTGCATCTGAATGAAGAATAGAGCTATTCCATTTCTTCACAGAAGTAACCCTCAGAGGTACCTACAAGTAAAGGACTGTAACTAGGGTGAGGTGACTGGATTTTGTCCCAGGGTGCCAGATTTAGTAGACACTGACAGAAATTTCAATGTTGCATAGTACAGAAAGAACAGAGTTTAGCATCCAGTTAACAAGAATAATTAGTTAAAATAGGGAGATACCAGATCCCATGGTGTGATGAGCTCTCCTTACCCCTACCCTCACCCCAGGAGAGGCCTAGAGCCTACTTTATGTCCCAGCATCTCTGTCTCATCTTTATGTAATAATATCTGCACACTTCCCACATGCCCTTTAACCCAAGTGGATTTATGTGGTGGTTGTCCAAATGCAAAATTTCCCAGTTAGAACTCTGCATAGGTAGGATCTAATTTCTTTCCAAAGTCACTGTGAATCTGCCCCAGCACTGAGTTTAAGTACTTGTTTAGGCTTCACAATGTGGACTGTTTCACCTCTCGCATTGACTTGCCCTAGGGAAAAGATTAGCTGTCACTGACTTCATGACTCAAGTTTATAACCTCAAATCTCAGTGCCCAGTGCCCTGTAACTAACATTTGTTGAATTAACATTTGTTGGCTTAACTTGCAAAACTGGTGTTCTCTGTGTTTCAGATCACAGGCATCTTGGCAGCATAATATAGGCATTGGGACTTCTATGGAAAACACATATTGTTGTTTATTTGTTTTTTAGTCATGTTTGACTCTTTGTGACCCATTTTGGGGTTTTCTTGGCAAAGATACAGAGTGGTTTGCCATTTCCTCCTCCAGCTCAGTTTACAGGTGAGGAACTGAGGCAAACAGGGTTAAGTGACTTTCCCAGGATCACAAAGCTAGTAAGTGTCTGAGGCCAAATTTGAACTCAGGAATATGAGTCTTCCCAACTTTAGGACCAGAGCTCCATCCATTGCACCACGTAACTGACCCAGGGAAACATATAGAGTTCTAGACAAATACACCCACAGAAACACATGTAAACAGATTAGACTATCTGAAATGACCAACAGCACTGTTCTGCTGTGACACTGTCCCATTGGTTGTCTCATGGCTCTGTCCTCCAACACTATGAAGTTCTTCATGAATAGAATCAAAAGAACCAGTCACAAGACCCAATTGCAAGCTGTAGCAGTGAATCCCTCTATCTCCCTGTTTTTGTGCATTTGCTGAAAAGATTTCAGTATAGTAGAGAGGTTATTGTGCTCCTTGGTGTTATTCCCTGCCCCTGCTATCTTGCCAAACCCACTCACCTTCCTTTTTGTGATAATAAATAAAGTATAAGAGAACATTTGATCCTTAAAGATTTAGGGGAGGTCTTACTACCTAGCCAACTCAAGCATAAAAGAACCTTACTATTGGTCCCTATGGCATATCTGATTTTGAAGAGAACTCCATCTTTATGTGAACAGAACGCTCCTTTATCTGCAAAATGTAGTTATCCCTTCCACATCACAGGGATTAAGTGCACAGCACTCCTGAACTCTGGAAAATCTAGTAAAATTTTTTGGCTCTCCCTTAGTACCAGGGAAGGTCTGAATTTTTTCTTTTTCTTTTATGGGGTGTTTACTAAGTACCTTATTGTAAAATCTGAGCTAAGTGTTTGGTAATAGATTCTGTGTCATCAGCTGGCCTTTGGGTGTCATCTGCAACTTCCACAAATGTCCCCAAACAATCCCATTTGATTTATTTTTCTTTCTTTCTTTCTCTTTCTTTCTTTCTTTCTTTCTTTCTTTCTTTCTTTCTTTCTTTCTTTCTTTCTTTCTTTCTTTCTTTCTTTCTTTCTTTCTTTCTTTCTTTCTCTTTCTTTCTCTCTTTTTTGCAGGGCAATGAGGATTAAGTGACTTTCCCAGGGTCACACAGCTAGTAAGTATCAAGTATCTGAGGCTGGATTTGAATTCAGGTCTTCCTGAATCCAGGGCCAGTACTTTATCTACTTTGCCACCTAGCTGCCCCGCTTCCCATTTGATTTCTTATGCTAACATATGATATATCAAACCCGAGATGGGGAAAGTCATGATGTTGACAGGACAACTGTACTTTTTTTTTTTTTTTAGTGAGGCAATTGGGGTTAAGTGACTTGCCCAGGGTCACACAGCTAGTAAGTGTTAAGTGTCTGAGGTCGGATTTGAACTCAGGTACTCCTGACTCCAAGGCCGGTGCTCTATCCACTGCGCCACCTAGCTGCCCCTTGGGACAACTGTACTTTAAAGTAACTAAATTTCCTTGTGTGTGTGTGTGTGTGTGTGTGTGTGTGTGTGTGTGAGAGAGAGAGAGAGAGAGAGAGAGAGAGAGAGAGAGAGAGAGAGAGAGAGAGAGAGAGAGAGAGAGAGAGGCAGTTGGGGTTAAGTGACTTGCCCAGGGTCACACAGCTAGTAAGTGTTAAGTGTCTGAGGCCAGATTTGAACTCAGGTACTCCTGAATCCAGGGTCGGTGCTTTATCCATTGCATCATCTAGCTGCCCCTAAAATTACTTTTTAAAGTGACTAAATTTACTTGTTAGAGGATGCCATATACTTCTTAATAGTGTAGCAAGGGGGAACTACTGAAAAAAACTGAGTGAATGAATGAATGAAAAAAAAACATTTACTAAGAGCTTACTATATTCAAAGCACTGAGATAAATGCTGAGGATATGAATAACAAGTTCACATTCAAATAGAGCAGACACAGGAGTATGCTGGTAAATGTTTAACAACCATGGGGAGAGGGCAAGTACCCATGACATACTTTTAATTTTAGTCTGCATTATTAACACTTTATTAAGTCTAGGCAATCAACAAAAACATATATCAAGTCCTGATCTGTATGTACCATTTGCCAATTACTGCATTAACTATCTCTCATAAGGATCTGATATCAAATCTACATCTCAAACAATCACAAATACATAAGACCAAGGCTCATTCTCCAATGAAATGACAAAGGATATGAATAAACAGTTCTCAAAAGAAGGCATATAAAGTATGAACAACTGTATAAAAGATTGCTCCAAATAATAAGAAGGTAAATGAAAATCAAAGAATTTGGGGATTTTACTTTATGCTCAGCAAACTAGTAGAAATGACAATGATGGGAATAATCAACATTAGTGGAGTTTGGGGAAAAAAAACCCTAGGCATTTACTGTACCTTGGATCTATAAACTGGTCCAATCATTCTGGAAGCATTTTGCAATTATGTTAAGAAGGTGACTAAAATTTCTATACCCTTTGAAACAGAGCTCTCACTGCTAAGTGTATACTCCAAAGAAGTCAAAGACAAAAAGAACAGTCCCTTATATATGATAGAGTATCATAGCATTTTTTCAGCAAAAAAAAAACTCAACACGAAGTAGGTACCCACAGATTGGATAACTAATTGTATACATGAATGTAAGAACATTACTACACTGTAAGAAACAATGAATTATACAGAAATCATAGAAAGATTGGAAAACCAAACTGATACAAAGTGAAGTAAGCAGAACCAGGGTAACAGTTTATAAAAGAACCACAGCAAGAAAGATACAAAGAACAAAAGAAACTTAACACTGTAAATATAATGACTAAGTTTGGCTACTGAGAAGAATTGAGAAATTGTACTCCTTCCCTTTATTGATGGGGCGGAGGTGCTATGAGTACCAATCACTTCCTATACTGAAAGATTCAGTAGATGTGTGTGTTAGTTTTGTTGAGCTGCTTTTTTCCTTTCTTTTTTTTATCCCTTCTAACAAGACTTCATGGATAAAGAGGGGAGTTTTTTATTGAGAAATAAAGGTTATGTAAAAATAATATCAATTTTAAAAACTCATAAAAGAGAATGCAGTAAGGGGACAATGATATACCAGAAGATTAATATTTAGGATAGGGATAGGGACTGGAGCCGTGATTTCATTGGCATAAATAATTCCTGGGGGATAAAATTCCCTCCAACAATACAGATCAAGACTTTCTTTGTCACAATTATATGGAGTTGCCTAAAGCAGAAATGGCAAATTCTGGCAAATTCTGGCCTTAATGAAGCCCACATCAGATTTAAAATATAATTAGGAAATATTTAACAAAAATTTAAAAAAATATAATACAACATAGATAATGTTAATTTGTGGTTTTCTAAGTCAATATGCTATATAGTCTGAGAGCCCTGAGAGGTTATATGACTTGCTCAGGATTACACCACTGGTCTGTGTCATTTAATTAATGGATATAAATCTTAGTCATGCATCCTGAACAGAATCTTTCAGCTAGTAGTCTTCCAGAAGATGTTATCTCTATATCTCTTCTCCTATGCTTGTCTTCCACTTCCAGTAGATGATATCAGTTATGTGGGGACCAATTTTTAATTGGGGAGTGCCAGCTAAGCGGCTCGCCGCAATATTGGGGCAAGGAAGGAGACTGGCAGCCTCCCTCAAAACAGAACAAGGTTTATTTTAACAAGAACAAACTAAAAAAAAACAACAAACACAAACAGGATCAGTAGGATCAAGGGAAAGGAAATAAAATGGGGAAAGGGAAATTATAATACCTGAAAAAATACCACCGCCCAGGAATCAGCTGAAAATACGCAGCAGAACGCCTGTCACTTTCCAGCTTCCACCTAGAATGCCCAATTCTCCTCCCCCAAACCTAGAAACACCCCACACAGCCCCAGCCAATGGGATGGCCACTCTGACAGTCACATGACTGCCCTCACTAGGCTTCCAATCATTATAATTTTGCCAGGCCCATATAGGCATCCGCAAGTGGTGATGACATGAGGTGCCAGAGCCCTGGCAAAGGCTACAACCAGTGGGTGGAGCATCTTGCAGTTTGCAGAGCCCCAGGCCAGTGCTCCCCAAGGCATAAAAACCTCAAATAACAATTAATTCTTTACAGTTATAACTCAGGAAGCTGGCTTTCCATCCTGGGTCCCATATTGGATGACTGCTTCGGAGTTCCTGATTTAGCAGACTGCATCATAACTTCAGAACACAGCTTCTGATTAGGTTGTGTCTTTACAAAGCCCTCCCTTGCTTCTGATACTTCTGGCCTCACAGGATCCCTTTCATTTATTACTTGTCTAGCCTTGAGAGAAGGAGAAAAGAGGGAGAAAGAAAAGGAGGAAGGAAAGGGGGAGGAGAAAAAGGGAAAGGAGGAGGAGGAAAGGAAGGAGGGAAAGGAGGAAGAAGGGATGGAGGAAAAGGAGATGAAGAACACGAACAAGAAGAAGAAGATGACAATGATGACAAAAACATGTTCCCTGCCCTCTAGGAACTTACATTCTAATGGGGAAGAAAACATGAAAACAAGTAATTTACAATTTATTTACAGTATAAAAGGGAGGTAATCTCAGAGAGAAGACATGGAGGGGGGTAGGAAAGGGAAGGGTGATAGGAAAAGCCTTTTACAGAAAGTGAGGTTTGAGACATCTAAGAGAGATCATGTGAAGGTAAAAAAAGACAAGATGGTCTCTTAAGTCCCTTTCAGTTCTGTGACTACAATCTGGTTTTGTTTTTTTTTAAATTAAATATTTTTATTTAAAGTTTAAAGTTCCAAGTTCTACCCCTCATTTCCTCCCTCTCCTCCCCCTCCCTGAGACAGTAAACAATCATATGTAGGTTACATATCTGAAATTATGTAAAACATTACCATGTTAGTCATTTTATATAAGAAAACTTGAATAAAAGGAAAAAATGAAAAAGTACAAAATAGCATGCTTCAGTCTGTGTTCTTTTGAAGTATTTTATTATTTCCAGTTACATATAAGGATAGTTTTCAACATTTGTTTTCATAAGATTTTTAGTTCCAAATTTTTTCCCACCCTCCCTTCCCTCTCTCCTCTCCAAGATGGAAAGTAATCTGATATAGGTTATATATGTGGAATCACATTAAACATATTTCTGCATTAGTCATCTTCTGAAAGAAGAATCAGAGCACAAGAGAAAAACCTCAAAAAAGAAGGAAAAAAAGTCTCAGAAGTAGAAACAGTATGGTTCAATCTGCATTCATAATCCACAGTTCTTTTTTTCTTGATGTTGAAATTCAGTCTGTGTTCAATCAATATCAGTTCTTCATTTGGAGGTGGACTGTATGTTTCATCATTAGTCCTTTGGGATTGTCTTGGATCATTCATTATATTGCTGAGAAAAGCCATTCACAGTTCTTCATCAAACAATATTGCTGTCACTGTATACAGTGTTCTCCTGCTACTGCTCACTTCACTATACATCAGTTGATACAAGTCTTTTCAGGCTTTTCTGAAATTGTCCTGTTTGTCATTTCTTATAGCACAATAATAATTAATCACAATCACATACCACAGCCTATTTAGCCATTCCCCAATTGTTGGGCATTCCTTTGGTTTTCAATTCTTAGCCACCACAAAAAGAGCTGCTATAAATATTTTTATGTAAATAGGTCTTTTTTCTCTTTTTAGGGATGTCTTTGGGATATAAACCTAGCAGTGGTATTGCTGGATCAAAGGGTATGCAGTTTTATAGCCCTTTGGGCATAGTTCCAAATTGCTCTCCAGAATGATTGGATCCATTCACAACTTCCTCACTGGTGATCTAATAAGGTTGAGGTTTGGCAGGGTAAGATTGGTGACACAATAAAGGAGTGAGGGGTCAAGAGGAGAAAAGAGTATAGTGTTGAATTGGCTCACCAAGGGATTAAGCTGGGGAAAGGAGGAGAGTGTTGAAAGTCCTCTTTGTTTCCTCTCCTTACCAGAAGATTAAACCAGAAAATAACACTACTACAACTACCACCACCACCACCACCACCACCACTTCTAGGTTTGCAAAATGCTTTACAAATATTGTCTAATTTTTATTTTCACAACAACCCTGCAAGGCAGGTGCTATTGTTATCTCCATTTTATACATGAGAAAACAGTCCGAGAGAGGTTAAGTTACTTGTCTATGGTCACATAGCTAATAAGTGTCTGAATTGGGATTTGAACTCATATCTTTCTGACTCCAACCCTCAATCCACTGAATCACAGAACTCTCACTATGCTGCTATCATATGTTGCTAATTTGTCTGTCCAGTCATTTTTTTCTCATTACCCCTTAGAGACTGTTAGAAAGGAAGGGAAAGAAGTGAAGTCAAAGGGACCCAAGTAACCTCCTAGCCATGGTATTACCATAGTCTTTAATTGAAAATATGTTCCTCTTAGAAGCTTATTCATGTTTCTATACATGTAACTTAAAGCTATGATTATGGCTATTTGCTATAATTTGTATCCAAGTTTTTGAGTTCAGAGTTTGAGATTGAGAGAAATAAATTCAAAAGGGAAAATTGTTTTTCTCCCAGAATTTGAGGTGCTTTTTGTAAAGCATATGGGGAGGCCTGCTTCTTCTTCTTCTTGCCTTTTCCCAGGTGCTAGAAGACTTCCAATATCCCCAAAAGTAAAATGAAGACCAAGTAGGGACATACCACCCCCTTATAAGTGAATCTAACACATCCTTCTAAAACTTTTTTTGCTACGAAGTTAGATTAAATGCCTTTTGTTTTCTAATAATTTGTCCTCTAGCTGGCTGGTAAACTGGAAAACATCAGTGGGGGCTCATGAGGTATGGTTTTGAGTGGGTAAACTGTTCTAGGGGCTGATGTGTGAAATAGGATGGCTAGCTAGCTAGCTAGCTAGATGATAGATAGATAGATAGATGATAGATATTTAGAGCATTTATTAAACACCACATGCCAGACATTGGGCTAAGTTCTGGGGAAAACAATATATGCAAAGAAGACATGTCCTATCCTGTCTTTAAGAAGCTTGTATTATAGCAAAAGACAACATATTAAGGGGAGCTGAAAAGTGAAACAGGGAAGGGGAGGAGTATGGTTTGGAACTGGTGGCCAGGAAGTGAGGTGTTGTTCTAGTTTCAGATAAGTTAAGCATCCATCAGGCTGCTTCCACTGGTGGAGTCCAAAGTTCCTGTGGGGAGAAGGTGGGGATAATGAACTACTGGGTGGAGTGGAGGCAGCATGTTTTGGAGTTGGAGCCCAGGAAGTGAGGTAAAGTCCCTAGTTCCAGGCAATAAAGTGACAGCTCATCTCTCAAAACTTAGGGTGGTTCTAGGCCCTACCTTAAATTCTTTCAGTGGGAATCAAGAGCACAAAAGAATACCCTACAGGTCACCTGGCCTCAATTCAGATTTTTTTTTCTAAAGCCACTAAACAACAACGAAATGTACAGATATAGCATTGGCATAAGGTAAGACAGCATAACAAAAGTGGGTAGTACAATGCTCCTTATGTAAATTTGGTTTTAATTTCAATTGTCTTGGGGTAATTGCAGTCTGACATTTTCATAGGATCGTCCTTCTAAAGATAGAGGGCTCCTCAGAGACCCTCTACTCTAAGCCCCCTTATTGTGCAAAGGAGGAACCTGACACTGGACACCAAATGTGACATTTTGTAGATGAGGAACCTGACAAATTTCTTAACCTCAGGAAGATTAAGAAATTTCCCCAAGGTCACACAGGTAATAAGTGGCAGAGATAGGTTTTTCAATTCAGATCTTCTAACTTCAAAGTTTTTCCACTGCCTCAGCTTTAAAGAATTCTTGGAAGTACTTCAAAGACAACATAGGGTGGACTCTGACCTTTTGGACAGTTCAAAGTAGCCTTGATCCAGAACCAGTCCTGGTCAGATTTAGGGAAGAGGTCAGGTGAATCTTTGAGCCTAAACCCTATGTCTCCTAGTGCCCTTCTGCAGTCAGGCCGGGAGGATGGGTACAGGAAGAATCATAAAGGAAGTAAAGCTGCCACTGGATGAGAGCCCGTCAGCACAACCTAAGGACACCTAGGCTGGGGGAGGGGTGTTTGGTATCACTCCCCTGAGTTGTTGGAAATAGAACAAAGGGATATATAGCCATGAATGGGATGAATAGAAAAAGTGCCACCTATCTCTCTGAATCCCCTTTAGATGCACAGATGTCTCTCCAACCCCAGCTGTTCTGTCCTGGACATCAGACACCATGCCCCATGCCCTTGGGGAATTAATCCAGCCAATTCTGGAACTCTGCCCATCCCATCAGGAGCCTTGGAATCTTGCCATCTATCGTGCTTTGGCAAAATGCATATCTTGCCACCTCCCACTACCCCCCATCCCCCCCACCCACACCTTACTATGATAAAGATGACCAAATCAATATTACTATTGCTCCTGAAAATGACATGACAACGGGCTGTCTTATGGCTTTATTCACAATTCTTGTAACTCCATAGACAAAAACTCCCTTACCTGATTACTCTTTCCCTGTGTTTGTATTGGGTGTATTTCCCTCATTAGGATGTAAATTTCATGAGAGCAAGGAATCTCACTTTTGTCTGTGTCTCCTCAGGCCTGGCACAGAATAGATGTGCCAGTGCGGGGTTTTTCCCATTCATTCATCAGAAAAAAGGCATTTTATTTCATAAACTTGTCTAGGATAACTCCATTTTATAATAAATATGTTTAAAAATTACCACAACATATCAATTTCACTACCTATTATCCCACAGTAAGATCTCTATTCCTTTGGTTCTAGAAGAGTTTTCAATTCCTTTTTTAAAAAAATCCCTCTTTAAAATGTGGATATCCCAGGGAGGGATCTTGATAAATAAAGCTAATTTCAGCTAACACCTCCATCATCTGTTAATGCTACATCTGGGATTACTTAATGTAGAAGATAAAAGAAAGAGAGGTAAGATGGAGGAAAGAAAGTGAGTACTAGGAGATGGCAAAAGGGAAAGATAAGAGAGGGTTGCTGTGAAGAAATTGCCTTCTTTCTCTGGTACTAATCCCTAATTATGAGGGGGAAAAAACCCAGAAGCTGCAGGTGGGCATTCTGAACCACCAAAGCCCAGAGCCAGAGATCATCAAGGAATGATTCATTCCTGTTGTGAGCTGAACAGCCTGGGTCATGTCCCTGGCTCACTCCTGCAACCCACAGGGAAGGCAAAAATGAGTCCAGTCTCTCCCCAGAAATCTCCATTCTTGCTGGAAACCCAGATGACACTAACCTCCAGGGTGATGAATGCCACAAAAGAAGACTTAGGGGTATACACAAATTCACAAAAAGAACTACACAAATGGGAATCCGAAACCACCTCCAGTGAGTCTCCACCTTAGTCCCTACTTGCCACCTGTGCAGTGCATCCCAATAATGCATCAATCCTGGATCTGACTCTCCCAGAGCAAACTGGCCAGTTTTTACAGGCCATGGATATTGCGAACTCTCTGACTCTCTTTTATACAACATTTTCAATTACTCTCTCAGCAGTGTGGATTGGGAACAGTTAGTTCCCAGCTGCTCTTCCCAGACTCCTGCTGTACTTGTGTGCTTGTTGTCTGTATTGACAACTCCCTATGGTGCTGTGTTCATATAGGGAGGGCAGGGTCATCTCTTCCTGCATGCAGCTTGTTTATTCAAACTACTGGTTGTTGCTGAGGGGAGATGGGAAAAGACAAAACTTGTCTGTTCTACAATTTTAACTGGAGATTAAACTGTGATTGTTGTTGTTCATTCTTCAGTTTTGAAGACCAACAACAGACATCGCTGTATTGGAGTCAGGGTATGCTGTGTCTGGCTATGGCTGATCGGTCCAATACAAGGTTGGAAGTCAGTGCCACAGATCAGGCACAAGTGGCCCAGCAGAACATGAGGAGTAGAAGCAGCTCTGCATTTGTGTAGCTTGCGGTGTTGTTTTTTTTCCCCTATGATTCTGCTTTGAGCACCTTCTTGGATGAAGGCACGCCATGCCAGCATTTCTTGTGTCTCACAATCTATATTAAAGTTCTTCAGAGATACCTAGAGAGTGTCATCATACTGTTTCTTGTTGACCACTCTGTGAGTACTTACCTTGTTTAAGTCCTCTGTAAAATAGTCTTTTGGGTAAGTGCATGTTTGGCATTTGAACTACAGGGTCAGTCTGTCCCAGTTGTGATCTGCAATAGTTTGAATGCTTGGCAGCTCAGCTCTAGAGAGGACCACTGCATTTAGTACTTTATCCTGCCAGGTGATCTTCAGAATCTTCCAGGAGAGATAGTAAACTGGAGTGTAATTAAAGGCCCAGCTCTGCTCCTCAAAATCACTTTATATATCACCTTCAGCATAATTACCACAGCTTGCTTACCAATACCATAGAAAGGACAGGAAGTAAGCCAGAGCAAGTATCTTTTATATCCTGTTGTCTGAGGAGAGGGTTTGTTTCCTTTCTTTTTTTCTTTTTTTAAGTGAGGCAATTGGGGTTAAGTGACTTGCCCAGGGTCACACAGCTAGTAAGTGTTAAGTGTCTGAGGCCAGATTTGAACTCAGGTACTCCTGACTCCAGGGTCGGTGCTCTGTCCACTGTACTACCTAGCTGCCCTGAGAGGGTTTGCTCCTAAGATTGCCTTCTCTATTATTTTTGAGCATGATCTATGCTTTACTATAGTTTATAATCTCAGTATAAAATTTGATTTTTATTTTGACCCAATTTTATTTTTAGGATAATATTTTGCAGTTAAGATACTCTACTGATAAGTAGGTTTTTCTGGTTCTGAGCATTCTGTTTCTGTTTACACAAGTCCTTCCAGGTTTTTCTGAAACCATCCCTTTCATTATTCCATTCCATTCACACATCTTATTTGGTTCAGCTAGTCTCTAATTTATAGAGAGTTTTCAGATTTTTTTCTATAATAAAAAGTGCCAATAAGACTTTTTTGGCATGTGTCCTTTTCCTCTTCCTGTGATCTCTAGCTGTGGTTATTGCTAGGTCACAAGGTAACCCAGGTGAAAGACTTTGAAGCCTAATTGCCAATTACTTTTCAGAATGGCCGAATCAATTCACAGATTCACCAATAATATATTAGTGTACTTGCCTTCCCAGTACAACAAATGTGATTTTTCTTTTTCATCATCTTTGCCAACCATTTATTTATTTATCTATTCATTCATTTGTTTGTTTGTTTTAATTTTAAACTTTTTCATTTTATTGTTTCTTGAAGTGTCATGGATTCATTAGCTTCTCCTTGCCTAATTCTAATTTTAGAGGAATTATTTTCTTCAGTGAGCTTTTAAACCTCTTTATCCATTTGATTGGTTCTACTTTTTTTTTGTGTGGGGCAATGAGAGTTAAGTGACTTGCCCAGGGTCACACAGCTAGTAAGTGTCGAGTGTCTGAGGTTGGATTTGAACTCAGGTACTCCTGACTCCAGGGCCAGTGCTTTACCCACTGCACCACCTAGCTGATCCCGATCTTTGACAACTTTAATGGTGTAAAGTTGCTATCTAGCTATATACTGTCTAAATATCTAATGAGTGGTTGCCAATAAATTAGAATCTTTAGCAAGAGTTTAGACTTTTAAGCATTTATTAAAGAGCATTAGGATCTAATGATCAGAGAGAAAGGTCAAAATCTAACTATTTCTAAGAGACACCATCATCCAACCTGCCATGGCAAGGTCAGGAACCAAAAGGGCCCAATGCTTCCTTCTTCACATCAACCATGAGAAGTAGATAATATTATTATCCCAGTTTTATGCATGAGGGAACTGAGACAAACAGAGGTTAAGTGACTTACCCAGAGTCATATAACTATTCAGTGTCTGAGATCAGATTTGAACTCAGATCTTTTTGACTCCAGGTCCACCACTCTAACCACTACTCCACTTAGCTGCCCCAATAATGAGTGGATTAAAGAACAAATCATAAAAATGATTATGTAAAAGAAAATGATAATGATACAACAATATACCAACATTTCTGGGATATAGCTAAAGCAGTCCTAGGGTGGGGGGAGGGGGGGAATCATATCCTTACAAATATACCTGATAAAATAGGAAAAATAGAGGGTTAATTGACTGAATAGTTATTTTTAAAAGTTAGAAAGCCAACAATAAGCAATACTAAAATAGGGCAGCTGGGTGGTGCAGTGGATAAAGCACCGGCCTTAGATTCAGGAGGACCTGAGTTCAAATCCGACCTCAGACACTTGACACTTACTAGCTCTTTGGCCCTAGGCAAGTCACTTAACCTTCATTGCCCCCCCAAAAACAAACAATCCTAAAATAAGTAAAAAAGAGGAGATATTAAAATTAGAGGAGAACTAGATAAATTAGAAACAAAAATAAACATAGAAATGATAAATAAAACTAAAAGCCTCATAGCTGCCCAAATATTTATTAAGTACCTACTATGTTCCAGGCACTAAACTAAGTTCTGGAGATACAAATATGAAAAAGAAAGTCCCTGTCCTCAAGGTGCTTACAATCCAATAGTGCAAGATAATACAAAAAAGGAAAATAAAAAGCAGCGGTAGGAAGACATGGCAAACTGCTCCAGTATCTTTTCTAATTAAACCCCAAATAGGGACACGAAGAGTCAAAAAGGCTGAAAAAAAAAGTATTTATTGATTGACTGGCTGACTGTCTCTCCCTTAATCTATACTCCCTCTAATCCTCCTAATTTCTTTATATCCTTTCTCTCCTATTTTTCTGTTGAGTGAAATGAATTTTTGTACCCAACTCTGTGTGTCTGTGTATATTCTGACTTTTTAGATCAGTTCACATGACTATGAGGTTCAAGTGTCAGCTAATCCCCTCTACTTTCTCCTTGTTTGTATAGATATCTACTTGTAGTCTCTGATTATGAGATAATTTCCCTTAACTTTCTTTTAACTTCTCCCTCCCTACTCCCTAGTATATTCCACTTTCCTTCTTTTTCATTAAGATCATTAAGACATAACAGAGGGGCAGCTAGGTGGCACAGTGGATAGAGCACCGGCCCTGGATTCAGGAGTAACTGAGTTCAAATCCAGCCTCAGACACTTGATACTTACTAGCTGTGTGACCCTGGGCAAGTCACTTAACCCCAATTGCCTCACCAAAAAAAAAAAAAAAACACCAAAAAACCACAAAAAAAGACATAACAGAACCACTCCCAGGACTTGTCTAATTGACCTCCCTCTATGAAACTTGATGATGATAGGGTTTAGATGCCCTCTTCTTTTTAATCATATTAGTTAAAGGTTTAATCAATTTCATTAGTCTTTTCAAAGAACAAGGTTTGCCATGTCCTTTTTCAGCTCATTTTACAGATGAGAAAACTGAAGACAACAGAATTAAGTTTCTTGTCCAGGGTCACACAATGTTTGAGTAAATGTCTGAGACCAGATTTGAACTCAGGAAGATGAGTGTTCCTGACTCCCAGACTGATGCTCTAATCACTGTGCCACCTAGTTGCCCAAATATTTATTAAATACCTACTATGTTTCAGGCAGTGAACTAAGCTCTGGGGATACAAATATGAAAAAGCCCTCAAGAAGCTTGCAATCTAGTGGTGTAAGACAACACACAAAAGGAAGCTAAAAAGCAGGGGGTAGGGAGAAGATTCCCAATTCAGGGGCGTGGTGGAGATTGACAAAGAAATTCAAAAGGAATGTAGCTAGTGGAAAATAGAGAAAAACTATATTGAGCCCCTTTAAAAATAGAGCCCCTGGCTTTCATGTCTTCTAGTCAAAAAATTCAATCAGAGGACAGAGGGTATTGATACCATGTGAGTACCAGGAAGATTTCAACTCTAAGCAAAACAAACAAACAAACAAACAACCTCTAAGGACATACAAAAATATTTAGAATTCCTTTCCTGGAGTGGCAAAAAATGGAATCCGAGGGAGTGTCCATAAACGGATGAATAAGTTATGGTATATAAATGTAATGGGATACTACTGTGCTAAACTCTCATCAGTTCAATGACCAGCCAAGATTCCAGTAATGATGAACCATGCGGCCTATCTCCTGAAATAGAGAAGGACTCAGAAGGCAGTACCTGACAAAATGTTTTAGACATGACCAACATGAATATTTGTTTTGATTGACTATACATATTTATAATGCATTGTGTTTTTTCTTACGTTCTTAATTGGGGACAGAGGATTGGGACAGGAAGTTGAGACAGCAGATCTTGATTGGTTAAAACAAATAAAATATTTTTTAAAAAGAAGGCAAAATCAAATAAAAATAGCAAAGGAGCAAGGTGAAATAAGAAGGAATAAAAAGAATAATCAGGACATATTATGAACAGTTCTATGCCAACAAAACTGAGAACACAAAAGAAATAGAATACCTTCCAAAATATACAATATTCAAACTATCAGAAGGACAAACAGAGATCTTAAATAACCTGATGTCAGAAAAGGAAATAGGTCCAGCTGTAAAGAAACTACAAAAGAAAAAATTCCTGGTCTTAATGGATTCCCAGGTGAATGCTGTTAAACTTCTACTGAACATTTAGAACCATATCTCGCAAATTATTCTCAACAATTGGGGGGGGGGGAATCACCCTACCAGGATCCTTTTATGAGGCAAATATATTTCTCATATCTAAACCATGGAAAGATTAAATGTAAAAGAAAAATTATAGCCCAATATCATTAATTAATACTAACTCAAAAATTTTCAACAAAATCCTGTCAAACAGACTAAAGCAATTTATCCAAGAAATAATTCATTATGGTCAAGTTGAGATGCAAGCATGGTTCAACATTAGGAAAACAATCAACATAATTAATCAAAATAAAGCTCAAAACATGCCAAACCACAAGATTATCTCAGTGGGTGCAGAAAAAGTCTTTGACAAAGTACAAACATTGATTTATGGCAAAACTCTATAAAGTATAGGCATAGAGGGACCATTTAAAAATATAATTAAAAGCATCTATCTGAAATCAAAAGCAAGCATCATATGTGATAGGAATACACTAGAACCTTTTCCAATTAATATGGAAGTGATGCAGGTGGCCCACACTCTCCACTATTATTTTAGATAGTTTTGGAAATGCTGGTAACAGCATTGACAAGACAAAGAAACAAAAGGTATAAAGATAGATGAAGATGTGATTAAACTATCCCTATTCACTGATGATATGCTAATATATTTGAAAAATCCTAGGGAATCGGCAAAGATACTCAGTGAGACAATTAATAGCTTCAGCAAAATTGAAGGCTACAATAAACCCCCCCTCAAAAATCAATAGGACTTCTACATAATAATAACAAAATCCAAGAAGCTATAGCAGAAAAGGAAATCCCATTCCAAATAACTGAAAATGCATAAAATATCTGGAATTGATCTACCAGAGCACACAAAAGACTAGTATAGATTCAATTAGAAAGTGCTCCTTAAAGAAATGAGGAACAACTTAAATAGCTGGAGGAATATTCAGCGCTTATGGCAATTATTATTACTTAATTTTATTGGCCATGCTAAAATAATAAAAATGCAATACTATCAAAATTAATTTATACTTTGAATGCTATACCAGTCAAATTACCAAGAAAATACTCTATTGAACTTGATAAAATAATAACAAAATTCAATTGGAAAAGCAAAAAAGATCTAGAATAATCAAGGACAGTGATGAAAAGAAATAGGGATACTACACTTACAGACTTAGCACATAGAGACCTCAAAATACTATAAAGTAACAATCATCCAAAAAAGTTGATATTGGTTAAAAAAATAAAGAGAATGAAACAGACTAGACAAAGAAGAATCAGAAACACTGGAACTCAATAGCCTAGTCTTTGATAAAGTGAATAAGATAAATTACTTAGGAAAAAATTCCTAATTTGATTTTTAAAAAAATCTGCTGGGAGAACTGGAAAGTGGTCTTGGCAGAAACTAGACTTAGACAAAGATCATACACCATATTCTACAATATATTCTAAGTGGATTTATGATCTTAATATTAAAAATTATATAATGAAATATTAAAAGAGAAGCAGATCATATAGCTCTCACAGCTATAGATAAGAGATGTATTCTTAACCATCCAAGAGATAGAGGCAATTACAAAAGACAAAATAAATAACTGATTACATGAAACTGAAAAGTTTCTGAATAGACAAAATAAGAAGGAAAATGGTTGAATGGGGAAAAAAGTCATTGCATCAATTTTCTCAAGGTGTGATTCAAAATATAAATATATACACACATATAAAATAGTTGCACGAATATATAATGTGTATGTGTGTATAATAGCAATCTCTCAACAGATAATTCATCAAAGGATATGAACAAACACTCAAAAGAAGAATTGAAAAGTATTCAAATCCACATGAAAGAAGGCTCAAAATCACAAATAATAAGAGAAATGCAAATCAAAACAGCCCTGAGGTTCTACCTCAGACCCTGGGGGGAAAAAAGAATCCCAATAGTCATGTTGGAGGGGTTGTGCAATGACATTAGCGGTGGAACTATGAAACAGTACAACCATTTTGGAAAGCCATTTGAATTATGCAAATAAAGTGATTAAAATGTCTATACCCTTTGAACCAGAGTTTCTATCATTGGGAGTAAAGCCCAGGAAAACCATCAATAGGAAAGTCCCCATATACACAAAAATATCTATAGAAGCACCTTTTGTGAAAGCAAAGAATTGGAAACAAAGAAGATGCCAATCGATTGGATCATAGCTAAATAAATTGCAGTACATGAATAAAATGAAATATTACTATGCTGTAAGAAATGATGTGTATGATGAATAGAGAAGCATGGAAAGATCTACACAAACTGATTCAAAGTGAAGTAGTAAGCAGAGCCAAGACAACAATGTATGTGTGCGTGTGTGCATGTGTGTGTGTGTGTATGTGTAGTTTTATTATACACAATATATAATATATAGTATAATGTATTGTATTATTGTATATCCATAGTATAATTGTATTATTGTGTATTGTATTATTATGTATCTATAGTATAATATATTTAATTATCATACACAATAACTATAATATAAATTGAAAGAACAATCACACAAATAAAACATCAAAAGTGAATGTAACAAAACTATAAAGATCAAGCATGACTCAAATGAAGATATATGAGAGGACACTCCCAACACATCCCTTCATGGAGATGGGAAGGCCACAGGTGTTACACATTCTACACATTTTTGGACTTTTCAAGGGTATTGATTAGTTGTGCCTGTCTTTTTCTCTCTGTTTTTTTTTTTAATTTTTAAAAATATTATTTGATATATGGGATGGTTTTCTGGGAGGAGCAAAAGGAGGGATTACCAGGGATAACTGTATTGATATAAAAACAGAAGACATCAATAAAAGCATATTTTTTTAAATAAAGTAATTTTAATTAGAATCTTAACATCAGTGATCTCTGAGAGATCTTAAAGAAAACAGATAAGGAAATTTCCCTATCCCCATTGGCTAGAGTCAGAGACCAGTCACCCTTTACTCTTTCGCCAGAACCTCAGAAGAAAAGAGATTGCAACCTAGGTGTACCACTTTTGAAAAGTTGCTGACACATGAGAGAGCATATCATGCTAGTCTTTTCTTTCCTTTTCTTTCTTTCTTTTTTTTGCAGGGCAATGAGGGTTAAGTGACTTGCCCAGGGTCATGCAGCTAGTTAAGTATCAAGTGTCTGAGGCTAGATTTGAACTCAGGTCCTCCTGAATCCAAGGCCAGTGCTTTATCCACTGCACTACCTAGCTGCCCCATAGACTTCTTTGGGGTTTTTTGTTGTTTTTTTTGTTTTTTGTTTTGTTTTGTTTTGTTTTTTGCTGGGCAATGAGGGTTAAGTGACTTGCCCAGGGCCACACAGTAAGTGTCAAGTGTCTGAGGCTGGATTTGAACTCAGGTCCTCTTAAATCCAGGGCTGGTGCTTTATCCACCACGCCATCTAACTGCCCCCCATGCCTTGTTTTGTTGTTCTTGCTTTATTGCTCTTTACAGATAATTGTGTTTTTTAGAAATTGGTTTGTGGCAACCCTGCATTAAGCAAGTCTATCAGCACCATTTCCCCAGCAACATGTGTTCACATTGTGTCTCTCTGTCACATTTCTATAATTCTCACAATATTTCAAACTTTGTCATTATTATTTTTATATCTGTTATGGTGATCTGGGATCTTTGATGTTTTTATTGTGTCTTGGGGTGCCATGAACAGAGCCCATATAAGACAGTGAACTTAATAGAGAAACATTGTGGGAGTCCTGACTGTTCTACCAACAGGCCATTCCCCATCTCTCTCCCTCTCCTCAGGTCTCCTAATTGCTGAGAAACAACAATATTGAAATGAAGTCAAGTAATAACCCTACAATGGCCTCTCCATGTTCTAGTGAAAGTGCAGCAAAATTCATTGTTCTCTTATTTTAATAAATTGCCACCACCACCCTGATTAGTCAGTGGCCACTGACATTGAGGCAAGACCTTCCACCAATAAAAAGATCATGACTCGATGAAGGCTCACATGATAGTTGGCATATTTTAGCAATAAATTATTTTTAATTAAGATAGGTACATTTTAGGGCAGCTAGGTGATAAAGCACCAGCCCTGGATTCAGAAGGACCTGAATTCAAAGCCAGCCTCAGACACTTGACACTTACTAGCTGTGTGACCCTGGGCAAGTCATTTAACCCTCATTGCCCTTTAAAAAAAAGATAGGTACATTTTTAGACACAATACTATTATTGCTCACTTTATTAACTATAGTATAATGTAAGCCTAACTTTTATATGCACTGGGAAACAAAAAAAATTCATGTTATTTACTTTATTGCAATATTCACTTTATTGTAGTGGTCTGGAACCAAACCCACAATATATCTGTGAGGTATTCCTGTACATAAAATACATTTGGCTATAACTCTCAGGTTAGAATTTTGAATGTGTAACATTATACATATTTGGAATTTGATTTCTGACAAAAATGACCTTGATCACTTACAAACTCTTCTAAGCTTTTTTGTAACTTTATTGTTCCAAAGTAACCTTTTATTTTAAGATCCCCAAGCACTTATTCTTTTTTTTTTTTTTTTAGTGAGGCAATTTGGGTTAAATGACTTGCCCAGGGTCACACAGCTAGTAAGTGTTAAGTGTCTGAGGCCGGATTTGAACTCAAGTACTCCTGACTCTAGGGCTGGTACTCTATCCACTGCGCCACCTAGCTGCCCCCCCCCCAAGCACTTATTCTTAAAGTAAAAGTTTCTTAAATAAAATGCATCAGAAACCCAAAAGTATTGCAAAAGCACAAGCATATGCCTAAAATAGAGTGGTCAATGGAAAGAGGATGAATCCCTGAAAGCCAAGAGATATTCACTATTTTCCTATCTTCAGTTTACTCTATGACACATTCAGTTTATTGTATGTTTCTTTGTCTCTGTGTGACTCAATTTTTCAATTTGTGAAATGAGAGTAATAATGCACCACAAAAGGAATCTTGTGAGAAATACACACACACACACACACACACACACACACAATGTTTTGTTTCATTCATATATAGATCACCTACAAGGGAGGAAACATGAGGGAAATGCCAGGGACCTGCTCCTAAGAAAAGACATTCTGTGTTACCCTACTACATGGGTGGCAGTAATCTGTTTCCTTTGACTAGACGCAGGCTGTGTCTTTAAAACTACAAGAATGGAACACTCTTGATTTTCTTCTACATCTTCCAGAAAGGGTGAAAGTCCTATTCACCCTAGCATGGGCACCATGAACCAAACCTGGTAAGTGGGGGAAGAATTACCTTCCCCTCTTTCTCTTCTCCCCTGCTCTTTTTCCTTTTTAACCCTGTGGCTCTGAGGAATAGGTTTAGGGTTTGGTTTGGTTTGTCTTTTTTTGTTATAGGTTATCGTTATTTGTGTTTTGTTCTCAAAGAGGACCATAACATCGAGGTGATGTCATGGCTTGCAATAAATTGGATTTAAATGAGGGAGGACTGTGCAAGGTCCCCAACCTCACTCTCTCCTCCAGAGCCATCTGGGTCCAGTGGCAAGATAGATAGATAGATGAGAGAGAGAGAGAGAGAGAGAGAGAGAGAGAGAGAGAGAGAGAGAGAGAGATGTTAGATAGATAGATAGATAGATAGATAGATGTTAGATAGATAAATAGATAGAGATATAAATAGGTATAGAGATAGATATATGGATAGGTATAGATATAGATAGATACATAGAGATAGAGATCTATAACTATAGATATCTATATCTAGATATCTAGATATTTCTATCTCTAGATATAGATACAGATATAGATAGATATAAATATATATATAGAGAGAGATAGACATAGACATAGATATCAGGAGGACTGGAGATGGCCCAGAATGTTTTAAGGCAATTGGGGTTAAGTGACATACCCAGGATCACATAACCAGTAAGTATTTGAGGTGAGATTTGAACTCAGGTCCTCCCAATTGCAGGGCCAGTGCTCTATACACTGCACCCCCTAGCTTTCCATGGTTCTAGGTACATGTGATTGGATCCCCATCAGCCCTGAACTTGAGCCATGGCAACACTGGAGCCAGGATTTCAGACTGGATGTGTAGCCAGCTAGTCTAGCAGGGAAGCCCTGAGAAGTCAGGGGTTCCTGAAACTTGGAGGGATTAGATGACATGGGTAGGGGAAAATGGGGCATGAGAGCTTTAACCTTGGAACTTGGAGGGACTATGCTATTTGGAAAGTAACATGAACAGTAAATATAATCCCCTTCCTTCCCTAGGGATGGCATGAGTATGGGGTTAATGTTTATGTTTCCATGTATTGGGGAAATGTTTGTGTGTTTACTCTAGCTATACCTTTGAAGGAGAGGATTAAGGGAGTCAAAATGGCAGAGTGAAGGGTCACAACCACCAAACTTCCCCCAAACCACTTGTATAAAATGACCACAGAAAACACCAAGTCAAAGTTTGAGAGGAAAAGCAAAAGTGAAAGAAATGAAAGAAAGTTAAAGAAAGTCAAAGTGAGTCATTGTTCTAGCCTGTGGCAGTTTAGAGAGGTCTGGCGTAGGGACTGGTCAGGAGGGCAGCATGTGGGTTGCAGTGTGAAGTGGCCCTGGCTGTAGGGTGTGGAAGTAATTGTGGTGGGAATACTAAGTATGCACATAGATGCCAAGGTGACTGAACACCTCATCAGAAAGAGATTCTATGAGACCCCTGTACTAGCACTGGGAACAGGCAGCTTTATAGCCTATTATCCAGTACTGGGTCAAAATTTCAGGGCAGAGAGGAGTTGCCAGAGCAAGGGAATATAATGGAGGCAACTCTGAAGGTATATAGGATGAATTCACCCATACAAAAACAAAGAATAGCAGAATGTATTAGAAACCAGAATCTAACAATATGTTGTTTACAGGAGACACATTTGAAACAGAAAGATATACACAGAGTTAAGATAAGGATCTGGAGCAGAATCTACTATGCTTCAGATGAAGTAAAAAAAAAAAAAGGCAGAGGAAGCAATCATGATCTCAAACAAAGCAAAAGTAAAAAAGTGACCTAATTAAAAGAAATAAAACAGGGAAACTACATTTTGCTAAAAAGTACCACAGACTATGATGTAACATCAATACTGACCATAAATGTACCAAATGGCATAGCATCCAAATTCTTGAATTAAAAGTTGAATGAATTATGGGGGGGGGGGGGCGGAATTAACAGTAAAACTGGTGGAGGACCTGGATTTATTCCTCCAAGATCTAGACAAATCTAACCTTAAAATAAAAAAAAAAAGTTAAAGAGATGAATTAGAAAGGTTAGATATGATAGACTTCTGGAAAATATTCAACAGGAATAGAAAGGAGTATACCTTTTCTCAAATGTACATGGCACTTTCACAAAAAATGATAACATTATGACATAAAATCTGCACAAATGTAAAAAAGCAGAAATATTAAGTGCATTCTTTTTGTAATTAAAATTGCATTGTGACAAAAATTCATTGGAAATTAAATAAGCTAATCCTAAAGAATGAGTAGTTCAAAGAACAAATCACAGAAACAATCGATAATGTGAGATGCAGCCAAACAGTACTTGGGAGAAAATTTGTAACTTTACACTCTTACATCAATAAAAGAAAGAGCAGATCAATTAATTCAGCATGCAACTAACAAAAACTAGAAAAAGAACAAATTTTAAATCTCTAATTAAATACCAAAATAGAAATCCTGAAAATCAAAGGAAAGATTAATTAAATTGAAAGTAAAACAAACCATTGAACTAAGAAATAAAACTAGGAGCTAGTTTTATTTTATTTCTTCGTGAGGCAATTGGGGTTAAGTGACTTGTTCAAGGTCACACAGCTAGTAAGTGTCAACTGTCTGAGGACAGATTTGAACTCAGGTCTTCCTGAGTCCAGGGCTGGTGTTCTATCCCCTGTGCCACCTAGCTGCCCCAGAGCTGGTTTTATTTTTAAAAAATAATAAATTAGATAAACCATTGTTGAATTTAATTTTAAAAAAGAAAAAAGAAGGGGCAGCTAGGTGGCACAGTGGATAAAGCACTGGCCTTGGATTCAGGAGGACCTGAGTTCAAATCCGGCCTCAGACACTTGATACTTACTAGCTGTGCGATCCTTGGCAAATCACTTAGCCCCAGTTGCCTCACCAAAAAAAACAAACAAAAAACAAAAAAAGAAAATCAAACTACTAGTCTCAAAATTAAAAAGGGTGAATGTTATACATTTGAAGTAAATATTCCTTTGTAAAAGCTAATTACATTGTTAAGTTGTTGATTGGTCTAGGTTATAGAGGACTCTTAAAATTTGGGGAACACTATTCATGGTGTTATAACTAATGGTAGAGAGCCTAGAGATGCCTGTATGCCCTCTCAATCTGGAAGAGGAGTAAAATGTAATATATCTGGTTTTAGGTAATGTTGGCCAGGGTAGTCATTGTTAGATTAAGTTACTTTGAGCACCTTTCATACTTGATCACATTTACAATTTCTTTTTCATTATCCAGGCAAATTCCAACTTTGCTATTGGGTAGAAAACATTTACGGATAGAACTACAAGTACACAGTCAATAGGAGAGAACTTTCTGGGAATTGGTGAGCTCGTATTATAATGAGGATTGCATCCCCTGTAGGAGACTTCCAGCTCTCTGCTTCCAGCTGACTACATGTGCTCGTTTTATACTGAAGAACTCAGGGAATTTAGTAAAGCAATTCCTTTGTTGGTTACCAAAGGCCATTGCAACCTAAATACACCCAACCTCACTTGATTTCAGAAGCAAAATAAGATCTGGTTGGTACTTGGATAGAAGACGCCCAGGAATACCCGATGCTGTAGATATAAACAAGGAAGGTGGTTCAGCAGATAGAGCATTAAATGCACTGTTGGTGGTGTTGTGAATGGATTCAATTGTTCTGGAGAGCAATTTGGAACTATGCCCAAGGGGCTATAAAATTATGCATACCCTTTGATCTAGCAATATCACTGTTAGGTTTTTATCCCAAAGGCATCCCTCCAAAAAGAAAAAGATCTATTTGTACAAAAATATTTATAGCAGCTCTTTTTGTGGTGTCTAAGAATTGGAAATCAAAGGAATACCCATCAATTGGGGAATAGCTAAACAAGGTCTGATATATGATTGCGATGGATTATTATTGTGCTATAAGAAATGACAAACTGGACAATTTCAGAAAGGCCTGGAAAGACTAATATGAACTGATGTATAGCAAAGTGAGCAGAACAGTGAGAATATTGTACATAGAGACAGCAATATTGTTTGATGAAGAACTGTGAATGACTTAAGTATTATCTTAGCAATAAAATGATCCAAGACAATCTCAAAGGACTAATGATGAAGCATACTATCCACCTCCAAAGAAAGAACTGACATTGATTGAACACAGACTGAAGAGCATACATTTTTCATTTTATTTTTTCCTTTTATTCTAGTTTTCTTGTACAAAATTACTACTATGGTAATATTTTACACAATTGTACATATATAACCCCTATATGATTGCTTGCTGCCTCAGGGAGGAGGGAGGGGCAAAAGGGAGGAGGAATAGAATTGGGAACTCAAAACTTTAAAATGTTGATTATTTTTTTAAATAAAAAAACAATAGATAGAGCATTGAACTTGGAGTAATGAAGAACCGAGTTTGAATCCTAACTCAGATACTTAATAATTGTATGATTCTGGTCCAGCCAACCTCATTCAGTTTCCTCATGGAGAATGATGTCTGGTCTCTAAGGTCCCTTCATTCTCTGAACATATTATTTTTAGCCCTGTGACAACAGCAGAGAGGGCTTTGATTCTCCCATGTGACAAGTCACTCTCCCTCTTAGTCTTCCCATGAAGTGATCTGGGAGAGGAAGAGTCTTTTCCCCCACCTGGGAGAAAAGGTAATGTGTAATAATTCAACCATATGTGTGAGCTTAGACAAGCTTGAAACTGGGTCTTGGGTCCCTGGCTGATTTTTCTGCATTATGTTTTCTTTCCTGGGGGTAGAAAATAGAATATTGATCCCAAGATGGATGCATCCAAATTTGGAGGAACCCTTCTGAGTTCAAGAGATCAGAGATCAAGGACCCCTCTGTTGAAGCTGACCAGCAACAAAGGGCACTTTCCACAGAGAAGACTGTGGCTTAAAGAGGAAGCAACATAAAACCTAGTCTGACCTGACAGAAAACTAAGACCTGCCTGGAGGAAATCATTTGGAAAGTACAGAGATGAGGCAAAATGCAAAATGCCCACTTAGTAATCCTGTAAGCTACATTATGTCTTGATGTTTTAAGTATCCACATATCAGGAAAGCATATCAATAGTTTCAAATTACTGTATCTTGTTTTAAGCTTCTATGAACGTTTGTAAACACATTTGGGGTTTGGCAGGACAGTTGTTTACAGAAAAAATTCCTTTTCCAAACCTGGTCTATATTATACATTAAGTACCTTTCTTCTTTTACCTTTGGTGGGGACCCTAAAATTGAGCCATGGCTAAATGTTAAGGAATTTTCCTAGGGATTCTGGAACTGGAGATGTAAAGAAACAAAGAAATTGAGAAAAAGATTCCAATCTATCTAATCAGAGGCTTGGTGCCCCCGGAATTTCACCTGGTCACTGACTGTGTGGGTCCAGTATAGAGGGGCTCCTCAGCAGAAAGGGATCAGGTACAGAGCCCCAGCCTCTTGGACCTCAAAATGGTTCTAATTGTTAAAAAAAAGGATTACAGATGTAGAGTTGGAGTGCACCTGAGAGGCCATCCAGTCTATCCCCACTCCCATGCCTACTTTGTTCAGGTGAGGAACTGAGGCATGGAGAAGTTGACTTAGCCAAGGTCACCCAAGTAGCATATGGCATAGTTAATATTTGAAGCAGGGCCCACTGCCTCCAAACTTATTAGTCTTTATACTTTACCATGTTGACTGTGATTTCACTGAGCAGTGATGAAAGTGATAAAAAGGACTGAAGTGACTTTCTTAGCTGCCAGCTCCCAGGAGCCCAGAAAATCCCAAACAGTGTTACTCCTTCTTACCTCATGCTTTAATCACAGATTTGGAACTAGAAATAAACTTCAAGGCCAGGGGTGTACTAGAGCCAGTTCAGAACAAATTGGGGAAAAACTGATTGTTAAATGTATGATGTGAGCATTTTCACTTCAGAAACCAACAAACCCTACAAATTAGGGCTTGATTTATTATTTTAATTGTCTAGATTTAAGAAAGTGATGAGATAATGTTAATTATGCATATTAAACTTGAAAGTGTGTCATGTATGCATTTTTCTTCTCGGAGAGTCCATAGTTAAACATTTACCTAATGCTTAGAGGTCAAGGTTCCATAGCTTTCCTAAAATCCATGTTGTGAATGTCATAGTTCTAACACAGACCTACCAGCACTCCTTCCATTGAACCATGCGTCTTCCTTCTCCTCTAGTTGGCCTTACCTCTTTACTTCCTCATTATGTGTTCTTTGGGAATGCCTGTACCCTAATTAAAATCATGGGAGAAAAAAGAAATTATCATTAACCACCAATTGCAGCTTACACTCTTGGAGAATTGCCTGGAGCACTCAGAAGTTAAGAGATTTCACCTTGGTCACAAAATTAGTAAATGTCAAAATTAGCTTGGCTTTTAAAGCCCTTTATAACCTGGCTCCCTGTCTACTTTTCTAGTCTTCTCACATATTACTCTACTGCATGGACTTTACAGTCCAGGGACACTGACCTCTCTGCTGTTCCTACCATGTTGCCCTTGAGAGAAAAACTAAGGCTAATCTATAGGTCATACTTGAGCCTAAGTACAGAAAGTGATGTGCTACCAGCACAAAGCCTATGGGACAAAGAACAAGCAAAGGTGAGTAGCTGCTTGTGTAGAACAAAGAGAAAGCTCTTTCTTTGTGGTACTTCCATGTCAAAAGCTTCTAATCTGAGGCCCACAGAGGGATGTAGGCTTCCCTCATTAATATGCTTACTGAATGCCACCTGTTTGCTGAGAGGGGCAAAAGCACCCTATAACCAGGGACATTTTCAGGAAGGACCATGGTAGAAACCACAACATAGCTTTTTCTGAGTGGTCTACAGACTGCAAAAAGGTGAGTAATGAGTTAGTCCTGGTACTCTACGCATTGTACAGAGAACAGAAACAAAACAGAGAGAAAAATAATGTCTTAAGGAAGGAAAGGATACATTTCTCTCTTCTCTCCCTCCCATTCTCACTATCATTTTCTCTAAATGCACTCCCCCCCCCCCCACATACATATATTCCATGTTGTCTCACTCTAAGTACAAATTAAAGGACAAAAGTTAAGGAGGCAAAACAAAAAGTTCTGTAAAGAAGCAAAGAAAATTTATGACTTTCTTGGCATTTCATATCTGACAAAAACCCTGGAAACTGGGTAATGATAAAGTTACTTCAAGAGACATATCCTGGGATGACTGACATCAGTACATGAGTTCTCTCCCAGTCAAGAGAGAGTCAAGAAATATTGCTGTTAACAGAAACAGAAGACAGAAGTAATATAAGTGCCACACTGGCTGACAGAGGCTTTTTCATAGTCACAGGTTTGTGGCTTCAAATGATACAGGATTCTATTCATCAGAAATTGGTTTTATCTGGTTTGTTGACTTCTTCAGGATGTGTAAAGGACTTGCAAAGTAAATTGGCCAACTTAGAAAGTATTTGTATCTACCTGATTTATTGGAAGCATAATGAAAAATCAAAATGTCAATGGGCTGATACTGTCATGAGGGTAAACAACAAAAGAGTTATGAGTTTGCAAAGTGGAGGATGATTTAATATATAAACCCATCCCAAAAAAATTCAATTGCAAATTCATAGCTACAAGCTTGAGCAGTGTGATGCAGTGGTGGCAAACTCAAATAGCAAGGGATCCCTGAATGACACATATTGACTTAGAAAACCACAAATTAACATTATCTACATTGTATTGCATTTTTATTTATTTTTGTTAGTCATATCCTAGTTACATTTTAATCTGGCTCCTGTAGACTGTGAGTTTGATAACTCTGGTGTAGTGGGTAGAGAACTAGCCTGAAAGTCAGGAAGACCTAGGTTCAAGGCCCACCTCTGACAAATATCATCGAGATGACTTTGGACACATGACTTAATCTCTCAGTGCTCTAGGTAACCCCAGAAAGCTCTAAGTTATAAAGGCCCCAACTCCATTGCTTGAGGAAATTACTTGCCAGACAATCTCATGACAGGTAAAATCACAGAGCTAGTTCCTGTCCCCATTCTACCAAGTGCTGCTGCCCAGCAGGGAAAGCCAAAATATCAATCACTTCTTAGGTTGGGTAGAGGAAGAACTGCCTCCTTCTTACTTTCACAGTCATGGCTTTCTTTCTTTCTTTTTTTTTTTAAGGGCAACGGGGGTTAAGTGACTTGCCCAGGGTCACATTGCTAGTAAGTGTCAAGTGTCTGAGGCCGGATTTGAACTCAGGTACTCCTGAATCCAGGGCCGGTGCTTTATCCACTGCGCCACCTAGCCGCCCCTCATGGCTTTCTTTCTTGACAACTTATTCCCCCACCTCCCTTCATGAGAGGTAGTTCTTATCTTGTGGACAACACTGTGACAAAATGGCCACTCTTACAGTGCTGTCTTGCTTAACCATCCCAAAGATTTATCTTTCTCTTACTGATTCACATCTCAGGGAAATGTGGTTCTAAAAATTGTTCTATTTCTCCCTCAAATGCATTCTAAAGTCACTTAAATGTTTGATTCAAATGCCCAACCAGTTTACACTGGCAAAATCTACACTGGAAACAAAAATTTTAATCTGCTTTCTTTTTGAGTTGGTTCTTCCTTCTTATCCACATTCAAATAAATGGAGCTGGCACAAATAGGAAGTTAGCCAGCATTTAGTATAGTGCCAGACATATACCAAGAAAATGTAAAACAATGATGTTTAAAAGGACAAGTTTTAAACATGGTTTGAAAGTGACAAAGAGAAGAAAAAAATAACAGCCAGCTTCACCCAGCTCTCTGTTGGGGAATGGGTAAATGCAGAGAATAGAAAAAGTCAGGTATGTGTGAATGGATCTTCATTCCCAGGAGAGCACAGATGGCAGAGGGAATCTCCAAGCCAGTCTTTCCAACAAAATGCCATTTCTGTATGTCAGCTGGGCACTGTCCAACTCTGGGTTCTCCCCCTTTCATCACAGTATCCCAGGCTCTTAGGGCTCCTCTTTGGCACCCTGGTCACGGGGAGCTGCCAGCTGGCCAGCATGCAGCTCAACCCACAATGGAAAAGTTCAGCATAAAGACCCCAGCTGGGATGCTGTCCTGGCTCCAGTCTCCATCATTCTCCATTGACCTCAAGGTCAAGTCTCTGGTCCTCTTCTTGCCCCAGGGGACAGAATTTCTTTATGTTTTCCAAAGTCAGCATGAACTCAGAAGGCAACTCAAACTTTATACTTGTGTCTGACTCTCAGCCCTGACATTCTCACTGGTCTCTGGGTGTGGTATTACAAAGAATTAAATTATACATTTTAATTTCATAGTCTATGAGATTATATATGTGGAATAGAATGGTGGGTTCAAATGGGGCACCTTAAAAGCTCATACTGAGTTTTAAAAAATGATGGCCCTGGACAAGCTGTGAAGCTCCTGGTAAAAGTATGTCCTGGGATCAAAAAATTAAACTTTGACATTGGTTGAAAAAAACCCAACCAATCAAACAACTGTGATTTTTAACGTAGCAGTGAAATTGGCAAGATGAGACCACTCAAAGTAAGAAGACTAAGGCTGTATGTGGATGATATTAAAATATCCAGATGGAAATATCAAAATTCTATCATTCCAGTTGTTCTTTCTTGTTCTGGGTCACAAAAGGAACAAGTTAGCAGACTAGACATTTTCTCCAATCTTCACAACCTTTCAAACCTCTCCAAAATAGAAATTATGTGCCAAAACAGCAACTTCAACTATTTCCACAGTCTAGGACACCCAAAATCCAAATGAAGATTAAAAAACCCCCAAAGGACTAATGTTCACTGACCCTGACCTTACTTCACACCCCATTTCTACCTCTCATGCTACTGAAAGCAAAGCTAAACTAGCATACCCAAGGATATAACATAGAACTGCCTCAAAACCTACTCCTATATTCCAATTTCCACTTTCCAGGGCTGTGGAGACCCCAGCTCTAGGCTGCAGAAATTTGCTCAGGCCTTGATAGCTAGCCTGGTCACAGCCCTTCAGGAGCAGAAGTCTTTCGGGGTCTGCAGCCCAGAAGAACAAGTGCTGCAAATCTCTGAATTGATGACACTGGGAAAAATAAGCTCTGAACTTCTGGTGTCAGGCCAAATATTGAGGAAAAGAGGGGCAGGACAAGACACCATGCAGCCTAGGGCAACCTATCCTGCAAATCTGAACTTAACCAGATAGGACAAAAGAGGGACATTCAATAATAAAAAAGAGTTTGAAACATTTTTAGAAAGAAAACCAGAACTGATGAGATTATTTGCTTCTTGAATACCCCAAACAATAGAAATACAAGAGGAGTGAATAAATGTTACACACAAGATCAGCCACAGTAACAGAATGACAATAAAAAGTCCAGTTGGTTGTTCTTTCTTTACTAACTCTAATTATCTGGATTCAAGAAAGGAAACAGATGATGGAATGATTTTTTCATATTTCATTTCAGAATAATTCACACTCTTTGTCATAAGGGTTAGTTGGTCAACAAACACTAAGTTCCTACTATGTGACAGGGACTTCGCTGAGCACTAAGGTTACAAAAAAAGTCAAGAGATGGTCACTGACCTCAAGCGGCTTCCAGTCTGGTGGAGGAAGACAATATATAAAAAGAAGTTGAAAAGGTAGAGGGACTGAGGAGGGAGAAGAGGGTACTACCATTGCAGGGACAAGATGAAGTCTTAGGAGAGCAGCCAGGTAGGAAATTATCAGGTGGCCCTAGTTCCCCTCCTTAAATAGAGAATCTGGGAGGAGTTCTTCAGTAGTCACCTGCCACCCTCTTCATTCTAAGCAAGTCTTTGGACAATAGGCTAGTTTTTTCTTGAAAAAGGAAATGAGTGTGGGGCAGCTAGATGGCGCAGTGGTTAAAGCACCGGCCCTGGATTCAGGAGTACCTGAGTTCAAATCTGGCCTCAGACATTTGACACTTACTAGCTGTGTGACCCTGGGCAAGTCACTTAACCCCAATTGCCTCACTAAAAAACAAAAAACAAAATAAAAGGAAATGAGTGGGGCAGCTAGGGGGTGCAGTAGATAAAGCACCGACTCTGGATTCAGGAGGACCTGAGTTCAAAACCCACCTCAGACACTTGACACTTACTAGCTGTGCAACCCTGGGCAAGTCACTTAACCCTCATTGCCCCACAAAAAAAAGAAAGAAAGAAAAAGGAAATTAAATTGTCCTTCATATGAATTGGTCCAGAAGACAATGGCAAGACTAATTAACGTAGCTTCCTTGTAGTTTAAAGCATGTTACCCACAGTTCCCAAGGAATCCAGACTCCTCAAGTTTGTTGTACCTTTCTAATTGGGTAGGCCACTGTGGCAAATGAAGAGGTGAGGAGACCTGTGCCCACCTGATTCAATGCTGCATTGAATATCCACTGCATGCTATTGTTAAGTAGGTTTCTTTCCATGAAACGCTAGATTATCGACAAGTGCCTCCTTTTGTCCCATTTCAGAATCTGAACCACCTCCCCAACCTGAGTCAGGCCTGACCTAGAACATCTGTCATAGCAGACAGGATTTTTACCAAATAACCTTATGGCTGAAGTGGGGAAAGCATGGTGCAGAAACAAGGAAATTGGGGACACCGAATGGCCTGATATAGGAGGTTGGCACCTTGTAGTCATGCTTCTGGCCACATACTGACAGTCATCTGAACAGGACAGAGAGGGGGCTTCCACTGACCCAGTGGGAGTGTCCCAGTAAGTGTTTAAGGATATTAATAGGGACAATAAAAACAGCATAAGGGCTAATATTCCCTGGCTATTACTAACAGCCCTAGAAAAAGGATATCACCAGAATAAGGAAAACGTAATAAACTGCCTACATTCAGCAACTAGAGACAGATATTAAATTTGTTCTGGGTCTTAAAACAATTTGAAATGTGTTTTTTTTTCTAGTTGATTGAGTGGCAACCTATGACAAATGTAAAATGTCACAACTTTTAATTTGGAAGTAAATTGGCATAATTTTGTATATGGAGGTGATTGTAATCTTCAAGCCCAGTAGATTCTATAGATCTGAGTCCTCCTCGAAGGCTATTAATTTGCAGATTATCTGGAAACTATGCAGAGTAGATTTCTTGGGACTGTTTTTATATAGGCTTTAGGAGTTTCTTAAGAACCATGCTATCTGGACTTTGTCAAGACTCTTTAATGCAAGGCATTGGGGGAGACACTTGAAAAGGCAATGTTTAAACTTCTCAGAAACACTGGAGAATTTTCCAGAAATGAGAATATGGACAAAAGTACCAATTTCAGCTGATTTGCTAAAGATGGCAAATTTTTCCTGTAAGGGGAGAAAGAGGGATGGTAGCAAAGAGGCTGGTTCTTCCTAACCTATGGGACCTTGGGCCATGTGTGGTACTAAAGAATTTGTCTATTGAGGATCATTCAATACCTTTGAGTGGACCTTTGTCTCCCTCCCTCTGTACTGCTGCAGGCTACATCCATTTGAAAGGAGTTATTGCTTCTGCTCTTGCTTTACATGGCTTGGAACTCTCTCTGGGAATTCCAGTAAGTTATAGAGAACATTTTTTAAAGATTCGGTTACAATAATTATCTCATTTTAAGCATAAGGGTCAATATAATGATCCCTAATGTCCACTTGGTTCCGTCCTCTTCTGTTTTAAGGAATTTATTTTACATGAAAAGTTCTGAGTTGAGTCAAAATCATTCAGAGCCCCCAAGTAGGGAAATTCCTTGTTGTTGTTTGTCCCTCACTCTCAAAGAGTACCATGACATTGGGGTGATGATTTTCAGTGAATTATTAAGTAAGGGAGGGTTGTGCAAAGCCTCCAAACTCACTCTCTCCTCCAGAGCCATCTGGGTCCAGTGGGAAGTTACATATCAGAACAACTGGAGATGGCCCCAATGGCTTTTAAAAAAAAGGCAATTGGGGTTAAGTGACTTGTCCAGGGTTGCACAGTTAGTAAGTGTGTGAGGTCAGATTTGAATTCGGATTCTCCCAACTTTAGGGCCAGTGCTCTATACACTATACCACCTAGCTGCCCATGGAAATTCCTAACACTTTGGCAGAGGTTGGGCTCTCTGCTTTTCTTTACATTTTATTTATCTCTAACCCCTCACCTCTTTGCAGCTAAGGGAAAATTCAGTTTACCGGAAACATTTGGGTAGTGAAACAGCAGGTTATATTAGACTGACTGTGGATAAACAGGCATCAGAAGGGGTAAATGGGAAAGATTTCTGACCTTTGCTTAGGGACATGCATTGGCCTGGGTCTTCTGCTTTGAGATACCTGTGGAGCCAATGACTGTCCTCAATATCTCCCTTCTTTGCCACAATCTTCTCTTTGTTTCCCTTCCTCATGTGCTAAAATGCCATGTTTGTCCCAACTTCTCAAATCCAAACACTTAGAACTGGTCTTCTTTTGGTTTTGAGATAACTTTTCTTTCTTTGGGACAAATGCCTTAAGGTGTTAGCCAGTTCTCACCCATAATGGATTTGATTGATTCAAGGACATGTACAGACCCAGTTGATAATTCTGTTCTGATTATTTGATTCAATCAAAAAGTATCCTGACCCAACAAAATAATTTTAAATGGATGGGATAATCAATGGAGCCTTACCCTTACATGTGTGTATATATATCAGTATTCCTATAGATAAATACACATGTATGTGTATCTCTGTGTATACATATTTGATAATATATCTCTGTATGTTAATATAGAGATATGTTATTCTTTCTTGTATGTATAAAGATCAGCTGTTCAGCTTTGCCTGAGTGAATAAACCCAGGAAGAAGATAGAGGAAATGAAAATAAGGAAGTTCCTGCCTAAAAAACTAAATGTATTCAAGAGCAAAACAGAAAAAGTCAAGGCATCTTAATCCACTTTCTGCAACTGTCTGCTCCTCTGTAAAGTTCAGCAAGAAAAGTGACTAAGTACCACATCAAAGGACTTTTCTCTTTTTTTGTCTTTAAAAAAAACTGACTATTTTGACAGCACTTGAAACACATAATTTACATTGATTTAAAGCTGGAAATTTAAAAATAAGCAAATGATAGAAGTTCCACGATCACTCTTCCTTAAATAATATCTTAAGGTTCAAAAAGCATCCTCCTCACAACCTTGTGAGCTAGGCCCATTGTACAAGTACTCTTCTCCCTATTTTACAAATGAGGAAACTAAGGCATGACAGATGCAGTGGCATGTTCAGGGTCACTCAGCTAGCAAGCTTCAGACAATGTTGAAGCACAGGTGTTTTGATTCTGTGAACAATGCTGCAGAAAGTTAGATTAGTGCCACATACTTCTGTATACTCACAATTAATGATGCTGACAACAAGAGTAACATTTACATTTATATAAAACTTTTAAAATTTCTTTTTTGGGGCAGCTAGGTGGCATAGTGGATAAAGCACTGGCCCTGGATTCAGGAGGACCTGAGTTCAAATCCAGCCTCAGACACTTGACACTTACTAGCTGTGTGACCCTAGGCAAGTCACTTAACCCTCATTGCCCAGCAAAAACAAACAACAACAACCAAAAAAAAAGCCATTATGGTGGCAGGGAAAATCAAGAAATGAACTTGGAAAACAATAACGCAAAACAGCTACAATCAAAGCCTCAAAGAAAAGAATGCTAATTGGATAGGAGATGAACAAGAATTCCTGGAAAAGTTAAAGAAAGAGATAACAGTGATTGAGGAAAAATTGGGAAAAGAAATGAGAGCAATGCAAGAAAACGATGAAAAGAGAATTAACAGTTTAGTAAAGGGGAACCAAAAAATTGAAGAAAGGTACTCCTTATAGAACAGAACTGGCCTAATGGTAAAAGAAGCACAAAAATTCACTGAAGGAACACCTCAAAAAGCAGAATTGGCCAAATGGAAAAAGAGGTATAAAAACTCACTAAAGGAAATAGTTCCTTAAAAATTAGAATTGGACAACTGGAAGCTAATTACTCCAAGAGACATTAAGAATAAAACAAAGTCGGGGCAGCTAGATGGCGCAGTTGTTAAAGCGCTGACCCTGGATTCAGGAGTACCTGAGTTCAAATCCAGCCTCAGACACTTGATACTTACTAGCTGTGTGACCCTGGTCAAGTCACTTAACCCCCATTGCCCTGCCAAAAAAACAAAACAAAACAAAACAAAAAAAAAGAATAAAACAAAGTCAAAGAATGAAAAAATAGCAAAAAAATTAAATATCTCACCTAAAAAAAACAACTGACCTGGAAAATAGATTGAACGAGATAATTTAAAGATTATTGGACTACCAGAAAGTTATGATAAAAAAAGAGTCTAGACATTATATTTCAAGAAATTATAAAGGAAAACTGCCCTGATCTTTTAGATCCAGAGGGTCAAATAGAGATAGAAAGAATCTACTAATCACCTCCTGAAAGATCTCGAAATGAAAACTCTCCAGAACATTTTAGTCAAATTCCAAGTTAAGGAACAAATATTGCAAAGACACAGAAAGGAACAATTCATGGAGCCACAGTCACAATTAAAGAAGATTTAGCAGCATCCACATTAAAGCATCAGGGCTTGGAATACAATATTCTGGAAGGTAAGAGAGCTGGGATTACAACCAAGAATAACCTACCCAGAAAAACTGTGCATAATCCATCAGTGGGGAAAATGGACTAAGGGCAGTTAGAAAGAGTTTACAGAGATAGAGGGCATGGGTGTGAGATTGGAATGATCTCTAAAAAACATAATTGGGTAAAATGAATACGCTGGAGAAAGAGGGAAGGGAGAGGTAGAAAGGGGGAAATTATCTCACATAAAAAAGGCATGCAAGAAAGAGCTTTTACAGTGGTGGGGAAAATAGGGGGAAGGTGGCAAGCAATGCTTGAACCTCACTTTCACTCTCTCTCACATACACACACACACACTCAGTTGTGTATAGAAATCTATCTTACTGGATAGAGAAATAGGAAGGGAAAAGGATAAGAGAAGGGAAGAGGGGAAATATAAAAGGGAGGGAGGATGGATTAAGTGAGGCAGTGGTTAGATGGAAAACAGAATTTAGAGGAAGGATGGGATAAAAACAGAAAGAGAAGAATAAACAGAAGAAAATGGGGTGAAGGGAAATACACAGTAATCACAACTGTGAATATGAATGGGATGAGCTCACCCATAAAACAGAAATGGATAGCAGAATAGATTAGAAACCATAATCCAACAATATCTTGTGTACAAGAGACACACTTGAAACAGAAAGACAGTCATAGAGTTAAAGGGCTTGAACATAATCTAATATTCTTCAGCTGAAGTAAAAAAAAAAAGCAGAGGTGGCAATCATAACCTAAGATAATGCAAAAGCAAAAATAGACATAATTAAAGGATATAATCAGGGAAACTATATTTTCCTAAAATTTACCATGGACAGTGAAGTAACATTTTTACAGCAAATTTCTCTGATAAATGCCTATTTCTCAAATATATAGAGAATTGAATCAAATTTATTAAAATAAGACCCATTTCATAGTTGATAAATGGTCAAAGGATTTGAACAGATGGTTTT